>NC_083357.1:81078418-81700762 GCF_030254825.1 Meriones unguiculatus | reverse complement strand
TGTTAGTATAATCTATATCTGTTAGCAACCCAGGTTTTCTGAAACTAAGGGAAAATCACAGAAAGATACATGTTTAGTAATAATATTGTTGTATTTATCTATTTCTTATATTTAGGAGTATGTTATCTCTGGAAAGATGAAGGTTGTTTACCTAATACTACTATTTTTAATGCTATGAATAAAAATATTCACTTCTTAGAAGAGGAATAAAAACATCAAAAGTTTTCTTTATATCAGAAGTTTTTAGTAAAATATATCTAGCTTTTACAAAAATAATTTTCAGACAGCATAATTCCTCTTATCTGCTCATACTTATTCACAGAAGCAGAACATTAATATATTTAGACCTTTTGATTGGAGACAGCATTTGCACTGGAATAAAACATTAATGCTATCATTGAAGCATGAAAATTCCAAATTAACAGAAACTGATGCTGCTATTCAGACAAAGTGGGAGTCGATGTGAGAAATGGAAGCAATTCTATAAAACATGGTTAAGCAGGAAATTAGAAATCTGGGTCTAAGTTTTATTCATCATATATGGTAAGACAATATATTAATCCACTTACCAAGTCTGCTTTGAATTATATGCCTTCTTTTCACAAACTTAATATTAATACTTGATGATGATCCAGGCAACAACTGCAGACTGCTTGGCTCCAAGTCTAGATGTGCTGATTAATCCTTGGTTTGTTCTCTAAAAACACTATTCCTTTGTTTCCTCTTTTTAAAGAAAAATAGATTTTATGATGTTCTCCCAGAGCTGATGCATTTGGCTTATGTACTGTTTTCTTCACTTATTTCTATGACAAAAGAATTTGTGAAATAGGGGAGGCTATATTCAAGTGCAAAATTTGACGGTACAATCAATCATGGCAGCGAGAAGTGAAGGAATGGCCATCACGTGCCTGTGTTCAGGAATCAGAAAGAGAATACTGTAATAGATGGTTTTCTCCTTCTGTTTCAATGTTAATATTCTTTTCTTTTTATGTTTTATTAATTTTTATTTTTATAGTTACCACAGGTTATTTACTTTGTATCCCAGGCGCAGCCCTTCCCTCATTCCCTCGCAATCCTACCCTCCCTCCTTCATCTCCTCCCTGCCCCTTTCCAAGTCCACTCCTAGGGCAGGTCCTTCTTATTGATTCCGGGCCCCCAGCTAATGCAGTGCTGCTGCTGCACTTAGATGGGTCTTCCCAGATCACAGACACGCCCTGAGCTTTGCCTACTAGATAATTATAGATCCTTTCTACCTTCACCTTCATTTTAGCCTTCACAGAATCTGAAATGCATTCAGTAAAAGAGAAGACTTATTCTTATTTTTCATTAATTAAATTATTTAGATGAAAATCAAGAAAGTGTTAATATGCAAATATAAAAACATACTTATAAGATGGAAAGTTTCTATAATATAATGGATGGAAATATCTTTATTATTAATTAAGAATGCTAATTTTGTCCCTCTGAAACTGACAGATGTGGCCACTTCTTATAGTTCAGCATTTTCAGCCTTTTACATATGTCAACCTCAGCAAATATAGGCAGCAAAATTGAACATTTTTTAAAGAAATCATGTACTTCTAAATATCATATATATATTTACATTTACTCTACATGTTTGAAATCTACCAATCTGTTTTTTTTTCTTTTTTGTTTTTGATTCTTTTCGTAAAGCCTTAGAAAGTAATGAAGAACTAGAATGTCTTTCCTCTACAACTTTAGTTTGCAATGATGAAATCTCTACCAAGGCAGGCACCCAGTGTACAGGAAGGGAAGACACTAATGAAAATTAGCATTCTAAAAGAATCCACTGCAGCTGTCATCATAAAAAGGAACTGATTAGTGGTTTGGACTGTGGTAACTCTGTAAATTATCAAACAAAATACTGCAGAAGCATCCATTTATGCATATGAAAATTACAATTTGAACATCACACTTAGGGTACATTAATCAACTTCATTCTTTGTTTTTATGGGTAATGAGGCTTCTCAGAAAGGTAAACAGCTAACTAAATAAAGTTGCCTTCATAAAAATGGATTAAATATATTCACACTTTACTGGGGGAAAAATGGATTGTGCTAAGAGGTGTTTAAATAAAGGAAGCTTCCACCACGGTCATTTATTTCCTTTTTTAGTGTCTAAAAACATTTTATTTTCTTGTTTCTTATTTATTATTTTTCCTCCTGTAAGCCTCTCACACTAGGTTCTTTTATAGTTACACTGGCTGTAGTATGAATGGTAACATTTCTAAAACTAATTAACATAATGCATTACTCTGTCTTATTTGTTCTCTAGCAATAAAGTCACCCATATAATAGGTTGGTTCTTAAAAGCTATTCTGTTCATGCATAGCTTTTCAGATAACTATTCCCTGAGGTTGAAATGCAATGGGTTATCTCTAGTACTTTTCTGCTCTTTATGTAAAAATTTGTATAAAGAGTTATCATATCACATTTGTACTTTTAGAATATTGGTTTAATTTTCTAAATTAGATTACATGGTATATGGGAAGATGGTATACAAAGATAAGCCAAGCATCATATAAGATTGATACAAATCATTCTAAGCACAAAACCAACTCTTCAGGCTGACATACTCAAAAGAAAACAAAAAAAACAAAATACGTATTTCAAGTGTTTTATAATTTTGACTTTGTAGTAGTTTGTATATGTGTGTATATACATGTATGTGTATATACATATGTGGGTGTGATTGTGATTACCTATGTACATAAACACATACAAAATTATCCCTAGCCTCTCGAGTTCTGTTTTCAGATTGTCAGGCAAAGATTAAATGGGTGACTCTCTGCTTGGATCCGTTATACATCTATTGATTTTCTTGGTAAATTTTAAGTACATTTCTGAATCTTACTCTGCAATTTTTGCTATCTTTTATTCAAAGAACTACTTTTTCCTAAAAGTAGTTTATACTCTTATACTGTTCATTTTGATTTATCTAAAACCTTAAAAATTATAGAGTATCCTAAACTGTTTTTCTGTTGTTATTGGTAAATATACATAGATGTTTGGTGGTATTTTCTTCCATAATTAACACCATGTATACCTTTTCACACAGCAAATGACTTTTCTTTCAGTCATCATTATGTAGTATTGCTTTAAAAAAAGTCTTCAGTCTTCGTATAATTTTCTTTAATACTTAGCTTATACCTTAAAATTTTATTATTATTATCATTTATTACAATTTATTCAATTTGTCTCCCAGCTGTGGTCCCCTCCCTCAACTTTTCCCAGTCCCATCCTCCCTCACTCTTCTCCCCTTACGCCCTTTCTCTAGTCCACTGATAGGAGAGGTAATCCTCCCCCTATCTGACCCTAGCCTATCAGGTCTCATCAAGACTAGCTGCATTGTCTTCCTCTGTTGCCTGGCAAGGCTGCACCCCCCAGGGGGAAGTGATCATAGAGCCTGCCACTGAGTTCATGCCAGAGAAATTTCCTGCTCTCTTTAGTAGGGAACTCACTTGGAAACTGAGTGTATGGGCTACATCTGAGCTGGGGTTTTCAAGGTCATTTTGAATTACATTTCCTGGATGACTAAGGAAATTGAACATTTCTTTGAGCATCTTTGCCAGTTTCTCTGCCATTCAATATTCCTCTGTTGAGAAATCTCTGTTTAGCTCTGTACCCCATTTTAAATTGGATTATTTGGTTTGTTGGTGTTTAACTTCTTGTGCTTTTTCTACTTTCAAGATATTAGCCCTCTATCAGATATACGGATGGGATGTTCTTTTCCCTTTCTGTAGGCTGTCCTTTAGTTCTGTTGACAGTGAAAATGGCCATCCTATCAAAAGCAAGCTATTGATTCAATGCAATTCTCAACCAAATACCAACACAATTCTTATAGACCTTGAAAGAACAATTCTCAATTTCATATGGGAAAAAAAAAGAATAGCTAAAACAACACTCTACAATGAAAGATCTTCTGGAGGTATCTCCATTCTTAATCTTAAATTGTATATAGAACAACATTAATAGAGAGGACATGGTATTGGCATAGACACAGATTGGTTGATCAATGGAATCAAATTGAAGACCCAGAAATAAACCCACACACCTACAGAAAGTTGATGTTTGACCAAGAAACCATACAATGGAAAAAAAAAAAACATACAATGAAAAAAAGGCAGCATCTTCAACCAATGATGCTGGTCTAACTGGATATCTACATGTAGAAAATAAAAATAGATCCATATTTATCACCTTGCACAAAAAATAAAGTCCAAGAGGATCAAAGACCTCAACATAAAATCTGATGTACTTCATCTGTTAGAAGAAAAAGTGGGGAAGAGCCTAGAATTCATTTTCAAAGGAAACAACTTCCTCAACAGAACACCAACAGCACAGGCTCTAAGATTAACAATCAATAATTGGGTTATCATGAAACTGAAAATCTTGTTTTTTTTCTTAATGAAACATAATGTAAGAAGCATTATAAATGCTTTATAATGGGATTATAAAAGCATTATAAATGACATAACACATTTATATTTAAATTTGTTTTTAGGTAGACTTTTCTATATATTGATAATAACATTCTAATATTTTATTTTATTATTATGTATAAATAGTTCTAAAATATTATGTATCATTATTTATATATTAATTATAAAAATATTATTGTTACTACTACTACTTTTTGGGTTCTTTTATTCTTTCAGAGAAGGCCTTTTTTTGTAACCATGGTCGTTCTGGAACTGTCTTTGTAGACCAGGCTATCCTCAAACCCACAGCAATACAATTGTCTCTTCCTCCCAAGTGTTAGGAGTAAAGGCATGTATCAGCACTCCTTGCTAGCTTCTCTTTTCTTATTTGCTTTTGCAAATATGCACCTGCTTGCTTCTCTTAGGGACAGATTGTTTTCCATTTAAGGTCATAAAAGATGATGCACTGATTAGTTATAGTTTTGATACTCTAGAAGCAAACTAATTTGAGACACAGTAACTAACTTCAATTATAAACTCTCATTTCAATTTTATGCCTTTCTTGTGCTGACTGCCTTTTTCATCTGTTATATTCAGTTGGGCACAATCTTAAGTGTGTCTCCTTCAACTAAAACAATGTACATTTGAAGGAAAACGAAAATGTGAGAACAATAAAAGCCAACAGTTGTTTTAATTTTTTTTTGTTGTTGTTGGAAGTGGTCTATCACTGCTCTTCACATTTATTGGGCAAGATAGGACAAAATGTTTTGATATTAATGGGTAATAACATTTCAAAGTGAAGAGATAGTAATGGTTTGAAAATTTATACAATTCCTTTCAAAAACATAACAGAAATGATAACACTTAAAAAAGGAATACCCAGGATGTGTAATTAAAAATAGAATACTTGAGTGGTTGTACAAATGTAGCCAAAGGGTGCTTGTGGGCCCCTGCAGGCTGTCAGAAGTCTGTTGCTGTAGTGCAGTCACAGAGAAGTGTGCTCCATTGATCTCAGTCTTGGATGAGATCTGCTTTTAGCTGTAAAGAAATGCAGAACATCACCCCTTTGAATGCTTTCAGTGAGTGTCCTGGTCATTTTTTACATGGTGTAAAACATCTAACATTTTCTTCACTGACAGCCTAGCTCATTTATTTAATGGACTGTAACTGAATCAAAACATAGTTGCTGCCAATTATTCAGAACTTACATTATTGGATGGACAGCGATTTTTTTTCCAGTGACACTTGTTAAGGTCATGTTATACCAAGCAGCTAACTCTAATTCAAAATGCCAGTCAAAAATACTTACCTTCCTCCACTAGTATCGTTTCAGGTTTTCATTAGTTGAAGTCACCTATAGCGGGCTTCCCAAGATCTCCCCTGCTGAAAAGATATCTCTGTGTGTGGTCTCCCTTGGCCTCCAATAACATCTCCCTCAAGGGCTTTCCCTCATCTACTGCTATTGGCTCCAGATTTAAGCCTGAATGTAAACTGTGCTTGCTGTCATTGCCACTTCCCTGATTTTAACTAATTAACTCAGCAGGAAAGATAACTTTTGTAAGTTTAATGCCATTGCAAAGCACCTTGAGATATCACAGCATGACAGGATGACATAAAAGTTAGTATGTATGCCTCGACTTTCTCCCAGAGTTAGGCACCCTGGGGCTGTAGACAAGTGCATTGGTTGTTCAAATGGAAACTTGAAACTGAAAGCCGTGAAAGAAAAAAAAAAAAGACTGAATTTGAACTATCTAGTCTTATAGAAACATAAATAAGTGAAGAGGTTGTTTATAATTCCTGTGATCCTCATAATCAGAAAAATAAAAACCTACTGCAATGTTCGGTGAATTTCTAAGACAAGTTTTAATCATATTCTATCTCCTCTGTGATTATGGTATGTTGTTTGGTTTGTTTAATGTTTAGGATATTAACATTTTAAATGTTCTTTCATATAATTTTAATTTTCTTGTAAGAATGTTATAAAATTATACTCATCTTATAAAATTTCACTTTCATAAAACTGAAAAAAAAAAAGACTCGTCTGTATATATCGAAATCAGAAGGCAAGAACTATTGAGACTTAAACTCAAATATAACTGTAAGCAATTTTGTTTTTGATCAACAATTAAGGATTTATGCATAGATTAATAAGTAAATGATTTTTGAATGCTGTGTCTACATAAAAAGGACTCTTTGTATTTGGCTATAATAAACAAAATAAAAAAACAGTCAAACATCCATTATATAAAAGTCATAGGGAATGGAATATATCTTTAGAGGGGAAAGGAAATCTTGTCATAATGGCCTAGAAGATGGATGGTCACGTGGTGGTGGTGGAAGGTTAAATAAGTAGGAGGCTACAGATGTAATACTATATCATTGCTAGGAAACTGAAAAGTTTAAATGGGAGTTTAAAGCAAACTCCCATTTTTCTAATCTTGTATACATATACATAAATATGTAATATTTAAAATTTATGTATATTATATATAAATTCATTTATATATTTGTCTAACAAATTGTGGAATAATCTTAACTGAATATAAATAAATTAGGATTTACGATACTTGTATCTTTACTGACTGAGAATGGTCAGTTTCAATGAAAATAAGGTATATGTAGGTTAATTGATGATTTTAAGTAATTTAAAATTTTACCTCAAAATATATAAATATATATATGAAACATTAAGAATTATTAGATAATGTAATATATATTTGTATTCATGAATAAGGCATTATAAAGGGAAAAAATAGTTGGTTTATTTTTTCTCAAAAAATCTGAGTTAAATGTCATTCTGCCATAAATATATATATATATACATATATATATATATTTATTTACAAATACAATAGATAGATAGATGGGTGGATAGAAACATGTATTGTTAGTTTATTTGATCATATTTATGAAAAACCTTTTGAACAAACAATGTGAAATTTCTTAGACCTATCCATTCAGTAATACTTACAAATAATTCATTTTCAGTAAAATGTCAGGATAGCAGTTGTACATAATAGTGTTCAGAGTGTAAAATACCAAGTCAGTAATATGTCAACAGAGTCAATTTATTTGATCACTCAAATGATGAGGTGAAAGCAGCCCACTCATTTAGTCAGCATCAAAACTAAATGAATTACTAGCACTCAGCAGCTACTACTTATCAATTATTGAACGTTCACCATTGGACTGGTGTAAGGCAACACTAATGCAAAGATCTACTCCAAAATGAAGGAAGGAAATATCTAAATGAAAGTCTGACAAATGAGTAGATTTAGCCAGATTAAAAGGAACTGAGAAGGGTTCGTTACCAAGTAGAGCAAAACATATTTCATAAAACACTCAGTTCAGTTTTTCTATAATAGAGATACTGAAAAAATGCATTTTGGAAAAAGGACAAGTTGGGATTTGAAAGCTATATTCCACAAAATAAGAAAAAGAGGAAGCTAGAATCATAGCATGAATTTATTTCTTATTTCTATATAACAAATTGCAGCAAACTTAGTGACTTAAAATAACACTTTTGATCATGTATTTCATGAGATGGGAAGTTCAGTCACAATGAATCTGGTATCATATGACTCTAAATTCAGATTAAGCTGTTAGTCAAAATTTGGAATTTGGAGCCCTTCCCAGGATCCTCCAGGTAGATAGCAGAATTCACTTTTTCCAGGTTGTAATGCTGATCTCCCAGTTTTCTTGCTGATTGTTACTTAGGGCTTGCTTTGAACTCTTCTCCATGGAATGTTCTAACATACAGATAAGAACATACAACTCTAAAAACTCAAGAAAATCCTTTTTTTTCCAATCAGCTGTCTGAATATAGAATATGACCAATGCAAGATGATCACTCCATACTGTGTACTCCAACTGAAGGACCCGTTGCCGTTGCATAGTCACTAAAGTATGTCACAGTCAAAGGAGTAACACCATACAGAACATGTACCCCATGCAGACCTCCGTGCTGCCGTTTTTGTCGGCTTGACCCAAACTAGATCATCTAGTGGAACGGAACATCAGTTGAGAAATGCCCTCGCTGGATTGGCCTGAAGGCAAATTTGTGTGGCGTTTTCTTGATTAATTATTGATGAAATGTCAGTCTCAGAAAAGACCCTGTGCCCAGATATATTTGGTCCTTGTGGAGCTCCTATCCTTTCCCCATCAGACTAACTCCCCTTCTTTCTTATGATTCCCTGTACTCTGTCAAAGGTTTGGTCATGAGTCTTTGCTTTGAAAACACTGCTAGTTAGAGTCTTTCAGATGTGCTCAGTAGACTCCTGTCATACGTTCAATGCACATCCCATTTGTCTTTCTAAACGAGGATTGATCACCTTACCCCATGTCCGCTCTCTTGATTATGTTTTTAGGTGTATAGATTTCATTATGTTTATCATATCTTATAGGTCTATATAAGTGAGTATATACCGTGTTTGTCTTTCATTCAACCAAGGACCATGTATGGATATAACCTAGAACCTCCGCTCAGATGTAGCCTGTGGTAGCTCAGTAACCAATTGGTCTCCCAAAGTGAGGGGAACAAGGACTATTTCTGACAGGAACTCAATGACTGGCTCTTTGGCCTTCCCACCCCTGAAGGGAGGAGCAGTCCTGTTAGGCCACAGAGGAGGGCTTTGCAGCCAGTCCTGAAGATACCTGATAAAACAGGATCAGATGAATGGGGAGGAGATCCCCTGTATCAGTGGACTTGGAAAGGGGCACGGTGGAGATGAGGGAGGGAGGGAGGGACTGGGAGGGAATGAGGGATCGGGACACGGTTGGGATACAGAGTTAATAAAATGTAACTGATAAGAAAAAAATGAAATTCAAAAAAAATTATTGATGAAAAGGGGCCTGACCCTCTATAGGTACTGTCATTCCTGGGCAACTGTTCCTGAGCTGTATAAAAAAATTATGTGGAAAGAGCCATAAATAGCAAGGCAGCAAGCAGTATGCCACAATGGTCTCTGCTTTAGTTTCTGCAGCTAACAGTTTAGAGCAACTGTCTTTACTTCCTTAAATGATGAAGGGTGATGATCCATGTAAGCCAAAGAAATCATTTAATCTCCAAGTTGTTTTTGGGTCAAGAAGTTCATCACAGTTGTAGAAAACAAAACAGGGCACAAATCATCTTGAAAATCTCTTTTAGGTTTATATTGTAGTTTAAATGAGTAATGTACATAAGCATTACATATTTGATCCGTGAGTGGCTAAAACTTTTGGGGAGGATACCAGTCCTTTTGTTGGGGCTGTCTTGATGGAGGAAGTATGTAACTGGGGTCAGGTTTTAGGATTTTATAGCCTTGACCTACTTCTGGTTCTGTCTCTGTTTTCCATGAGTGGATAAAGATGTGATAAACCAGCCTCTTGCTCCTGCATGCATGTCATACCTCCATGTTATCATGGTCTGTGGTCCACTTACATCATAAACTTAAATAAACTCTTGACTGTGTGTGCTTTGGTTTATGGTATTTAACACAGCAACAGAAAGTAAATGGCACAACTTCTAAGCATGCATTTGATTAGAGTGTACAAGATCTAGAAGTAAACTGGTTCCAACAGTTGTGAAATGATGGCAAGGCACAGGCTGGGGTGATACTAGATACAATGAAGACAACTATAATGATATTTTTAAAAGTTGATTATACTAAAAGAAAAAGAAAATTTACTGGTAGAGAAAAATAACAGATAATAACAAAGCTGGATGATGGTTGAACAGAGAAAGCATTTGCCCCACATGCCTGAAGATAGAGATGAAATTAGCAGAAACCAGTAACACCTGGGTGGGCATGGTGGTCTGCCTCTAATCCTAGTGCTCATGAAACAGAGACATGGACTACATGGGGCAAGATGCCAAAGGTCAAAAAAGAGGTTCTATCTCTTCTCCATTTACTAGGAGAACCATATGGAGACAGCTGTCTATGGGCTACATCTGGGCAGGGACTCTATGACATCTCTATGCATGCTCTTTGGTTGATGCATCAGTTTCTGTAATCTCTACTGGGCCTAGCTTTTTTGACTTTGTTGGTCATCTTGTGAGGCTCCTGTCCACTCTGGGGTCTTCTATCTCCTCTTTCTTCCCAAAGACTCTTTACCCTCGGTCCAAAGTTTGTCTGTGAGTCTAGTAGTGAGACTTTTCCCACAGGGGAAAAGGAACCATGCAGTCCTGATGGGACCTGATAGGCTAGGGTCAGACCATAGGGGAGGAGGACTTCCCCTATCTAGGGGAGAGGGATAAGGAAGGAAGAAGGGAAGAGGGTGAAACTGAGAGAAGATGAGGAAGGGGCCACCACTGGGATACTAAGTGAATACATTGTAATATATATATGATTCTAAAAAATAAAAAAATGATCTAGAAAGCCAGATGCCAACATAGGCCTCAACATGCTTGTTAACACATGTTTGAGTGTCTGTGTGTGTGTGTGTGTGTGTGTGCACTTATGTTTACATTTATATCTATGTGCATATATTTATTTTCCTAGAAATACAAAAAATAGATTAACATTGAATTTTCCTCAGCAGCATAGCTGTTCAGATCTTGCTTATTTTCTCTTGTATCCTTTTTTAATTTGATACATTCAAGTTTCTTCATGCTGCAATTATCTTTGAGACTAAAATATGAGAAAAATTTTAATAGCATATCTACTAGCAACAAATTATCTGAATTTTCGTTTATATAGAATCATTTTACTTTGATTCATTTTTTTAAGAATGGTCCTGATGCACTCAGAATTCTTGTTTAACAAGTTGGTTATTATTTTGTTATATTTTATTTTTCTCAACATGTCATTAACCTTTGTCTTTCATTTTTCAAGGACAAAATTAGCTGTGAGTCATATTTCTGCTCAACTTATACATGCTAGTTATTTTGTGTATGTGTGTTTGATTCTTCATTGTTTTTGACTTTCAAACATTTTACTATGATACTTTAAAATGTATTGATTTTAAAGTATATCCTATGTCAAATTCATTTTCTTGTTCTATGTGCATATTAACATTACCTTTTTCATTTTTTTATTATTAATTACACTTTATTCATTTTGTATCCCCCCATAAGCCCCTCCCTCCTCCCCTCCCGATCCCACCCTTCCTCTCCTATCTGCATGCATGCCCCTCCCCAAGTCCACTGATGGGGAGGTCTTCCTCTCCTTCTTTCTGATCTTAGACATTATCTTTTAAGATTTACAAATTTAGTCATATGTCACTCTATTTCTTTCTCTCTGTCCTCCTTTCTAGACAAGCAGAAGAACAGATTGCTGGAAACAACAAAAATTTAACAAATATATGGAGGAATGAAGTAGCCCTAGTGGGCTTTAATAATTTTTCTCATTCTTTCCATCTTTCCTGTGTGTGTTTACAAGTGCTTCTCCTGTCTCTGGCCCTCTTCATTTTTCATCATTCTTTTAATCTGCTGAACAGATTATATGATAGATATTGATGTATCATTGGTAACTGATTCATTCTTATGGGTTCACATTTCCCATTTGTGCCATTGTGGTCTACATTTCATCTGTAGTATTGTATTATTGGATTTTCATTTACTTATTTGTGAAAATATGTTCTGTCTTTTGTTACATGCTGTATTGCGCATCATCACTGCTCTGATTTTTAGATGTGTGCGTGTGTCTGTGTGTGTATACTATGGACATGTTTAAAGTGTTTATGGGAAATCAGTTAGGCTTTAAGAATTTCAGAAATAATCCTTCACTCATTTTCTCCTGGAAGATGGCCATAACTTATTTCTTTGTGATTTTTCTCCAAAAACGAGGTATCTAACATAACATGTTGTAACAGATCTATGACCTGATTATTTTCTTCTATAATAGTTGATAATAGTTGACTTTTATGTTTGTTTGGGAATATAGTTGGTGGGTATACTTGACTTGTGATTATATTACATATTTATTATTCTCACATATATGTTTAATATTTACATGTAAAAATTCCCATGTACATTTAAAAATACTTTTCTCCTGTTTATATTTTAATTTTTATCCTGCTGAGTGGAGACAGAAAATAATTAGTTGATGGGTGAGTAACAGTGATGAGTTTTTATGTTTGGCAGGTAGCTTTGGTGATGAAACTTTATTACAGTTTCAAACTAGCAACAATGATTTAAATATTTGCTGAGAAACTTTATAATATCCAAATTTATATGTTCAAAAGAAAATTCTGCTTTCTAATGAATTTCCTGGTAACTGCTTCATGTATTTTAAGAACAAGGCCTTCTAAACACTAACACATAGTTATTTATTCCTTTTTCAGAATGCAAAGATATGTGTACAATCTGCTTTTTCTTTATATTGGTAATTGAAATTGTCTTATTTTATATAATTTTGAATATTTCAAACACTATTTTCATAAGTTTTTATATTAATTATTGGTGAATAAAAATAAAATAAAAATTAAGAGTCATTTTAGTCATTTAAAAAATGTCAAAAAATGTCTTCAAATGATTAAATTCATTATCTTTGTGTTTCATTTAACCTTTTTCAGGCTCCATAGCAAACTTATGAAAATAAAGCAAAACAATCTACTTTTACTTTTCACATAGACCTTTCTGCCTCATTTATTGATTGATTGTTTTATCAACATTTTTAGAGCAAACTGAATTTTCTAAAGAATCTCGGAAATATGATATATCCAGTTTATTTGTAATATAATTGCTGATTCATATTTTGGTAGATTTCATCTGTTAATACAGGTGCTATTATATGAGATTATTATGAATAAAATTTAATTAATTCACATGTTTGGAAAATTCAAATGCATTGAATCAGTAAATGGTAGAGATTTAAATGTATCTAAAACCAGTTTGAATAGTCCAAATGATTACAATTGAAACATATACTCACTGACCTTTCTGTTGGTCTACATAAATATTATTGAATTTATAATCGGATCAAGAACAATTTGAAGCATTAGGAAAATGTCAAATAATAATTAGGATTACCAAAAATATGTTTTTAACATAATGGATGTAGGATAAGAGCTATTATAACTAATTAAGTATAATAGTGTTTAAATTAATGATGTACTTGAGATACATGAAAAAGCCTTCACTTTTCTGTAATATTCTTAGGTTTTAATTATTTTGATACAATGCAAATACCATGTAGAAATTCTTGCACATGAATATTTGAGAAATATTGTTACTCCTAGCTCCCAATATATTTTTATTCCAACAAAGATCTTAGGAAAGTCCTTTGACTCAATGTGACTAATACCAACACTTAATCTAGTCTGACATATATATATATTGTAGTTCATTATAGCTTTTCCAACACTGTACTTGTGTTTGGAAGAGATCCTGTGACAAAGGCTGTCTGCATGCCTTGCTGAAACCATTGTTTGACTCACATAACTATATTCTTCTAGTTTGGACCATGTAACTCTTCTTTTACTTCAATGCTATTCTTTGCCTTTTCAGAACATTCAAAACACAGTATATAAATCATATCCAGTGTTTATGACTGTTGCTCCCTGAGGTGAACCTGGCAGAGCATTTTTCTCATCTCTTTATCATCAGTATCAACATACAACTGTGGAATTATATCAGACATGAAATATCTTTCTTGTGAAGAGAGAATTATGTGGAGACTGTTTATTCATTTATTTAAGAAACTGGTGGGATGACTGTTAATGGCATAGAGTTTCTTGAAAAATGCATAGATCTTTTCTAGTGATTTGGTTTTCTAGAAGATAAACACTGAGAGGTTTAATTCAACTCAAGGTTGAGAACACCAATCTCAGATTCTGAAAAAGAACACCAAAATATAAATCTTAAATATAAACTTAATAGTAGTATAAATTTGTGGCAAGCTAGATGGATTGGTGGTTTTCTTGCCACCCACACTGATGACCAGAATTCCATAATCTGAATTCATGAGAGAAGGAAAGAACAGACTGCCACAAGTTGTCATCAGTCCTCTGTATGTGTACCACTGTGGGCACGCACACACCAAACAATAATAAACACAGTGTAATTTATAAAAAAAATTAATGTTTTGTTTAAAAATTAAAAAGAGAGGAGCTAGCAATGGACAAGGAGGTCACAGGTGCCTGTCCTTAAGCCTGAAGTAATGAAGTTAGTCAAATCCTTGAACCCGCATGAAGTGAAAAGGAAAGAATTGGATCACCAGTTTCCCCATAACAACATGAGTTAGCACATAGTTAACTGCAAAGTGACAATTAGTGTAAGAATTAGGAAAGAACATGTTCATGACTTTATGATAGCTTTCAGTATTACGAATATTTTATGCTGATGTAGCTGTTTAATTACACTTGTTTTAATTTTTTGCTGAGTCTTGCAGCAATGCATTTGTTAAAGCTTTGGCTTTTTATCTCTGCTATCTATAAAGGTCCTGCTTCCCACTCCCTCCTTGCCCTCCTAATAAACTTCTTGAAGAGAATATCGGTTGATACCAGCCTCATTGCTTTTTAATAAATAATAACACGTCTACCACCTAATATAAACAAAATTTAGCATCTTAATCTTATTAAATTGCTTCTAAGAAAAGTCTTTCTTGCAGCATAAAGCAAATAAGCATAGCACTTATTGAAGCTAGAGGGTTTTTTTTTTCCTTTAATTCAAAACTCAAAATGTATAAATATCTCATTATGGAATATGAAGTGCAAGAAAACCCTGATTGACAGCCAAAAACATGTATTTTATTCAAAAAAAGAAATCTTCTAAAGTCTTCCTTCTCTCTAGTTTTTTTTTTTTTTTTCTTTTTCTTCATTCACTTGTTATGGTTGCCTAGAAACCAATACTAGGATCATGATGATTTAACGGAGTGCAATTCTGTGTCTCTTTTTCTCTCTAAAGCAAAGAGGACTAGACTGAATGTCACTTAAAATTATCAGCAACTCATTAGAACTTCAGGACACTTCCCTGTCTGTGGTTCCATAGGAAGGGTCCTTAGTGGATTGCTTCTAACAGGAATGGCACCAACTTGTTAACTGACCAGCAGGGGTAGCTGATTTTCAGCTTCCTTCTAATCCAGGGACCCACCCACCCTGTCAAATCCTTCAGGCTCCCTTTGTCTTTACAATCTGTCATGAGTTTTAGGAAATGGTTTTTAAAATATTTCTGTGAAAAAAAAAAGATATGGGTATTGTAAAAGTCTGCATGGGGAAAGTGTACATAATGTATTCTTTCCTGTATGTCTGACTTCTTACCCAAGAAGTAAAGACACACTGCTCAGAGAAATCAGAGAAGTCCAAATTCCAGTGTGTGGGAAGAGCCAAACAGTTACACTGATAACAATTCTGTGGAGGACGCATTGTCCAATTCAAGGGAAACACACGTGATTTGCCATTTAGTTCTATTGTGCTCAAGTACTTTTTCTTCCCATTTCAGTTGATACCGGAAAAGAAATTCAACTAGTCTTTAACTCTCTCCCCAAAGAGAGAACAATTTGTATTTGAAATGAACTACAGGATGAGGGATTGGAATAGTCTGTCCCTGATTTGCTAGTTAGGAAGGTGTGTTTCAAATCAAATGGGACTTGATAAAGCCATTTGACAAAGAGGGATTAGCATTAAATCCAAATGTAAACATCTCCGGCTCAGAGTGAGGCTGAGTGCAGGGGCAGAAGGAAGCTGATTAGTAATTCAGATTTTAGCTAGATTGAAAGGAGGTTGATAGTTGGGATCCTGGTAATTTTCACCTTTTGTTGACCATCTGTCCTGAGTTCTCCGGCAGAGTCCAAGCTCATTTGAGGACAGCTGAGCAGAAGGGCATAGCTTCTCATGTGAGTGAGGAAGCAAAAGCCACGCTAAAGAGCATCAATTAAAATGCATTAGTCCTGTAGGAGCAGTCCGTTAGAGGGCTGAGTGTGCACAGATGCCTCTATGACACCAGTAATTAGGCATCACAAGGAGGAGGAATTCGCACACTATTTAGCAGAAACATCACAGCGTTTTGCATAAACTTTTGCCATAACTTTAATTGCCATGGGCTTCACCAATATTGGCCAAAAATAAAAAAAATAGTCATTCTAAAGCAACAGACGGTTGCTTTCTAATTAGGTTGAAGACATAACAAAATAGATGATATTACCAAAGAGAAGAGTTGGGGGGGGTGTCCTATGCTACTGCAAGTGAGTTATGATGAATGTCTATACTTAGTCGAGAAAAATTAAAGCTCAATTTATTCTTATACATTTTCATGTTCCTTGTCACAGCTGACTGATGGCTTGTCTTTTGAGTGCATCTGTAATGCTCTAAAATAAATAAAACAGGACTTGAATCTGCATCTCAATTGATGCAGTGCATTTTCTCTCAAAGTGGAACTTAGGCTAAGGAAGGGTCCCTCAATTTTGCATTCTTAGTCTCTCTCCCTCAACTTCCCTTCCTCCCTCTGGGATGGTACTTTTCCTACAATATTCAGAGGAGGGGAAAAAAAGTATTTCTGACTGGTGAAGAATACATATAATTCAGCCTGTGCCGCCCAGATGGGATATTGTCAATGGGTCCCTTGAGCACTAGTGTCACTTTTAAACTGAGAAGCAACACACAGGCGCGCACACACACACACACACACACACAAACACAAACACACGTGTGCTTTCTTCTGTCTCAATGCTTTAGGGAAAAGATAGTGAAAGAATAGAGCCCTTCCCCCCTTACCGGAAATCCTACATATAATCAAAACAGCAGGGTATCACTGTACTACAAACCTCTCAAGGGAATGGGCACATAGTATGAGGATTAATGAGAACTACAGATTAAATAAGTCATTTGGGCATCCCCTAACGCTTCCTTCCTGCTCCCCACATATCTTCTTTGTAACAGCCCTGTGCATTACCCTCATTAGAACAATCTGTGCAAGCCCTTATGTCTCCCAGGAAGAACATCACAGTGAGGAAATGGGGAATCAATGTTGAAAGCTTCAAGAGGACAATCAAGCAGCCCCCAGGACAGTGAGGAGGCAAGGAAAAACAACAGCTTGTAAAGCTTGACACGCTCGAGTCAGATGCTGCATCAGGACTCCTGTTGCTTGGCGTCTGCATCCTGAAATGAGAACATTGTTCTTAGGGGATGGGCACACAGCACTGCTGTCTTCATTCAGAATGCATAAAGCTACCCAGGTAGAGGTCCAGAGTGATTCCGAGAGAGCATTACATAGAGAAATGAGGAACAGACCACTGGGCATGCTGAAAACAGACAAGAAGAAAATATTCAGAATCTGTGTCTCCATGAATATATATGCCCAGAGGTTCTCAGGTCGGAATATAGGCAGCCGTTAATATTATGTACGTAGTCTGTAACCTAGCAGCCTTTTACTAAAGAATATTTAAAAAAAAATGCTAGTGGTACTCAATGAATACAGTTGTCCATCTTTTTTTTCACTATTGAGTTTTCTTAAAAGCTTCTGTTTAATTTTAGTTTTTAAGTTTATGACCATTTATTTGGTGATATATCCAGACCCTAAACTACTAAGTTACAAGGTATATATGTTCTGTGTATATATTTTTTTAATATCTTCAAAATATTCTGTGTTCTAATAAAAGGTCAAATTAAAAGATATGTTAGGACTTTTTTCACAATTTATTCATTTCTCACAATTCTCTCACAAAGGACAGAAATTGAAGTAGAATGTCTTTGAGTACAAACAGCATATGATTTCTTTGAATCAGTATTTGCATAAGATGACTCATCCTCTCACCAGCAGAAAGAAGCTATCAGTGCAAAAGAAACAATTAAAAGTATTTGTGATCCTGGGAGGCTCTGGCTGGTAAAATTCCCTCCCTCTTGGGAGGAAAGTGCTTGTCCATATGAGGTAAATTATTTCTCTAAGGGAGCCAAATGAAGATAATGATTTTCAGAAGCCAAGTAATAATTCAGCGACAAGTAAAATTTTCACATGGCAAGTATGAGTTTAGAGTATTTATAGATTCCCCCGAGTCTTTCCTATTGGAGATATAGCAAATGGCCTAATAATTTGATATTTCTAAGCTAACTGCATTTGTCCAACATATAGTTGGTTATTAGAGATCACAGCAGTATTTATGACATGTGATTTTGGTTCCAAAGGTGTGTATGACTGAGAGGTCGGCTTACTCCATTTAAAGCTTTAAAACCTGATTTATTAGGATATGATCAACCCAACACTGAACAAGCACATACACAGCGATAATTACTCAATTAGGCATATGTCACACATGTCTAACTATTCTCTCTGGAGGGGACAGCTAAAAAGTCTACCATCATTCTGTCAGAAATTTTGCAAGTTGTCATAAAATGTTCTTCCTTTGCTTCCATGGTGGCAGTAACTATAGGAGATGTCGAGGTGGTAATAGAAGAGTAATTGTTTCCAGTGTTTCCTCCAGCTTCTTTCTTAGTGGTATTTATTATTAGATCAATCTCATTTTCAGGCCTCCCAAATAAATTTACAGTTCTCTATAGGGCTAATGGGCAATTGTGCCTGCAGGCAGCGGGTACCTCAAATGGAAGTCAACACTGAGTTTTCCCTGTGAGCCTATTTAGGTTTGGTGTGGCCAGAGGGAATATACATGCATCTGGGTCTTCAATAAAACTTAGAGTACAGTCTTCCTTCCAGTCTGCATGTTGATTGAAGTTCAAAGGTTCAAAGACCAAACAGCTAAGTATATAGGAGAAAAAAAAATAGTCCACTTTCTCCAATAATATATATATATATATATATGCGTGAATTTATCACAAACTGTTTATTCTTCTAGTTCGGTTTATATATTTTTTTATTTTTACTAAGCATAAAGAAATCATTAATATATCTCAAGATATTTTTGTAGATATGGTTTAACAGTACTATGCATTATTACAGACCTTACTATAGGTCTTAATATGTAGTAATGTGGATTTCAATCTGCAATTCTTCTGCTTTTACTTCAGAGAATTGGTATTAAGTATATATCTCACCACCTTCAGATAGTTAATTAATTTCTAGTTGACTATCTTTTTGTTCTTCACTTTCTCTGTTCTTTTATGTAAGAACAAAGACTGATAAAAATATCCAAGACTCCTCAAACACTTCAAATCACATAGAATCCTCAATATATTGTAATGTTTGAAATGGCTATAATATCTATGTAAAAATTCTATTGTCAGTATAGCAGAATATTATTACTAGAGTCAGGGGTGGAGGTGCAGGGCTGAAAATCTTTGCATGTAATCCACCATATAAACAAGCTAAAAGAAAACACACACACACACACACACACACACACACACACACACACACACACGATGATGATCATCGCACTAGAAGCCTAAGAAGCATTTGGCAAAATTTTAACAAGCCTTCATGTTAAAAGTCTTGGAAATATCAGGAATACAAGGCACATACCTAAAGACAATTAAGGCAATATAGAGCGAGCCTATAGCCAACATCAAATAAATGGAGAAAAACTTAAAGCAATTCCATTAAAATCAGGAATAAGACCAAGCTGTCCCCTCTCTACATATCTCTTCAGTATAGTATTTGAAGTCATAGCTAGAGCAATAAGACAACTAAAAGAGATCAAAGGGATATAAATCAGAAAGGAAGAAGTCAAAGTATCACTATTTACAGATGATATGATAGTATACATAAGTGCCCCCAAAAATTCTACCAGAGAACTTCTTCAGCTGATGAACACCTTCAATAAAGTGGCTGGATACAAAATTAACTCAGAAAAATCCTTAGCCCTCTTTTTTACAAATGACAAACAGGCTGAAAAAGAAATTAAGGAAAATATATACCTGTCACAATAGCCATAAATAATATAAAGTATCTTGTTGTAACTTTAATCAAGTAAGTGAAGTACTTGTATGACAAGAACTTCAAGTCTCTGAGGGAAGAAATTGAATAAGATATCAGAAGATAGAAATATTTCCCACATTCATAAATCAATAGGATTAACATAGTGAATATGTCCATCTTAACAAAAAGAGCTACAGATTCAATTCAATTCCCACCAAAATACCAAGAAAATTCTTTACAGACCTTGAAAGAATTATTCTCAACTTCATATGGAAAAACAAACAAGCAAACCAAAACTAGAATAGATAAAACAATCCTATAGAACAAAAGAATTTCTGGAGGTATCTCCATCCCTGAATTCAAGCAGTACTATAGGAAGAAATAGTACTAAAAACTGCATATTACTGGCATAGAAACAGACAGGTTGTTCAACAGAATCTAATAGAAGATCCAGAAATATACCTGCACCTCACTGACACTTGAAGCCAAAATCATACAATGGAAAATAGAAAGCATCTGCAACAAATGGTGCTGGTCTAACTGGATGTCTGCATGTAGAAGAATGCAAATAGATCTGTATTTATTACCCTTAACAAAACTCAAGTCCAAGTTGGTCAAAGACCTCAACAGAAAACCAGAAACATTATATATATTAGAAGAAAATGTGGGGACTAGCCTGGATCTCATTGACACTAGAGACAATATCCTGAACAGAACATCAACAGCTCAGGCTCTAAGATCAACAATTAATAATTAGAACCTCATGAAACTGAAAAGCCTATGTAAGAAAAAAGATAAATTATCAGTAGAACAGAAAAGCAGCTTATAGATTTGGGGAAAAATCTTAACCGTCCCTACATTTGACAAGGACTAATGTTCAAAAAAAAAAAAAAAAAAACTCAATAAATTAAACATAAGATTCCCTGCACTCTGCCCAAAAGTGGGAGATAATAAGACCTGGAGAGGACAGGAGCTCCACAAGGAGAGCAACAGAACCAAAATATCTGGACACAGGGTTCTTTTCTAGACTGATACTCCACACATGGACCATGCATGGAGATAGCTTAGAACCCCTGCACAGATGTAGCCCATGGCAATTCAGTGTCCGAGATGTCCAAGTTCCTAGTAATGGGAACAGTGACTGTTTCTGACATGAATTCTGGAGCTGGATTTTTGACCACCTCCACCTGAGCAGGGAGCAGCCTTACCAGTCCACAGAGGAAGACAACGACACCAGTCCTGATGAGACCTGATAGTCTAGGGTCAGATGGAAGGGGAGAAGGACCTCCCTATCATTGGACTGGGGGAGGGGCATAGGAGAAGAAGAAGGGAGGAGGGTGGGATTGTGAGGGGATGGAAGAGGGGACTACAGCTGGGATACAAAGTGAATAAAGTGTAATTAATAAAAATAAAATTAAATTTAAAAATGGGGTGGAGAGCTAAACCTAGAATTATCAACAGAGGAATTTCTAATGAGCTAGAAACACTTAAAAATGCTCAATGTCCTTAGTCATCAGGGAAATGCAAATTAAAATGACTCTGATATTCTATCTTACAGCTGTCAGAATTATTAAGATCAAAAACTCAAGTCACAGCACATGCTGGCAAAGTGTGGGGAAAGGGGAACACTCCTCCATTGCTGGTGGGAAGACAATCTTGTACAAGCCCTTTGGACATCAGTCTGGCACTTTCTCATAAAACTGGGAAAAGCTCTACCTAAAGACACAGCTATACCATTCCTAGTCATATACCCAAATGATGTTCCACCATACAGCAAAGACACGTGTTGAACTATGTAGATAGCAGCTTTTTTTTTTTCTTTTCATGATAGCCAGACACTAGGAACAACCCAGATATCCCTCAACTTAAAAATGGATAAAGAAAATGTGGTACATTTCACAATGGAATACTACTCAGCTATTAAAAACAAGGAAATCATGAAATTTGCAGACAAATGGATGGAACTAGAAAAGATCATTCTGAGTGAGCTATCCCAGAAGTAGAAAGACACACTGGCATATCCTAAATTATGTGTGAATCTAAATTATATGTGAATATTAGCCACATAATATAGGATAACCATTGGACGTTTCACAAACCCAAAGCAGCTAACCAAAAAGGAGGGCCCAAGGGAGGATGCTTAATTCTCACTCAGAAGAGGAAACAGAATAAACACCCAGAAGTGAAAGAAGAAAGGGAATAGGGTAGGGCAGGGAATGTAGAGGTAAATGAAGAGTGGGAATCAGATGTGGAAAGAGCCCAGGTGTGATACCAGACGGCTTAGAGAGAGAGAAGAAATCAAAGGTAAGGGCATCTCTGAAACATTCAGAGACCTACTACAGGGTAGGCTCTTGGGAAGATATGGGGGGGTGACTCTAAGACTTCTATTAATGGGGGTCATGGACACTGAATCTGCTACCAACTAGCCAGACACTGTTTCTAGTGAAACAGTGTTTCTAGTTGGTGAATTGAACACCAACCCACACACAAAAACTTTGACCCAAAATTTACCTTGCCTACAAGATGTGCAAGCATAAAGATAGAGCAGAGATTGCAGGAATTTGCAACCAATGCCTGGCCCGACCTGAGACTCACGACATAGAAGAGAGACAACTCCTGATACTATTAATGATACTCTGCTATGCTTGATGACTGAAGCCTATCATAGCTGTCCTGTGAGAGGCTCCACTAAGCAACAGATCTAAAGAGATGCTGAGACTCACATCCAAACATTAGGGGGAGCACAGAGCGCCTTGTGGAAGAGTGGGGGGAAGGATAGAAGGACCAGGAGAGGACAAGAACTCTACAAGAAGATGAACAAAAATAACCTGGGCCAAGGGAGGCTTAAGGAGACCAAAGTACCAACAAAGGACCATATATGGACTGAACACATTTGTGGCTGATAGGCAACTTATTCTTCTTGTGGGTTCCCCAATAAGTGGAGCAGGGGCTATCTCTGACATGGACTCTTTGGCCCACTTTTCAATTATGATCCCTTGGCAGGGCTGCCTGGCTTAGCCTCAGTGGAAGAGGATGTGATCAGTTCCGTTGTGATTTGACATGTTGGGTGGGTTGCTGGTGGTGGGGCTTCCCTCTTCTGAGGAGTAGAGTAGTAGGTATAGAGGGAAGAGAGAGGGAGGGTGGGACCTGGAGGAGAGGAGAGAGGTGCAAAAGATCGAGAAGTAAAGTGAATAAGTTAAATTTAAAAAAATAACAATGGAGGAAAACATTACAAATATCACTTATATATTAAGTGAAAGAAAGAAAAAACAAGGTGCAGAATATATAAAAGTGCGCTTTCAGAATACTTAAACATACATGCTTTATACTTAGATTGAATGTTTCTGTAAAGATATGTGAAAGAAGCCAGAATGCAGAAGACTGGAAACTATTCTTTACTCCAAATTGACTTAACAGGGTGTTAAGTCTAGGTGTTAAGCCTAGTTAACACTAGGACAACAAAATTAACAACAACAAAATAATAAAAGCAGTGAACTCTAAGTAGAAGACACAGGGATTAACAGGGTCCCATAGAGTGCTGTGCCGGGTGTGGCTGGATCCTTTTGGGGCTCTTTCATTAGCCTACTAGTCCGTTTGCATTCTGGGGAGTTCTTCTCTTTCTTTAAAAATAAATTTTATTTGATTTTCATGCATACATATAGTGTGCTTTGATAGAATTTATTCCCCCTCAATTCCTTCCCTCTCTACCCTTGCCTACTTTTCCTCTTTCAATGTTTCTCTCTTTCTTTCTCTCTCTGTCTGGCTCACTCTCTTCCTCTACCTGCTTATTTTGGGTTGCGTAAGAATAAGCTCCATCTATTGGAAAATGGAAACCTCTCCCTTCCCTAGCAGCCAGGTGGGATGCGACTTTGTGAGGCCCTTCCATTCATGTTAGGATGTTGGGAACCCATCCATACCTTGTGCAAGTTTTGTGTGAGCAACCAGAGCTGCTGTGACTATGGGAACAACTGTGCTGTCCCAACCGTCCAGCAAACACTGCTTCACTGCAGATGTATGCCTTTTGTTAGATGATCCCTGAGGCTTAAGGGGAGGAGAGCCATGTGCAGGTACCATTTAGAGAGGAGATCTCTACAGTCTCTCTGCACATTGGCTACTGGGTCTCTGCCTTTGTCACCATCTACTGTAAAATTAAGAGCATGTGAACAGAGTTAAGAAATTCACTATTTTTGGGTAAAAAGATAAAGATTTTCTTAATATACCTGTTAGCAGAATAACTGCATCAGGTTCACTCCGAGCTAATGCCTATGACCAACCCAAGTACAGATTCTTGACAACGTCAAATGATACTAGGAATGGGCTCCATCTTGTCAAGAGCAACATTTAAATGTGGTCAGAAATTGATTGGTTATAACAGAACTATCAATATTTCAGCAGTGGGTTCGTTTCCAGGGCAGGTGTTATTGTAGCTCCCAGGGGTTACAGCTAGGTTCAGGGGCCGGTAACGGTAACTTTTCTGCTCTGTACTTGCAGCCTGACTTCCTTGGGTTCTGGAGATTAAGGTGGCCTGATTTCTACAATTTCAAGGCTAATCACTTTACATAGCTTACAGCGTTCCAGACAAGATAGGTCCATTTTAAATAAGCAGCAACACCAAAAACAAAACAAAAAGAAATCAAACAAACACGAAAGAAAGACTAAAATGCTTTCTTCCTCTTGAGAAGCTGCTATTTCTGTTTCTTCACAGGTTCCTTCCAGTGCTCTGGACACAATAGTCTGGAATTGGCTGACCTCTAAATTGCCCGTGGTTTAACACTGCTAAGCATTCTTTCTTTGACACTGCAATGTTCCTCTGACCTTCATGACTAACTTAAAAACCATGACTTTTTTTCTCTATTGGCTCTCCTCCTCCTGGCAGCCATGATTACGATTTTCAGCTTGTTTGTACTACTGTTTTTAATCTCAAGCCCAGATAAAATTGTCTTCATGGTTCCTTCTGATTTTTCTTGTAAAATTCTTTAATAGTGAGACCAAGAAACCCAAAAGGATTTCTCAGTAAAAGCGTGACCTGGCAGTGACATAACAAGTTAGAGAAACGATCTGCATTTTCAATGTAATGATTAATAATATTTTTATTTTTGAACTGCTAAGTATATGTTCTATTTTTCTACCATTAGAATATCTCTTTTTTCCATTGTATGGCTTTGGCATCTTTGTCAAAGATCAGGTGTCCATAAGTGTGTGGGTTTATTTCTGGGTCCTCTGTTCGGTTCCATTGATCCACCATTCTGTTTCTATGCCAGTACCATGCAGTTTTTAAAACTGTTGCTCTATAGTACAACTTAAGATCAGGGATGGAGATACCTCCGGAAGATCTTTTATTGTAGAGGATTGTTTTAGCAATTCTGGGTTTCTTGTTATTCCAGATGAAGTTGAGAATTTTTCTTTCCAGGTCTGTAAAGAATTGTGTTGGTAATTTGATGGACATTGCATTGAATCTGTAGATTGCTTTTAGTAAGATGGCCATTTTTACTATGTTAATCTTGCCAAGCCATGAGCATGGGAGATCTTTCCATCTTCTCATATCTTCTTCTAATTCTTTCTTCAGAGATTTGAAATTTTTTTTATACAAGTCTTTGACTTCCTTGGTTAGGGTTACTCCGAGGTACCTTATGTCATTTGTGGCTATTGTGAAGGGTGTTGTTTCCCTAATTTCTTTCTCAACCCTTTTGTCTTTTGTATACAGGAGGGCTACTGATTTTTTTGAGTTAATTTTGTATCCGGCCACTTTGCTGAAGGTGTTTATCAGCTGTAGGAGTTCCCTGGTAGAGTTTTTGGGGTCACTCACGTATACTATCATATCATCTGCAAATAGTGATAATTTGACTTCTTCCTTTCCAATTTGTATCCCCTTGATCTCCTTCAACTGTCTGATTGCTCTAGCAAGGACTTCCAGCACTATGTTGAAGAGATATGGAGAGAGTGGGCAGCCTGTTGATGCCCCTCACGCTATGACTCTCTTCAGACAGAAAAGGGATCTTGGAACTACAGCCACCATTGTTACTACCATCTCATTGGCGGCTGTTGGAGCTACCACCAGGGCATTAGCCATGAGTCATACTGGGCAGACTGCTCAGACCCTGAACAATCATTTAGCCAATGTAGCTCATGCCTTAGTTGTACATAAAGGAATTAATGCTCAACTAAAAGGAAGCTTGATGGTGTTCAATCAGAGGATTGACCTCGTGCAGGAGCAAATTGATACCCTATGGCAAATCGCTCAACTTGGCTGTCAATGAAAATATGCTGGACTTTGAGTCACTAGCATATAACATGAGAATTTTTCCTGTGCTGCAAATCTGTCTAAACAATTGTCGAGCTATATTTTAGGTAATTAGACTGGAGAATTCGATACTACGATGGAGCAGCTGAGAGTGGCCATTGTCACAGTAAATTCTACCAGAGTGGACGCAGGACTAGCCACAGGATTATCATCATGGATTGCTGCAGCCATGAATCATCTGAAGGAATGGGCGGGCATGGGAGTGTTAGCAGGCCTTCTGGTGTTGGTCTCCTTGGTTTGCCTGTGGTATATATGCAAGATTAGAGTCTCACAACAGTGTGATGCAGCCATGATCATTCAGGCCTTTACAGCCATTGAAGCAGGACATTCTCCCCAAGCATGGTTGGATACCATAAAAGCCAAAATGTTACGCTCAGGATGCGAGGCTAAGCACTGCACTCAGGATCAGCCGCTTTGGACCCAGGGAAGAGCATGTCTGGTTGCATGCGGGTTGATGCCCCAGGTCCCGCCTCTGAGAAAAAGGTATCAGACGGGTCTGATGCTCTTTGGGTGGATGACACCTAAATGAACAAAGGTACAAAGTCCCAATTTATTTCTAATATTAGAGATCAGACCTCTACTCTTGCCTGATGCGTCTAAAACAAAAAGGGGGAACTGTAGAGAGCTGCGGAATGCTACGCCTTAAAGATGGAGCTGGTTTCCGCCTTCCACCTTCCCGATGGTGAGTGCTCTCTGTCAGGAACAATTCCACATTTGGCTAAGGCTGAGGATCTGGCTTGCTTCGATGTATGTGGACCTATCTGCATTGCCCATGTGGCATGCCTGGGTTGGCTACCCAGAGGCTATTTAAGCTGTGGGCTGGCTTTCCCCAGGGTCAGATGATTGTTCAAGGTTCCTGAATAAAGTGCTTTGGAAAAAAAAAAAAGAATATCTCCCATCCCATAGTAACAAAAATTCTTAATATCCTTATGTAGGATTTCATAATAAACTTCAACAGTAATTAATAAAACATGAATTTATATCCTATTGTAAAATTTTCTTCATATCCCTCTATATCCATCCTGTTCACAAATATACATACTCATAGACGTCTGAATGCACACATCATACACACAGATACAAAAAGAGAAAGAGGCAGAGAGAGAGGGGGGAGAGAGACAGAGACAAAGAGAGACAGAGAGAGAATAGTCTAAACTGGACCAGAAATTGCAGAAGGTCTGAGACATTTTTGCTCTCTTAATATCCCTCATTAGTATGACTAAGCTGGTATCTAAATAATTTCATATTTCAAACTGAAGAATGATGTTCTTCTCTGTTTCATTGTTTTGTCTTTTTTCCAGCTCCGATGACGACCGCTCCACATTCCACTTGTTCAATGACAAGCTCACGGGCTTGTTCTTGATCTATTTCAAATCTGTGCAGCCCTACAGTGTGTGGTTTATCCACTCTATTACCTGACCAATGCCTCTAGGAGTTCTGTGGTCTCTTGACTGTCCCCTTACTTAGGATTTCCGGGATGATCCTGAGAGTGATACACACACTGTTGCCTTCTTCTTTCGAGGGCTTCCCATGGTTTCGCAGACCAAGCCAGTCCTTCTCATACTTACAGATGATCTCTTGCTTTGGAGTGGACAGAGCTTTCGCCCATAACAGTTGCTTATTGTTTTGGATCCAAGGTGCTTCTCACTCTCGTCACTCCTATTGCTGTCTCCGAGATAGTTTCTTGATGCTTTTCAAACTTGAAAAGTTGCTATCTGGCCTATTACATGTAGTTGATCTTCTCTTTTCCAAGTATCTGTTCAAATATCACCAACTGCTTTAAGAACTTTACTAAGAAATCCAGATGAAATTTCAAAATATACCTCAGCAGACAATTCTAGTGTCACTAGTTTTTTCTCTCCAATTCACCATTTGTAATACTTAATGTTTGAATTCATACCCACAACAAGCAGCTGAGGTGCCTATTTAACATACCAAAACCAACCTGGCCTCCAGGATTTCCCAGCATCCCTCAGTCCATACCTGCACTTTCCACCCTAGGGCTGGCCTTCCTGTCCTACAGAGGTTCTGCATTATATAATCCAGGTATATTCTCTCTCTCTCTCTCTCTCCCTCTCTCTCTCTCTCTCTCTCTCTCTCTCTCTCTCTCTCTCTCTCCACAAACTCTTTCTTTCTCTTAGCCCTCCACACTGTCTTTCTCTGCATGGTGTCTTCCCTGGCCCGTTTATTGGGACTGGTGAACCCGCCAGAGATCTACCTCCAATAAACTTATATTTATACACTTTAATTTGGCTTTAATTGACTCTTTTAGTTGGAAGAAAAGACCTATCACATTACATAATCACAGTTTGTGTGTGTATGTGTTTGTATGTTTGCATATCTGTGTTTGTATTTGTGTGTATGGGTGTTTGTGTAATGTATACATACATACATACATACATATATATACAGTAATACATATAAACATACATATGTATGTATGTTTATAGTGTGTGTGTGTGTGTATGAATAGGTATGCATGTGTGGCAGAGTTCAGAGATGAACTTTCTGCCTTACTGATAGGACAGTGTGGTGCACTGAACTGAAAGCTTGCCTTTTCTACCAGGGAGCCATCAGGATCCGATTGTCTCCTTAATCTTAATTTGGCATCCTAAGCACACAGAGCATTGCCAGCTTTTTACATGGTTGCTGAGAGGTTCAAATTCACATTCTTATGTTTGTAGAAAGCCATCTTTCTACAAACACCCACAAAGCCATCTCCCACTCCCTATCTCTTGACTTCTTAGTGTGGATTCTGCTTCCCATGCTATATTAAGATACATATTCTTTTTTTGACAGAGATGAACATAAATTCTGTAACTTCTAATTTTTGCTATTGGCTGAATTAAGAACAAATATCTAATGGTGAATTTTAGGGATTGGGGTGATAGTTTTGTGGAGAGTAGGATAAGGTTAATATTAAGCGAAGAACCACAGACTTTTACAAGTTCATCTCTAGTTCCAGGCATGGAGGTTAGGAGATTTTTTTCATATTAGGAGAAAAATCATTAAAACACTTTAAAAATTTTGGACAAGGTCTCTCAAGTATAAGACTGAACCATCATAAATTTAATTTAAAATTACACAAAATATCTGTTCATATTGCTAATAGCTGTTTTTGTATCATATTAAAAGACTAATGCACAAATAGGCTAACAATATCCTTAAAAGTTTTCTATGAAAAATAACAAAGGTGTCAAATATAGAAAACTACTCAGGGAATGATGGGAAAGAGAGAACAGAAAGATGGTAAGAGCTGGGTAATCAGGGAGTTTGCTGTGGGATTAAATCTCTTAGTAATGTTAGATGCCATAACCATAAAACCTCAATATGACTGTCCAAACACGAGCTGAACAAACACACCATTAGGCATGCCAAAGTCAACAGTAAAAGAAGATGGGACCTTGAACCTACACAAAGAACTACAGGCCATTAAGGAGTGTGTAATAGTCTTACACAAGGAAGAGCATACCAATTGGTTATCAATTCAAACTGTCAGCACTGACAACATAAATAAAAGTGATATTATTAGATGGAGCAAGATACATTTAGGAGTGTGTGTGCATGTGTGTGTATTTATATGTGCATACAATGACCATTAACAAAAAAGAAAAGAGCTGATGAATTTGAGAGAGCACTAGGAGATAATTTGGAGGGAGGGAAGGAAAGAGGGAGATGATGTAATTGTTTTATAATATCAGAAATGAAAGATATAATCATTAAATATTTCTCAACTTCTGGTAGACAATTCTGTGTAAAGATTAGCTCAACTGTCTGAATTATTCTTCTGGCTTTGTTTTGTTAAACTGGCTTGCACAAACACTCGCATGTTATTTCTTAGACTGTCTCAAATGCCAACTAACTGAAGAATCAACATTCTCAGTTTGTAACATGTATTTTATTTAATCATCTCTAATTAATTTTGGATTCATTAATCTCTTGCTCTCTCAAGTGAATGTCTGTAATTCACTTTAAAGTGAGCTTTCTAATGATAATGTAATTTTCAAATGATCTCAACTAATTTGTAAAATTTATGTACAGCTGACCCTTTTGCATACCCATAGAAGTTTAATAATTCCATGAACATAATAGCTTAATTTAGACAATGCAAGAAAACTGGTGTGGGTGGGCTACTTTTAGACAACCCAAAGACTTAATTAAAACATTCTATAGTCAATGAAATTGATTTCCCTACTGTGAATATAAATAGTTGAAAATAATGACCTGATGATAGACTAAGCCCAAAACAAATATAGGGTTTGAGTGTGTGTATGTGTATGTATAGAGATGTGTAAAAAGATGGATGTCTCTGTGTTGATTTAGCATTGGATTACACCCTAAAATTAGCAGTGTGTTCATGCAGTAATTTATGATATAATAAGTTATTAATATTTAGTACTCCAGATGTTTCTCGGAGTTCTTACAAACAACTTAGTTAAATGAGAACCTTGCTCCGGAGAAGTAGTGTGTGATGCATCATACAGGCATTGATAAACTCAGTAAATTAGCTTTTGTATATCTCTCTAATATCTCATTTTCCATCGGTTACTTTGTCTGTCCTCTGATCTTATAGCGACTAGCAGTGGATAATAGAATTTATAGCTATTGGAAAGGAGGTTGGACTCATACAAAACTGGGTCAGTGTGGAAAATTGACACAGACAATGTAAGAGGGTGAGAGTACCCAGAGGCTTTTGTGAGGTGTCACAAGGTTAGGGATTGTGGTGGCAGCTTGCTGGACTGAGCAGACAGCTGGAAGGGTGGGTGAAAAGGTGAAAGAGAGAACGGCAAGAGTTAGTGAACTGTATTTAATTATTAAACGGAGCACTGTGCCTACACAGAAGCTTACCACGACCCTTAGAGAAGTGATAAATATGACTGTTAATATTATTTATCTTTTCCTACTCTCCCTAAGAAACTCGTAGATTTGCAAATGTCTCCTAGCAGAAAAACATAGCCATTAGGAAAACTAATTAAAATCTGGAATTTTTGTTTGTCTTGGAACCTTTACAGGTGTCAATCTTTCTTAATTAAGAATACAGTGAAAAAAAACATGCATATTACTCAAAGCCAGTTTGTACAGTGTGAAATTGCTTTTTTCTTCTCAAGAAAATGTGATGTCATTTTAAAACACATATAACAGGCATTTAAAATAGTTATTTTCTCCAAAAAAATAAAATCCATAAAGGACTTTCTTGAACTTGCTTTATTTTTTATAAATGAAACAAATAAAAAGGTAAAAATATAATATATGTATCTCTATATGATATATTATGCACACACATACATAGATAAGTATGTGTTAAGTATGTAAAATTAATATATATATGTATAAATTAAAGAGTTATACATGAAAAGAGAAAATGAACTTATGTAACACATACATAGAATGTATATTTTAACTGTGCTTAGTGAAGTAGGATTTGTTTTTGTTGCTTTCCCAAATAGTCCAAACTAATCCAAAAACATATAATTAATCCACATTAGTACTTCAGTGTAAATAATAAAGCACCACTAGGTTTATTTTTCATTTTAATGTAATATTTATTTATTTTATTTTAATGAAAATAAAAATCATAGCAGCAGAAAAAAACTCTGAAATCACAAAAGTTTCAATTTTATATAGTAAATACTATAAACCAAGCTTCCAAGAAACTTGGAAAATTCTCTACATTTTCTGAGCATGTGTTAATGTGTCCTCATGTGCCTGTGTGTGGTTTGCTTGTGTGTGAAAAGGGGCTTGCATCCAAATACAACCATATCATCATACAAACTTCTGTAGATGCTTCAAATTGTTGAACATTAGAAATTAAACACTTGGATACTAGGGATACCAAGTGGGTTCCCTAGTATGGGGGACAAGGATTATTTATGACATGAACTCAGTGACTGGCTCATTGATCTCCCCCGTCCCCCTGAGGGAGGAGCAGCCTTGCTAGGCCACAGATAAGGACATTGCAGTCAGTCCTGAAGATATCTGATAGACTAGGGTCAGATGGAAGGGGAGGAAGACATCCCCTATCAGTGGACTTGGAAGAGGGCAGAGAGGAGATGAGGGAGGGAGGGTAAGATTGGGAGGGAAAGAGGAAAAGAGCTATGGCTGGGATACAAGTGAATGACCTGTGATTAAAATAAAATAAAATAAAAGTAATATATATATAACAGTAAAAAATAAAAGAAATTAAACACTGGTTTTAGCGACATCTCTTTTATTCTATTATTTATGTAGCTTTCCCTTGGAATTTCCTTCAGAGCAAGACTTTTGTATTCTGATTATCATTAATTGCTATTTATTAAAGTGAGAGTGTCCAATTGACTAGGGAAGAAATCACAGCCAGCAATATGAGCAATAGTTTTAGCAGCTATCTGGAGGGTTGCAAAAGGTTTGATTTGTAATCCAAAAAGATCTTGTTTATGAATAGAAACAAGACATGAACTTGAAATTAAACAATAAAAAATAAAAAAAACCAAACAAATAGTTAGTCTTTAGTAGGTGAGTGAAAAGGACATAGATTTTTACAATGCCATTCAGTGATATGAAGTCCTATCGTGTTACCTGTTAATGGAAAGACAGAAATTATCTTGACTTGAAGAAATTGTGGCTTCTTTGTCAAAAATTGAGTAATCATAGGTGTGTGGGTTTATTTCTGGGTCTTCTATTCAGTTCCATTGATCCTCCTTACTGTTTCTATGCCAATAGATGTAGTTTTTATTACTATTGCTCTGTAGTACAGCTTGAGATCGGGGATGGAGATACCTCCAGATGATCTGTTCTTGTACAGGATCGTTTTGGAGATTCTAGGTGTTTTGTTTCTCCATATGAAGCTGAGAATCTTTTTTTTTTCAAGGTCTGTAAGAAATTGAGTTGGTATTTTGATGGGAATTGCATTGAATTTGTAGATTGCTTTTGGCAGGATGGCCATTTTCACAATGTTAATCCTACCAATCCATGAGCACAGGAGATTTTTCCATCTTCTGATATCTTCTTCAATTTCTTTCTTCAGAGACTTGAAGTTTTGAGGAAGAAGCCACAACTATTCAATGGAAAATAGACAACATCTTCAACAAATGGTGCTGGTCTAACTGGATGTCTACATGTAGAAAAATGGAAATAGATCCATATTTATCACACTGCACAAAACTAAAGTCCAAGTGGATCAAAGACCTCAACATAAAAGCAGATGCGCTAAATCGGTTAGAAGAAAAAAGTGGGGAAGAGCCTAGAACTCATTGGCACAGGAGAAAACTTCCTGAATAGAACACCAACAGCACAGGCTCTAAGAGCAACAATCAATAAATGGGACCTCATGAAACTGAAAACCTTCTGTAAAGCAAAGGACACCATCATCAAAACAAAAAGACTGCCTAGAGATTGGGAAAGAACCTTCACCAACCCTTTATCTGACAGAGGGCTAATATCCAGTATATATAAAGAACTAAAGAAGCTGAAAAGCAACAAACAAAGTAATCCAATTAAAAAATGGGGAACAGAGCTAAACAGAGAATTCTCTTTAGAGAAATATAGAATGGCAGAGAAACACTTAAAGAAATGCTCAACTCCATTAGACATCAGGGAAATGCAAATCAAAATGACCCTGAGATTCCACCTTACACCCATCAGAATGGCCAAGATGAAAAACACAAGTGGCTGGAGAGGTTATGGAGAAAGGGGAACCCTCCTCCATTGTTGGTGGGAATGTAAACTGGTACAACCACTTTGGAAGTCCATCTGGCACTTTCTCAGACAATTAGAAATAGTACTTCCTCAAGACCCAACTATACCACTGCTAGGTATTTACCCAAAATTTGCTCAAGTACATAACAAGGACATTTGCTCAACCATGTTTGTAGCAGCTTTATTTGTAATAGCCAGAACCTGGAAACAACCCAGATGTCCATCAGCAGAGGAAGGGATACAGAAATTGTAGTATTTTTACACCATGGAATACTACTCAGGAATAAAAAAAAAAAAAAGAGGAAATCATGAAATTTTCTGGCAAATGGTGGGATCTAGAAAAGATCATTCTGAGTGAAATATCCCACAAGGAGAAAGACAAACATGGTACATATCGCTTATATAGACCTACAAGATAGGATAAACATAATGAAATCTATACACCTAAAGAAGATAATCAAGAAAGTGGACATGGGGCAAGATGATCAATCCTTGTTTAGAAAGACAAATGGGTTGTGCATTGAACCTATCACAGGAGTCTACTGCAGAAGGCATCTGAAAGACTCTACCTAGCAGTGTTTCAAAGCAGATACTAAGACTCATAACCAAACCTTCAGCAGAGTATAGGGAATCGTAGGAAAGAAGGGGAGTTAGTATGATGTGGAAAGGATAGGAGCTCCACAAGGACCAAACTTATCTGAGCACAGGGTTTTTTCTGAGACTGACACTCAACCAAAGACCATGAATGGATATAACCTAGAACCTCTCCTTGGATGTGGCCCGTGGTAGCTCAGTAACCAATTGGTTTCCCATAGTAAGGGGAACAAGGACTATTTCTAATAGGAACTCAATGGCAGGCTCTTTGACCTCCCCACCCCCCAAGGGAGGAGCAGTCCTGTTAGGCCACAGAGGAGGACATTGCAGCCATTCTTAAGATACCTGATAAAACAAGGTTGGATGAAAGGGGAGGAGGTCCTCCCCTATCAGTGGACTTGGAAAGGGGCAGGGAGGAGATGAGGGAGGGAGGGTGGGATTAGGGAGGGAATGAGGGAGTGATACAGCTGGGATACAGAGTTAACAAAATGTAACTAATAAGAAAAATAAAATTAAGAAAATAAAAAAAAGAAATAAAAAAATCAAATGTTAAATGCAAAAAAAAAATTGTGACAGTAACTACATTATATTAGTTATATGCAAATTTTTGTCACCTCATGTATATGATATACTTAGCACATGACCAATTCTGAATAATTTGTTTTTTCTAATTGATACACTAAAGAGGAGGGTGATAACTTAGTTTTTATTGTATCAGCTTTACAGTACAAGGCAGACATCAACTAAGCACCACAGGGAATGCAGTGTGAAAGGAAGCTGAGACCCAGTAGACTAAGAGACACAGTGAACTATCATAAGACTAAGGAAGCCTCTCAAACTCTCTCAGCGCTGCTTTGTGTTTGCCTGGAAGTTTTCTTCTAACCTGTGAAAGTGGAGTTTGTAAAGACGGGAAAAATTAGAACCTGGTTTTTGCTTTGTTCACACCAGGTGAGAAGCAAAGTGCTACCTGTATTTTCCACAGTCATATTTAATACATTTCACGTAATCAAGGACTTATAAAATTGCATATCTTGGAAGTATTGGCCTGACATAATTGTTTCTAACTTCAAATCCATATTTTCTCCTAAGATGGCTTTCCTTATAGGTGTACTGCAGAACAGCATTTGATTTTATTGTTTGATTCTACCCCACATTTTTGATTGTTGAACTACAGAGGTAGAGTGAATAAATTAAATGCATTTTAAAGGTTTTATTCAGTTAATTAAGTTTTTCCTATTTCTATTTCTTGTGTGTGTGTGGAGGTCACATTCAAAAAAATACATTTTAACTTATTTTTTGAGATTGTCACTGTGAGAACAATGTATTATGATCATATACATCACGTATTCATTCCTTCCAATTTCCCTTGGGCTTTCCTCAAAATGTGCCTTCCAACTGCCTGCTCATATTTCTGTCTATTTATGTATCCATTTACCAATCTATCATCAATATATTATGAGGCTATGCCAAAAAATAATAAGACCAAATAGACTAGGGTCAGATGGAAGGGGAGGAGGACTAGGGAAAGGGCATAGGAAGAGAAGCAAGAGGGTGGGTGGGACTGGGAGGAGATGAGAGAGGGGGCTACAGCAGGGACACAAAGTGAATAAATTATAATGAATACATATATAAATAAAATTAAGTTGAAAAAGAAAAAGGAAAACATTTAATACATGTAAAACAATTTCTGTTTAAATAAACACATGAAAATGTGGATCTTTTTAATAACTTAACCTATTCTGAGTGGCTTAAGTTGCATTATAGATGCAGAGATCAGTAAAAACCACATAAATAAATGTTTAGTTATATTTAGTTTTAAGCTCTAATAATTGGATTAAACAATAGTATTTAAAACAAGTCTTCAAGTCCTTGACTGAAGATTTCAACAACACTGCTTTTTGAAATATAAACTATAGAAAGTTTTTGAGAATTTTGACTGTAACTTTCAAAATTTAAAATTTAATTTGAATATCATTTATGTAGTTTCATTACAAAATAATCAACTGTATTTTTATTCTAGAAGACTTACTTTTGAGTGGTTAGTTAACTCATAATTTATTGTAAAGAAAAACCAGCTCTAATTAATCTATTAAGTGATCTATGCTTAACCATAATGAACTTAAAAATATAAAGACAGAATTACAAATTTTGATGCGTTTCCTGATGACAGGGTGCAAATGTTCCTATATACAGATTGTAAGATTTCCTTGTTCATGTTGCTAATATATGAGGCTATATTTATGTATGAGTTTTCTTTCACTGTCATATCTTTTTATGTTATTATTACCACAACACTCTATTTTTGTGTGGTAAGCATTTTAGTGCCCTAAAACACTTGTTACATATCAACACAATTAAATTACAGATTGATCCTCCATCTGAAGCTCTGTAATGAATGGATTTCTTTTTGTAGCACCAACAAAAAATTTCAAATTTGTAATGGGGTTTTCATTAAGACAAGTCATTGTAATCTAATGGAAATAACTTAACTTTTTCTTATTCCATTTATGATTGACTTGACAGAAGTACTTGGTTAGTCTCCTTAGTGTTTTGAACTTGTTCTGAATGATTTTATGTGGACCATTTGTCTCAGTAACAGCCACTAGGGAAAACGAGTGTTAGAACCAGTGATAATAGCAATAGTACCAACAATGAATGTGATTACATATATAAATGTTGTACTTTAGTTTACTGTTTATATCTGTTTGTGAGACTGTGTGTCTTATTGCATGTAGATAAGAGAGCAAAGGAAAAAGTAGGTGAAAGGGAGAGAAAGTTACTAACCAAATGTCACATCAAACTATTAGGAAATGACTGTAACAAAAATATGTAGAAAGCCTCCTCTCAGACAACAAAATACTCTTGTAAATGCACAAAGGGTTAAGAAAAGCTGCGGAAAATATACACCCAAACAATGTAAAAATAAAGTAGAAGGAAAACTTTACGTGATCTTGTTTTGTACAGAAGTATATATCAAATAATGGTAAAGAAGGAAGAATAGCTTTTAAACTCAGAAAGTGTGCAGAAGAGTAGAAAGAAGCATTCTCATCTCTGTCTCTCTGCCCCTCTGTGTCTTCTGTCTCTCTCTCTTTATGAGTATGTGTGTGTGCACAACTGTGTGTGTGTGTGTGTGTGTGTGTACTTGTGTGTGTGTCTGTGTGCTAGTATCCATGGAGGCTGGAAGAGGGTACTGGATCCTAGAAGGTGTAGTATTTGGATTGATATGAGTTTCTGTAGGTGGGCACTAGGAATAAAACTTTCATTCTCTGCAAAGACAGCAAGTACTGTTACTGCTTTGCCATTACTGCAAGCCTGAGGTAGAATCTTCTAGAATAGGAAATAGCCTTACTACTGAGCCATTGTAAAGCACGAAGCTGCAGTTTTCCAAGGTAGTATGCTGGCTAGTTTCATGTCTTCTTGACACAAGCTAAAGTCATCAAAGAGCAGGGAAACCCAATGAAGAAAATACCACCATAAACAGAGTTGGAGGCACATTTGTAGGACATTTTCTTAATAAGTGAATGATGTGACAGCATTAACTTCATTGTGGGTCATGCTATCCCTGGGCTGGTGGTCCTGGGTGGTATAAAAAAGCAAGCTGAACATGCCAGAGTGAGAAAGCCAACAAACAACACTCCTTATGGTCTCTGTATTGGCTACTGCCTCCAGGTTCCTACCCTGTTTGAGTTCCTGTCCTGACTTCCTTTAGAGATAGTGATGTGGAAGGTAAGCCCATATAAACATACGATTTTGGTCATGGTGTTTTATTACAGAAATAGTAACTCTATCTAAGACAGGCAGCTAACATTATTACTATGAAGTCACCTTTTCAGGCCTCAGGTAAAAATTCTAAGTCAGTTTTCATATTCTTCTAATATGTATCTCTGGCTTGCTTTTCCAAGGTCAAATCATGTCTCTACAAATCTGTGTACTCCTTCTTACAAAGTTATGAAATTAGGAAGATTGGTTTAGCAAATTGCAGAATATTTTCCTTTCACATCTGAGTAAGCTGACTTAGAACTTATTTCTAAGTGTGGAGTAAACCAAGTTGAAATAAAACCTAAACTCAGGACCACTGAGACGGATAGGTAATAATGGATCTTGCAGCTAAGCCTAACAACCTCAGGTCCATCCCCAGGAAATTCATGGTAGGCCCACTTGGATCTGTAAACACACACACTCTTCCACACACTTGTACATCTAACACACATACCCAGAGAGAGATAAATAAAAATAAATAAAATGAAACCTATGTTTCCATCCAACATATGGATGCCATCAAACATACTTGCACACTTCAGCAATGGTTCTTCAACATGCTGTAAGAGACCTGTGCTCCCAGACAGTGTTTCAGGCCGGAATCTCTCTAGAGTGTAGTAGGTCTTCACATCACACTGACAGGCTAAAGAAACTGGAGTTTGATATTGGCAGATGAATAAAGATATCAATCAGAGCTGATATGATGTACTCTCTCAATAAGAAATTAAGTCCATGACCAAGTAGGCTTCATCCCAGGCATGCAAGGGTAGTTCAACATACAGAAATCCATCAATGTAATCCACTACATAAACAAACTGAAGGAGAAAAACCACATGATCATCTCCTTAGATGCTGAAAAAGAATTTGACAAAGTCCAACACCAATTCATCTTTAAAGTCTTGGAGAGATCAGGGATACAAGGCACATACCTAAAGATAGTAAAGGCAATATACAGCAAGCCTATAGCTAACATCAAACTCAAAGGAGAGAAACTTAAATCAATCCCACTGAAATCAGGGACAAGACAAGGCTGTCCATTGTCCCCATATCTCTTCAACTTAGTACTTGAAGTCCTAGCCAGAGCAATAAGACAACTAAAGGAGATCAAGGGGATACAAATCGGAAAGGAAGAGGTCAAAGTGTCACTATTTGCAGATGATATGATAGTATACATGAGCGACCCCAAAAATTCAACCAGAGAACTCCTTCAGCTGATAAACACCTTCAGCAAAGTGGCAGGATACAAAATCAACTCAAAAAAATTAGAAGCCCACCTATATACCAAAGACAAAAAGGCTGAGAAAGAAATTAGGGAAACAACACCCTTCACAATAGCCACTCATAACATAAAGTACCTTGGTGTGACTCTAACCAAGCAAGTGAAAGACCTGTTTGAGAAAAACTTCAAGTCTCTGAAGAAAGAAATTGAAGAAGATATCAGAAGATGGAAAGATCTCCCGTGCTCATGGATTGGTTGGATTAACATTGTGAAAATGGCCATACTGCCAAAAGCAATCTACAGATTCAATGCAATTCCCATCAAAATACCAACTCAATTCTTTACAGACCTTGAAAAAAAGATTCTCAGCTTCATATGGAGAAACAAAAAACCCAGAATCTCCAAAACGATCCTGTACAACAACAGATCATGTGGAGGTATCTCCATTCCTGATCTCAAGCTGTACTACAGGGCAACAGTAATAAAAACTGCATGGTATTGGCATAGAAACAGAAATGAGGATCAATGGAACCACATAGAAGACCCAGAAATAAATCCACACACCTATGAATACTCGATATTCGACAAAGAAGCCAATTCCATTCAATGGAAAAAAGACAGCATCTTCAACAAATGGTGCTGGACCAACTGGATGTCTACATGCAGAAAAATGAAAATAGATCCATATTTATCACCTGCACAAAACTAAAGTCAAAGTGGATCAAGGACCTCAACATAAAACCAGATACCCTAAATCAATTGGAAAAAAAAGTGGGGAACAGCCTAGAACTCATTGGCACAGGAGACAACTTCCTGAACAGAACACCAACAGCACATGCTCTAAGAGCAACAATCAATAAATGGGACCCCATGAAACTGAAAAGTTTCTGTAAAGCAAAGGATACCGTCATCAAAACAAAACGATTGCCTACAGATTGGGAAAGAATCTTCACTAACCCTTTATCTGACAGAGGACTAATATCCAATATATACAAAGAACTAAAGAAGCTGAAAAGCAGCAATCCAAGTAATCCAATTAAAAAATGGGGAACAGAGCTAAACAGAGAATTCTCGACAGAGGAATATCGAATGGCAGAAAAACACTTAAAGAAATGCTCATCTTCATTAGCCATCAGGGAAATGCAAATCAAAACGACCGTGAGATATCACCTTACACCCATCAGAATGGCCAAGATGAAAAACTCAAGCGATAACACATGCTGGAGAGGTTGTGGAGAAAGGGGAACCCTCCTCCACTGCTGGTGGGAATGTAAACTGGTACAACCACTCTGGAAAGCTATCTGGCGCTTTCTAAGACAACTAGGAATAGTGCTTCCTCCAGACCCAGCTATACCACTGCTAGGTATATACCCAAAGTTCGTTCAAGTACACAAAAAGGACACTTGCTCAACCATGTTTATAGCAGCTCTATTTGTAATAGCCAGAACCTGGAAACAACCCAGATGTCCATCAACGGTGGAATGGGTACAGAAATTGTGGTATTTTTATACAATGGAATACTACTCAGCAATCAAAAAGGAAGAAATCATGAAATTTGCAGGCAAATGGTGGGATCTAGAAAAGATCATTCTGAGTGAAATATCCCAGAAGGAGAAAGACAAACATGGGATATGCTCACTTATATAGACCTATAAGATATGATAAACATAATGAAATCTATACACCTAAAAAAGATATTCAATTGAGCAGACATGGGGTAAGATGATCAATTCTCATTTAGAAAGACAGATGGGATGTGCATTGAACGTATGACAGGAGTCTACTGAGCGCATCTGAAAGACTCTAACTAGCAGTGGTTTCAAAGCAAAGACTCATGACCAAACCTTTGGCAGAGTACAGGGAATCATAAGAAAGAAGGGGAGTTAGTCTGATGGGGAAAGGATAGGAGCTCCACAAGGACCAAATATATCTGGGCACAGGGTCTTTTCTGAGACTGACATTCAACCATGGACCATGTATGGATATAACCTAGAACCTCCACTCAGATGTAGCCTGTGGTAGCTCAGTAACCAATTGGTTTCCCAAAGTGAGGGGAACAGGGACTATTTCTAACAGGAACTCAATGACTGGCTCTTTGGTCTCCCCACCCCCGAAGGGAGGAGCAGTCCTGTTAGGCCACAGAGGAGGGCTTTGCAGCCAGTCCTGAAGATACCTGATAAAACAGGATCAGATGAATGGGGAGGAGGTCCCCCCTATCAGTGGACTTGGAAAGGGGCAAGGTGGAGATGAGGGAGGGAGGGAGGGACTGGGACGGAATGAGGGATCGGGACATGGCTGGGATACAGAGTTAATAAAATGTAACTTATAAAAAAAAAGACATAGAGAAAAAAAAGAAATTAAGTCAGTGTTAAATATTACATTTTCCTCAGACCTTACTATATCTGGGGTATCATTGGAAGGTTTGGTTCAACTGTGAATGGAGACCTTCTCCTTCAGCTACCTCTCCCTGAAAACTACTTCACAGAGTCTCCCAGAGATGTACCTCAGATGGTTCCAGACACCATCAAATTGACAATTCAACTTAACCATCACCATGTCAGGAAATATAGGATAATCACTGCAATATGGAATTTAGCGGACATTGCAAAAGAGCTTGAGAAATGATAATAAAAAATTAAATATGATTATAAGCTTATGTTTTTTTAAGCTGGGAGTTTAAACGTATTATTTGACAAGTCAAATAATAAACTACATTGAAATGTGACTAAGCCCTCACTGCAGCTTACAAGCTCCAAGGTTCCAGCCGTTCCTTCCCACATCTGTACTAGACTTATCCCAGCCACTGAAAATTCCAATAGGGAAAAGACTATTTTGTTTGAAATTATACCATTATCTGGCTTTGCTCCGGGTATATTTGTGAGTCTCAGTAAGTCATCATCAAATAGCTAATCAAGTTGTTCTGTCACATAATTGTCCTCCTTGTCATTCCCCTGACCCCCTTTCCCCCCAGAATACACTGACTTAGGCTAATTCTCCTATGTGATCATTTTGTCTGAATCCCAACAAAGATTCACACTGATGTCCTAAAGACACTTTAGTCTACAATGATCAAAAATACCCTCATCTTTTCATAATAAACTTTTATTTTGCCTTAACTATTTTTGGTTGATAACATTCCATAACTCAGTAAATTATTGTTATCCTAAAGACTTCCTAGTCTTTAGGCCCTTGCCCTCTCTTGTTTGGATTCCTGTAACAGCCTCCTGGCTGGATTCCTTCCTTCTAGTTTTACTTTCCTTTAATCCATTATTTACACTGCTTCTGGAGTGTGCTTTCTAAAATGCAAATCTAATCATGTCTTTCGCCTGCTTCAGAATCTTATAATGACTCCCATAGCTCTGATGATAAAGTCCAAACTCCTTAGCTTGGCATGTAAGGTATTTTATGACCTAGCATCTGTTTACTTCTCAGGTATACTTCTATTTATTCACTGATACTCTGATATTGAAGAAAAGACCACTTGCTAAAAATTTTGTCTGTAACTGTTAGTGTGTGTATATACCTCTACACTTTACAACCTTGTCCATTACTATCCTAAAGTGATGATGAATCATCTTTTAATATTAAAGAAAGGGGAAATAAAAAGACATGGAGGGGACAGGGGCTCCACAAGGAGAGCATCAGAACAAAAAATCTGGACACAGAGGTCTTTTCTGAGACTGATACTTCTTCCAAGGTCCATGCACGGATATAACCTAGAACTCCATGCACATATGTAGCCCATAGCAGCTCAGTCTCCAAGTGGACACCCTAGTAAGGGGAACAGGAACTTTCTCTGACATGGACTCAATGGCTGGCTCTTTGATCACCTCCCCCTAATGAGAGAGCAGCCTTACCAAGCCACAGAGGAAGACAATGCAGCCAGTCCTGATGAGACCTGATAAGGTAGGGTTAGATGGAAAGGGAAGAGGACCTCCCCTATCAGTGGACTTGGGGAGGGGCATGAGAGGAGATGAAGGAAAGAGGGTTGGATTGGGAGGGGGCAAGGGAGGGGGCTAAAGCTGGGATACAAAGGGAATAAACTGTAATTAATTAAAAATACATTTAAAAAAATGACAAAAAAACTTCAATAGAATGGATAGTACAACAAGTAAACCAGTGCATCTTGATTTTAGTCTAGTGTAGGATACTCAGCACATTAATGTGTGATGAAATTTCACAACATATTTCTTATGCATACTTTATTAATTGAATATATGATAAAGTAAATAACATTGTGGTTTATTTTTCTATATTATAATCAATAAAAACTTAATGAACAGATGAAAAATGCAGTAATAGGACTTCATAAGATATCTCCATAACAAGAATTTCTGATGCTTTAAATCCCACCTGCTCTGACAGATGCTGGTTGTAGGATCTGCACAGTTACAAAATTTCTCTTAAGTTCCAGTTATTTCAAGTGATAACCCATAGTCCCTAACATATAATGGAAGATAAAAATGAGGCAATTCAGAGATGTACTTATCAAAGTGCTTAAAAAATGCTAGCTCCTATTATCCTCACTGTCGAGTGGCCAGATGGATAGGTATGCTTGATGCTTCTCCAAAGAGAGGGAGGATTAATGGTTTCGACAGGAGACATATTTTTCCAGATATGAGGAAAATTTTGTAAAAATTTTAAATGCCCTATTACTACATAGCTGTCTTGTGAAATAGTTCAGATGTATAGGAAGGAAGGAACAACTCTTAGTTTTCGGAGTACTCACAATCTAACAAAAATTGCAGTAGACAAGGAGTTTCATGTGATCCACGCTGCAAATAACTGAAGACAATCTGAATCACAGCTGACAATATCTATTTAAAGTACAGGGATAATTTAGATTGTTCTACGGTTGTCACACCAACACCTAGTGTTTACAGTAGACTTAAATATCATTTAAATGACAGGTGCCAAGGAACTGGAAAGATTAGCCTGGGCAGAAATAAACTACAAGTAAATATTAAAACTGTTTTCAAACATAAGTCAGCATGTGGACTTAAAGGATGGAGTCTTGCTTCTGACTTACTCTTTACAACTTATGTGAATTACTCTTAATGTGATTTGACTCACTGACCCATGATCACCTGAAATTCAGAGCAATACTACAGCCTCTGGCTCCTTGGAATTGAGATAACATGCTTGCACCACCATGCCTAGCTTAACATCAGTATTTGAAAAGGAAGAAAATAATATCTATCTCTAGATGTAGAATTTATCATTACATTAATCACTTATGTATTGCTGGCCTACTGATTGACATTTAAGTCATATATTAGAGACAGAGCTTTTACACTTCCTTTCTGTTGGGCTACCAGGAAATATTTGTAGAAGAGGAGAGGGTATCACTCTGATATGCAGATGGACAGAATTAATTTCTGGCTATTAAGGGTCTTAAAAATCACTTCTTCGGGGAAGCCATCCTTAAAATATCTGTTAGTTGTTTGATTCTCTCATAGGACATTGGAGCCTCTACAGTTTTACAGCTTTGTGGGTATTCCTGATACAAATTCAGATGATGTAGAATGAGGCCATATGCATGACACAATGTGCATGTGGAGGTTAGAGCATAACCTTAACTGCTAATCTTCCAAGTCTACTCTGTTTATAGCATTGCATATTATGCTGCCTGTCCCTGGAGCTTTCAAAGATTCTTCTGTTTCCATCTCCTTGTACCAGCACTGCTATGACAGATGTGTGACACAGGCCATGATTTTCTATGGTTTCTAGGGATTTAAAAATCAGAACTTTAAGGAAGAATGGCATGTGCTTTCACTGAAGAAACCATCTTCCTTGCTCCCCAATATTTGTTCTATCTATCTATCTATCTATCTGTCTGTCTGTCTGTCTGTCTGTCTGTCTGTCTGTCTCTCTCTCTCTCTCTCTCTCTCTCTCTATCCATCTATCTATCTTTGTTTTGCTTAGAGTATAATGTTCTATCAGAAAAGGATCACCATTACTCCAGTCCACTATTGCTTTCCTAGATACTAAAACTTATATTTTTCAAATAGGATGATAGTCACATAGTTTGATTAGAGTAACAAACATTCACCAAGCCATTAGTGTAATCACCTTCAAATAATATTTCTTAAATTCAAAAAATAACTGAAGTTAACTATTAAAATATAATTGATATAAATTTGACAGTTTAGACAATTATTCAGTCCTTTTGTTTTCTTGTTCCAAATTATTTTAATCTTGAGTGAGCTCCTATCTTTGAAAAGTCCTAATAAAGATCACTCTAGGACCATCAGAAATCATTTAGAAAAAAATTTCACTATTACAATTCTAGTTGTGTTATCTTTAAATTACTGTCTAGCACTAAAATTCCGTGAACTATCTGATGGATATGCTTGCCATGTATTAAAGAGAGACTTAATAAAAATTCCCTCCTCTCAAAAGAATCAAACAAAGCATATCGTCACAGATAAAATTGAGATAGTTTTCCTTTTCATGAAATATTACTGTTTATAGAGGATGTGGTTCATAGGTAAGTTAATCACCCTATTTAAGTCACCATTTCACAAAGGATAAATCAGGTCCATTGTATTTTTGTTTTGTTGGAAATTCATTTCTTTTGAACTGACAGTTACTTCATTTATTTCCTCCTATCAGGAGACTGGTTACTAGTTAATATTGCAAGAAAGGCTCTGAATAGCTGCTGATACAATCCCCTTGAGTCTCACTGCAGCTTTCCCATAACGTCAGGAGAAAGAGCACAAGTAGGTACATTTTGCTTTTTAGTCTGCAAACACATCTTGACCCTTGCACCATGACCCTGGAACTTCTGAGTAAATAGCTTGAACATATATATATATATATATATATATATATATCGACTCTTTACAGCTGGCACTCCATTAGGCTCAAATATTCACTGTTAGTAAAAAGAGAAAGAGAGAATATTTGAAACTGGGTAAGAAGGAAACTAGACAATTGCATGAAGGATTGTAGGTAAGTTCATAAAATACAATAAAATAAAAAACATTCAAATTTCATGAATCAGATTTTGCACGTCTTCTCATTCCTGGTGATATGGTGATATTGACATGTTGACTTGGATTGAAGACATTAGAGGCTGTGGGTGTGCACAACACATACACAGAAAAAAAATAAACATTTCATAAAAGATAATTATAATAGTTTCAATTTTAAACACATGCACATACATACAGTCCCTCATAGTAATTGTATGGAAGAGATGACAAATTGAGATAATATGTTCTCTTTTCCAAATATGTAGGGATTATCCCAGGGATTGATTTCAGATCATCAGACATTTAATATGATGGTTCACTCTTATCTCTGGCCTTCTGTTTTGACTTAAACCAGAAAGGCTGTTTAGTCAATAACAGGAAAATTTCCTCTCCATATAAACAGACAAATGAGAAATATAGTGAGAATAATTTATTTCCTACTAGGAGTCTTGAAAATGCATGTTAATGCATATACCTATATATTTGTGGATATTTTTAAACATTTTGACCATGACTAAGGTATCTTTTTCATTTCAAGAATTTTGTGTGCAACATATTACAACTAGGTCTTCACTTGTGGAATTTTATTGCAAAGTGTCAAGTAGATAAGGCAAATCTTTGATTGTTATATTTAATTTACGGTGTCTGAATTTGCTTATGTCAGATAACAGAAGCAACTTTCTTAAGGAAGTCAGTAAATACCCCTTATCCAAAAAGGCCCATGATAAGCATTTTAAGATTTAATTCCACACAGTTTTCTATTCCATGTGTGCTTTATTACACTCTCAAGAAGTTCAGTACAAGACATGAATTCTCTGCAAAAGGCTAACCAGCAAGGAAAATAAAACCGACAAACAAAGGCACTGGAGCATTAAAGAGTCAGGGAAGTTTAAGACTGTCTTTCTTTTAGTGTGATTTGTAAAGGACTTTGGATTTTCTATCTCTGATGTTCCATGGAGCTTTTGTCTTCTTTACTGAATAACTGTTACACATTTTTTGCATAGCCTATTTTTTTAAATGCAAGATTCTCTTCACTAATGTAAAAATAAGAGATTCCTTAACATATGTTTGATATAGTAGCTATTGGAACGAGACTGTTTCTTGATGTGAAATTGGAGTTAAGACCTGTGATTCATATTTCACAATTTACCAATTAGTAATAAGATATATTTTGCTATTAAAGAAGACATTGGTAAATCTTATTTTTCTCTTATCCAGTTTTCTATTTAGCCAGTCAGAAGAATCAGAAGGTAAATTGCTCCAGTACTTCTCCTTCATGACCTAGAGAAGCAGAAGTAATTGACCCTCTTAAATGTAAGAGGCACAGCAGCACACTTTGTGAATTCTTTCTTCTGTGTATTATTGGTTCAGTATTTTTCTGCAAAGTTCAATGAGGTTCATTAGCTTATCTGAAGAGAACAAGGCTGGTACTTTTGAGCAACTTCCCTCTATGACTTTTCTAATTAAATCCCTTCCATCCGATGAAGAGCTGCCCTTTTTACTTGACAAACATTTGTTCTAATTTGGCCTTGCTTGATTTTTCGGTGCTTTTGCGTCCCTCTCCCCCTCTATACCCGCCAGCATCTGTTAGTCATAAGATGGCTCTGGCTGACATTTACTCTGAATATGCCTGCTTATTAAAATATTTCAATGTTAGACAAGCTTATCAGTTGAAAAATACAATATAGTTCAGGCACATTGAAGCACTCATCTTAAAGGAAGGCTTTATTTACTGATGTGTCTTGATTTTTCTCTAAAGTGTAAAATTACAAGCTAGCTAGGGAAACAGGGAATAAAATTAAAATTAAAATTGAAATGATATGAAGCATATGAGAGGACAAATATGAAAGATAGCTCTGATTGATAACTTTTGTCTGATTTCAGGTTGTAACAATGGGAGAGGTGACACCTTCAAAAACACCTAAATCCAAGATTTTTTTTTAAATAGACCTTGAAAATACTGGGAAAATCTCCTGGGTGCTTGCCAGACTAGTGACTGAACCTTCCAGAAGACTCTTCCTCAAATCTTGGTGATGAGAGGTAAGGCTAAATGCTTACTGACGAGCAGGTGAAAGTTGGAGCTTTGAGTGTTTACCCTGGACTTCAGGAAGGCGAGCTCCATCAGTGACAAGCCTTGCTACATTCAGTTTATTCTCCTATTTTCTTTAACACTATCCAGTGCTATTAGCTTGCCAGCCATGTAGTCTGTAAGTAATAGGTTGCAATAGGAGCTGAAATTGACAAGTGCTTAGCCCAGAGCATGGATTGAATGTAATTCATAGGGTTCTCAAGTTAATTTTCAATACCTGTTTCATCAAGGTACACTGATAGATGGCTGCCAGCATCTTTTGGCTTTATCTGTAAATCCCTGTGTCTTTTACTGCCATCATTTCAGTTTTTATACATGCCATTCCCTTGCCTTGCTCCTCCCCATTTCCATAACTTCAAATGGAGCTTCTCTCCAGGCACATCACTCATTTGGGCTCCAGGCCTTTGCAGCTAAATGCAAGACCTTCAAATGTTATTGAAGTGCATTTTTCCATGTGGCCCTGTTTAAAGTGATGTTTCTTTAGGGACTGCAGGGTGAAATATGAAGTTATCTGGGAGAGTAAATCTAAGATGTTGGACAGATGGTGAAGTGTCAGTGCATCCACAGAAATGTGTTTCATTTTATACAGGGGATGCTCTCAATCAATTTCGGCTTGAGAAAGCACTTGCTTGTACGGCTTCGGTGGCTTTTTTGGATGATGTCATCTTTAACAGATCAATAGTGAAGTGTATCAATTTCTAAGAGATTTAAAATAAGTTCATGAAGAAATAAAATTAAAAATAAAACGACAATTTAAAAAGGAAAAATTTCTTAAGGATTAATATTTCATTGACAATTGAACTAAGGCTGTCACTTAGAGATCAAATAGAATGACTGCTGGTAAAACATGAAATTCATTTACTCTGTAGGACAGGAGAAGATTTATTTTTCACCTTAGTGTGTTTTGGGAACAAATATCTTCATGGAAGTTCTTATTTAAGCCTTGCAAAATGGCTCTTTCAGTGAAAGTCCAAAACCTCTATTTATACTACATAAATTTAACAGACCTAAAAATCACCATCATTGTCCTCTTTCCTTACTTGTGTCAGAGGCATTTAAATTCAAACCACTCTACACATTTGGATACTGGGAATTCTCTGGTCTTAAACTGTTAGAAAAAAAATTGCATGTTATAAACTAACCATGGAAATACATATACATATATATATGTGTGTATGTGTGTATTTATATACTAATAAATATATAACAACATAAGTAAATAGTTATATATTTCCATATATTATATATATTTATGGTCAATATATATACATGTAAATGTATATGTATATATATATATATATATATATATATCTCATGCATATACACATGGCTTGGCCTGTAATGATTTGCCATTTTAAAATGCCAGTTAGTTGCCTTTTTTAGAACTGATTTCCTCAGTTATCCTTAAGTTCAAGCAAACCTGAAAAGCCTACTAATTTATTTGAATTACTGAAAAATCATGCATTTGTACACAAGCACAAACTTTATAGAGAAAATATATGGAGATTTTCCAAAAATGCTGTCATATACTTCAAAAGCAACAGAATCTCCACAATGATGTTGAGCATTGGTGAAATTCCAGGGATACTAGTCTACAAAGGATTGTATGAGTTTTAGAGAAAGGCTAGGTTAATTCTATGCACTCCAGAACAAAAATTGACATTATTTTTTAAAATTCACTACATGATAACTCTGTGTGAGTTGTTTGTAATCTGTAACTACTCCACTCTGCCATTGTACCGTAAAAGCAGCTCTCAACAACATGTAGGCATGTTTAAAAAAATGAGCATAGCCATATAAATCCAAACTTAAAACCTGAGTATGTAATTAAGAGTAAATTAATTTACCTTCTACTATCAGCTTCCTTCTCAATACATCCAGCACACAGGCTGTAGATGAGATGGTGTCTTGTAACACACTTTTCATGCTGTGGAAGTAGAATTACCTATGCTGAAGGAGAGCAGGTTAACCTATTTGAGAAATATCAAAGTGTCCATGATTAAGGAAGAATGGGTTAGAAGATCAGATATAAGAGAAATTACATAGAATGATCAAATGGGATTCTAGAAGGGAATGGAGGAGGTCTTCACCGAGCTCAACAGCCTTAGTTAACAATTTTAGTTAGTTTTTTTTTCCCTTGAGGTGGCAGGGCTTTGAAATTGATGCAGAAAGAACATAGTAAAATTTTACACTTTCAGAGTAATTGAGGTGGAACCCCTTCTGGATCATTAAAAAGTTTGAATTATATGATGCTTTTTATAGAAAGCAGTTTTGTTGTTTTCAAGTACATACAGTAATTGGCAAAACATTCAAGAAAGTATTGCCAAGTAGACTTCCTGCTGGCATGCTTAAGTGAAAAGCTGAGACTCATTTAAAATTAGCATATTATTATGTGTGTATGGAAATGGCCCAAATAATGTTCTTGAAAACAGTTTCTCTTCATAGGTAGGTTAGATGTTCTTCCTAATCTATGACATGAAGAAACATGTTCACCTTGCTTTCCTGTTAGTGTGCTCTATTTAAGTTTGTATGACTTACTTTGCAAGTCAGAATATATGCCTTTCAAAGACGAGAATTCTGAGGAAATTTTCCAGCCACAATGAAGCCCCTCCTTTCCCATATTTCAAAACAGTTATCTTCAACGAAGAAGTAATGTATTCTGTATCTTGAGTTGTTCATAATAGATTTACAAGCGTATAGGGTACTATGTTAAGTACCTGAGTCTATAGAGAATATGAATTGAATCTTTATAGTTGCTCATCTTTAGTAGTCCTATTTGTATTTTTAATAGTTTTTTATGGACATCAATTTTTAAATTAATCTAAAAATGCTCTATCTCACAGTCTGGATTATATCCTGGGTTATGTCTCTTTGGCTCCTAAAATATTTATGTAAGCAGACCCCTCCATTTTTCATATCTTTATTTATTCTGTCAGCAAAATTTTGTTGAGTTCTTATTACAATAGCTGAGCTTTATACTAGGCACTGAAAATATGAGGCATACGCATGAAATTTTGGTTTTAATGCTATTTTCCTATGGACCTTGGGATGTATCATGAAAAGCTTTAACTTTCTAATGGCAACACTAAGATGAGGCTTAGGGTATAGATAGGACTGATCAATAGCTTGTAACCATGGTCATCACAGATTTAACTTCAAAGTTCCCCAGCAGTCATGAGAAGCTGAAATTGTCCTTAACACATCTAACTGTGACCGCTATAGCTAACTCTCTTTTGAAAATTGAAAATATACATCTGTAACCATTAGTTACATAGTTTTATGTAGCTTAAATCTATGTAATTAATCCAGAATTTATAACTATTTATCTTTCTTACTTCAAATACTATAGTTATAACTTTCCTCTATTTCTAGACTATTATGTCTTGCATTTTACTCTTTTTCTCTTTTAAGTGACTACATTTTACACTTCTGTCTCTTGAAGTAAGTAATTTTCTGATGTAGCCCTTAGCAACAACCTCTATCGTCATGGCTATACGTTTCTACAGATCCTTCATAGTAAAACCATATCTTAATTCACACCCATGGAATGATACAGCCTTTGGCCTCAATATTACCTGGCAAATAGTTGTTGTAGGGGACTTTAAGTTGTAATCATATCAATGCTAATTGAAACTGGCTTAATAATGATACAGGACATGTGTGAAGTCACTTAAATAAAGCCAGTAAGATTATACAATGGCATCAGATATAAATGTGTTAGAATTTTGTTTCTAGTTTTGATTCAATTATTTCAGATGTTGTGAAGGACTATAAAAAAGCATCTATATCTAGAATGGCCTCTTTCAAAATTCAAAGAACTTGATGAAGATGTTGCTGAATTGAGAGAGGAGGGCCTTAGTAAAGTATGGCAAATTGATGTAGGCCATTAATCCTAGGTATTAAATGTTCGTTTGATGAAAGCTTTTTAAGTATAGAAATTATAGTTTATTAATTATAATTATATAATTAAATAATTATATAATTACAATTTATTAGTTATATATAGAAATTTTTGGTCTTGTTCTGAAACAAACAGATTAATTTTGTCATTTAAATATGAACTGTGTTGATGGTACACTTTTGAGAAGCTGTGGAAATTTTTCAGCATATAGAAGCTGAAAAAGAGGGGCAATTGGAGGCAAACTTTGAGGATGATGGTCTAACCCTTATTCTGGTTCCATTATCTGAATCTTTGTCCATTTATGGATATGACATCTCGAGTTTACATTACTATGGAAGCCTTTGTCCACCATGCTGTCCTCACAAAACTGGTTCAGAATTCCTTGACTACATTATATAAAATAGTACTTTTTCTCTCTTTAATTAGTATTACAGTGGGCAATGCTATGAAAACCTCACTATCTGATTCTTAGACCCTTTTAACTGGCTTACACATGGCTGTGGAAAATTTTGGGGGGCTGTGGACTAAATAATCTCCTTAAAGCTACAACAGAGCAGAAAGGAATTTAAACTATCAAAACACTGACAGGATACATGCAGTGAAAATGAGCTATGTAGATTCAGAGAACAAGGATTTCATTGACATCTGGGACATTCATGTTACATACAGACAAAGATTGTAGTTACATTATGCCTGTATCTAAACTTTGGGTGATGCTGAGATTAAAAGTAATGGACTTATATATTTGGTCAAGAAATTTCAAGACATTTACCAGAAAGGGTTTTATATCTTATTACTAATTGTAATTGCAGTGATAGTAGTATTTCTGTTGGAAAGAGTGAAGGAATTGGTTTTAAGAGCTGGAGAAGGTGCCTAAGCATATACCCTACACTGGAAGTTCAAGAAGCAAGGCAATGATTAAAAGCTCAGCCTAATGTAGTGGAAACAGATCCCAATGAGGAGAAAAAAAAACTTTAATATGAAAATTCCTGATAGTGAAGGTAGAACAAGGTATGAGATAAAGTCAAAAGAAACTGTCAGGAAAGGGCAAGATAAGTTTTCTGATTTAACTCATAATTACTTGTTAGATACCTTACCAGAAAGATTTCATGATTTTATTTTTAGACAAAATAACCTGAATTCCCCTCTCTAGAGCGTTCTGATGTATGCAGAGATATGCTTTATTTGTTATCAATCTATAACCTACCTCTTGATCTACAATATGTTAATCATTATCTATTATTTTATCTCTATGTATCATTAATCCGATTGTATATTTACCTAGCATCTATTGATCTTTGGGTTGTCATAACAGAATACTAATGGCTCACCAAGTTCACGCACTGTCAGGGTCAGCTTCTGCTGTTTTTCACTAGCATATGGCCAGTATAACCCTGGTGACATGCCTGTGCATTTCAATTCCTTTGTGCTTCTGCTCTTATGGGTAATACTCCTATTATATTAGGGCTCATTCTGCAATTTCACTGATTTCTTTTAAGTCATCGCTCCTTGCAATCCATACCATGGATTTGGGTTTTATTATACAATAATTTTGGAGAAGGATAACTTCTCATGTGACAAAATTATTTGCTCCTTGACTTAAAATGTTCAGTAGGTAATAGATGGCTATATCTGTGCAGGGGTCTTAGGTTATCTCCATGCATAGTCCTTTGTTGGAGTATCAGTCTCAGGAAAGACCCCTATGCTCAGATTTTTTGGTTCTGTTGCTCTCCTTGTGGAGTTCCTCTCCTCTCCAGATCTTACTGTTTCCCACTTCTTTTATAAGATTCCCTGCATTCTGCCCAAAGGTTACCCAGTGTCCAAGTGGGTTCTATTGTAATAGAAACAGGGACTGTCTCTGACATGAACTGATTGGCCTGCTCTTTAATCACCTCCCACTGATGGGGAAGCAGCATTACCAGGCCACAGAAGACAATGCAGCCACTCCTGATGAAACCTAATTGACTAGGATCAGAAGGAAGGAAAAGAAGACCTCCCCTATCAGTGGACTTGGGGAGGGGCATGCATGCAGAGCGTGGAGGAAGGGAGGGATTGGGACAGGAGGAGGGAGGGAACCACAGGGGGGATACAAACGAATAAAGTGTAATTAATAAAGAATAAAAAATGAAATAAAAATAAAAATATCCCTAGGTGGAATAAACAAAAAAAGGAAGAGAATAGCTGGCTATACAAGCTCTTTTAATTTTACCATGAGAGAGAATCAATATTAGCCTCTGCATATCTGACCACTTTGTGACAGTGTTTCCTCAATGCCTCCTCTCCACAACTTGATGAGTTATAATATTTCTCTCAGGAAGTCACATGCCATCTCCCATTGAAGTCTGAAAAATGTTTTAAAAAATAATCTGTAATTTAGCCTCTTTCAGACATAATCCTTTTTTTATAATTTTGTAGAAGGACAAGGGCATAGCAGATTAAATGCATTTAATAAAATATCTCTTTTTAAAATAAATACCCACACACATACACACACACACACACACACACACACAAACAGAGCACACATGCATATACCTTTGAATCTGGATAAAATCACCATGATAGGATTTTCTGTTTAAGAGTACAAGATAAAAATAGATATAGGCTTTATGCACCAAGACAGCAAGCATGTATTTTACAATCTTTTAAACAACTGGTAATTTAGAATTTAGGTATTACACAAGTTTGCGAGTTGGCTTTCACATTGTAACTGCCCTTTTTTGTTCAACATTTACTTTAGGAACTTTTTGTCCCAAGTGCTCAAAATATTCTGGAACTCAAGAAAAAATAATAATATGCACAAACCTTTACCAATATTTAGTTTATAACCTTAAGATGAGTGAATAGGTATTCTAACACTTCAGACTTTGCATTTTGGAAAGGGTTTTGGTAGCGCTTGCAACCAGCTTTCAAACATATGTAACAGGAATTCTCTGGAGGTTAATTACATTTAAAAATCTGCAAATTGTTGTGACTTTCCTGAGGTTAGAGACCTTATAAATATAGCTGTCATTCTTTTTTCTGGACCTGACCAATTTTTTTTTTTAAGGCAAAGGTTTTCATCTTGTTTTCCTGAAGCCTGACCTACGTTAGCAGTCATGATGCTTTATAGCACTGATGCAGCTGCCTACTGAACCATTTAGAGCACCTTTCGATCTGAGAACTCTGATTACATTTTATGATCACTCTTCTAAGGTCAAGGAATTTGATTTGCATCCATCAGGAAAGTAGAAGGAGGAAAGTCCCTCAGAAGCATTATTTCTATCTCTGTTAGTATCAGCCCATATGCGTGTACGTTATTTTAATATTATTAAATTATAAATTATCAAAATAAAACATATAAATATTACCTATATATATATTTATTCTGTTGCAGATACTCGGCTATTGTCCTATATTTTTGATATTTAAAAACTAAATCAGGAGCTCTGCAGAATCTAGAACAAGTATAAAATTCTAATCTATTAATTCACTTTTTATCCAGGAGACCCTTTGCTATTTTAAAGTTTCCAGAAAGCAGAAGTACTTGTTTAATAAAAAACAAGTAGGCACACATGAGGCAATCATTTTGTAAAGGGCACAGAACTGGTGGAGCCAACATAATTTCGATGCTGCACTAGCTTTCTCCTGGGATTTGAAGAACCTATCCCCGGATCTGCCATTTTTAAATCTTTCTACCAAGCCCTGTGTGTGAAAACATAAAATAAGTTCAGTCCTAGAAACATTTAATCCTAATGCTCTCTACCAACTTTATTATACTCAAATATAGAAATGTCAGTTCTTTAAAGACTGTGAAAATTAGTTTGGAGTATTGGTATCACAGGATACCAATCCCAATTTGAGTTCTTGTAAAGGAACTTAAAAACCACACGATGGAGGCAGCTATTCTACACACTGAAGAGAGGGGCAATAGGTGGAGGAAGATATTTAATTTTAGAGGGATGGCTGCTCATGGAGTTTCATTTGGCTTGATGCAACTAAATGTTAAACTGTGGCAAAAGTCAAGAATAACAGAAAACCTGAGTTTGATCAAGTGGTTTATATAGGCTGTTTGCAAGGTCACCTTTAGTTTCACTACTAACAGTGTCTATTTTGTCAGAATGCCATTACCACCTCGTGATAGCTATAACAGTTTTGAAAAACAATTTTCTTGGGAGAACCGATGCCACAGACCTCTGTATTTAATAAAGATGTCTCGGTAAACTTCTAGGCATTTCCCAACCTTCATTTTTGCGGGCTTATTCTACAGTTAATTGGTAATCAATCTCTGTCAAGATAAGCAATTTGATCTGCCTTAATGGAGTAACGAGTTCAGTGGGGAAGTGATAAAACTCATTTCGTTTTAATATGACCTACTCTGCAGGTATGGCATGAGTTAGCACAGACATTGCTTGTTTCGAAGTCATAGAGAAAGAAATACCCAGATTTATCAAAGATGTGCCTCTGCCACATCCGTATATAAAAGTGTATCTTGACGAGGTGTCTCATTTTTATTTATGAATTCATGATTGATCACTCAGTGTTTTGCACTATGCTATTTTAACAAACCAAATATTTTTAATTTTAACAAGTAATGAGGGTAGTCGTTTGTCAAAACAATATTGAATGAAATCAAAGTCTTCATACAGATAACTATAGTTAACTTTAGCAGCTGGTGACCACGTCAATACAACTATAGAGGTTGATGACATGTGACACCCAGATGCTGTAACACTGGGCATAAGGCTAAAAACTGAGTGAATGCCCTATTCCATTGCTCAACTGACTAATTTCAATGTAAGCTTGAAAAGTGTTGCTTCATTTAACACATTCATATACTGTTAAGTGAAACAAAAGAATTTAGAGATCACCCACATGCTGATGAATAAAAATAAGAAGAAAAGTAGATAAATTAGAGGAGTGGTGGGGAAAGGTTATGAAGACATAAGTTGTTACAAAAAGTGAATCTGGCTCCAACCCAAATGTTGTGACTTACGGTAAGTTCAAACAAGTTGGTATCTACTGTTGGGTGTGGTGGTGCACACTGGAAGTGCAGCATTTGGGAGAGAAAGGAAAACAAACCTATTAGCAGATGAAAGTCCTCAGTTTCATAGTTAAGGTCAAGAAGAAAAAGAAGAATTCATATATCCACTCTGACTAACTAACTTATGAATACAACAATCAATGTGATGAATTTTGTTCAGTGTGCATGTTTGTGTGTGTGAAATAGCTCTGTATTATGCCATGAGTATATATTTATAACACACTCACACACACACACAATTTTCTTTCACGTTAGATTCTTGACAATTAAGGTAAAATGCAATATTGAGTCACTTGTGTAAGAATACTGTTTAGAGTTAGAGCTACTTACCTATTTAAAATATATGATATGTAGTAACTGAATAATTCTCAGGAAGAGTGAAGAACAAAGGAAATATTTTATTTATTGCCTTTAGTTGTAATGTGTATGTGTCTATTTTCTGTGTGCAATACTAGCACTGGAGATTAATAGTTGATAATAATGCCAAGAGTTTTCACATGTATGACCAAAATATTTTGGGATAAAAAAATAAAATTCAACCAAATTTTAAATGATTACCAATTAACTGATTAATTACCAATTTAGCAGAAGCTTTTGACTTTTAGATTAATTGTATTAAATTAAGAGTTAAAATATTGTGAGTTTTGTTTTGTTTTGTTTTTTAGTGTTCTACATTGACTTATCAAAACAACACAGTAGTCCTTAATTTTACAGTTTTCCCTGTAAGTCAGTGAATTTGCTTCTGTATTTCAGTTGAATGTAAATAAAAAACAAACAAACAAACCTGGTTTGAAGTTTGCAATTGGGGCTTCTCTATGGTATGTCTCAGGAACTCTGAGTACACTATTTCCTGTGTGCCAGGCCTTATGGTAAGCATTTTTGAAAACACCATTTAACTTAATGCTCAAACCACTCTAGGTATCCAGGTATTACTAATACAAATAAAAATAAAAAGAGTTTATCTAAAGCCTATTCAGTTAAATATTGTCCTTACCCCCTCATTAAGGAAACTCTTCTTCGCAACAGTTGGAGGTCAGTAGAGAAAAACCACAGCCAGACAAGATGCACAATTGTGGAATCAGTCCAAACTGATACATTGACAGCACCACTCAGTACCTGAGGCTCAGGGATCACCGAGAAAGTAGTGATCAAAAATGTTTAAGAGCCAGTAGAATTGGAAGTTTGTTGTGAGGCTTTTTCTCTTAGAAGCTATGTTTATATAATCTCACCTGTACGACTGCCTAAAGATGACCCAAATAAGCATGAAAAAAATGGACTGGCAGCACTGAGAAAAGCTCAAGAAGACTTCATCCTGCACAGGCAATTACAAACAACTAGGGATGCTGAGAGCAGGAGAAATAGTCATCCCTGAAAACATGCACACAAGTAACATTACATAGACTGAGAAGTTGGCATAATGTCTTTAAAAATAAATACATCTATGTATTAAATATTTAGGATATGTATATATGTTCATACATACAAATATGTATGTAACAATAATTAAGGTAAATGAGTTCCATAAATTTTGAAGAAAGAAAAGAGACTTACATGGGATGATTGGGAGGGAAAAAGGGAAATTTGGAAAATGATGTAATTATAATTGTTTTAAAGCAAAAGAGCAAAAGTATATACTATAGTATGATCATAAAAATAGAAAAGTGACCTAAGAATGATATTAAATTTATTATTCAAAGGAACAACATACAGCTTAGATTCAAATCCATATTTTTCTGATTAAAAAAACCATGTCCTCCATTTATGCAAGACAAAACAATTTGTCAAACAATTATGCATATACACAAACACATATGAATAAATACACTTAATTAAAATTTATGTGTACCCTTAAACATCAAAGCAAGCTATTTAAAACATTTTAATTTCTTTTCTTCTCAGTAGAACTCTAGATTTATTAAAAAATAAAATTAAGTTTAATATTTTTTAAATTATTTTCACTTGTTACTAAGACTAAGTAGGACTTACAGCACTTTTTGTTTATTCCTTGTCATTAGTCTTTCCATATGAACTATCCCTCTAGCTCTGCCTTCCCTTATTAAAATATTTCTTCTACACTATAGGACAGGTATATATAGTCTTTCGGGCATCTATCCCACCTAATGTACTCTTCAGTATATCCAGGTAATTGACTGGCAAATACAATATTAGAAAACACTGTGACTTACAAAACTGAACTCCATTCAGACAGGAACAAGTATGTCCCCTGGGATTAGATTTAGACAACAAACACTAAATCCTCAATCACGGGCTTGCGGTGGATAGGAGAGTAAGAGTCCAGTCTGTCAACTTGTGGCTACTGCACAACTCATTGGCAAATATCTGCATATGAGGACCTTCTTTGCCTTTAGCCTCCCAACAGTCAACACCTTTTTGGTGGTGTATATTAACTTTCAAAGATATTAAGGTTTAAAAAAATCCAGTTAAAGCAAAATGTACCTTTTCAGGTACACTACCTCCATAAGACAAGCAACTTTCTTTCTCCCAATTTTCATTCAATGGGTAATGTTGATAAATTATAGTATAAAGTAATAAGAGGGACTTTATCTGGGCACTTCTATGGGTAATATTTCTTTAAGAAATCATCCACTTGCTGCACTTTAAAGAGGCAAGGGAGCATTTCTCCTCAAGACAGGTGAGCAACTTAATGAGGACAGAGGCACTAGCTGAAGAGAAGATGGACAATGTGACACCTGCCGGCTTCATCTTGTAATCTCAAGTTTGCAGTTGCCCCCAGGGAAATTAGAAAGGATGGGCAATAAAGCACTGCTTGCTGACAAAGCAGACTGCTTGGTGAAGGCATTCCAACTTATTGACAAATACATGGCAGTGCGTTTAATTTATCAGATTGAATGGTAGTTCATTTTCCATCCTGGGGTCAGTCTGACTATTTGTCTAGATCCGAAGGTGCACATCATGATAGAAGTAAGCAAACTGCATACGAAAAGATCACAGTTAATAAAACGTTATAGAGCTCACATCAGTTATGCAAAACATTATACATAACCCAGTGTACTGCATATAATTTTATTTTATTTACATCATTATTTTCATTTTCATTATTTAATTAATTCTGATTTATAATTGAATTCAAACCTAAATATTACTGAACCTCACCTGATGGAATCAAAGACAATAAAGAGAACTCAAGAAGTCACAGATGCTCAGAATTCTGAAGGATTTTATTGCACTATTCTTGCTTTTCTTTTAGTTTGAAGAACAACTTCTAAACATATGTTTAGCTAAAGAAAAATGTTGAAAATAAGATTGTTCAGGTACTTTTTCTCTTACATGGCCTCAGAATCACGGTTCTAAGATACAAAAAATATATCCCAAAAAAAGGCAAAAAGGCAAATTGTCTACTATAAGCTTCAGTTATTATGCAGTTCTTTTACCTTTAATTTTAAGTATTATGGTACATAAACATAATGTCTGAGCTGAAAAATAAATCATTAGCGTTGTGAGAAGCAGTCTATCTTCTGAATATTTGAGGAGGCTGTTTCTCATGTCATAAAGCTTCTCCTGATCAGCCACCAGGCTAATATGCTATCTAACATTTTTAGTAATAGTTCCTAAAGTTCTTTGGTGTTCATGTAGTTGTTTATATGGAGATATCCTCTACTATACAATTACAGGAAAGCTTTTGCTTTCTGGTACTTCTTTTTTTTTGTATTATATATATTTTTTGTATCCCCCCATAAGCCCCACCCTCCTCCCATCCCGATCCCACCCTCCCTCTCCTTTCTTCACGCATGCCCCTCCCCAAGTCCACTGATAGGGGAGGTTCTCCTCTCCTTTCTGATCTTAGTCTATTAGTTCTCATCAAAAGTGGCTGCATTGTCCTCTTCTGTGGCCTGATAAGGCTGCTCTGGTCTGGTACTTCTTGTTACCAAGAAAGACAAGCTGGTTTTTTTCTAAGACCTATAGATTTGCTAGGAACTTTGATTACCTTAGGAATTCTGAGATACATAGGGAATCCTTTGCTGAAAAGCTTAAAATCCAATAAAAAAGTCAGACACAAATTAGAGACTAAATGTATGAAAGTGGAGAGAATAAAATATTAATAATTTAAGAGGTGTTAGAAAACGTGGGGAAATGTAATGTTCCAGTCATGTTTTAAGTGATTTTAGATGTTTCTATTTTTACACTTGGATCAGAGTGTTTAAGCTGGTTCCATCTCTCTAATAGAGTTTCAATTAAATTATTTAATGCTGTTCTTCATGTTGTGGTGAAGACCAATGATAAAACTATTTTTTTGCTATTTCATAACTGTAATTTTTACATTGTTATGAGTTATAAAGCAAATGTTTGGTATGTAGGATAGCATATGTCCTCCCTATGAAAGGGTCATTCAACCCTGTAAAAGAGTTGTGACCCACAGATTGAGAACTTCTAATTTAACGTGTTGAGAATGCAACTGTGAATGAGCACACATTGGCAACAAAATACTGCAACAGGGGATCTGTAAGAAATTTGGTCTGAACCAAAATGGGGATATGAACCAAGTGGAAAATACTGTAGAAACCAAAGAGTACAGATCAAGACTGTCTTCCTCTGCCATGCTAAGGAGTTTTTATTTATCCTGTGGTACACGGGGAACCATTAAAGGGTTTTAATCAGGAGCAAACATGATTAGATTTGCATTTTAGAAAAATCAATCTGGCAGTAAAAGCCAGATGGATTGTGCATGACTGGTGGGAAAAGCAGTATTTAGGAGCTTATTATTATAAATCAGGCTGTGGGCTGGGTGAGCACTAGGAGTCACAATTGGAAAGGAGAGACCAGATACAAGAAATGTTTAGGAGGCAGCCCTGAAAGGACCTGACTACTGATTTGTGTTACAGCAGTTAGAATGGTAGACACAATGAAGACTTCAGCACATTCTAGCTGTCCATTTAATGAGCTTCAATATAGGCCTTGATTTATTAGGAAATTTTGAGAGCAAGATATTAAGCATGTAAGCTAAATAAACAGAAAAACAGAATGGGGCAATAATTAAGAACAAGCTTATTGACTAGATACAGGAAACCAACAACATAAGTCCTGTCGAGGAAAACAAAATGCAAGAGGAAGGTACAATGCTCAAGAAAAAAAAATGTTTATAAAGATAATTGGGGAGGGATATGTATAAACATCAATGAACATGTGAATAAAGAAACAGTACAAGACTGTAGGTTTCTGCTAGTTTAATAAAAGTAGAATTATTGCAGTTAAGACACGTCAGTGTGTACTTATAGATGGTACATGAGGCACAAAACCCATAGTAGGGTGTTATGCAATGTTTTGGTGGGGTGGTGCAATTGGGAGGTGTCTTAGTTTGGGTCTCTACTGCTGTGAAAGACACCATGACCATAGCAAAGCTTAAACAGTTCCACAGCCTCAGTCCTGTATTGTCGTGGCAGAAACATGGTGAAATGCAGGCAGACACGGTGCTGGAGGAAGGAAGAGCTGTGAGTTCTGCATCTCAATCTGCAAGCAACCACAAAAGAACTGCTGTACTGGGCATGGCTTCAGTGTCTCATAGCGAAAAGCCCACCCCCAGTGACCACTTCCTCCAACAAGGCCACACCTAGTCCAACAGAGGCATACATCATAATAGTGGCACTCCCTAGCAGCCAATGGGGGACTTTTTGATTTTTTCAAACCACTACAGAGGACAATGCTAAAGTGAGATGCAGTCTATGGTAACAGTAGAACTTGAACATGCTTGCAGAATAAAGCAATGGTCTTGTTGAAAAGGAAACGAGAGTAAGTAAATGTAAGTAATGTAAGTAATCAATAGAGATTCTAAAGTACTTACAAATAAAATATGCAAAATGTGATATTCTGCCCATCTTTGGTATTTATATTTCTTATTAAAACAGTTAATGAAAAGTAAAATTTCAATTATATATATCTTCATTGTCTTCTAAAGATTATATATATAACTATATAATATTATATATATATATATAATTTTGTGTATATGAATGCTTTGCCTGCAATTATGTGTGTGTGCCACATGTGTGTTTGACTATACAGAATTCAAAAGCTGATGCCTGATCTCCTGGGACTGGCATTATTAATGGTTGTGAACCACCATGTAGGGGCTAGGATCAAACCTAAGTTCTCTCCAGGAATAACCAGTGCTCTTAACCATGACCCATTCCTTCAGGCCTCATTTTTCTTTTTAACTGAAAAATAATTCTGTTTAAAGCAGAAAAACTGAAGTCCAAAATTTGTTCTATATCTTTTTGCAAAGTCTGTAAAAGAACTCATTTTCTTAAACTGTTCTCTTTGGATGTATAACATTTTATCTCCCAACAATGTATGAATTATATAACCATCTTTACCTATACATTCATATTTTATGTATGTGTTGTGATGTTGGCTTTGGACATCTCCGGCTTTGTTTGACAGGACAACCAAAAACTAATTACAAATTATAAAATAATAAATATTAAATACTGAATAAATATTAAATTACTTGCTGTTTCTAGATCCTATTCTCAAGAGGAAGAGTTTCCATGTTTTCATGTGAAAGCAAGGCACCATCTTTCAAATGAACACTTCCTATTGTTCCTGTCCCACTGTATAGAAGGAAAAATAAAAGCACAGAGAATGAGAAAGTTTTTGTGTAGGCCACAGAGCTTAGGCAGAAGCTACCAAAACGAAAGATATTAATCATAATTTTTTACTTTATTTTGCTGATGTTTCAGCATAGGCTGTTCTCCAATGTACTATAATTCCTGTAAACGACCAGATATTTGTATAATGGCTTCCGTAGACTAGATCTATAAAAGGAAGTGAACAGTAATTTTAAAATTAGACTAATAGAAAATTTACAGAGTAAAATGGAGAGCAAAAAGTAATTAACACAGAAGAGATTATTTAAAAAAAACTACTGAGTAATTTAAAAAGGTGTAAGATATTTGCATTTGATATAAAATTTAAAGGTGTAACAGAGCAGTAGAAGTAGTTGAAGTAAGAATAGCTGAAAACTCTTCAAAATTAACAACAAATATACAAGCACAGATCCTTGAAACTAAAACAAACAAACAAAAAAAAAAAAACAAAAAAAACCAAACCTCTACCAAATTCCCAAAAGACCATTTTTTTTTAAACAACAAAATATCAGTAACAGTAGGTGTATCAAAGTGCAGAAAACCCAAGACAAAGGAAGGCATAAAATCTATGTGTGAGCTGGAAAAAATTTACAGCTGATGCCTCATCAAAAGCAAGCAGACAAGAAAAAAAAAAGTACAGAAAAACAGCAGAAGCTTAAAGAAAACACCAATCTGAAATGGATAGTTTTGAAATTGTGCTTTAAGTAGCAGGGACATATCTGTTACTGGTTTGAAGACAAGATCAAGAAAAGGTAGACGGCATGTACAGTGTCTGATGAGGTGAGGAGTAAAGGAGTAATTGTTCTTATAGAAGATTTCTGTCTCCATCTGCCAACCTGGGCCTAGACCTGGAAGCTTCTAACCTCCATTCAATGTAATCTAGGCCTAGAATGTTTTCAGCCTCTGAGACATACTGCTGAATAAGCTTACCTTTTCTAGCTCTTTCTGAACACTGGTTGGATGGTTCAATTCAGTTGTTCTGGCTCAAAGGCCTCTCCAATCTGACTGATTCAATCTGACTGGCTTCTCTCAGCTTCTGACTGAATTGGCCTAAAATTAACTCTAGAAATCTATTTTAATATTCTGGCTCCTTCTCATTCTCTGATTCATTCTGTCTTCACCTGTATCTGGCTTGTTCTCTCTGTAAACTCTCCCAGTAAAATTGCCTAACTCATTGTGAAAAATTTATCTCTGATTTGTCACTTTGTCTGCCCCTCAATTAGATGGTGCCTTGCAAACCTGGGTGCTTCCTTCTACAAACCACTAAAACCTAACATTGCCTTCGTTGTTTGAGGTTAAAGGTGTGCCTGCAGTCCAGCCATAGAAATTAAATATTTTTGGTTTCTCTGTATTCCAGCCTGTTCACACAAACCTAGAAGGTCTTTGGATGTGATCAGAGCAGCCATGTAGCTGGAATAAAATTCCTCTACAGTGAGGGTTGTTTTGTGGCTCTGAGGATGGCTCTGTGTTCATGTGACCTCCAAAGACAGAAAGGGAGATTCCTGATTCCTCTGTTTTTAAATGGACTAAGCTTCTTAGAAGAGCTCAAGATGTTGAATAACCTCATTAGTCACCAAAGACAGACCTCCAATTTCCATTTTAAGTTACAGTTAAGGCTTTAGTGTATGGACTTTGAAGATACACAAGCATCCATCTCTAACAAACAACCATTCTGATGAAAAATATAATCTTCTGATGAAAATTTTGATCTGTGAAATGGAGATGTTACGGTAGGAATAAATAAAATAGTTAATATTTTCAACTAAATAAATAATGACAATTTCAGTAATGGGTGAAATAATTTGTGGATATGATTAATTAAAGGAACGGCATGATGATGTGAAACATTCTCATAGCTAGGCGATTCTCCCCAAAGCTTCAATTCAACTGGAAAAGAGAGAGTAAAACCCTTAAAGCACTCCAGAACACCTCCTTTCTCTAACTATGCTCTCCTTTTAAAAGTTTTCACTACCTCCTCATAACCAATTAAGCTACCCATCTTTGCATATCAACCCTTCCTTTTTTTCCCCCTTGTATGTGTAAATGCCTGAGTGTATCCATGTCTACTATGTAGGAACAAGTCCCACAGAGACCAGATCAGTGAAGCAGAGTCTATTGATCTTGAGTTAGAGAGAGCTGTAAGCTGTCTCACATAGGTGGTCTCTACTAGGCCCTGTGTCAGCCAAGTGTTTCTAAATTTTTCAATCAATTTGAAAGTATTTCCAGATAATTTCTCTTTTGAATGTATTTTGTCTTTTAAATAAAGTGATGTTCTATAGAAACAATATTATCCCACAATATTAAAACCATAATGTTGTGGTTTGAACAGGTTCCCTCAGACTCACCTGTTTGAATGCTTGGCCCATAAGCTGTAGCACGAGTAGATGGTGTAGCCTTGTTGGAATAGATGTGGGCTTCTTGGAGGAAGCATGTCACTGTGAAGGCAGGTTTCGAGGTCTCATCTATGCTCAAGCTACTCCCAGTGTCGGTACAGTCATTTTCTGCTGGGCCGATCAAGATTTACAACTCCTGGATCCAGTGCCATGTCTGCTGTCATTCCTGGAGGCTGTCATTCTTCCCATTATGAGGATAATTGTAAGCCAGCTCCAGTGAAATGCTTTGCTTTTTAAGAGTTGCCTTGGTCATGATGTCTCTTCGGAGCAGTGAAACCCTAAGACAAATAAAAAAAAAAAACAGAACAGAATAGAATGGAACCGAAGAATGAAGAGGTCCTATACAGTAGATTTTTCTGTCGCTTCCAAACAAAAAAAAAAAAAAAAAAAAAAAACACTTTTGTTAACATTCTACTTTTTCTCAAAGTCAATCATGAATCAATGCTCAGCAAAGACCTATAGAAGAATAAAGCTTAATAGAAGAGCTGTTGTCTACTTGCCAATTATTATCCTATATTCTGGACTTAAAAGGTAATGGTGAAAAGTAGAAAGCTTCATGTAAACAGCACATACCTATTGGTTGCATGAAATCCCTTTCCAATACCAAAAGAGCAAAGCTCTGTTGCCCTGCATCTGTGCTCCCGAACCCTGTGCTTTACATGTCCGGGTCGTGGCTGCTATCTGAAGCATCGATCACCATTGCCACCATAGTGCAGAGACCTCCGGTATCCAGACATTTTACTTACTTTCAAATGACAACAATGTGTATATTCTTATTGTATATAATATGTATATACTGTGGAGTTTCTAAATTTTGCCTTGTTAAGACAGTTAAAATCTACTACGCTGGCAAATTGCTATATTTACAATTCGATACCACTTTTAAAGCCATTACTTCTGTCTAATGGAAATTTTACTGAGCCTCCTTCCAGACTCTCTACTACCAGCCTCTATTAGTCACCATTATACTTCATTCCTATAAAAGAAACTTTATGTAGATTCTGCATCTACGTGAGATTCTTGCCTTTAATTTCCTGGATATCCAGAAATATCATTACTACATAGCAAATACTTTAAGATATGCAATGTAGGATACTGTTGCTACTAAGTTACATTTTAATTCATTTTAATAAAAGCTATGGTCAGTGTTTCTGAAACATCTGATTTCTGGGACTACAAAAGTTCACCAAATGACTAAAAGACTGTCCCTTTTACATATGGAACATTTGCTCCATGGTCATTGCCTTCTAGGTTAAAGGAATATTGTGTGTTACTTATTTTAAGGAGAGAAGAGGTTTGGTTTTTAACTTTTTCTGTATGTCTCAATTATCACAACACTACCACCCACACTAGACCACTGCTAAAAGAAAAGTGTTAATTGGATGGATCAAAGGACACTAACTAGTTTTTAGATTTAGTTAGATTTATTTCTTGAAAGAACCATTAATTGAGTGGCTAGTGTATATGAGGAAATCAGTGGCTTTTTGTCGGTGTTTGTTTTAATAAATCAGAGTGAGACATGTATTTGGTTCCTCCCCGACATTTTTTGAAAGCTTTCATCTTCCCCTGAATGTCCACCACTTTATTTTCTCTACCTGAACGTCTATTCTTCCTCTGCCTTTAGGTTTGTGTGAATGTGTTGTTGTTTTTATTTGTTTGTTTTACTTTATTGTTTTAGTCATAGTCTCACAGAGATTATACTATTCTTAAAGTCCCTATGTTGCTAATGATGACATTTGATCATCTTGGCTCTACATTCCAAGTTTTGGAAATACAAGGGTATACCACTCCAGGATACTCTGTCATGAATCTGGATATGTGTGGGCTGTATCATCCCTTTATGCTCCTTAGAAAACTGGATATATTTTCTTGAAGTCATGGCCATGCCCACTATCCTTGTCTTCATCATCTTAAGTCTGATAGAGTAGACATAATTTTGATGGAGTGGACAAAAAAGCCTTTGCTGCCCTCACTTTATACATATTGATGTGACACAGTGATATCCTCTCAGCCAGAAGAATATCGTAGACATCACTTTAGAGGTGGAAAGGCAGAAAGTCCTCCATAGTGGTTCTGGATTTGAAGGGCACTTTGTGTTTGAGTCAAGCTATGTCTTTTTTTCCGGGTGAAGATTCAGCCCAAGAGCTGAACATTCCCAATGTTTGATTCAAGACATACGGGAATGACCGGTGCAAGAAAGGAGACTGGCTTCCTTCTTTTAAAATTTACCTTAATATTGAGCTAGTGAATTCTTCTAAAATTAACTGTTCATTTTCCTTTCCAGCTCAGTAAACTTTCCACTCTGTAACTGCTAATATATTGGAATCAATTTTAAAATATGAAAGTAATTTCTCTAAGGAAAAAAGATTATATCCATGGATACATTATAAATATGAATTTTAAGACTTTTTCAAGTAAAAAAAATAATCTATTAAACTTAAGCCATTGGTTAACCAAAGCTGTTACATTTTCAATTTTTTAAGGAAAAATATTCAAATGACCGAAAAAGAAATAATAAACTAAGTTGTTAAAATGCAATTTTCAAAATTTTAGTTCTATTCAGTGGAGTTTCTCCTGTGATCTATGCCCATAAAATGAGAATTGATGTTTAGAACACTGTCCCTGAGGCATTGCCGGATTCTGAATCATGAAAGATTCAATTACCTTCAATAAACTAAAGTTAACTATCTCAGGAAAGGTGATGAATACAAATTAGAAATATCATCAGCAAGCAGTGCTCAAACACAGCAGCGTTTTGATAAGCATCGGGTAACTAGCATTGCTAGTTCATTGCAAACTACCCTCAAAGAATCTTAGAAAGCTAGAATTTATTATGTATTCTTCTTTGCTGTTCAGTTTACTATGATATAGCATAAATATATTAAAATTTCCAAGTAACCTAGATAAAAAAATTTACTGTCAAAAGTCCTGAGACTTTGGGTTAGTCATACTACATAGAATTTTTTTAATCAAATATTTTAACATTGGTCATTTTTTTCTACTATTTCTTCCCATCTAGTACACCCAACTCAAATACAACTTTTTTTTTTAAGCATTTATCATTATTGTGTATGACTGAGGGACTGATGTGTGCACAGGGCTGCTAAAGCCATGGTATACATCTGGAGGTCATAGGAAGACTTTATGGAGTTGGTTCTCTTTTTCCACACTGATGAGTTCTGAAGACTGAATGCAAGTCAGCAGAGTGTCTATGAAACCATCTTCATCTACTGAGCATCTGATTTGCTCTCCCAACTTTATTTGCATTTTTAATGATTATTTTTTATTTTTAATTATACTCATGTCTCTGTGTATCTCTGTTTGGGTGTGTGATGAGTGCAGGTTCTGCAGAGGCCAGAGACAACAAACTACCCTGGAGATGGAGTTACAAACAGCTGTGAGCTATTTGATGCACACTGGAACCTGAACGAACTCCAGTCTTCTGCAAAGAGTGCATGGTTGTAAACTGTGGGGTATTTCTCTAGACCCCAACTGAATTTATTTTAAATTTAATTTACTTCTTCAATTAAAATTTATTTTAAACTGTCTCATGGAATTCTGCAAACTGGCTTTCATATATTTTTCATTAATTAATTTTAAGTTAACTTACAAAACAATACGTTTCATTATTACATATTGGTCTGCTTATTGTTGTACTTTGCTCATATATGTTATTACCCTCTCTCACTCATCCACTTTCTCTTACTTGCCATTGCCCTCCTCTATGATCAATCCCTTGGGCCTTCATATCATGTGTAACATATAAAATTATATATTTTATGACAGTAACAAGTTGTTTCTTTTTGTTCTGGCTTATTTCATTTAACATGATGATTTATTGTTCTGTCTTTCTTGTAACTGACTTAATTTCATCTTTCATCTGAAAAAAACCTATATGTATATACCATACTTTCTTTTTACTGATAGACATTGAGCTGGGGTCAATGTCTCGATTCCAGTAAGTAGTGTATCAACAAACATGGGTATATAAATATAAATATTATTTTAAAATTATGACTTGGAATTCTTCAAGTGTATGCCCAGCAATGTAGGGTTTAATTTCACGTTCAACAAAATTAGTTACAATTAGCACACTTGCAACCAAGGGTGCCATAAAGTAGAAACATGTAGTTTCCTCTAACTATGCTTTGGAGTCAAATTAAAGATGTATATACATATAAAGGAGAATATATAATAGATTATATATTATAACTAGAGTGAGCAGCAATAAGATTTATTATTCAGTAAACACTGATGATCTAAATGGATGCGATCTAAAGGAAAATAAAATCAAGGCCTAATTGTAAATTGCATGGAAATTCAAGTTCCATGAGTCACAAATGTGATAAAATAATAATTAAAAGTCTACAAATGAATGTTGAATGACTATAACAATTTAAGTTAAAAAAAGTATATAAGTGTAGCAAAATCTACTTATTAAAATGTAAAATTCAGCTGGGGAAGATTTGAACCCATATGTATTACATAAAAATTGTTTACATGCACAATTTCCATCAACTATATCAGAAGGAAAAGAACAGATATAGATAAAATATAGAAAAAAACATGTAGCCAAGAGATTGATAAAATAAGCAGTATAAAAAAGATGAGAGATAAAAGTTATTACTTTTTAATATATTGTTGTGATTGTAGTAAAATTACATTTCTCCCTTCACTTCCCTCTTTTAAATTATTCCACATACCTTTTTTCATGTTTTTGCCCTCTTTTTTCAATTATTTTTGCTATTTGTCCACGCACACACACTCCCAAACATATTCTGCTCAGTCTGCATAATCTTATGAATTTTTTCAGAGCTAATCATTTGGTATTGGATAACTGATTAGTTACTCCTAATGGAAATCTAAGTTGCTAGTTGACATAAAATAAAAGAAGCAAAGCAAAGAAAAACTAAACAACTTCAAGATCCCATTTACTAATTACTAGAAAACATTTAAAAACTCATTGGATAGTGTCAGAATGATTTCCAAAGTGGTTGTACAAGTTTACATTCCTACCAGCAGCCTCACCAGCATGCGTTGTTACTTGAGTTTTTGATCTTAACCATTCTGTTCTCTGTAAGGTGAAATCTCAGGATCGTTTTGAATTGCATGTTCCAGATTACTAAGGACAATGAGTATTTCTTTAAGCATTTCTATGCCATTCGATAGATAGATGTTGAGAATTCTTTATCTCTGTACTCCATTTTGTAACTGGATTACTTTGTTGGTGTTTAACTTCTTGAGGTCTTTATATATTCTGGATATTAGCATTCTTTTAGATGTAGGGTTGGTGAAGATCTTTTAACAGTCTTTAGATTGCCATTTTTTTTTCTGTTGATAGAAGCTTTTCAACTATACCACTGCTGGGCATATATCTGAAAGGTTTTCAACCATACAACAAGTACATTTGCTCAACTATGTTCATAACAGCTTTATTCATAATAACCAGAATCTGGAAACAACCTAGATTTCCTTGAATGGAGGAATGGATACAGAAATTGTGGTACATTTACAAAATGGAGTACTACGCAGCAATTAAAAAAGAGGAAATCATGAAATTTGCAGGCAAGTGAATGGAACTAAAGAAGATCATCCTGAGTGAGGTAACCCAGAAGCAGAAGGCATACAGAGTATATACTCACTTATAAGTGGTTATTAGATCTATAATATAGGATAAACATACTAAAATATAAAGAAGCTAAGCAACAAGGAAGACCCTAGGGAAGATGCTTAATCCTCATTCAGAAGGACAAACAGGATAGACATTGGAAACATGAGAAGACAGGGAACAAGACAGGAGCCTACCATAGAGTGTGTCTGAAAGACTCTACCCAGCAGGGTATCAAAGCAGATACTGAGACTCATAGCTAAACTTTGGGCAAAGTGCAGGGAACCTTATGAAAGAAGGAGTAGATGGAAAGACTTTGAGGGGAGAAGAGCTCCACAAGGAGACCAAGCAAGTAAAAAAAAAAAAAAATTGAGCCCAGGGGACCCTGAAGAGAGTGATGAATCAGTTAAGGACCATGCACGTAATGGACCTAGACACCTTATCAGATGCAGCCCATGTTCAGCTCAGTCTCCATGTAGGTTCCTTAGTAATGGGAGCAGGGTCAGTCACTGAAATGAATTCAGTGGCCTGATCTTTGATCCCCTCCCCCTGGTGAGGCAACCTTACTAGAACACAGATAAAGAGGATCCAGACAGTACTGATGAGACCTGATAGACTAGGTTCAGATAGTAGGGGTGGAGGCTCTACTCTATCAGTGGACTAAAGGAGGAACATAGGGGAGGAAGAGGGAGGTTGAGAAATACCGGGAGAACATGAAGGAGGGGGCTACAGCCAAGATACAAAGTGAATAAACTATAACTAATAATAATGATAATAATGAAAAAATAAAATAAATAAAAATTTAATGGATCCTTCCATGTCTTTACAATTGGTGTGGTTAAAGGGACATTTATTCACTAATGCCAGCAATATGGCCTGCTATACCTGCATACAAAATAACAGTTATCAAAAAATAAATAATAAAACTTCTTACTACAAAATGAAGTAAGGGTAAAAATTTTCCTTGTAAACTTTAAAAAGTGTGTGTGTGTTCCTCTGGACTTGTATGATTATAGAATTTTTTTATATTTATAAAACCTGGAAAATGAATATGCATATATATTTGTATATACACACATATGCTGGTGGAAATAAATTATGGAGGCAAACCTTTTAGACAGTTTAAAGCAGCCATCCTCTCCTCAAACATTCTTGTACAAATGGCTGCCATGTCATCCTGTTCTCTTTCACCCCCTTCATATGCCCATCAATTTCTCTTCCCATCATGGATATTTGTTCCATGAAATTGTGTGTTTTTTCTTTTTCATTATAAAATATCATTCCAGAGTACAGTGACTTCAGAAATAGATGCTTACTAAATGTTTGCCAAATACAGAAGAAAGCACGCTGTGCTTTAACCTCTTTGCATTTGCAGATCCCACTTAACATACGGAGCTGAACAGTTAATTGCGGGGTGACATGTAAGAGCTACTTTGACAGAGACAAGAGATATCAAGTTCATAGTTCATTCCACTCCTTGGGATAGTAGCTCCTAATTTCGTCCAATTTGATGATCTCTTACCACCCACCTCATGATCCCCATAGAATAATGAAAAAATAGAACCAAGTAATAAGTAATTATTAAAGATGGAGACAAACTTTGGAATAATATTCATCTGGTATCCAAATATTTGACATTTTTAATTTAGCATAGTGCATGTATTTTAGAATAAATATACACACACATAATGTTACAAGGATATATGTGTGTATATATATATATATATATATATATATATATATGTAATCTTACAAGGATAAAAGACAAATTATCAGCCCTTCCATTTTGAGTGCTACAATGTGCAACACTTAACCCCTCTTTTTTTTCCAGTACACCACCTGAAAAATGAGCACTTCAAATCTTCAAATTCACTTTTAAGTTTAAAAGTTCATATTAAAGTGATTATCTTGAAATTCATTTTAATCTATACTTATTTAAGTGATTGTCATTATCTTTCTATTATAAGACCCTGAACAGAGTAGTTAACCTGTCTAAGCCTCAGTTTCCTCAACGTTAGACATTGCCAATACTAGAACCTACCCCATGAAGTAATTTTAAAGATCAATTAATCCTGTTTAACCTATGCCAGTCTTAAAGAAGAGTTCAACAATATCAAAGATCATGTATTAGTTTTAATAATGGTATCTGGCACCTGACAGTCAGAGAGTTAAGTGACCTGTCTAGAACATCAAATGAAATGGATGGGAAAAAAGGTCTTGAGTTTTGTTATTATGAATCTTTCCCCTTCCCACTGTTTCATGCAAAGGTGAACTGCCTTTTAAGGAACTGCCTAATTTATTAGAGTACATAGTATCGGAATGGGTGGCAGTGAATGCAGCCTCCAAAGCAAATCATGATCTCCAAAGCCCCTCACCATTTTAGTGAAGTACAGGTGGGAGGAAGTTCGTACTGATTCTGTTTAACAGTAACTGTGAGTGTTAAAGAAGTGAAGGCTAATCACAGCTATCGTGGCAGGGACTGCAGTATTTCACTATTATCAAACCAGTCTTAGCTAATTCTGTTTCACAAGGTTCACTGGTGTTGATTCTCTGTTGCCAGTGATTGACAATTGTGGGTATTAAAGTGGGAGGTTACGCCCCCTCTAATCACCATTTCTGTAAACAAGTGTTGGAAATCTATGACATGTGACAATCTTCTGACTCAGGGTCAGTCAGAGCATCTGGGCTTTAATTATTTGGGTTAGCAAAACTTCAAATGACACTGATACTCATTTTCAATCAAAGAGCGAAGCCAAATGCATTTAAAAAGAATTTTATGAAATTTATTCATTTCTATTTTATGTGTAGGGATATTTTGGCTGCACGTATAAATGTCTGTGTACTACATGTACGCCTGATGCTCACAGAAGCTGGAAGAAGCCTTTGGGTCCTCTGGAACTGGAGTTACAAACAGTGTGAGTCACCTCGTAAGTGCTGGGAATAGAATGTGGGACCTTTAGAAAAGTATCCAGTGCTCTTAACTACTGAGTTATCGCTCCATTCCAATGATTTCTTAAATAAAATAATAACAATAATATCATCATAGTAAAAGAACATTCTTACTTTGTATTAAGGTACAGGAATATTTTTTCCTCATCTTATTAGAAGTTTTCAATATTGCACTTTTTAAACATGACTCTCTCTCTAATATTAATCTGCATTTCAGAGACAATGGAAAATTAAAACAAGGGTTTAAGGAGATGACTTAAAGGTAAAGGGCTTAGAGTAAGAACATGTAGATTGAGTTCACATCCTAGCACTCATGTATAAAAGCTAGGTGTAGACACAAGTGTCTGTAAGTGTAGCAAGGAAGTAGATACAGATAGATCTCTCCAGATTTGCTAGCTCGCCAGTGTAAGTAATCAGTGAGTTTCAGCATCAGTATGAGATCCAGTCTCAAGTGATATGATAAAAAGTGATTAAGAAGGGTGTCCAGTCAAATGGTAGTGGAGAAGGGCTCCCTCTTTCTGTGGTCTAGGATAAGGAGATACTGGCCAGAAGGGGAGGAAGGATGGGGCCAGGAGGAGATGAAGAAGGGGGCTACATTTGGGATATAAAGCAAATAAATTAAAAAAATAAATTAAAAAATGTAAAAAAGAGGAAGAAAGAAAGGTGTCGTACTTTGACCTCTGACTTCTACACCCATGAACATAGACACATGCCTGTCTCTATACAAATCAAAAACAGGTCAAAATTGTGTAATCATAAAAATATAAAATCACACACATATTATATATATATATATATATATATATATTCTTTGAAGATATTTCTTATTTCGAGTTTTCCAAATGCAACTTTAACAGTAGTTATTTAAATAGTCAAAATATCCAACAATAAATTAAAAACTAAGTGCCAAATTAGCTTTCTTGGGTTAGTTAACAAAGTTGACTAATAATCAGTTTTCTTACTCTGTCTCATTCTTCTGAACTTTTCTGTTTTTTTTTTTTTTAGTCATTTAGTTAATTATGTATTGACACAGAGTTCTTTGTCACCCTGTCATTGTATACTGTGTTTTTTATTCTTCTGTTTTTGTGATTATTATATAATTATATTTCTCCCTATTCTTTCTTCTTGCTACATCTTTACAAATACTCCTCCTTGCTTTATTTCAAAGCCATGGGCTCTATTTTCATTAATTATTGTTTTATGCATTGATACATTTGTTTATACTTATATATTCCTAAATATTACCCATTTAATCTATATAATGTTATATTTATATATGTCTATTTAATCTATATGTTATTTTTATATATTTTTTTTCAGAATTGAGTATTTGGTGTTGGGTAACGATATGTTGTGCTCATGACTAGGAAAGAGTATTGCTCCCATTCTAAGCATTTCTTAATTGTCTATATTTCTTTGTGTACAGTCAAGGCATTGTGGGCTTTCCATCATCCAGTTTTGCATGTCTATTTTAATTCTTGTTCAGTTTATGTTTAGGCAGTCATGTTGGTGAGACTTTATGGCTGTAGCTTCTACATTACTAAGAGATACAATCTCATAGAGATTATGATCCTCTGATTTGTATAACCTGTCTGCCCCTCTTCTGCAATGTTTCAGTGTACAAATTCTGTTGAAGATCTGTTTGTGGATACTGGTTCCACAACACTTCATTTTGATTGTTTATAGTTTTCTGAGACAAAATCAGACGATTTCTCCATCTGTTGCAAAGTGGAGTTTTCTTGATGAAGGGTGAGAACTACACATATCCATTAGTATAATGACAAATATTTAGACTGTAGTAGTTAGGAAATGTGCTCTTAATAAAGCGGTGTTTTTCATTTTTCCAATATGTATGACTTCATTAGTGGTGGAGATTTGCCAGGTTTCCAGCACCAAGTGTAAGTTGGTGAATGAGTCATAAGTACAATTAGAGTAGGTGTTGCTTACCACCAAGATATGCTTGCCACTATTGCACATTTAGGTTATTGTGCCATGCTGGTCATTCTTTAAATATTTTATTACGATAATTTATTACAATTTATTCAATTTGTAGCCCTGGTGTGTCCTCCTACTTCATCTCCTCCCAATCCCACCCTCCCTCCTTCTTCTACCCCTATGTCCCTCCCCTAGTCCACTGAGAGGTGAGGTTCTCTTCCCCTTCTATTTGATCAAAGCCTATCAATATTTCACTAGTTATTCCTTTAGTGCCTGGAAAACATTGAAATCAGAATATTATTTCTGTGTCAGATGTTTTGGGAACCATACTGATTTAATAAAGGTGACTTTCTAAAATAAATGTCATCCTCTGCAGTCTTTTTTGTTATCAACATAATAGTTCACATTTTAGAATATGGTAAATGAAAAATAGTCAGCAAATATTCTGCATGATATCTGTACCTTATATCACAGAACCTATTATCATATTATTTACATGATATAATGTATATTGCTTATGTGACACAGTCAAATGTATTTAACTGGAAAGATAATAAAGATAATCCTAAGCCACCAACTGGACACATTACAATCACACAAATCTTTATAAAAGGAATGAGCACAAATCAAAATCAGCAAAGAAAATAGGTATGATAATTAAATATTCAGTTGAATGAATATATTTGAGATAGAAAAAGTAGTTATACTCCAAAGAATTCAGGAAGGATCAAATCTATTTTCTTCTGAAATTTTCATAGGAAACAACCCGGATGAACAAACATGTGATTTTTTTCAGGCAATAAAAATTGAAAAAAAAATCTAATGACATTATTGTAAGCTTCTAAATCTTCTCTTTTATGTTTGTTTTTTAAAGCAACTGTAGGAAACACATGCATGGTCTGCAATGAAGCTATGCTATTCCTGAGATTACGTGAGCACTCAGACTACTCAGGGTCATCTGGCCATGTTTCTCACAGGAGGCAGTTTTTCTTTCTATAAACTTTTGTTTCATATTAGTAAAAATGTTAATGCCAAGAAGCAGGGAACATGAATTCCTAGGTTCAAAATTAAATTAATTAGATAAAGCTTGAAAATCACAGAGAAGCTAAACTGAGCTTTAAATAACAACCAATTGTCCTGGAGAGAAGGCACAGTGGTTAAGGGCACTGGCTGCTCTCAAAGGTTCAATTTCTAGGACCCAAATGGCAGCTCACAACTGTCTGTTATTCCAGTTCTGGGGGACCTGATGCAAAACAACAATTCTCATAAAATAAAAGTAAATAAATCATAAGAATAATTAAAAACAGTCTACAGAAAGTTGTCAAGCTTTCCCTGGGGTGCCTACAGGATATGTGAGAGACAGCAGTCTTATTCATGTAAACATGATCTGGGACTTACAAATCTCTCTTTGGATCCTGGACTGATGGGTGTGGTCTCAGGTGTCCTATTTTTGAATCTTCAGTCTTCGCTGATCAAGAATGATCACAAGCAGTATGGCTGATGAAGGCACAACTTTTTCTAATTAGCTCCTTGCTCAAGGAAAGGGATCCATGAGGGCTTGGAGTCAAGGCTCCAACCTTTGACTTTCTTCAGAGCTGATGATACTTGCAGATTGTTAGAGATATTTGTTTTGTTTCTTCCTCAGAAACAAAAGTTACAGAGGTTCAGCGACAAAAACCAAGATTTAACTCAACTAAAAAAGGAAAACGGAGAATTTTTACTTGTTCCGACATTGACTATTTAGTTAAAAAGTATTGAGTAGGGAACCAAAATGATGAATACATGTAATGTAATAATATACTATACATGTAAATGAAAGATAAGTCTTTTAAGCAAGCAATACTGATGAAATTGACATTGCATATATGTATCGCTTTTTTCATATTTAAGGGTTTTTTTTCTGTTTTTTAAGCTATCCCTGGCATACTGGGGTATGATGATTCTCTACACTGTTATTTAGGTATGTCATTTTGGACAACCAATTAACTTCTCAAGGCCTCACTATATTAATATAATGTGAACATAATAACCTGAAGCATTGCAAGAAGTTATAATCATTTTTAATGACTTAGAAATTAGGACTGCCTGACACACAGTAGGCATATAGTACCTTCTATATTTCCCTTTCTCAATGTAGTCTAGAAAATAAAATCTGATAATAGGTGTAACTGAAAACACGTTTTTGATATTGTGTTCTTAATATAATCAAATTTGAGTAACTGTGCAAATACACATAAAGGTCCTTTTAAGGTAAGAGAAATATTAAATGATGAGTCTAGTCATGATTTTCTTTCCATATCTGGCACATCAATTTCACTTTTCAAAATAACTTTATTTAAAATTATAAATAAGTCACATATGTTCAGTGAGTATTTGCCTTTGTTACACGGGTTTCTAGCTTTTTATAATCCCAATGGTGGTTAATAGTGTATTTAAAAACGTACTCCCTAGTCACTATCTTGCTCTTTCATATATTCAGTGAGACTTAGTTTGCACAAACATGCAAAAACAAATCATCTTTGACAATCCCCAGAGGAAAGTGCTCGTGTAATAAGGATGATGATGGTGGCAGGGAACAGAGGAGAGCAAATAAAATGGAGCAGCATTATGGATTCATACTGCTCTCACTAGAGTCACATTTGGGTAGTTGTGCTTAGGACCTTAAGAGGTTGTGCCCCTGCAGGAAAGTGTGTTAGGTCAGAGCCATCTCAGGAGCCAGTCTGCCTGGCTGCAGATCTCTTGCACTGCATTGTAATTGAGTGGATTTTCAGGCAGCTTATTATCCTCTTGGTGACTATGCTTCATTTCAAAAAGAGGAATCATAATTCTTACCCATTCATTTTATTTATGAGGAGAAAAAGAATAAATATTCTAGGCAACTAGGAAAATGCAAAGCACAAGGTAAGTGCTTCAGAACCACTTGATTAACACAGTAACATATTTAATATATTTATATTTAAAGTCATAATTATTAAGATGTATCATATTGAAACAATGCATCATTCTCAGGTCTCTTTTATGTAATTAATAATTCAACTATAATCTTCACATAATTTGTATTTATTGTTTTACACTATGCTCAGCTGATTCTTACATATAATGAGATATTCATTGTGCTCTTTCTTGAACAGCAAAGAATTTAGATTAATTGAAACACTAATCAAGGTTCTTACCTACTTCTGATACTTATAAAATATATTTCCTGGACTAGGGATGTTCAGTGTGTAAAGTGATTTCTGTGCAAGCATGAAGACCTGTATTCACATAAACAGATACTGCAGAATAATAGATGCAGTAGCTCCTGCTCATCATTCCAGCATTGCTATGACAAGTGGAGACAGGAGAATTATGGGAAAGTCAAGGACCAGCCAGGCTGCCTATGCCATAGAAGCCTTCAGTGTGATCTTCACACACCAGCACTCAAACACATGGGTATGCATCCTGTACAAGGAAGTGTAAGTGACTTGCAAACACTATTCACAGAAATGAACTAACTATAAAGAAAATTGACCAGGATCAACCTGCACTCTTGGTGTTTAACTAGAGACTCTCTGCTCAGCTTTTATTTTTACCCAGGGTCTTTCATTTCTTAGCTTCTTTAGCTGTACATATTTTAGTACATTTATCCTATATTAAATGTCTAATATTCACTTATAAGTGAGTATATGTGTGTTTTTCTGTTTCTGGGATACCTCACTCAGGATGATCTTTTCTAGTTCCTACCATTTGCCTGCAAATTACATGATTTCCTTGTTTTTCATTGCTGAGTAGTATTCCATTGTGAAAATGTACCACAGTTTCTGTATCCATCCCTCTGTTAATGGACATCTGGGTTGTTTCCAGGTTCTGACTATTACGCATAAGCCTGCTACAAACATGGTTGAGCAAACGTCCTTGTTGTATAGTTGAACATATTTTGGATATATACCTAGGAGTGGTATAGCTGGATCTTGAGGAAGCACTATTCCTAATTGTCTGAGAAAGCGCCAGATTGATTTCCAAAACGGTTGTACAAGTTTACATTCCCACCAGCAGTGGAGGAGGGTTCCCCTTTCTCCACATCGTCTCTACCATGTATTATCCTTGGTTTTTTGATCTTAGCCATTCTGATGGATCTTAGCCAATCTCAGGGTTGTTTTGATTCGCATTTCCCTGACTAAGGTTGCTGAACACTTAACTGTGTCTCTGCATTTCGATATTCCTCTAGTGTGAATTCTGTTTAGCTCTGTACCCCAGTTTTTAGTTGGATTACTTGATTTGTTGCCATTTAACTTGTTGAGTCTTTATATATTCTGGATATCAGCCCTCTGTCAGTTATAGGATTGGTGAAGATCCTATTCCAGTCTGTAGGCTATAGTTCTGTTCTAATGACAATGTCCTTAACTTTACAGAAGCTTTTCGTTTTCATGAGGTCCCATTTATTGTTACTCAGCTTTTAAAAACTCACCTTCTTCTCTAAAAGCAATGCCCTATCCAGAAAGTCCAAAGTAATTAAACAAAGGCAGGACAATTTTTGTTTTAAAAATAAAACAAGATTAGAAAATCAAATTAAATATTTATAATATTCCTTAATTCTTAAAAAAAAAAACATTTTATTGATTCTTTGTGAGTTTCACATCATGCACCCCAATCCCTATCTCCCTCTTCCTTCATATTCTCCCTCCAGATGTGCAACCTCCCCACCAAAGGAAAAACAAACAAACAAACAAAAATTAAAAGCAATAAACTGAACAAAACAAAGCATAGAAAACACCTGGTGTAAGTTTTGGTGTGTGATAGTGTGTTCCACAGTATACCGATTTGTCCACACTTCTTTACCTGCAAATGTTTGTTGCAAAGAATCATTAGTCTGGTTCAAGGCCTCTGGCTTCTGTTACATCATCAATCCTGGTTTCTCACCAGAACTCTTCCCAGCTGCTTGCTGGCCTCGGGGCGTCCTCATCTCCCCAGCGAGGCTGAGTGGCATGGAGGAAGGTATGGCTTTGTGTGTCTTTCTCTGCCCTTGTTGAGGGGTAAGAGAGTCTCTCTCGATTGTATCTCTTAATAGAATAGCAGTTCAGACACATGGAGAATGTTAAAAACAAGTATGTATATATGCACACATTTAAAACTTTCTATTCAAGGCAGCCTAAAAATCATGATATTTTATGACTTCAAACCAATTCTTAGAAATAGAAATTTTAATATTTTATTTTAAATTTGTATTTTAGTATTTAATTAACTCTATTCTTAAAAAAATGAAAAGAAAAAAAAACATCACAGACTAGAGTTAACCACATCCAAAGTCAATGAATTCCTGCACAGATAGAATAGACATTCTATAACTGCTAAGATTCATACTGGATTTCATATTTTCTTCATCAGATACATTCTTATGCAAAAACAAAAACAAATCTAAGACAGTTAAAATCTAAAGCATTTACCTTTGCATTCTCTTTCATAACCAAAGGCCATTACCTTCATTCAGTCATTCCTTATCCCTTAATATTCATTCTTAATTGTTCTCTTTTCTAAATGAGATTTCCTTTTAATGAGCAAGTAATTCTTGTTCTGCCAAAATTCATGAATACCTCAACTATAAATATCAGTGATTCCGGTCCTCAAGGTTGTGAGCTGTAAGTTCATATGACATGAGACATTGCTATCCACTCACCGACCCCAGTGTACAGTTACACTAGACATATACTTAATCTCAAATAATATTTGCCTCTATATTTAAGTTAAATTTTATAATGAATGAATGAGTGAATGCAATTTCAGTGTAATTTTTGTCAATTAAAAATCTTACCATGTTTATTTTCTGATAATAATTAAATGTTTGGAAAGTATGTTTTTATGCTGGCAGGTCCTCTTACTTATTCGTATGACTTACTCATCAGCTTCCATGTTGTAGAAGCCTGTTAGAAATTCATGTTTGATTTTCTGTTTTACAATGAGTAGCTTGGTCTTTCTACTACTGAAATAAATATCTGGTGTGGAATAACCAAAATTTTCCTAGGGTAAGTGAATTTCTTGGATTTGTTACAGAATATGTGAAGAAGATCTATTTTGTTGTCTCATCCTACCAAAAATCAGATGGAAGCTTTTAAATGATTTTTTCATTTATTTTTGAGAACTTTATATATAAAGTCCTATATTATATCTTTTTCCCGCTAACTTCCCCCTCCAAACCCTTATCCTAGCCACTCATTCCTTCTGTAATTCATGACCTCTTTTTCACTTCATATTTTTATAACATATATATTAGATATATACACATACAACAAATAGCTCATATATGTATATATCAAAATTATATATCATATATATAATTTGTAAATACAACTTTAAGAGTTTGTTTATTTCTGTCCACATGTATATGTTTTTAATGACGGCTGTGTGGAACTGGATAAGCTTTCCAGAGGTGCAGTCCCCAAGTCGACTGATCAGACTTTTCTCAGCAATCATTAATTGCCTGTAGCTTTTCATCTAGGGATGGATTCTTATGACATTTCTTCCAGGTTTGAATAATCTTGATGATGGTAGACCAGTACATCACTAAGCTGTCCATGTTAAAGCATCCTGTATCAATACCTTTTCAGGTAACTAAAATTTCCTCTGCAATTCATAATAGCTTATGACTGCTTTTTTGTGTATATCCACCTATTTGTACTGCTTTCTTACTAAATACTGTCTTCTCAAAAGCTAAAGATAGACATTAAGCAATATATACTCACAAAGTTTAAGCTGGGAGGTGGCTCAATCAATATTATGTTTAATGCACAATCATGAGACATGAGTTAAATCCACAAGAATACATTAAAAACCTCTAGGGTGGTGCTATGCTCTGGAAGGGCAAGTAGGAAAATCCTTGGGGCTCACTAGCCCAACAGCCCAGGCCAACAAGAGACTACTTTAAAAGTAAGGTGAGCAAAGTGCCAGCTAATGAGTTCATGTCAGAGACAGTCCCCAATCCCCTTACTAGAGAACCCACTTGGACAGTGAGCTGCCATGGACTACACATCTGAGCAGGGACTCTAGGATATATCCATGCATGGATTTTGATTGGAGTATCAGTCTCAACAAAAACCCTGGGCCCAGATATTTTCTTTCCGTTGCTTTCCTTGTGAAGCTCCTATCCTCTCCAGATCTTACTATCCCCCTTCTTTCAGAAGATTCCATGCACTCTGCCCAAAATTTGGTTATGAGTTTCAGCATTTGATTTTATATACTGTTGGCTAGAGTCTTTCAGAGGCCCTCTGTGGTAGGCTCCTGTCATGTTCCCATGTTTTCTTTTTCTTCCCATGTCCATCCCATTTGTCTTTCTGAGTAAGGATTGATCATCTTACCCTGAGTCCTCCATCTTGCTTAGTTTCTTTAGGAGGAAAATTTTAGTATGTTTATACTATATTATAAATCTAGTATTCACTTAAAAGAGAATATATGTGTGTCTTTCAGCTTCTGGAATACCTCACTCAGGATAATCATTTCTAGATCTTACCATTTGCCTACAAATTTCATGATTTCCTTGTTTGTAATTGTTAAGGAGTATTCCATTGTGTAAATGTACCACAATTTCTGTTTCCATTCCTCTGCTGTTCTGGGTTGTTTCCAGCTTCTGGCTATTAAAAATAAAGCTGCTACAAACATGGTTGAATGCATGTCCTTGTTGTATACTTAAGCATCTTTTGGATATGTGCCTAGAAGTGGTATAGCTGCATCTTGAGGAAGTGCTATTCCTAACTGTTTGAGAAAACACCAGATTGATTTCCAAAGCGGTTTATAAGTTTACAAGTTTACAGAAATGGACAAGGGTTCCACTTTCTCCAAATCTTCTCCAGCATGTGTTGTCACTTGAGTTTTTGGTCTTAGCAATTCTGATGGGGGTAAGGTGAAATCTCAGGGACAGGACAGGCTCTTTGAATCCCCCCCACTTGAGGGGAGAGCTGCCTTGTCAGGTCACAAAGGAAGACAATGCAGCCAGTCCTAATGGGCCCTGATAAGCTTGGGTCAGATGGAAGGGGAGGAGGACCTCACCTCTCAGTGGACTTGGAGAGGGTCATGGGAGGAGATGAGGGAGTCAGGGAGGGATTGGGAGGAAATGAGCAAGGGGTTACGTTTGGGATACAAAGTGAATAAACTGTAATTAAATCTAAACATAGTAAAGGCAATATACAGCAAGCCTATAGACAACATCAAACTTAATGGAGAGAAACTTAAAGAAATCCCACTGAAATCAGGGATACAAGGCTGCCCACTTTCTCCACATCCCTTCAACATAGTTCTGAAAGGCCTTGCTAGAGTAATAAGACAGTTGAAAGAGGTCAAGGGGATACAATTGGAAAGGAAGAAATCAAATTATCACTATTTGCAGATGATATGATAGTATACATGAGTGACCCCCAAAATTCTACCAGGGAACTCCTACAGCTAATAAACACCTTCAGCAAAGTGGCCAGATACAAAATTAACTCAAAATAATCATTAGCCATCCTGTATACAAAAGACAATAGGGCTGAGAAAGAAATTAGGGAAACAACACCCTTCACAATAACCACAAATGAAATAAAGTACCTTGGTGTAACCCTAACCAAGCAAGTCAAAGACTTGTATGAAAAAAAATTTCAAGTCTCTGAAGAAAGAATTAGAAGAAGATATCAGAAGATGGAAAGATCCCCCATGCTTATAGCTTGGCAGGATTAACATAGTAAAAATGGTCATCTTACCAAAAGCAATCTACAGATTCAATGCAATTCCTATCAAATTACCAAAACAATTCTTTACAGACCTGGAAAAAAATTCTCAACTTCATATGGAATAACAAGAAACCCAGAATTGCTAAAACAATCCTCTATAATAAAATATCTTCTGGACGTATCTCCATCCCTGATCTCAAGCTGTACTATAGAAAACAGTTATAAAAACTACATGGTACTGACATAGAAACAGAATAGTGGCTCAATGGAACCAAACAGAAGACCCAGAAATAAACCCACACACTTATGGACACCTGATCTTTGACAAAGATGCCAAAATCATACAATGGAAAAGAAAATAGCATCTTTAACAAATGGTACTGGTCTAACTGGATGTCTACATGTAGAAAAATGCAAATAGATCCATACTTATCACCCTGCACAAAACTAAAGTCCAAGTGGATCAAAGACCTCAACATAAAACTAGACACAATAAATTGGTTAGAAGAAAAAGGGGGGAAGACCCTAGAACTCATTGGTACAGAAGAAATCTTCCTGAACAGAACACCAATAGCACAGGCTCTAAGAGCAACAATCAATAAATGGGACCTCATGAAACTGAAGAGATTCTATAACGCAAAGGACACTGTCATCAAAACAAGACAACTGTCTACAGATTGGGAAAGAATCTTCACCAACCCTTTTTCTGACAGAGGGCTAATATCCAGTATATACAAAGAACTAAAGAAGCTGAAAAGCAGCGAACCAAGCAATCCAATTAAAAAGATGGGGAACAGAGCTAAACAGAGAATTCTCTGTAGAGAAACATAGAATGGCAGAAACACTTAAAGAAATGCTCATTGTCATTAGCTGTCAGGGAAATGCAAATCAAAACAACCCTGAGATTTCACCTTATACCCATCAGAACGGCCAAGTTGAAAAACTCGAGTGACAACACATGTTGGAGAGGCTGTGGAGAAAGGGTAACCCTCCTCCACTGCTGGTAGGAATGTGAACTAGCACAACCACTCTGGAAATCAATCTGACGTTTTCTCAGACAACTAGGAATAGCGTTTCCTCAAGATCTAGCCATACCACTCCTAGGCATATATCCAAAAGAGGCTCAAGTACACAATAAGGACATTTGCTCAACCATGTTTGTAGCAGCTTTATTTGTAATAGCCAGAAGCTGGAAACAACCCAGATGCCCCTCAACTGAAGAATGGATGCAGAAATTGTGGTATATCTACACAATAGAATATTACTCAGCAATGAAAAATAAGGAAATCATGAAATTTGCAGGTAAATGGTGGGAACTGGAAAGGATCATCCTGAGTGAGCTGTCCCAGAATCAGAAAGACACATGGTGTATACTCACTCATACAGACATGTAATATTGGATAAACCTACTAAAATCTGTACATCTAATGAAACTAATCAAGAGAGAGGACCCTGACTAAAATGCTCCATCCCCATCCTGAAAGGCAAAAAGGAAGGACAGAAGAAGAAGAAGAAGAAGAAGAAGAAGAAGAAGAAGAAGAAGAAGAAGAAGAAGAAGAAGAAGGAGAAGAAGAAGAAAACAGGAAACAGGAAACAAGCTAGAAACCCGCCATGGAGGGCCTCTGAAAGGCTCTACCCTGCAGACTATCAAAGCAGACCCTGAGACTTATGGCCAACTGTTGGTCAGAGTGCATGGAATCTTTTGTAAGAAGTGGGAAATAGTAAGATCTGGAGAGGACAGGAACTCCACAAGGAGAGCAACAGAACCAGAAATTTGAACACAAGGGTCTTCCCAGAGACTCATACTCCAACCAAGTACAAGGCATGGAGATAACCTAGAACCCCTGCGCAGATGTAGCCCATGACAGTTTAGTGTCCAAGTGGTTACATTGAAATGGGAAGAGGGACTGCCTCTGAAATAATCTGATTGGCCTGCTCTTTGATCACCTCCCCCTGAGGGGGCCGCAGAAGATGACAGTGCAGCCACTCCTGATATGATCTGATAGACTAAGATCAGAAAGAAGGAGAGGAGGACCTCCCCTATCAGTGGACTTTGGGAGGGGCATGCATGAAGAAGGGGGAGGGAAGGTGGGATTTGGAGGGGAGGAGAGAGGCTTATGGGGGGATACAAAGTGAATAAATTTTAATTAATGAAAATAAAAATAAAAAGTAAAAATAAATATAAATTTAATTTTTTTTTTTTTTCAAAAGGTGAGCAGAATCAGAGTAACATTATGCCCCTGCCTCATTCCCTGACAAGGTGTTCACCACAGGTCCGGAATAGTTGTTTTTTTTTTTTCTCTGTCCCTCTGGATGAAATCACCTGGATGTTTTCCCTCTAGATCCCATTATGCCTGATCTTAATGAATTACCTTACACAACTGCTATTCCTTATTTTGTTTTCTTATGTAATGTGTTAGCTTTCTAAGGCTTATTTAATAGAGTACTAAAAGCACACTGGCTTAAAATAGCAGAAATGAATTCTCTAACTGTTTTGGAAAGCAGAAACCTGAGTTCCAGGTGTCAGCAGGACCATGCTCCCTTAAGACTTTGGAGAAATATTCACTTGTCTCATTCTCCATTCCAGTGGTAGCAATTAATCCTTGGAAATCTTCAGCTTAAAAATATCTCACTAAGATTCATATTAAAAGGTAATTGTGTCCTTTGCTTCTCCCTCTTAAAAGGACCATTTCATGATAAGTTTGTCCTTCACCCTGTTTTTTGGTGACCTCTCCTTACCTAGTCATAATTCAGGGTCCCAGTTTCTATATAAAGAAATATTCTGATCCTTTAGGGTGACACTTCAATGTATCTCTTAAAATTACACAACTAGGTGACACTTCAATGTATCTCTTAAAAATATACAACTGACAACATATATGGAAACAGCTGGCAAATATTACCAAATGTGTGTCTTAATAATAACATTTAATTACACTTATACAGTCCTAAGTATTGAAATATGTATAGAAAAGGAATAGTTGAAGGTTGAGTTTCAATATATTATGACTATTAAATAATGTTTTAACTAATGTATTGAAAACACATCTTGCTCTATTTTGTGAATGTCAGAGAAGTGCTCTGTGTGGCTATCTGTTGAGGCCGACCTTTCACTATGCAGCTGTGATGAGGAAGCGTCAGGCAGGTTTTCTCTGCTACAATTCTAGAAAATAGTTTTCTGAGCAGATGTTATCAGAGAGAGTATCTACGTACTTCCCAATCCACAGGTTTAAACTTAATCAAAAACAAACAAACAAACAAAATAAAACAACAACAACAACAAAAAACAACTAAATTAGTACCTGAATTAGTTACTTTTCTTATTGTTGGGACAAAATATGTACTGGGAAGAAAGTTAAAGAATTGGGGCTTGCTGTAATTTAAAGGTCATCATGCAGCATGAACATGAGGTAACTGGTCACATGTGTTCACAGTTAGAATGCAGAAAGCAATGAATGATGGTACTCGTCTCATTTTCTCCTTTTTCTTTCTTTCTTTTTTTTTTTTATTCAGTCTTCGTTTTTATCCAGATGGTATGATAGTGTCTCCTACATGAAGGAAGTTTCTTCATACCACAGTGAAGCAAATGTAGGAACTCTTTTGCAGCCACATGAAGAAATTTATTCCTATTGTGATTTCAGACCCTGTCAGGTTGACAATCAATATTAAACTACCATAAAACCCTTATAAAAGAGAACAGAAGGAACTTGGCTCCTTTCCCTTACATGTTGTAAGGACCCTGGAAGCATTATGTTGAAGGAATGGATCTCCATAGTCTTTGGACACCTTAACCTTTTGCTTTTAAGAAATATGAGAGCATTAAATTTATACTTTTATAAATTATTCAGTCTATGATATTGTTGTAGCAGCTTCAATGAGTAAGAAAAACCATTTGTAGTTAATCCATACATTTTTGTCTTATTATTTCCACTTTGAGTGAAATAAATGCATTTCCCCCAATCCCATCCTAGAAATATTTTCTAGGTTTAATTTGATTTTAAAAACACACACGCACATACACACACACACACACACACACACACTCACCAAGAAGATTTTATATAATACAAGAACAGACCACTCCAGTACAAAAGGGTGTTCTTCATTTCACTTTTCTGGTTACTCCACTTCTGCTTACTCACACCTTGTAGTCATTGTAAAACGAAGCTTAAGGAGGAGTGGTGGGGGCAAGGTTGGTTTGGTCCACGTGATACTTCATTAGCAAAGAAAGACACTCGCCATCATTTCTCTGATGCAGAAGACAGCCTGAGGTTACTGAACTGCTCTATGACTCAAAAGATCGTAAGTTATGATTGGGCAGGTGGCCTAGGGCAGTGGCAGGGGCCGGCGGGAGCCTGGGAATTTTTCCCGGGTGGCCTGGATTTGGACGTTCGAGTGTCCCCGTGGATTCTCCTCTCACCTGAGAAACGCAGAAGTTAGGGTTTTGGGGTCTACAGTACAGCCTGCCAGTCACCCTGCTCTCACTGTGAGCTGCTGTTTAGATACACTGCTCTGTCATTGCTGCCACCATCTTGGTTAGAAAAACAAACAGGGCTCCTGGAGATATTCCAACCAAGAACCATGCATGGAATGAATCTAGACCTCCTGCTCAGAGGACGCCCATAGACTGCTCAGTTTCCAAGTGGGTGTCCTAGTAATGGAACGGAGACTGTCTCTGACATGAACTCAGTGGCTGGCTCTTTAATCACCTCCGCCTGGGGAGTGCAGCCTTGCTAGTTCACAGAGGAAGATGATGCAGCCAGTGCTGATGATACCTGATAGGCTAGGGTCAGATAGAAGAAGAGGACTTCCAGTATCAGTGGACTAGGGCAGGTGCATAGTGGGAGAACAAGGATGATAGCTGGGACTAGGATGAGATGAGGGAGGGGTTACAGCTGGGATACAACGTGAATAAGTTCTAATAAATAATTAAAAATAATAAAATTATAAAAAGACATGACTGGAACCCAAGAAGCATATATTATATGTCAGTCTGAGAATTCTTGTAATTTTTAAAATGTATTACTTTTATGTTTGCATGTGTGTGATGAACAACAATGAATATGAGTAAGCCTAAGGACAGTGTGTGAGATTGCATTTTCTCCTTCCAGTGTGTGGAACCCAGATAACAATCTCAGGTCATCAGACTTGTTGATGAATATGTTAAATCGCTAAACAATCTAGCTGGTCTTAGTTTGCAAGTTTTCTTTACCCCATATTATTTATTGACATTTTGAGTAGTACAGACAAAAATAACTTTTACTAATAATAAATATTTTAATTAAAACATGATAAATTAGGGCAAAAATAAAAATACTTATACACCCAAAAATCTGGATTGTGTCCTAACTTTCCTACTCATGATATCAACTAATACCAACAGAATTATTATTACTATTTTAGTGTAAAAGAGCAAGTATATACAAATTTGAGTTCCAGTTTCAAGGCATATGATAATCTTTTTTAACAAATATTAATGTTTTTAAAAGGAAATGACATTGGCAATATCTCTATATTTTCTATTTAATAAAAATGTACTTGTTTTACTTTATTAAAATAATCAGAGCAGTCTAGCAAAAATCAAAATTTATTTCATCCCTACACTTCTAAAGGTTTAAAAGTAAAAGGTTATTTATTTTTTGTGCCGAATTCTAAGGATTCTACAAGGCTTGGTCCAGCTCAAGGTAACTTTGTTTTCACCAATTCTTCCCTCTTCCACAGCCTTCTTGGAAGATTTAACATCCTCCTCACTAATGAAGACTATGATGTCCAAGGAAAGGGAAGAGGAGGTTTTGGGTCCGAGGTGACAGCAGAAGAAGGGGAAGAAATGATGGCAGCACCCGGAAGGCTTTGGAGGTCAATTAGGCTCCTGAGGTGGCCGAGCAAAAGGGGGAGGCTACAAGCCACGAGGAAAGAAGATGAAGTTTGAATCGTTTCTTCATCCTAGTCTTTCCCTCTTCATTTTAGAGGAGGACATTGCAGCCAGTCCTGATGAGGCCTGATAGGCTAGGGTCAGATGGAAGGGGAGGGGGACCGCACTATCAGTGGACTTGGAGAGAGCCATGAAAGGAGATGAGGGAGGGACAGGACCGTGAGATTGGGAGGGGACGAGGACAGGGGCTAAAGCTGGTTTATAAAGTGAATAAAATATAATTAATGTAAAAAAATTAATTAAAAAAAGGACTCCAAAGATTCTTTTTTAATTTTTTAATATTAGTTACAGTTTAACTTTTTATCCCTGCTGTATCCCTTTCCCTCTTTCCCTCCCAATCCCACCCTCCCTCCCTCATCTCCTCCTTGCCTCTTTCCAAGTCCACTGACAGGGGAGAACCTCCTCTCCTTTCATCGATACTGGTTTATCAGGTATCTTCAGGACTGGCTGCAAAGTCCTCCTCTGTGGCCTAACAAGGCTGCTCCTCACTCGGAGGTGGGGGGGGGAAGGTCAAAGAGCCTGCCATTGGGTTTATGTCAGAAACAGTCCCTGTTCCCCTTATTAAGGTATGCACTGACTCCAAAGATTTTTACTGTTAACCTGTTCAATGACAGCCTTCTAAGGACATTGCAAGTCTGAATACAATCACGTGGTCTACTTAGAATCTATGTAAAAGAGATACTAATTATTTTTGACTGGATATTCACATGAACTTTTTAAGGATGGGTGATATAGCTAACCCTTATCTGTACATGTTGAATTTATTTTCTTGCATTCTTTGTACATAAAAACCATTTTTTATTATAAATAGTTCTTTTTTTGTATTGGACACTGTAAAAGAATATTTATCATCTTTATTTTTTTGCCTCGGTGACTTTAGAACAAATTAAAATTCGAAATGTTGATCATATAAGGCTTCTGTATGACTGTAGGTTCTAATAAAAGGCGAGAGTTTTTTTTTTCTTTGCTTTCTTTCTTTCTTTCTTTTTTTAGTTTTCTGATGTAATTAATATTCATTTTGAAGAGTGGAAATTGGCTTGCTTATTTTAAGTAAAAATAAAGGGCACTGCTGTTTGTAACTAATTGCTAATTGAGCAATTACTCTATCATGTTGCCCTGGTAAAGCCATTACTTGAGGTTTTCAGCAACTTCTGATTTTAACTTAATAATCATCCAAATTGAAATTATTTTGTAAATTAAGTATTTCTTTACCTGGCGCTCTTTAGACTTCAAGTAATTTCTAATCGTGCTACCTAATGAAGTAATTATATCATTAGCCAGAAACTTCTCAGAGTAGTCTTTTCATAAAGAACAACAAAATGTGTGTATTTGTGTTTTCTATGAAAAGAAACTCTAAATAGAAGGCATTAAATATATTTGCCCAAATGTATGTCTACTTCTAGACTTTGGCAAAGCTATTCAAAAGCATCCTTACCTTGGCCTTTGTTTATCACTAATTTAAATGTAGTTTCCCAGAAGGTTAAAGGGGATCAAATTCTCATTCCTCACTTGCTGACTTTCATTTTCAGTTCCCTGACCCCAGGTTGCCTAAACTGGAGCCTCAGAAAGAGCATGGGCTAGTGGACCTACACAGCCTGCCCTGCCGGGCTTCCCCCCTGAAACCTTTGGATATTGTCAGACCATTAATGTAAGGGATAAAAAAAGAACCCACCAGTGCTCATCACATTTTTGGAGCACAGAGAATTACTGAAACTTTGCTAGGGATTGCCTATGATTAAAACTTTTCAGCAAATAGAAATATTCTATGGCGCACTGCTCTTAAGAAGCACTGAACAAAGGGCATTTGAAAATGGAGAGAGGAACTTTAAACCAATTTTCTCTGCTAAAGAAATTGTTGTATTAGACTGCACAGAAAATTGGCTCTCACTACTCTTCCTAGTCCCTCTCCTATAAGCACTGCCAGTTCATTTAGCTCATCAGTGAAAGCTGAATTCGAAGCCAGCATCATTCTGCTCTCGCTTGTGCTTTTTTTCAATATCATTATTACATAGCAGAGTGGCCGGCTGGACCTGCACTAGATTTGGCAAAGTCATTCCTGGAGTGTGTGAACCCATAAGCCCAAACAGACTTGTTTTGTGAATTTAGAAAGCCACGTTTTGTCCCTGGATTCATATCTTTTATTATAGGAATAGGTTTGGATTGTAATCATAAACACTTTAGAATTTCTATGTCTAACTACAGTTGCAGGTTCTGAAAATTTAGTGCAATAATTATCACTCAAACTATCTCAGAAATGTAACAAAACAAAACAAAAAACTCCAAACCAAAAGAAATAAGTTTAATTCTTATTAATTTTCCAGAATATATGAATTGATCTAAAGGAGAAAAAAATTAGAAAATGATGTATGAAGATATCCAAGGATTTCTTTCTTTTAAAATAAATGGTACTATAAATAACTTAAGAGGGATACAACTTGAAATAAATACCACAGCTTGAAACTATATCTGACTAAAGAGGTCTTCAGTTTGCTTTTTCAAGATTATATATTTTATTAATGCTTTCCGGCCACTTGCAATTTCTAACTTAATTTTTTGAAGTGATTACAATTTGTTGTTGGATGATTGATGATAATAAGAGCCAACATTTTTTTATTTATCTTTACTATGTTTGAATGAAAGAAGTGATTACAAATTATGTACTAGTTTGTTTGTGCCATCCTCACTATGGGGAATAACCCCATATACAGAAAAAAAACCCTCCATATTTCTTACTCTACTGAATAGAAATAAGAATGCAAATTGTCACATAGTACAGGATAACATGGGGAGCTGCTTCAAGAAGCTCAACAAAGTAATATTTGTCCACAAAGGCTTGTTTACCTGGTGTGCTCAGGAAGGAAGACGCAACAGGCAAAGAGCAGGGCAAAATAGAACGGGAAGGAAAAGATGCAGTTGTCTCTAGGCAGCAATGGGCTTATGCCTTTTTAAGCCCATGATAACAACAGCTGCAAGTGTAGCTGAAGATGCAGAGAAGATCCAGGAACTGAAGGATGAGGGGAAAAGCGTGAGAGAGCAGTGCATGCTCTTCCTGAAAAGATATCGCTTAAGACTATTTTATGAAAGCAGCGACTTCACTGGTTTTTGTTACATGGTTTGCTTGAGCAGCACAAGTCAATCAAAGGAGGCAATTAGGTTCTCTGTATAGTTTATAGAGGATAAACACATTCTTGTCATTTTTTCTAGGAAGTGACTAAGGAAAAAGCTCATATGTCTAAAGCAGAACATTCATGAGCACTAAAGACTGAATGAGCAGGAGACTGGTGGCCTGGCACAAAACCTGCAGAAAGGTGGCTTGCTTGGAGGAGAAAGTCTACCCAAAAACTATGTGACATGTTGGAAGTTTGAATCTTCTTTTGTTTGCTGGTAATTATGTTAAGCTGCCTGGCAACAAATTCTCTATTACGGATGGCAAATGCATTCTGCTGTCATTGTTACTACCTCCAAAGTGTAAGTGAACATTATAGAAAAATAACTCACTGATTTGGACATTGTTGTAAAGGAAATGAATAAAAAGTTAACCTGAGTTTCTGTGTTTTAAGCATATAATAAAAACAAACCGCTGTCATTTAAAACTACATACACAAGATAAGAGAAATGACTTAGCAATTAAGAGTACTTGTTGCTCTTCCTGAGTACCTGGATTCAGTTTTTAGAAGCCACATCAAGCAACTCACAACTGCCTGTGACTCTAGATGCAGGGAATCTAGCATATCTGACCTTTCCATGTATCCACCACATACACGGGCAGGCACGAGCATACACAAGCACACACATGCACACTCACGCACATACCTATCTATCTACCTACCTAGACACATTTAAAAAATAATAAAAAATTAAAAACCACATATGTACACATACACATAGTATATACTTTTCTAAATAATGGTCTAATAATTGAACTGTACATGAAAATTGTCTTTGTTTAGACCAGCTGTTCGCAACCTGTGGGTCTTGACTCCTTTGGGGTTGAAGGACCTTTTTACCCAGGACACATATTAAATATTCTGCAGATAAGATATTTCTATTAACATTCATAACAGTAACAAAAATAGAATTATGAAGTAAGAACAAAAATAGTTTTATGGTTGGGGGTCACCACAATGTGAGAAACTGTTTTAAAGGGTCTCAGCATTAGGAAGGTTGATAACCCCTGATTTAGACACAACATTGTTAATATTTTCTTAGGACATTTCAGATAGAAGGGCCTGATATTACTAATCTGATTAATATATTAAAAAGAATCATACTGGCAACATAGTAACCAATTATGCCAAAAAGAGTAAAGTGGTGTGTGTGTGTGTGTGTGTGTGTGTGTGAGAGAGAGAGAGAGAGAGAGAGAGAGAGAGAGAGAGAGAGGAGGGTTTTTATATTTGGGAGACATTCTAACATTTAACATTCCCCAGGTCAACCGTTTGCTGTTGCTGTAAACTCATATCTGTTATTTCTGATGTAATTTCAGAGAGACCGTGCATCATTAACTATCTCCCTTTTATTCTTTCAACTGTGATATTTCACTAATATACTGAGGCAATGCAGGGGCAAGAAGGCTGAACTGCTCTTAACTCTGGTGCATAGAGAAAGGAATGGGCTGTCACCTCTCTCCTCAGACTTTCAACTCATTCTTCCAATATGCAGACATCAGTTATCAGCCTCATTGCTAATGACTGATCCTGAAGACTCCCTTCCCTCCAGGAACACATAGATGTTGTATGACAATGATGCACATGGATTTTGATTTTTTTTAAGGGTTCAAACTGTTCATTGTTAAATTCCACTATCAGAAAAAAAAACAAAAAACAAAAACGAACTGGGTATAATAACAATATGGAGGGTTTTTTTCCTCTATGATTCATAAAAAGATGCAATTCTTTCCATTACATTTGCAAGAATCACAGGATAAATCTAAAAACAATTTGGAGTGAAAAAGACCTCAGCCATTAGAGAACACATTTTCTGTCATTAGAAACTGTGGTGACACAGGGATAGGTGGAACTCTAGTTTAAGGCAAGCCTGGTCTACATAGTGAGGCCAGAACTACACAAAGAGACGTGTCTTGACAAACCAGAGAGAGAGAGAGGGAAAGAGGGAGGCAGAGACAGAGACAGACAGAGACAAACAGATTTATTTTTTTCTACACAACAAAAACCGAAGCTATCATAGAACAGAGATGTAAGTCTCTTGTGTTTTGACATGTGATTTCCTGGTGGGTAAGTTTTTTTCATGTGAGACTGCTCACCAGGGTGCTACTGGTAACTTATCAATTGACAAAAATTGAAAAGCCTATGTATTTCACTATCTACATAAGCTAGAGTAGTGGGTTTTTGTTTTTTTTTTTTTTTTTTGTTCCAATAATTCACCTGAGCAGTTTAGTTCTCTCACAGAAATATCAGTTTGACTGAACTGCCATACAATCACGTAATTGATAATCAAAGGCTTAGTACATGTGAATAAGTGAAGGAAAAACGAGACACGATGATTCCTGCAAAGCAACTGTGACTAGAGATGCCCTAGAGGCGATAGCTGCCCAGCAAGGAGTTCTGGAAGGATCTTTGCTCTCAGGTGTATTTACAGAAGTAAATATGCAGAAGTAGAAATGTTTTCTTTTAGTAGGAATTTTCTTAACAACTGCAGAAGATTCTCAGAACATCTACAAGCATGGAAACAAAATATAGATTTTGAATTTTCCCTAGGTTCCCAGAGGGTTCCTGATGCTGGGGACAGAAAGAAACAAGATAAAACAATATGACAACAATAAGAAACCTCCCCATGTGTAACTTACATTCCAGGAAGAGAGGAATGGTTGTACATGCATACATAAAAGCTGTAGTATTCTAGAAGGAGATAAGGTCTACTAAATAAAACTGAAGCAGCCTTGAGTGATTTGAGGCTCTGGGGAGAAGTGAAAACTCTAAGTGGAATAGCTAGTGAGGTCAAGACTGTAGTCTAGCAAAGTCATACAGATGCGATGAAGTGATTGCTGTAAACAAAACATCTCCCCTGGAGGTTCTCATTCACCACACACCTTGGATAAAAAAGCTGGAATCAGGATGAAGAAAAAGAAGGTCATTCACCTTCCGGTAATGGACATAGTAGTGCAAAATTAGAAATCTTGAGTTCTGTTAATGAGGGCGACACAGGAGTATAGTGACCATGAGAAGTGGGTATTGTTGATTACCTAGAAGCCCTCACATGTACATAGCACATACAGGGAGGGCACTCCTGTTCATCTGAAAATGTCGATGTCAGAAAATTGAAAAGGATAGAGTAAGGAGATTTAAATTAGCTCAAAAGAGAATAGGTATTGGACCACCTGACTCTCAGCTATAGTCTAAATATCTTTAAAACTCATACAAAAAGTTGGAGCAAAAGGAAAAACAATGAGGTGGAGTTGTATTTTGATTCTTATTAGCTAAGTTTTAAAATAAAGCAGCACATCCATTTGTAAATATAAGAGGGGAAATTGACATATTGATTTGACATACTTGTAAAAATTCTGTTCACAGATCATTTGATTAAATAATTTATATTTTATGGTGACCCAATATCTCATCATAATCATTTGTTGCATTTAAAAATCTAATTATTCCATGGTTAAGTCTGGGAGTTTGATTCTAAGATACACATAACCTTTCTTCTGATATAATTCCTTGGCCATAAAATTTAATAATTCAGCTCTATGTTAAATATGCTACTAGAACTCATATGCAACATATTTTTTTTACATTTCTTCAAAAGTAATACATGATTCAAAATATAAGGTAATCATAACATCACTACTTTCCTTTTCTTTTCACACAAAATGAATCTGTGCATAGAGCGAAGCAAACAGAAAAGATGTAGCATAATGAAAACAGAATAGTTTTCAATCTTTCTTGGGTTTGGGAAGGAGAACAAAGATGATTCAAATTTATAGCTAAACGTGATGTAGAACAGTGTGCATCATTCACTCATGCTGGGGGAACTCCAACTCCATGGAAGATAGCGAAGAACCTTACTATGCCAACTGCAGGGAAGACAAATCTAAATTCTTTCCCCCACTATGTGTCTGTAGGAGTCACCAAATCACCTGTGCCTTAGTGACTGAAGCCCACGACAGTGAAGCATTATATGGGGGAAGTGTTTTTTTTTTTTTTTTTTTTTTTTTTTTTATTCAGGGAAAAGACTGAATAAGAATGGTACCTGTAGTATCTTCCATTGCCCCATAAGCAGTGGGACAGCTGTCCCCCACAAAGCGGCTGATACAAATCAGTTTTATCTTCTCTTAACAAAGTGGGATGTTTTGTCCATTCCCTGAAATACTGCAGCTAAAGGTCTGAAGGCCATAGACATAGGCAGGACAAAGACATGTCCATTAAATCTGAAACAGGGCAGTATATCCCCACACTCGCTGATGGGTCACACACAAGTGGGTTCCTCATTACTGGAAAAGAAGTACTACAGTTCCAAGAACCATTCTTAGGCTGTAGATCTTGGTTAAAAGATCACTGTGTGCATGTGAATATCTTTTCAGCACCCAAAATGTGATATGTCATATTTATAGCATATTTACATATTCTATTTTATTTGTTTAGTTTTTATTTCATAGGAATTGAGGGAGGGTTATTGATAAGGAGATTATATAAAAATCTAAAATAGAGAATAATGGATTTAGACAGAGTTGAATTGTAACCTAAATTTATTTTTTTTATTTTTCTTAATTTTTAAATTTATCGTTATCATTATTATTATTGTTACTGTTATTATTAATATTTTCAGACGTGGTTTCTCTGTGTAGTCTTGGCTGTCTTGGATTCACTTTGTATTCCAGGTTGGGTTCAACTCACAGAGATCCACCTACCTCTGTCTCCTTGAGTGCTGGGATTATAGGTGTGCACTACCATGCTTGGCTAACCTAAATTTCTTATTTCTTATTCACATCTTATGAATGTCAAACTTGTTTGCTATAAATTATAGATTTCTGACCTCTAAATCTTTAGAAGAGATTAGTAAATATGCTTCCCAGTTGAATGTTGCATTTCTAAAAATTACCTTGTTATCTCAGTTCATATTTAAAATAAGCTGCAAGTTGGACATGTCATATTCTCTACTTTTTCAAAACCTTCACCTGCTCTGCTCTGAAATGCTTTCTTCATTCTCTGTAGTCACTCTTAAGCAGCATTCAGAATATTAAAGAAGAAAGTGCAAGATACAAATTCTCTAAAAGAAGATTTTCACAGTGAAAGTCCCAACTGGAAAGCAATTTAAAAATATACAAAATGTAAAACTTCCACTAGAATAGAACAACTTAACTTTCAAACTTCTAACTAAAAGTGAAGGCTGTTCTTGTTAAAAGTGCATTATGATTTGGAAACTATTCAAAGTTCATGTGCAACATTTCTGAAATAGACACACTGAAATTCATGTATGATTTTTAACCACATCAACAAATAACACATGAGGATCCCAAATTTTTATAACCAGTGCTCCTGCTCTTTTGTATTTGTTAGCAAAAGGAGGAGCTGAGTCAAATGACCAAAGTTATCTCCTACAAACCCCTATTCCTAGCAAAAGATTTCGTTATCCACACAATTCTGAAGTCACCCAAAGTTCTTATAAATTGTCCTACATTCTCACTTCTCCATAAAAACACACATACAGAAAAACATTACGTCTGGAGCATTTTAGTAATAGACTTTCTATTTTCCATCCCCTTTCCTTTTATCACGGTTTGAACTGTCATCATCTCTTCAACTCCCAACTCATCTTCCACCTGGGAAGCACCGTGAACGGGAGATAGCAGTCACTCACTCTGCTATGCACTGCGGATCCAGGTGAATTATCCTAGTTCTTGCCATGAAAGAGCTTCAGCCAAGAGAGTGATGAAAGTGGTGGGGGAAATAGAGCAGACAAAGTTAAATGTGGCCTCATCTCCTTGAGTGGTGTCATTTCAGATAAATGCAGATGCTTTCAGATTCCTACAGGTGATCTATGTATCCTACCCATTCTCTAAAATTTCAGTTCTCATTCACAAAGAATAAAATGCATAGGCATTGAAAAGAATAGCCAAATGTTTAAACCTCAGATTCTGTAGCATGACTTATGAAACTCTGGGAGAAATAAAATTGAGTATCACTTACTAGATTTGTTTTTTGGACAAAGACTTTAAGCATTCTGTCTCTTTCAGTGTGAAAAGAGATATCATTATGCATTCACAGAGTTATTAAGACAGAAAATGGATTTAAAAAACGTTAGTCCTCCATATCTATGGATTATACATTCTCAAAATCCTCAAAGAATGCCTAAAGCTCTGAGTAATGAAAAACACTCAGAATACTGTTTTATTTTATATATACATAATTTGATAACATTCAATTAATAAATTAATCACAGTAGCAGATTAACTAACTATAATAATAAAATAAAACAAACAATTATAATATAATATAATTACTATATTATAATGTGAGGAAAGCTATGTGAATATAATCTCCCATTGATCACCTTTCCCACACCCTTGTTTGCCTCTGCTCTTCATGGATCCTAATATAAACCACTCTGCTTCAACTGCCGTGAATATGATTTTTTTGATACCACATAAAATAATGCAATACAGATCCAAATCTGGCTTATTTTATGTAATATAATGTTCTGTGGTCCTATTTGCAATGTACCAAATGTCAGGATTTCTTTCTTTTAATGTTTTAATAAGTCTATTATAGGTATTATCACATTTTCTTTATCGTTTAGGGTATTTATAACAGCTTTTGATATAATGCAACTATGTTGCCTCAATAAACATGGAAAATTATATTTCTTATACTAGATTCATTTCCCATAGACACATAAAAATTTTAAATTCAGACTTCCTGAAAAATTCCATTTGATGATGTTCTAGACAGAAAACCACAAAATAAAGTGTGGAGAAGAGTATGTGTAGACTCTAATGAAGTAGAAAACAACATGCATAAAACAAATCTCTTGAACCCTGTGTGAAAAAAACCACCATGTTCTATGCACCATTCAGCAGGTATTCCATTAAAACAGGATGATTTTAGAGGTTTCATTAAGTAATATATACAGACACAAAAGAAAGAGAGAACTATAAACCTCCCTACCTTAAAGACCTAAACAAGAAAAAAGAAGCCCCTGTGTTCTAGTGGTGACTAACCCCGTAGTGGACATCTCGGATCAGTTATCCGGTACATTACTAAAGGGTGATCTTTAGTCAGTCATAGAGACTGTTAATAGAAGAAAATGATCTTTGAACATATAAGAAAGTCCCCTGGGTATCAAAGCATAATTCTCGATTCCTCATAATTTATGTCATTTCCGTATGCCATTCTCTTCCGGCATTCTATACAGCCAGTCCAAACTCCTTTCTTCAGTGAGATTCACATTCCATGATATTGTTAATATGTAGAGAAATTTATTTTAAAAAAAAGTTACTCTGAAGAGTTCTGTATTTGCTGAAGTTATCTAGGGGAAATCAGACCTTTGAATGATTTTAATCAAAGGGTGATATGTTGGGTTGGCTAATATAAACTCATCTAGGAGTATAACAATGGCTGTTTTCACTTTGGACAGGTTGAAAATCAGGCTTCTGCCCAGTGAATGCATCCACCACAAGCACTCACATCCAGACCTGAAGGCCTGGAGTATCCCTGGCTTATCCTTGGTCTTTAATCCAAACTAAAAGTTAAAAAAAAAAATCTGATATCATTAAAACAATTTGGAGGCGGCAGCAGCAGCATTCATCATCAAAATGTTAAAATAAACAGTCAAAAATAGCAAAACAGCAACGCTTTCCCCTTGTATCTACATCAGAGCTGTTGCTAACATTTAGGTAGGCATTCCCACATCTCTTAATCTAATCTAGATAAATCCAAACATGTGCTTCATGGATGATCTCTGAGTCTGTCAAGAAGAAACAATAACTATCAAAAGTGTTAAGTCTAAAAACAAATTACCATTAAATATTTTTTATTTAAAAATAGCCATAAAATTTACTTGGGACGGAGCATACAATCAAGGTTTAAAACAATGAATGTTACCCTTGTTATTTTTCTTTTATTTGAATTAAGATTATCTTGTTTCAGATCGTTATTAAATATTTGACAATGTGTATTTCTAATTATTATGTTCTGTTTCTACTTAATTACAAATACTAAGTCCCTAATAAAATTTCCGTATTTTTTCCTTAAAGTTGGAAAAAAGTGAAATACAAAATTATAGGTGGGTTATTTGTTGCATTTGTGTGTGTATGTATGTAGATTAGGACGTATGATACACACACATACACACACACAAACACAAATATGTTTTTTGTTTTACTAGGATTGTGTTCTGTAGATCTTGGTAGCCTGGAATACTCAGTTCTCTTGCCTTGGCCTCCTGATGTTAGCACCTGCATGCATTCATAAACAACTACACTAATCCTGAGTCATCCTTCTTGTGATTGACCCATGTTCTAAGTTTCTCTCAAAAGTTCTACCACGACCTCTTATTTAAATAACACATCTATTTTCAGTTTTATGTTTAGTTGATATCAGTTTCACATGTGTCTTTATTATATAGTACTTAACTATTTATTGGATTATATTTTTAGGTAATTTCTTAGACCAAAATAGTATCCAAGGCTATCAATGATTTTTTTTCCATTCATGTCACTAAAACATTTTCTTTAAAGTTTCATGAGTCTTATTTTGTATTTCTATCAGATACTGATGAAAGTATGCTTGCTCTGGACTCAATATAAATTTACTACATACCATCATTAGTGATTTAGAGGATTTTAATTATCAGACCATTTGAAAACATAAAATGTATACCTTTAAAAGAAAAATAAATGTGGTCTAGAGTACTACAGAGACAGGTGAAATCCAAAACAATATTCTTGGTTTTCAGTTGGTACACAGTTCTCTCAAGGATGATGAATGAGTTTTTGACAAGCCAAAGCACTCCAGAAACCTAAGTTGCTATTTATACTTTCAGGTATGGCTAAAATTAAATTTATTTTCACTGAGTTATTAGAAATTCTCAAAGGAAGAAATTACATATTAAATAAGACATTGACTTAAACAGAATCTATCACTCTGACGGATGACTGGTTTTTGTGATACTAATTGATAATAATTCCTAAGTTTTTGGTCTCATATTGAATCCTGTTTGTTTGTTTGTTTTTTAGGAGATACATGACCAAATCTAGTTACTCAAAAGATTGATATAGTACCTAAGAATATAATTTACAGAATTGAGAAGAAATGAAGATCACCTGTTATGATCAAACTCTAATTTAGTAAAATAGAATATTGAAATATTCAAGAAGTTATACAATTTACTGAAAGGTAACAGACATTTTTTTTCTTTCCCTAAAACTCGGCATCTGGCAATTGTGAGATGACTCTTCTTCAAAAATTATTTTTCATTATTATTATTATTATTATTTGAAATTCATTCACTTTGTATGCCAGCTGTAACCCCCTTCCTCATCTCCTCCCAGTCCCACTTTTCCTTCCTCTTCCCTTCTTATTGCCCTCCCCTAGTCAAGAACAAGATATTGTTGTAGCATGCATTACAAACATCATGCATAGTATAAGCCACTTACTGTAGGAAATTGATTTCTTTAAGGGGTCTCTGGAAGATATCCAAATATAACCTAAAAATTAAAAAGCTCATGGTCCTGGTGACAATAGAGAACTGGAAAGTGGTGGAAGGGTTAACAGTGCTTACATTGATTGTAGCACTGGCCCACATTGAAAAGGTGACATGCAAGTCACAATTCTACAGGGTACAGACCTTGATCACTGAGGGGAAAAATGTTGAAGTTCTTGTAGTAAAGAAAAATACGCTGTGCTTCACCTTTTGTTTCTATTTTTGCTGCTTATTCTTTCTCTATGAACAGGTCAGTAATGATTAAATAGAAATTTCCTAAAGGAAATAGGGTCTCAAGTCTTCCCACAGCAACTCCCAAGTCTCAAAATAGAACTTCAAGTCAACGAAATACATGCAGCTCAACATCACCCACAGGAAAAACATAAAACATTTTTACTAACACTGTGTTTTCCTCTCCATATACAGCTTATTATCTATAACATAACATACCTCTGTGAATGAATGTGCGTTAATAGCTAATGTATGTGGAAAGCATGCTTATATACATGCAATTAAAAACAAATTTATACTATAGGTGCCTATATGCACACACTTACCTTTGGCCCTCCATTGCTGAAAATGTCGAGATATGTTCTTCTCTGACTGTGTATTTTAAAACTTCATAAACTAATGATCTGTGCATGTAAGGAATATTAAGCTCCTTAAATTAATTCTATTTTTATAAATTAATATTAAAATGTAGTAATATACTTTTACCCTTTTTCTTTCTTTGTCTTCATAAACAGACACTTTTTAAGATAATCACTTGTTTTGGTATAGTTGGCAAGCTTCTCAGAAAATTTTGATAAAACTCAATGGGATGATCAAGATGGTGATTTCAAACAGCAAAGAGTAAATCGGTATTTATTTTTTTATGCCTGTAGTAATAATGTAACTGAATAATCAAATGCTTTGGGTTAAATGATGTATAAGAAAGTATGTCTTGGGTCAATTGTCTTCAAAACTAGAATTTGGGTATATAGTTACAGAGGGCTATATTCATTAAGTAATGGTAAAAACAATCAGCACACACCGTAAAAATGACTTAAATTAATACAGAAAATCCATGTATTGATCAAAGACACTATAATATTCTTTTCCATTATTTCCAGGGAAGTTATGCACAGATATTGTCATGAGATCATTTGTTTTTCTCCTCAACAAATAATTCTGCTTGCTGTGGTGCAGTTGTTTGAGTGCCAGAGAAGAGCTACCTAACAGAGTACGAACAAATTTAAAGAACGTTCAAGTGAAATACAATTTTAAAGCTTGCGCTTTATCAGAAATCACTTTTCTAGAATACTTTCCTTTCTGAAATACTAGATAGTTCATCATTAGAGATTCTTTAATTAGGACTTAGTATTGTCTTCTTTGGATGTATTATTTTGATTGCATGTCATCTAAGCAATGAGTAAATTACTTGATTAATCACTAAATGGATATTTTTTCAAACATTTTAGTATTCATAATCTGTGGTAGTTTAAATTACTATAGTTAATTGTAAAAGTATGAAGAGATGAAGGCAGTATTCTAATTCATGAATCTTTATAAAATCACTTATGTATTTGGATATAATTAGGATTATAGTTTATAGGAGTTGACCACTGTTATTTGATCATCAAAGTTAAATAGGCCAAGATCATCTTTGAACTTTACATGAGGTTTTTTTTTTTTTTGCATCACTCATTTTTACTTTAATATCACTGAAAGCTCATATCACCTTATGACTCCTGTTTATATAAGTAATTACTTATTTTGAAATATTCTGGCACACAACTCATCTTCATGTTTAATTCTCATATCACATTAGCACAAATTCAACCTTGTTTATTAACTTTGTCTTTCTGAAAATTTCATGCCACTGTCAGATGCACAGAAGATACATTAGAGTAACAAGTCTTTGAAACTGAGAGTGTGGTTTTCATATATAATCCAAACAACAAAACCATACTACTTTCTAGCAACTATATTTGAATTAATATAGTACCTACATTTCCTTTCAAGTTTCAGTATAAAAAATGTGACTTTTTTCACATTCTTTTTAGAACACAACATATGACTATTTCGTTTTTTTTTTTCAATAAACTAAAGAATCAGTTGTACCATGGTATTGCTGTTTTATCTCATTACATGCTCTTCTGCCATATTTTCATCTGCTGGCACTTAATATATGGGAGACATTGGGGGACTCAAATATTTGCTAGGACCAGTGGATGATAAATGGTTTCTGGGGTGAAGACTAATAAAAGAACACCTAGAAAACATCTACATTGAAGATGATTTATACATACTAACTAGTTAATTATTAATGACTAGTTTCTGTTTAAGAAAGGATAAAGAACTTTTTCATTTAGGAAATATCATTACTAATTTACTTAAATAATATGCTTCTCAAAATGGGTAGTATGCACCCACGACACACACCAGGTTTTGACTGTCTTTATATTTTATACTTCACCTAAACAGTCACATTCAAGAGAAAAAATATTATATATTGATTTGGGTAATGTCATCACAGAAATACAAACACAAAGTAGTTCAAATACAGTACAAATATAAAATAGCTCAAGTTGGAACTTGATGTTAACTTGCACTTCTAGCATTAATTCTGTATTAAGTAATTCAGCACTGGAGAGGATTCAAATGGCGGCAGCAAGCACACAAGGTTTCTGAGTGACAGGACTGTAGTGACTGCTAAGTGAACGAGAGACTGATTCCAAAATGGCAGCATCCGTGTTTCCCTTGTAAGAGGAGAACCCATGGGTGTTGGGAACAAGCAATTTCAGCCTCTAGTCACTTGGATAATCAAGCTGTTCAGGGAAAAGCTCCTGGTTTCCAGGACACTCGGTTCCAGCCTCTGCACACCCATCTTTTCCCACCTTCCACAGGAAAGCTTCCTGGTGCCAGGGGCTAATGGTTCCAGCCTCTGGCCACGTGACTCCCGGGATTCATGAATAAGATTCCAGCTTCTGGTCCATGACTCTACCTGTCTCACCTGAGGAAACCAGCCAGACATCAGGAGCAAACAGGATCTCACTCCGAAATGATGGCAACCAGCCCTCCGGGAAGGAGGGGGTGGGGGGAGGGGGAGGACTGCTGACTCTGGGAGTTTCTCCATCGAGAAGAAGGCTTCTGGGTTCCTGAAGAGACCTGCCCATGCCTTTTGTCATACAGGCTAGACACTCCAACTCCACTCCACTGTCTGTGGGTGTAATTGTGACACTGCCACCAGAAGAGAACTTCTGGCTATTCCCTAAGATCCAGCAGCCAGTCCACAACCATACCTGCCATCACAAGGAGGGCCGCTTCAAGAACATCCAACCTCCTGGGAATGTTCTTACTGAACCCTGGAAAAATCCAGAAGAGAACCAGGAGCAACCAGCAAAAATCAGAGACAAACACATGACATCAAAGGAATGCAATCAACAAAATCCAGGGCAATATGGGACCCCAAAACCCAGTTATCCTATGAAATCAGCCTTGGATAACCTAACACAACTGAAGCACAAGAAAATGACTTTAAAACTATGCTTTTGAAAACTAGTCCCAATAAAGTTTCCTCAAAACTTAATTTTGTCAAAGAAAATGTTAAATCTAAAATAAAATCAAATCAAATCCTTGCACAAAACATCTAAGAAATCTAAGATACTATGAAAACACCAAACCTTTATATATTAGGAATAAAAGAAAGAAAAAATTCCCAGCTCTAAGGTCCAGGAGATATTTTCAACAAAATCATAGAGGAAAATTTCTCCAACCTAAAAAAGAAAATTTAGATACTTAAAACATACAAGAGGCCTTCAGAATACCAAACAGATTAGACCAGAAAAGAAAATCTTTGTTCCCCTTAATAATCAAAAACACTAAATATACAGATTAAAGAAAAAAAATATTAAAAGCTGCAAGAGAAAAAGGCCAATTAACAATTAAAGGCAGAGTGATCAGAATCACACTTGACTTCTCAACATAGACCTTGAAAGCCAGAATAGCCTAGAGAGATGACATGCAAACCCTAAGAGAATACAGATGTCAGTCCAGACTACTATACCCAGCAAAACATTCAATCAATCTGAACAAAAAAACAACAACAAGATATTCTATGAAAAAAAAAAAAACACAAATTTAAACAATATCTGCACACAAACCCAGCCTTACAGAAGATGCTGAAAGGAAAATGCCAGCAGAAGGGAGTAAACTACACCCAAGAAATCACAGGTAGTAATGTCAATGCAGCAAAACCAGCAGAAGAGAAACAAAGACACTGTAACCACCAGCATCAAAATAGCAGGAGCTAGGAAACGTAGGTTATTAGTATCTCTCAACATCAAAATTAATTCGCTAATAAAAAGACACAGGCTCCTCAGTCTCAGAGTTCTCTTTACAGGAAGCTTCGGATCTTCTGACAGCTATTGTATAGATGTCTTACTTTGTTGTTCTGAATATCTTTTAAATTGTATTTATGCTATGTGGTTTTGTGCAGTGATGTCAATGTCTTTATGTATTCAGAGAATATTTTGGGGTATTTTTGTTTGTTTGGGGATTTTGTTTGTTTGTTTTTAAACTAATTCTCAAGCTTGCTGATTTCCTTGAGTTTTTAAATGTCCATAATTGTTATCTACAGATAAATGAAACTTAAAATCTTTTCCAAAAAAAGACACAGGCTGAGAATGGCTGCATAAACAGCACCCATCAGTCTACAGCACCAAGAAAAACATCTTAGCAACAAAGATAAGCATTACCTCAAAGTAAAGAGCTCGAAAAACATTTGCCAAACAGACAAACAAACAAACTCCAAGAAAGCAGGCTTCACTAACCATTACAACATCAAAGAAAATAGATGTTCAACAAAAATTAATCAAAAGAGATGAAGAACATTTCATAATCATCAAATGTAAAATACACCAAGATGACAGAGAGGGGCATGGGAGGAGAAGAGGGAGGGAAAATAAAATTAGGAGGGGATGGGATTGGGAGGGAATGCAGCTGGGATACAAAGTGAATAAACTGTAATTAATATAATAAATAAAAATTAAAAAAATGTTCAAAGTATAAATGCATTCCCCCTTTGATATTTTGAATCCACAACCTGAAAATATTGTATAGACAGTACACTCAGCAAAATGTGAAATAATATTTCATCCTAGAATTTCAACTATAGCAACTGTGCATCTACAAACATTCCAGAGAGCAAATTTTTATTATGATAGATAGAAAGTAATCATGATGTTTGACTTATATAATTTCAAGAAGTGATCATTGTGAGTACAGAACAGTGAGCAGAGATGAGTACATTTTGTGTCATAAGTGTCATTTATTAATGAACCATAATGGTCAGTGACTATGTCCATGCAGTTTCATTAGGCTGAGTGTAAAAACAACATCAATAACAAAGTCATGGATTCCATAACCAACTTTACAATAAAAAGAAAACTGTATAACCATGTACTTAGAATTACATACTATGCATTAAAATAAAGTAGTGTGTGTCCAGAGACGACCATGAAGTCTAAAAAAGACTTTTAGTTATAATTTGAGTATATATTTAAATGCATATTTGACAGAGAGAGAGAGAGAGAGAGAGAGAGAGAGAGAGAGAGAGAGAGAGAGTTAGACAGTATAACTATAACACTCGACATCTGAACAGCTTTATTTATTTAGATTTTGTTTTGTTATTCCCTACAGAGGACTATAGGAAGATCTGTAAGACATTATTTTTGCAAGACAACCACCCTAAGTTACTGGAAGTTTTATGTGCATGTGTTCTTGTTCAAACCATAAACCACTTTTTAAAAATTCCTATACAAGCAAAATATACTAGCGGTGTTGGTTCAAAAGAAAGTGGTCTGCCATGGGATCTTCATTCATTTTATAACATTCAATCAAAAATGCATGCAGTAAATTGAAAAACTTTTGGTAGATATTTTGGCAAGTAGTGTAAATATCCTCTACTTGAAAAAGAGAGATATTCGTTTGTATTATCTTCCTTTGAATTTCCTCCACTTTTGCTTTATTTTGTATTCTTTTACTTCGATAAATTGATATTTTATCCAAATAAGTGCTTAAATTTGTGACCACAGTCATGCATTTATTAGAAATATCAAGAGGTCAGATTCGATACTGTATTTTGTAAGGTAGGTTTTTCATTTTTCTTCAAAAAAAAAAAAAAGGAGAGAAGCGCTTGGAATGTATTTCAGTTGTTAGAGTGTTTTCCTAGCATAAAGGAAGTCCTAGATTCAGTCACTAGCTAGCTAGCAGCATGTAAACTGGAAGTGGTACCATTCACCTGTTATTTCATCACTCTGGTGGTGATGGGCAGGAGAAAAAGAAGTTCACATTACTATACAATAATTATTCTTATGCTGCACAGTGAGTTCTAGAAGCCAGACTATAATTCATATCTCAAGGAAAGAAGGAAGGGAAGAAGGAAGGGAAGAAGGAAGGACGGAAGGAAGGAAGGAAGGAAGGAAGGAAGGAAGGAAGGAAGGAAGGAAGGAAGGAAGGATTTTTTTTCCCCTTATGTGGACACTTGGTGCTGATTTTTGTGTTCATTTTCTTTTCTTTCTGAGGTAGTGTAGCAGTTGGGTATTGAATTCAATTCTGCATTTCTTATATATCTACCATATCTAGTTATATGGAATTGTAATTGTGTGTTCATAACAACACCATGAATCCTGAACTGTAATGGAAGTACACCAAAAGACTTTGGCTCCAAACAAGCTAGCACAAAATCTCATCATTTCAAGCATTTCTTCTGAATAATTTCTGTACATATGGCAACTGGAGCAAAGAGTTTATTAGCTGTAGCACATATCTCAGTTTTCTGGTTCAAATGCATAGCATAACTTTCTTGATACACTGGGGGAAAATATTCCTTTATAACACTGCTGCATCTGAATCCATTTGACAAACTTTTTTTAAAATTTTATTTGTTTGTATGTTAGCCTTCACTTTCCTTTCCAACTTTTAATTAAAACCCAGGTTCATAAAAACATTCCATCCTCCACGTTTTGAATTTATCAATGTTACTACTTTACAGTATTAAGACATATATCTAATTTCTTTCTGAAATAATTAATAACTGCATGACATCCTGTTAATTAAATCAATTTTGAATAATGTCTGGGAAAATTGTATTACACTCACCATCAGAAAGGTAAAGAAACTGGGAAAGTGAATAAATAACAAAAGGTCCATAATACACCTTATCTACATGTCAAAGATATACTATCAATAACAGTTTTCTCTCTGTTTCTGTCTGTGGTGTATGTGTGTGTGAGTGTGCGTGTGTGTGGTAAGTATTTCAGTTAATGTATTTTGTGTGTTCATGTGGGCCTGTGCCTGTGTACATATATGTATGTCTATGGAGGGTAGACGTTGACAGTAGATGTCTTTCTAAGTCACTCACTAATGCTGTGAGACAGTATCTCTTACTGATGCTCATGATTTAGCTAGATTTAGCTCTGGCCAATGAGTTCCAAGTATTCACCAGTCTCTATTCCCCCACTGCTAAGTTTGCAAATACAGATTGTATCTTTCTTATGTAGTGTCGGTCATATCCCCATGCTTCTGCTTTTCCTTTCCCAACCTTCAGTTTTCTGTAAAGATATTAGCTTTTATAACTGAGGTTAGTTGTCAAAACCAAGGAACCAGCATTGTTGTAGTAAGATCAACTCACCTAAATTAATTAAGAATTAGTCAATGTTCCTGTCAGTACTTCTTCACCTTTCACAACCCATCTGGAGATTTTGGATTGCTCTACATCATGGTAATCTTTTAATTCATCAGTAGGAGGTCTGTGGAGATGGTTTGGTGGGAACAATACTTGCAGCTCAAGTGTGGATTTTCAACAGCAAAAATTATAAAAATCCAGGTTCTTCATACATATCATAAATACAGGTCTTTGGATATGTGCCCACAGTCTTCTCTTTGATATTATCAGCTTTTCCTCAATTGTTACAGCCCTGGAAGTTCTAAAGGGTACTTGGGCAATGTATAAATTTTCTCTCACATTTGGATTACAAGGCATTAGTTTCATGATTTAATAAGATCATGTATGCAGTAAGAAATGCCCTGTTCTATACAGAGTCTGAACCATCCATCTGTCCAGCAAGGGTTTAAGGTATGGGACTGAGACATGAGTCCAGTATTGCCTGCAAGATGTGCTGGGGTAATGGTGGCATAGAATTTGTGAGAGTAGCCAGCCAATGACTGATATAGACTGATATAACTTGAGATCCCTGTCCAGAGTGGGAGCCCATACCCAGCTCTGCCTGGATGACCAGGAACCAGAGGTTAGATAATTAAAAAACCTGTGGTAGAACCAAATACAATTGGCAAAAACAAACAAACCTACACACAAGCAAATTCAATGAACTATTGACTCATAATGGTAGTCTTCCATGCTCCTAGACAGGTGCCTAGTCCGGTTATCCTTCAGAGATGCTGCCTAGGGCACCTGAGGAGCAGATACAGACTGGCAACCAAACATTATGTAGAGAGAGAGCCCAGGTTGGAGGTCTCCATGGGGTCTGGGTCCCTCCTCTTGGTGCTTAGGGTACCCAGTAAAAAGTGGGAAGAAGATTTGTGAAAGCAGAGTGCTCAAGGACACCCAGAGTGCACTGAATGAGAAATCAACCCAGCAGGGATCATGGGGAATCACAGAGACTAAAATGGCTAAGATAAACGAGCCTGCACTGGTCTGTTTTAGGTCCTCTGCATACATGTATGATTGTTGGAAAGGTGGTTTTGAGGGTCTCCAGACAGTGGAAGCAGTGGTGTCTTTGACTCTTTTGCCTAATCATGGGATACTTTTCCTTCTATTGTGTTGCCTGGACAATCCTGATGTGAGGATTTGTGATTGGTCGTATTGTATCTTGTTGTATAAAATCTGGTTGGTGTTCTTGGGAGGCTTGCTGTTTTATGAAGGGTAAGGGAGGAGGAGTGTGTCTGGGAGAGAGAGGATGTGGTAAGGAAACTGAAAGAATTCAAGGGAGGGGAAGCTGAGAGAAAATAGAGAACAGGACAGATGCCTATCACAAATGGCCTCTGAAAGACTCTACTGATTGGGTATCAGCAGAGGTTGAGACTCATAGCCAAACTTTGGGCAGAATGCATGGAATTTTATGAAAGATGAGGAGATAAAAAACCCTGCAGGACAGGAGCTCCAAAAGAAGACCAACAGAGAAAAAAAGAGAAAGAAAGAAAGAAAGAAAGAAAGAAAGAAAGAAAGAAAGAAAGAAAGAAAGAAAGAAAAAAAGAAAACAAAAACTTCAGCTGTGATACCCCAACCAAGGACCATGCATGGAAAGGACATAAAATGCCTGCTCAGATGTAGCTCATAGACTCAGCCTTCAAGTGAATACCTTAGTAAGGGGAACAGGGACTGTCTCTGACATGAACTCAATGGCTAGCTTTGACCCCCAACCCCCAAGGGGAGAAGCCTTACCAGGCCACAGAGGAGGACATTGCACCCAGTCCTGATGAGACCTGATAAGCTAGGATCAGGTGGAAGGGAAAGAGAACCTCCCCTATCACTGGACTTGGAATGGGACATGGGAGGTGATGAAGGAGGGAGGGTGAGATTGGGAGGGAAAGAAGGAGGGGGCTACAGCTGGGAAACAAAGTGAATAAACTGTAATTAATATAAAAATAAAAATTTAATTAAAAAAAGAATATAACTTATTAGCCTTTCCTCAATAGAACTACATTGACTTAGGGATAGTGTGTTTTTCTCCTTCTGAAGTCCTTATAGGCAATATCATTGGAAATTTTTCTCTAACAACCAAAGTTTATAAGCATGTCTCTTCATATTAAGTTTTTGGGAGTATCTGGAATATGCTGTAAAGACAAGACATCATAAAATTGTCAAGGTAGGACTCTTTGGTGAGGTTTTGCCCACAGAAATATTAATATAAACAAGATCTATACATGTAAAAGCCTGCCAAGAGCTAAGAGAAGTAGATCCTGACATGTCAATAAGAAAATGCAGTACAGATAGTAGGGAAGGCAGTCTTATATTACACATGACCCCTCCCTCAGACAGAGCAGCTGAGGAAGAGCTACTTTCCAGTTGGAGGAAGGAGAGGGGAACAATCTGGATAGGCCGGCAAATAAAATTTTCCATGAATAGAATTAATACACATTTCTTCAAATATTCAAACAGCATAGAAAACTGAGTACAAGACATGTAATACCATCTATAAACATAATCATCTTAAGAATGTTAATCTCAAAAACTTGAAATACACAAATTAAATGACAAAAATTAAATGGATATGTTTTAAGGAAAACAAATAAATATCAGGAATATATGGACAACAAGCAATGTCATGAAATAAAAACAAACAATCACCTATCAAACAAAAAGAGATGTTATTAGAAAACACTAAAGAAATTTTGTAGCTATACATATGACAAATAAAAGTAGACAGTTGAAGTCCATTTGCAGAGTGTACCAAACTGAAAGTTTCTGTGAATGCAAATCCAGAGTATTTGAAAACACTCAGTCATATAGCCAAAGTTTGAGCAAAGTGTAGGAAAGCTTATGGAAAAAGAGGGAGTTAGAAAGACTTGGAGGGAACAGGAACTGCACAAGCTGACTAATAGAGCCAAAAAAAATCTTGGGCCAGGGGGCCTGTGGAGAACTCCAACTTAGGACATGCATGGAGAGGACATAGACCCCCTGCTCAGAGGAAGCCCACAGGCTGATCAGTCTCCAAGTGGAAACTCTTATAAGAGGAGCAGGGATTGTCTCTGACATGAACTCAGTGGCCTCCTCTTTGATCACCTCCCCCTGAGGGGTGCAGCCTTGTCAGGCAACAGAGGAAGATGATACAGCCAGCCCTGATGAAACTTGTTAGCCCAGGGTTAGAGGGAAGGGAAGGGAAGGAGGACCTCCCCTATCAGTGGACTAGGGAAGGGGTATAAGGAGAGAAGAGGGAGGGTGGGTGGAACTAGGAGGTGATGAATGGGGCTACAGCCGGGATACAAAATGGATATGTTGAGATAGATAGATAGATAGATAGATAGATAGATAGATAGATAGATAGATAGATATAAAAAAATAGCCAAAGGAGAAAAATAAAAAAAAATTAGAAATTCAGAATTTATCACAAAAAATTCAAAGAGTAAGTATTTGACGTGGCTGGAAGACAAGAAAAAGATAGGCCTGTTCTTTCATCACCTCCCCCTGAGGGGAGAGCAGCCTTACCAGGCCACAGAAGATGACAATGCAGCCATTCCTGATGTGATCTGATAGACTAAGATCAGAAGGAAGGAGATGGGGACCTCCTTTATCAGTGGACTTGGGGAGGGGCATGAGCGAAGAAGGGGAAGAGAGGGTGGGACCGGAAGGGGAGAAGGGAGGGGCTTAGGGGGTATATAAAGTGAATAAACTGTAATTAATAAAAATAAATAAATAAGATAATTTAAAAAAAGATAGCAGGAAACGTACCCACCATAGAGAAGGACAGCTCCATTAAAAAAAAAAAAAGGATCATAGCAAAACAAGTACATAATAATCACATTACTATTTAAACTGTTGAAGGAATAAAAGTACAAAATATCAGTCTGATCAAAGTTCAATCATTACCTCAAAGAATATTATAACAGTAATTGTGACATGTAAGCTTCATGGTAGTCACAGTAACAATTTGAGAAGCAAGAGATCAAAGCACAGCATCACAGCAAACTCACCCACGCACAAAAGAAGACAGCAAATAAAGAAGAAAGAAAGAAAGGAGCTGCATAAGTCTCAGAAAATGATTTTTAAGTGGCCAGTAATTCCTTAACTCTCAATAATTACCTTGAAAATAACTGCAAAAAAAATCTGCTATCAAAAACAGAGTAGATAAATTTATTTAAATACAGTAATCACTGTAAACAAATGTAAGTTGACAAGAAGAAACTCTTTTATCTTTGAGAAAACAAGGAAGCTAGGATCAGAGGGAAGGGGAGGACCTCCCCTAGCAGTGGACATGGAAAGGGACAGGGTGGAGATGAGGGAGGGATTGTGGGATTGGGAGGCAATGAGGGAGGGGACTACACCTGAGATACAAAGTAAATAACCTCTGATTAATATAAAAAGTAAAAATTAAATAAAGATTGTAGAGTAGTATTCCATTGTGTAAAAATACCACAATTTCTGTATCCATTCCTCCGTTGAGGGACATTTGGGTTGTTTCCAGGTTCTGGCTATTATGAATAAAGCTGCTACAAACATGGTTGAGCAAATGTCCTTGTTGTGTACTTGAGCAAACTTTGGGTATATGCCTAGGAGTGATATAGCTGGATCTTGAGGAAGCACTATCCCTAATTGTCTGAGAAAGCACAGATTGACTTCCAAAGTAGTTGTACCAGTTTACATTCCCACCAGCAATGGAGGAGGGTTCCCTTTCTCCACAACCTCTCCAGCATGTGTTGTCACTTGAGTTATTCATCTTAGCCATTCTGATGGGTGTAAGGTTAAATCTCAGGGTCATTTTGATTTCCCTGATGGCTAAGGATGTTGAGCATCTCTTTAAGTGTTTCTCTCTCATTCTACATTCCTATGCAGAGAATTCTCTGTTTAACTGCATACCCCATTTTTAATTGGATTACTTGATTTATTGTCTTTACCTTCTTTAGTTCTTTATATATTCTGGATATCAGCCCTCTGTCAGATATAGGGTTGGTGAAGATCCTTTCCCAGTCTGTAGGCTGTCATTTTGTTCTGATGACAGTGTCTTTTGCTTTACTGAAGCTTTTCAGTTTCATGAGGTCCCATTTATTGATTGTTGCTCTTAAAGCCTGTGCTGTTGGAGTTCTGTTCAGGAAGTTGTCTCCTGTGCCAATGAGTTCTAGGCTCTTCCCCATTTTTTTCTTCTAACCAGTTTAGGAAATCATGAAATTTGCAGGCAAATGGTGGGATCTAGAGAAGATCATTCTGAGTGAAGTATCCTAGAAGGAGAAAAGACACACATGGTATATACTCACTTATACAGACCTATGAAATATGATAAACATATTGAAATCTATATACCTAAAGAAGATAAACAAGCAGACCCAGAGCAAGATGATCAATCCTCACTTAGAAAGACAAATGGTATTTGCATTGGACTTAGGAGAAAACAAGTAACAGGACAGGAGCCTACCACAGAGGGCCCCTGAAAGACACTACCTAGCTGTGTATCAAAGCAGATACTAAGACTCATAACCAAACCTTTGGCAGAGTGCAGGGAATCATATGAAAGAAGGGGGAGTTAGTATGACGTGAAAATTACAGGAGCTCCACAAGGACCAAATATATCTGGGCACAGTGGTCTTTTCTGAGATTGACACTCCACCAAGGACCATGTGTGGATATAACCTAGAATCTCTGCTCCGATGTAGCCCGTGGTAACTCAGTAACCAATTGGTTTCCCATAGTAAGGGGAACAGGGACTATCTCTGACAGGAACTCAATTGCTGGCTCTTTTACCTCCCTACCCCCCCAAGGGAGGAGCAGTCCTCCTAGGCCACAGAGGAGGACTTTACAGCCAGTCCTGAAGATACCTGATAAAACAGGGTTAGATGAAAGGGGAGGAGGTCCTCCACAAGCAGCGGACTTTGAAAGGGGCACGGTGGAGATGAGGGAGGGAGAGAAGGATTGGAAGGGAATGAGGGAGTGGGATATAGCTGGGATACAGAGTTAATAAAATGTAACTAATAATAAAAATTAAAATAAAAAAGAGAGATTTTTTTTCCCCTGCCAATGGAAACTGTACTTGAGCTGCGGTTCCTAAAATCATATCACGAAACAAATCAGGCTGACATTGTAAATTGAGGGAAAGAGGTTAACTATATTATTGTAAAGGAACTAAGTCATCAAGTATATCACAAATGTAAATATGCCAGAATTTTAGCATCCGAATAAATAAACTTAATAAGATGGACATCAAACTGCAAATGCCTGTATACTCCTTCCCAGACTCTTGAGAATCTGGGAGGAAATTAATATGTATGGGCTCACCATTTTCATGATGCTAATGTGCCCCATAAAGTTTTAGGTTGATGTATTTTATCTGTAAAATTAGTATTTCATCAGTTGCTAAACGAGAGGCATTTCAGTATGCAAAATGTAAGACTTAACCAACCTGAATGGGACCACCCTTTGGCAAAACTCATCCCTAGACTTGAGTTTCTTTAGATTAAAAGTAATCATAATACAGAAAAGCACAAAGAGAAAAGGCCCATTTGTTTGCAGAAAGTTATGCGTAGGCAAGGCATTCTTGACATTCCTTTACCTTTGCTTATACAACATATGGCAATTTACCTGCATAGTTTGATTAACCGTGGAGAGTGCATAACTGACATTTGTTTTTAAATGTTTATTTTCCCACATACTCAATTGAACTGATAAAAATTACAAAAAAAAATAGCAAGGAAGATTATAAAGGTCTCTGCACAAACATCTCATTAAGCATATCCTATTATTTCAAACATTTTATAGAGAATAAGAATGTAATATATTTTTATAAGATGCTTGCCAAGGTTTTGAAAGATTTCTTTTTTCTCGTTGTTCATGAGTGTAGCTTCTATCATCTAGAATTAATTTGTCCAGTTAGTCGCAGTGATTCCTAGCAGCTCAAGCTCTGCTCTCCTGGGGTCTAGGACTGAGCCTGTTAATAGGTACCACTCAAGAAAGAAGAAGTGCTCTTTCGGAGGACATGTTGGTCTCCATGTAGAGTATTGTTTATCCACATGCACGTGTGTGTGTGTGTGTGTGTGTGTGTGTGTGTGTGTGTGTGTGTGTTTGAGCATAATGAAAGATTTGTGCCATCTACTTTCATTTTTTCCAAAATGATTAGGAGATATTCCCAGGATGTGAGGTGTCTGAGCTGTGCTGGATTTGCTGTTACTTGAAACAACTGGACTACCATTAGAAAGAGGGAGTATTATTCTTTTGAATATGGCTTGCAACCACTAAAACATTTGCTGCATTTTGGTGCCCCATGTTACCCTATTGAGAAGTGGTTAACGACATTAAGAAGCCTTTGGCTTGAAAAATCACTCACTCTCATGGAGGGACTGCTGCCCTGACAGTGCTGAGTCACTTCTCACTGTTAAAAGATCAGGTGACTTAGCATGAGAGGAGACGGTTATAAAATCAATACAAAACAAAGCAAAAACCTCATACCTCATACCCTTTATTTTTCCACAGACGTATGCTTGCACTTCTGCTCTCCATGATCCAAACTTCTCGACACAAGGCCTCGACACAAGGTCTTGGCTTTAGCCTATAGAACCATAACAAAAATATCTTTCCTTATTCATGGATTGCCCAGTATTCTGGTATGAAAATATGAAGCAGGCCAAGACACAGAGAAAGAAAGATTAAAAACTAATTAGAAGTTTCAAAGTAAACCAGACACACCTTTATGACAGGGAAGTTAAGAAACAGAGTCTGAACAAGAAAGAGATCTCAAGTCTTTAAAACCAATTTAGAAGAGGGAAAACCAGAGTGAACCTGGAGCCTCCAGTTAACCCCAGGAAAGTGGTGGGTGAAGTGAAGTCCCTGGCCTCCTACCAGGATTCTCAATGTAGAGTTTCATTTCCATATGAAAAGATTTTTATAACAACCTTTGTGATCTGACTTCAAGTTTTGGGTGAACACAGTCTTTCTGTCATTCTTAATTTTAGCTGACATGCTCTGGATGTAACTAGCAGCTGCTGCATTAGCAGAAACCTTGGTTGAACTGTAAGTCATCTTTTGGGGCTTTTTCCTCCAGAAGAAACTCTATACTGCATGAGAGCTTGAGTTTGAATAGCCTCTTCCCCGAAAACTCTAAAACAATAACAAAAACCAGTACCAACGTTAACCTCAAGCAGAGTTATTGTATGGTTTCTATGGCAGAATACAGTAAATTTTGAGGAAAAAAAAACAGTAAGGCAAGTTTCCAATATCATATTTAATAACCTTTTTTATTCTTTAAATTATTGTAAGTATAGTACAGACACATTTTAGAATGTTCTGTTATAATTGAGGTGATTAGTCAAATAAATAAAAAATATTTATTACATGTCTGGTGAATTTTTGACTTAGAACAAGCACATATGCAACACATAACAGAGTATTGATGCTATGTTTGCCTCATTAAGCCCTTTTAAATTTTTCTTTGATAATTATATTTAGACAATTTTAACAAAATATTCTAAATATCAGTATAGTTAGTTGGCATACTTTTCTTTATTCTGTTTTGGCAGCGTGCAAGCTTTTTCTTCACTGATCAATCTCAATATCACCAGTGTAAGTATTTCAAAGAAATGCTCTAGAGATTTTATCTGCGTTTATTTCCCTGCCATAAACTTCTGAAAGTTTCCCAAGTCAAGAATCAGCTCTGGAACAGGCTTTTAACCAAAGCGGAACATGTTTGTTTTGTTTTGTTTTCTTAATTGTGTGGAGAATTGCATTCTTATTAAGCAACACACAGAGGGGATTAATGAGTGCTAAGTGTTCCACAAACGCCATCAAACAAAGTGACCAGAAATCAAGAAACAAAAGAAATGATGCAAAGGAAACAACCAAGTACAATACATGCTTAGACAAATGAGGCTAAATGTCGAGCCAGGGAAACAGATGAGTGGGCAGAGAAGAAACAAATGAGCAATAACACAAAGCATGCTTGCACAGACACATGCCTATAATGGGGGCCAGCTGTATATTCTGAAGACATGACAAGAGGAGAATTTTACATAAAACTTCAAAACAGCCTCAAAATGACTGCCATAGTCACAGAGTTCAGAACAGATTTACTAGCATAATTATCACCCATAACAAACATTTAAGGAAGATATACGACATTACTGAAAGCTGTGATAGTCATGGCTTTCAAAGGTACTTGTTTTTACCTAACCAAACAAAAGTTATATGGTCCAGGATAGCAAACCTTTATGAAATACATACAATTTTAATATGCTTAGCTGGAAGTCCATAGCAGCACCTAACTCAAAAGGAAACAATTGCAACACTAAGAATTGATCTGGTTTCCGCCTTCCACCTTCCCGATGGTGAGTGCTCTCTGTCATGAACAATTCCACATTTGGCTAAGGCTGAGGATCTGGCTTGCTTCCATGTATGTGGACCTATCTGCATTGCCCCCGTGGCACGCCTGGGTTGGCTACCCAGAGGCTATTTAAGCTGTGGGCTGGCTTTCCCCGGGGTCCGAGGATTGTTCAATGTTCCTGAATAAACTGCATTGAAAAAAATAAAAATAAAAAAAAATAAAGTTTACACTAAAATGTTAAAAAAAAAAAAAAAAGAATTTCACCGGGAGTGAGGGAGTGATCAAATTCATTTGAGAAGCACATGGGGAAAATTCGAGAAGAAAAAAAAAAAAAAAAAAAAAAAAAACATGGCTTCTCCACATTTACAAATATACCCCTACTAATTGAACAATTCTTTCATAGAGGAGTCACAGAGATTTAAAAAAAAAAAAAAAAACAAAAAGAACCACGGTAATGACAGCAGTAATAATGAGATTCCTCCTCCCAATTACAAGTATTGTGATGAAACCAGCTTCTCTTCGAGGTCTAGCAACCTTGGGACTTTTATAATAATAATGCTAATTTTGTTTAGGGGAAGAACACCTGTTACTGTTTCCCCAAAATCAATTCATGTAACACATAAATTTCATGTGCTTTATTATTTACTATTTTCAGTAGCCCTTCAATTTCTATGTAGAGAGTTTTAAAATCTTTATTTTACCGAAGTAGAAGAGGCTCAGAGATATCAAATTACTTGCACAAGTGCACAAAACAATGATTTGCACAGCCAGATGTCCTCTGATCTTCTGTGGCATATTTAGCCCACAGCACACTGTTATGCCTTCCATTAATTAGTGTGTGTCATTCCAGCTCTTGTTTATCATTCCTTCTCCCACTGAACCTCGAAAATTTAAAGAAACATTTCTAACCCCTTCACAATGCTGTGACCTGGGGTTATTAGTAAATCTGGGGATAGAGAACTTGAATTTACCTGCACAGGTTAATTTGTTTAAAAAAAAATCTCCATCAAATCCTTTACAACTTCCTGCTTCGTTTCATGAACTATTAGTCTCATAGTAAATTTAATCACATCCTGTTAATAAACCACATTTTTCAGACCATTCGGTCTGATTTTCTGGAAAAGATGTGTTTCTGAAATTACTTTCCCACAGACTGAAATATTTACTTTTTATAGATCTTGCAATTAACATCTGTACTTGAGCATCATTGTTCCATGTTCATTTGATTTTTATTGCTTTAGTACCTCAAAGGGAGGAAAAGATGAAAATATGGTCCGAAGCATGGGAGAAACATTTGGAGAGTGACTTCAGTCACTGCTGTGTACCAGGAAATTCTTTCAAAGGTTTAATATGATAGCATCAGAGGGTGCAGGTGAGGTGATTACCTCATTTGGGATTATCTGCGGAGAACCGGAGACTATTTCTGTAGCAGCTTTTATTCTGGAATCTTTAATGGCAAATCTTGTTGATCAAGAACTCCACGAGCAGCTGCAAATGATTTGCCTTTATTGATTTTATGCCTGAATCTGAAAGGCTGGTCACCACTGCGTGTTCCAGCCCCGCCTCCGGTCCTGAGACACATGCCGGCAGTGAACAGGAAGTTCCTCACTGTGCCTGTCATCTCAATTAAAAAAAATGTACAACGGGTATTGAATAACAGCTAGTACTAGAGGATTTCTTCAGTTCTACTTACGAAATATATGACAATGAAAAATGTTAACATTAAAAAGCGTTCTATTGGTATAAAAGGGACTCTCTTTAGAAAGGTAAAATGAGACTATAGAATAAAATGTATTAATGCGTAATGCAAGTATTGTTTAGAAATTGATTTACAAAAAAATTAAAAAAAATAAATCATGGAAATTTAAACATTGACCAAGTGTTTAACAATATTAAGGAATACTATTTTACCTGAAAGAACAGTATTAAGAATGTGTTATTTTAAAAAGATCCTCATTTTAAACACATAAATCTGTAAATACTTCTGATAGAAATCATAAGGTGATAGACTGATTTCACGGTTCGTGGTTAATACAAAGCCCAAGTTCCTAGTGTAAATAACTGAGTGCTAGGCAATGGGCCGGTCATTTTATCGCCCTCCCAGGCTGAGGAAACATTACAGAAGAGACAGTAGATAGAAAGTAAAATATCATAGACGGGGAGGAGAACTGTAAAATGCTGACTTCTGGACATGAATAGATGTTCCCTACAGCAACTGAGTGACCTGCGCAAGAACCGTATGCAATCAAGCTAATCAAAATTCCAGCGTGGATGGTTAGTCCCACGATCAGAAGGCAGGAGGCGGCTGAGGAGGGAGTGAATTCACACTTGTTTAGGGGCATGGACGCTGGTAGGTTGTGCACCTTCCCTGTGTGTGTGTGGGGTGGGTATGGTGAGCAATAGCTGTATTCTCAAGATAGTAACAATAACAACAAAGAGGACATGACTTTAGGAAAGAGGTGGAGTAGTGAGCCCTGAGGAAGCTGTAGGAAAATAGTGCTGGATGGACAGGATCATAATATATCCTATAAACACACGCCGTTTTCAAAGAATCCATACAATTGACACACATCCATGTCTGTTGCACACACACACACACACACACACACACACACATGTGTCACACTAATGACAAGAAAGAAGAAGAGAATGAGAGTGTGGAAAAAAAGATAAAAATTTGGAAAGAGGACTATGAAAGGGGCTTCAGTAAGAAAAAAGAAAGGAGAAAATAATGAAATTATATTTTATTGAAATATTATGACATTTCATAATGAACCAAAGAGAAATGCAAAAGAAGTATTTTTTTTTCTATAAATATATAGAGAGCCTTATGGTTTTGAAATAAGTATTGTAGCAATAAAATGTATTCATCTTTTTCTTTAAAAAGGTTGATATACTATTTCCCACTTCTTACATAAAATTCCATTCACTCTGCCCGTCAGTTGGCCATCAGGCTCAGCAACTTCTTTGATAGTCTGCAGGGCAGAGGCTTTCAGATGCCCTCTGTGGCAGGTTCCTAGGTTGTTTCGGGTTTTCTTCTTCTGGCTTTCAGAGGCCCTCTGTGGCAGGTTCTAAGGTTGTTTCCTGTTTTCTTCTTCTTCTGATGTCCATCCTCTTTGCCTTTCAGGATGGAGATTGAGCATTTTAGTTAGGGTCCTCTCTCTTGCTTAGTTTCTTTAGATGTACAGATTTTAGTGGGTTTGTCCTATGTTGTATGTTTATATGAGTGAGTATATACAGTGTGTGTCTTTCTGCTTCTGGGAGAACTCACTCAGGATGATCCTTTCCGGGTCCCACCATTTACCTGCAAATTTCACAATTTCCTTATTTTTCATTGCTGAGTAATACTCCATTGTATAGATGTACCACAATTTCTGCATCCATTCTTCAGTTGAGGGGCATCTGGAGAGCAACAGAACAAGAAAATTTGAACACAGGGAACTTCCCAGAGACTCATACTCCAACCAAGGACTATTCATGGAGATAACCTAGAACCCCTCCACAGATGTAGCCCATGGCAGTTCAGTGTCCAAGTGGGTTACATAGTAATGAGAAGAAGGACTGCCTCTGACATAATCTGATTGGCCTGCTCTTTGATCACCTCCCCCTAAGGGGTGAGCAGCCTTACTAGGCCACAGAAGTGACAATGCAGCCACTTCTGATGAGAACTGATAGACTAAGATCAGAAAGAAGGAGAGGAGGACCTCTCCTATCAGTGGACTTGGGGAGGGGCATGCATGCAGAAAGGGGAGGGAGGATGGGATTGGGAGGGGAGGAGGGAGGGACTTACGGGGGGATCCAAAATGAATAAAGTATAATTAATAAAAGTTAAATAAAAAATTTTTTAAAAGGTTGATATATCAATTAAATATGTTAGTATTACACTGAACTTGGTAAAAGTATTAAAATATTATTTATTAAAATAAATAATAAATAAAATAAAATAAAATTCTTCGTGTGGAACACAAAGAATGTGATATCCTTAATATCTTGTATAATTATTATAAGTTTAGGTGTGTAACTTCCTCATTTTCATGAAAAGGTTAAATAGCTTGCCCAAAGATGTTTACCTGACAAGGGGCATGCTCCTTTTCCCACACTGTCCTCTTACTTATCTACAGTTAATCTGTTTGGATTCCCCTCATTTTTCCTCATTAATCAAAGTAAGAGATTGTCCTGTGGGTTTTCTTTTTACTCAGCATAACATTTATGATCTATAATTTGGGAGCTTCACATCATGCATCCCAGTCCCACTCATCTCTCTGTCTTTCCGTGTCTGCCACCTACCTTTGTAGCCTGCCCCCAATAGAATGTTTAAAAATATTAAAAACAAACAAACAAACATTTTCAGAGTGATGTTTTATGCATCAGATCCTTGTTTTGATAGTAAGCCTTAATTAAAATTCTACATTCTTAAATATATAAGATTGATATTGCATGCTTCTAGGTTTTGCTCTTTGGTTGTCCTTTGTTAGTTGTTAAAAACATAATCTCAGTATTCTATCCCAGGCTGGCCTCAGACCTGTGACTAATGGGATTTAAGTGTACATACCCCTTTTGGATCCATTTTTTATTTTGAAAGATTAGGGGGTGGGATAAGCATTGACTATATAATTAAAACTGAACAATTATTTATAATCCTTGCTGTTTCTTACACATCTTTTTATTTTTAATATGATCTAATAGTATTGTTCTAGCTGACAATTTCTTACCCAGAATAATAATTGATATTAATTATTAAATCGCTTCATATTAGAAAATGCTTTTAATCTACAAAGCAACAAACACAATGTGCCTCAGTTTCCCACTCTGAAAAAGACAGCATGGGACTTTTGATGAGTTCATACATGATAGTATTCTGATCATTATCTCCCCTGTCTTTTGTCTTTTTCAGGCTTTCTGTAGCCATGATTACACTAATGAAGTTATTCACCTTTTTTCTTTGCTCCTGTCTTTAAGTATCACATATTGTGCAATGGAGTTCCATTTCTGTTACTGTTCAGATATTCCTTTATCAGTGTCTGCCATGTACAGATGCTCAAAAGGGAGGCACCTTCCCTGAGTTCTTACTCTGCTTTAGTTGTTTTTGCCTGCTTCTATTTTCTGAAGTAATGCTGGCAGAAACAAAATCACATGGGGAAAAAAATTCGAGCAAGGTACCGTGTGAACAAGCGGCGGGCTCCAATGTTGGAATCCAGTCCCTACAGAGAAACTAGGACAGGTCACTCTCTCCTTGGTGTGCACATTTTATGCATTCCTCCCAGTTCCTGAGAAAGGACATTCCTGGACTGCGAAACAGGCAAGATGTTTTGAAAATATTTGAGTTTCAAAAGGGCAGGAATGTAATTTACAATTACAAATTTTACAAAGTAAATGGTCTAGTAAGAAGAAGGTCAGGAGCCTAGAGTCAGGAAGAAAAGTGTGTGGCTTTAGTCAAATTGAGAGGAAGTTTCTGATCAAATTTCATATGTATAAATCAGGTAGAGGAATCTTTAATTATTATTTTTTTATTGACAACATTTACTATGTTAACTCAAATACTTTTTTATTCATATTCATAAACACACTAGAAAATTCTCTCAGAATATACATCTATTTGAAAACTGCTTATTAGTAAAGTTGACATTTAGATCATATGATTTTCAAAAGTAAATAAAACAAAATGCCAGGTACACTAAAACATTCTGAAAAGGGTGTTATTATACTTTTGTTCTGTTTATTTTTAATATTTTCAATAAATATATTCTATAAAATATTACAGGCAACTGTAAAATTCTGAGGAGTAAGTCAGAAAGGCTTTAGTCTTGTCTCATTTCTGAGTAAAAATGCAAATATCAAACATTCTTTAAAAATCTTATCACCAAACTCCTGTGACACTCACACTCTTCCATATTGGAAAGCATTTGAAAAAGAATCCCAGACTGACAGTGAGAAAGAACACTTTTCATTTGCGTTAACATGCTCAAAGTTATTTTATCCTATATTTAAAGTGAATTTTCCAAAAACTCAAACATTTATACCATATATGATTTATATTTTAGCTTTGTACTGTTATTATCACATTGTCCTTAATCTTCTTAGTGTCTAGTTTTGCTTACTATAGGAAACTCATTTTTTAACTGTTTAAAGCTGCATGTCTCTCCATGATCTCTGCTGCTGGAAGCCATGTCATTAGTATGCCAGTTTATCACAACAAGCCATGTGGATGACTGTGGTCTGTGCTTCCACCCAACTCCATGTAAAGTTCACAGTCCCAGCTGCTCCTGTTCAGATATAGCCCATAGACAATTCAGTCTCCATGTTGGTTCTCTAGGAAGGGGAGAAGAGCGTCTCTGACATGAACTAAGTTGCCTACAACTTGATCACTTCCCCCTGGTAATGCAACATAGCCAGTCCACAGAAGAAGAGGATCAATGCAGCCCTGATGGGACCTAAAAGGCTAGGGTCAGAAGGTAGGGGAGGAGAACCTCCCCTATCAGTGGACTAGGGGGGAGGGATAGGGAAGAAAGAAAGGAAGGGTGGGACAGGGAGGAGATGAGGGAGAGGCTAAAACTGGGATAAAAAGTGAATAAATTGTAAATACTAAAACTAATACTGATACTAATAGTAACACTAATACTAATAAAAATCTGATCATTCAAAAAACAAAGAAATTTAAGAGAGGGGGCGCTGGGAGGGAGGGCTTTATGTGTATGGCTTTCTGTGTCTGTGCTGGAGTATTTTCATTCTCATGATATTTCTCCAAGACCAGAAAAGTGTCTCTGACATGAACTCAGGGGCTGGCTTTTTGATCACTTCCACCCTAGTGGAGTCCTGATGAGAACTGATAGACTAGGGTCAGATGGAAGGGAAGGACAACCTCCCCTATCAGTGTACCTCTGACCCTAGCTTATCAGCTTTCATCAATGCTGGCTGCATTGTCTTCCTCTGTGGCCTGGTAATGATGCATCCCCATTAGGGAGAGGTGATCAAAGAGCAGGCCACTGAATTCATGTCAGAGAATGTTCCCATTATTAGGGAACCCACTGAGCTGCCATGGGCTAAGTTATCTCCATGCATGGTCCATGGTTGGAGTATCAGCCTCAGAAAAGACCCCTGGGTCCAGATGTTTTGGTTCTGTTGCTCTCCTTTGTGGAGCTCCTGTCTGCCGTCTTTCTATCTCCCACTCCTTCATAAGATTCCCTGCACTCTTCCCAAAGTTTGGCTATGAGCCTCAGCATCTGCTACAATACCCTGCTGGGTAGAGTCTTTCAAAGGCCCTCTGTGGTGGGTTCCTGTCCTGTTCCATGTTTTATCCCTCTTCGGATGTCTATCATGTTTGCTTTTCTGAATGAGGATTGAACATATTACCCAGGGTCCTCTTTCTTGATTAGCTTCGTTAGGTGAGTTTAGATCCAGCTATACCACTTCTAGGAATATATCCAAAATATGCTCAATTACACAACAAGGCCATTTGCTCAACCATGTTCCTAGCAGCTTTATTCAGAATAACCAGAATCCAGAAACAACCCAGATGTCCCTGAGGAATGGATGCAGAAATTGTGGTATATTTACACACTGGAATACTACTCAGTAATTAAAAACAAGGAAATCATGAAATTTGAAGGCGAATGGTGGGAACTAGAAAAGCTCATCCTGAGTGAGGTGTCCCAGAAGCAGAAAGGCACACATGGTATATTGTTCACTTATAATTGGGTATTAGACATATACTGTGGCATCCTTATAATTTTACAAAGCAAAGTTATTTCATAGTTATTGTTATTGGGGAAAAGAGGGTATTTCTAAAACCAGGAACAGTGGAGCACATCTATAATTTCAGCATTTAGGAAAATATAACAGGAGGATCAGGATGTCAGATAACTTGGGCTATATAATATGTTCAAGGCCAGGCCAGCCTGGAATACAGGAGCCTGAGGAACAGGAACTACGACCACCCCTCACCCCCACCCCCACCTCCCACACTCATTTGCACGTTTTTTTTCCCCCTGCTACCTCCTTTTCCCTCTTCTATAACCTAACCTCCCTGCTCTTCCTCCTCATTCTCCTACCTTCCTTCATTTAAAAATAAATAAAGCCTGACAGAGAGCACTCACCATCGGGAAGGTGGAAGGCAGAAACCAGCTCCATCTTTAAGGCATAGCAGTCCGCAGCTCTCTACAGTTCCCCCTTTTTGTTTTAGACGCATCAGGCAAGAGTAGAGGTCTGATCTCTGATATTAGAAATAAATTGGGACTTTGTACAGATGTTCATTTAGGTGTCATCCACCCAAAGAGCATCAGACCCGTCCGATACCTTTTTCTCAGAGGCGGGACCTGGGGCATCAACCCGCATGCAATCAGACATGCTCTTCTCTGGGTCCAAAGTGGCTGACCCTGAGTGCAGTGCTTAGCCTCGCATCCTGAGCATTTGGCTAAGGCCGAGGATCTGGCTTGCTTCCATGTATGTGGACCTATCTGCATTGACCCCGTGGCATGCCTGGGTTGGCTACCCAGAGGCTATTTAAGCTGTGGGCTGGCTTTCCCCGGGGTCCGAGGATTGTTCAATGTTCCTGAATAAACTGCATTGAAAAAAAAAAAAAAAAAAAAAAAAAAAAAAGAAAAGAAACTATACAACAACAACAACAACAACAACAAAAAAATAAAGCCTCAAGTTGTCACATTGTCACCCAAATAGTTTTAAATTAGCTGCTCTCCTTCCTTAGCTTTCAGGGTTCTGAGTTTGCGGGTATGTGTCTTGGTGTGTTCACACATTCCTGTTTCCAATGAAATACAAATATCCTTTAAACCAAAATCGTGACAAGAAACTGGGAACATAGTTTTATTGAGTACAACCATCAGAGTGGTCTTTTAATAGAGGTGTAGTAGATTCAAATCTCATAAATGAGACACAGTAGCCAGAAGCAACAAAATGTCAACTTTTATAATTTGAAGTTTTCTTCAGGGAAATAATTTATAAGTCACTGCTAACGCAAAGGAGGGAAAATTTTTCAGTACCAAAGATAGGAGAAATCCTATTTCTTTATAATAGAGTATTAGTCAATCAGTATGTGGGAAACATGACTAAATTGAAAGAGAAGAACAAGCAGGGCATAATTAAATGCAAATTAAACAGGTAATGAAACATTATTTTTTACCTTTCATTTTGGCATGGATCAAAAATATGGAATAATATCACGTAACGGAGGACAGAAGAGAACAAGCACCTCATGCATTGTTGGTGGAAGCGGAAATGTGTCAATTCTTTTTGAGAGCAGCATAGAAATACAGAAATAAATACACTGAGACCTAAAAATTACATTATAAGAATAGAATTTTACATATAAATACATAAAGTGCTTGCAAACACACATTTATTAGTACATTAGCCGTGGCAATTAGTGACTGAAAAATACTATGGATACATTAAACAGATATTGAGTTAGTACTTATTTTATACATAAAATAATTTGCGATTATTTTAAAGGATCTAATTTATAGAATAAAATAAAACATTAAAAAAATTAATGAATTTTAGAAATGTGGCTAAGATAGAGGAATCCTCTACTCCATTGTCAATAATGACAAAATAATATTGTTTCACTTCTTTTTTTTTTTAATCCTCCTCCCCTGGTATTAAAGCCCGACACGGCAATCCAGTATGATGAAAAAGGGATTCAAATCAAAAGCTTGCAGAAGAGTCAGAGACATCCCCTGCTCCCACTGTTAAGAGTCCCACAAGAAGATCAAGCTACAGAATTGTAGCATAGATGAAGAGGAACTATGCTAGTCCCACGCAGGCTCCGTTATTGTCAGTTCGGTCTCTGTGAGCCCCTGAGGCCAGTTAGTTGATTCTGTGGGTTTTCTTTTGGTGTCCCTAACCCCTGTGGATCCTACAATACTTTGTCCCCATCCTCTGAAGGATTCCCAGAGCCTCGCCTAATGTTTGTCTTTGAATCTCTGCATCTGTTTTTCAGCTGCTGGATGAATCTTCTCTGAAGACAATTGGACTAGAAACCAATTTATAAGCATAGCAGAATATCATTAGCCATCATTTCAATGACTATTTTGCTGGTCCTATTCTAGGTATCTGGATGACCCAGCATCTGGATCTTCGCCTTCCAGGCAGTGGGCTCCCTCTCCTTGCTTGGGTCTCAGGGTTGATCAGTCATTGTTTGGCCATTCCCACAATTCCTGGGCCACCTGTACCACAACACATCTTGTTCTCAGCCGTTGTTAATACTTCTACATTTTTAACATCATAATCACTATTGAAATGAACAACTTTGTACCCAACAAAATCAGAGGAGAATCAATAGATAAAGATATAGTCTGTATGCATGTGATCTTCAGAGTTCATTTAAGCGATTAGAAGAGCCTTTCTACCTAAAAGAAGACTTACAGTCCTGTATTTTTTTTTAATAGAAAGAGGATTTGTGTAAGAAGGTAAACACACATCTATGTCTGTGAAATGAAACAATGATACTGGTTGCCTCTGCCAAAAGATGTTAAAGGGTTAGTGTGGTAATCGGAGATATATTGACTTATGCAAGATTCCAGTTTTTTAATTATACTTCATAATTGTTTTAGTGAAGAAATGCAATAAGTAAAATAACAATGAACAATTTGAGCAGGAATTAAATAATGAAAGACATACTACATTTTAAGAACTTTGAGACTATTCTTTTTTGGCTGTGAATATTAAACTTTTCTCCATAGCTTTAAAGAGCACTTTTCAATTTTTTGATCTTCTATGGAAATATAATGTTTCAGAGCAAAGAGATTTTTGGCTTTGAAGTTCCACACTCAGTGTACAAATCATAGCTCAGTTGAAGTTATATGATCTTTGCAAAAAAAATTATTTAATTTCTACCTTCACTGCATCCTCTTTAGTTATCCAAAAATTTAAAGAAATATATACATGAAATAAGATGAATCAAATTGTGTAAAGTTCTCAGCTGCCTGTGAAATTTTGCACAATTCACCATAGTTCTTGGATATGAAAAGTTTTGAGACATGACAAACCTTTGCTTTTCTATTCACATTTTTTTTTCCCTTTGTCTCTGTGGCTCTTCACAGTTCAGACGCTTTAGCCTTTTAGCTGAGTTCTACCAGCTCATAAAAGTCACATCCTCTAATCAAAATGGCTTCCTTTCCTGGACATTCAAGGTAGACAAAATGAAGGCACACAGCTAACAGAAGAACAATTCTAAATTGCATTAACACAATTGCCTAGTTTTCTTACAAGAGGTCAAGCATGTTTTATTTTTCATATAATCCCCTATCAGCAATTTATCATTTTAAACCATAACTTATTTTACTCTAATAAAAAAAAAATTCCTACTAGAACTTTACATACAGATGCATGTGTGCTATTCAGAAACAGACTACTGAGAGTCCTCTCTAGTCCCCTCATAGATTCCAGGCAGTTTCTACTGTAGTAGGTTTTCACATAGTTTACTCGAAGCCCCCTCCCCTCATTCAAGCTGTCATTTCCCCCATTCTTCTCCTCCCCTTGATCCCTCCTGTTCCCCTCCCTACCTGCTTCCACTTCTCCAGAAAAATCTATTTTATTTACCCTTCTAAGGGAGGTCCATGTGTCCCCCTAGTCCCCTCCACTCTACCTAACCTCTCTGAGTCAGTACATTGTATCTTGATTATCTTTTACTTAACAGCCAATATATACTTAGAAGTGAATACATACCATATTTGTCTTTCTGGGTCTGGATTACCTCATTTGGGATGATTTTTTTTTCTAGTTGAATCCTTTTGCCTGCAAATTTCATGATGTCATTTTTTTTCTAACATTAGCTGAGTAATATTCAATTGTGTAATTGTGCCTCATTTTCTTTATTCATTCTTTATTTGAGGATATCTAGGTTGTTTCCAGTTTTGGGTTATTATGTTTAAAGCCACAATGAAAATAGATAGGCAAGGGTTCCTGTGTTAGGACAGATTGTCCTTTGGGTACAGTGTGCAAGAGTGGTATATCTGGGTCTTAAGGAAGATTGATTCCTAATTTTCTGAGGAACCACTATATTGATTTCCAAAGTGGCTATATAATTTTGCACTCTCACCAGCAATAGAAGAGTGCTCCTCTTATTTGACATCCTCACCAGCATGAGCTATCACTTGTGCTATTGTTCATAGCCATTCTAGAATGTGAAAAATGGAATCTCAAAGTAGTTTTGATTTGCATTTTCCTATGGCTAGGGATGCTGAGCATTTCTTTAAGTATTTCCCAGCCATTTGAGATTCCCCTATTGAGAACACTTTGCTTCATACTTTGTTTCTATCTCCACCCCTTTTCAACTGAATTATTTTGAAGTTTGTTTGTTTGTTTGTTTTATTTCTTTATTTATGGTATCCAGTTTCTTGAGTTCTTTATATAGGTTGGACAGTAGCCCTCTGTCAGATGTGTAGTTAAAAAATTTCCCCATCCTATTGGTTGCTGATTTGTGGAACTGATGATGTCTTTTGCCTTCCAGAAAAGTTTTAATTCCGTGAGGTCCCATTTATTAATTGTTGATCTTAGTGCCTGTACTACCAGTGTTTTGTTCAGAAAGTTGTCTCCTCTACTAGTGTGTTCAAAGCTAGTCTACAGTTTCTCTTCTATCAGGCTCCCTGTGTCTACGTTTACGTTGAAGACAGCAATTTAAAATAACAAAAAGCCTTAAATGATCACGTTTTATTGTGTTGTTATTCTCACATGTAGCTTTAGAAGATAAGTTAGCAAGACCTGAATATCGTAAGCTTAGATAAAACTATGATTGATGCGGAGTGCTAAGTATTCCCATAAGAATAACTTGGAGTGGATAGAGGTTTAGGAAAATTTTTCAAATGAGACTTTAGCAGGCTTGAGCTTTGAAGACATTTATTTATATCTTAAGAATACCCACCAACAGTATCCAAAGCCTGCCTACATCTAATGCCTGAAAGTTTTGAATATGGCGAAAAGGATTTAGGACCTCTAACTTTAAAGAGCAATATGAGCCTGGATTATTTTGGTCAATCCAATCTAATAGCATTAAACCTTAAAAAAAAAAAAAATTCCTGTCTTGGGAGATAGACAGTGGCTACAGAAGAAAAAGTCAAGCAATTGGCAGATTTGAGAGAAGGATCTGCCATTTCAGGTTCTGAGATATACAAGGCCATGTGTCTCACCCCTATCTGACATGAATTTAAGTTATAAGAGGCTTCTAACTGCTGCCTGAATGACCTTTAGAATATTTTCTGAACCTCCACAAGGCGAGGGAGAGAGATGATACCTTGATCTTAGTTCTGTGACCCTTAGAATTTAAAGGAAGCTTCACTGTGCCCATATCCTCTGGCCTACAGAAACTGTGAGAAAGCAAATTTGTTTCATTTTAAACTATAAGTGTGTGGTTTTTGTTACAGTAACTATAAAATACTAATACAATCCTCTGGCATAAATTTTCTCATCCATGGAGAATCTAATAATAAGGGAATTAGCGAGTATTCAGAGAGTATAAGAATGAGGGTGGGCAAGTAAAACAATCAAAGAATGAATAATGAAACATGAAGACATTTTGGAAGGCTATTGATTGCTCATCCTCATTCTCTCATGCTCATGGTACTGCGTAAATCTTCACAAACTAAAGCATTACAGATAACTTCATACAAGCTCAAATTTCTGAGCATCATGTACAGATATTTACATTTTAAAAAGTTAAGCCTTGTTTTGATTCTAGTACAAATTTAGTGTTCTTCCAAATCACATTTCACAAAACTATTATTAACTGCTCAGAATTGCCTGGTATCCATATACGTTATCCAATGCATATGTCTGTCATCTTTATGTCTGTATGTGTTTGTTATTATGCTGACAAAGTCTCTTTCCTCACTGAATTTCTACACTAGGAAAATGCTAAACACACACACTCACACTAGAAAGACAGACAGATAGAAGCAAACAGAGATACAGAGAGATATAGAGAGATAAAGAGACAAAGACAGAGACTGACAGAGGCAGAGAAGGAAAGAGAGGTAGGAGAAAGAGAGAGGTGGTTGGGGGAAAGGAGAGACAGACAAAGATAGCCTGAAAGAGAAACAGAGACAGACAAAGACAGACAGAGAAGAAAGAGAGCTGGGGGGTGGGGGGAGGAAGGCGAGGTAGGCAGACAAACAAACAGAGAGAAACATAAGAGAACCAATAGACGTCGCTACAGATGTCCACTGCAGAAAATGTTAAGGTGAAAAAAGCTTAAATGCTGTTAGGGTTCATAATTGCAGCAGGCTGGCCACCGGGAGATGATTCAGTGACAACAGCAAGAAAACTGGTGTGAGAAGAGACTAGCTGTGCTTGCTGACTTTCCTGGTTGTAGCTTTTCCAGACTCGAGGCCTGCTGGGGTCCACAGGAGCAATCTCGCATATTAGAACAAGCTCTGCCAGTAGTATGGGGCTTTCATTCAAATTCCCACTATGCTCAAGTCGTAAAGTTTTTTTTTTTGTTGTTGTTGTTTTTTTTTTAAACTTTTTCTTTTCCAGGTCTAAGATTTACTGTGACTAACTTTAGAGTGGGTTTTCACTTCTGCTTAATATTTATTCTTGTTTGTGTTTACATTGTGAGATCAGTCGTGGCAGGAAGTTAGTTACTTTGAAGGCAGATCAAGATCCATCTGGAAGAGACGTGTGAAAACATGATCTAGCCGTTTCTAACATGTTTGATCGATTTTTTTAAACACTGTGAGTCTGCAAGTGTGACTGTCTACACATATAAAAACACATATAAAAAACATATAAAAATGTGAAAATTTGTTCACATTTATATTTAATTAATATGCATAAATCTTCTCATCAGTGCATTTTTCCTCCCTGTCTATAGAAATCAATTCATTTTATTTCTGCACTGACTTCTCTTTTTTGAGAATCCAGACTGAATGCAAAGCGTTAGTTCTTTTTCCATTTTCTCCCTTTCTTTCTTTGTTTCTTCTTTCTTTCTTTTTTTACCATTCCATCCAACTTAGACTTTGGTGACATGGGCAGGTCCTTTGCTCACTGAACGAGTCACTGCTCTATATTCCCAATACATTGAGTACACCACGTGACTGGGAACTATAATAATTCATTTAAGCATATCAACAAAAGTACCCAAGTCATCTTTATGTTAACCTTTCTTTTGCAATGACCTGTAAATATGTTTGTATTCTGATTGTTTCCATATTGTGAGTAAGAAAAATGAATGCATTTTAAAATGTCTAATAGCAAGAACTTTTTTCATACACTAGCAATGAGTGTTGAAGAAAGTATGAAATTCAATAGATTTAATTGTATTCATAAAATATTATTTAATGTCCATGTTATAAATTCAAAGGTTTACTGAACATCAATGGACAGAAAACCAAACTAGAAGGCATAAGTTTTGCTTTTTCTAACTTATCTGAAAGATTGAAATTAGGAAATAATAAGCAGATAAAAGAATATAGTAATTTATAAGCCCTCTTTGCCTGACCAACACAATATTCTTGATGTGAAATGAATATAATTTTCTTCCAAGTTGAAATTCCAGTTTTAACTGTTACTGACTTTCTTTGAGGAAGGGAAAGTCACTTCATGTAATTTATTCTTGTATTCCAGTAAGACGCTCACATTTTAAAAACTAAAAGCCCTATTTTTTTGCATAGTTGTTTGCTGTGTAGCACTACCACAGATTTCATTTTCATTGTCTGCATAACTACTTTGTAAGTAAATGCTATGGAGTCTCCATATTCAATTTGTATGTAACCATAGCACCACTTATATCAAATGCCATTTTATTTAGGAACTCTTTGATCCTTTCTTCATTCCTGACAGCATAGTAAGAGTCAGTTCAATTTCAGGAGACTAGTTATCTTGAAATGTGTCTTTTATTTACTGTAACAATATTCTTTCCTGATCAATTTTTAAATATAGAAGATATTAGATATTTCCCTGAAATTAGATACAAGATAATAGCCAGCTAGAATCATTTTTCATTAAAATCTTGTTCTTTGTTTTTGTTTGGCTGTAAAATAAAAAAACAGCACTGTAAATGTTCCCTTTGACCGCTTATTACTGTAGAGATTAATACTTATACACGTACCATAGTGTTTCTACTTAGTATATTTTTGGGTTTGTTGTTGTTGTTTTGAAGAATCATCTAAATAATTAAGCAGCAAATATATTTTATACACCTCTTCTGTTCAAACTGTAGACTGTTGTTGCTAATTAGGTGAATTTACAGAGTAACAGTCTGTAAATTTAATTGTGCTGGTCTACCTTTTAAAATTATAAAGACTGTCATTATGCATAGCTATACGTTTTTATGCTTGATATTCTTTTTTTCTTGAGTCAGTTCAAATAATTAAAAAATTGAAACCCATAAATTGTCACTTAACATATAGACAAATGCTTTACAAAAACAGATATGAAGTGAATAGAGGCCTTCCTCATGCATCCTGTGTCTGTTCTGAAGGACGTTCTGAAAGCACCACAGGGCATGAAGCAGTCTAAATGCAGTTTGCTGTGATATACTGTTTAGGAATAGGAAGATTTTCCTAATTTCAAAGAGAGCATGTTTCTTAATCAAGGAAATGAAAATGACCCTCATTTCAAGGTACAGTCACTCATATTTTAAACATGTCTCTTTAGAATTGAGTACAAGAGATGCAATTTCTAACATTTCACACAAAGAAAATGTTTAAATTCAAAAGACATATGTTATGGGTCACCCGGCTTGATGACAAGTTTGGACCCTTGTCTTAAGAACTGGATCAAGTGTATGTTCTAGGAATTCTTAGCTTACACCATAACACTTCAGGTACAGTTCTAACATTGAGTGGAAAATATGAGATGAAGCCCGGGAATGTGATGACTCACATTAACCTGTATGAAATGATCTGGAAGGAAAAGTGAATGTACGTTTGTATTTCACAAAATATATGTCTGGAGACTTAGATTCTGGTTGTCTTTACAATTAAGCCGAAGCAAAGATTTTGCTGATTTAGTTAAATATCTACATTTCAGAAACCACTTGGGTATATTATCTCTATTCCATGCTTCAGAATATATAACCATTAACAGACATTACTCTTCCTCGTTTTACTATGGTCAGTTACCTCCTCTCCTTCTCTGTCTTCCTCTTTCCTCATTCTTTAATATAAAAGCTACTAAATGGGCATTGTTACAACTATAACCAATATGAAAACAAACAAAACCTTTGTGTGAAAATTTAGAATGTAAGAAGGAGTCTTACATAATGTTTTTTTTCAAATAAGAGAACTGTTTAGGACTAGCAGGTCATGGTTATTCTCTTGATTTTAGATTATAACTTTCCTAATCCAAGTGGGTTCTCTAGTAAGGGGAACAAGGACTGTTTCTGACATGAACTCAGTGGCTGGCTCTTTGATCACCTCTCCCTGATTGGGGAGCAGCCTTGACAGTCCACAGAAAAGGACAATTCAGCCAGTCCTGATGAGACTTGATAGGCTAGGGTCAGATGGAGGGGGACCTGTTTGCTCTTTCCCAATCAGTGGACTGGGGGAGGGGTATAGGAGGAGAAGAGGAAAGAAAGGTGGGATTGAGAGGGAAGAAGGGAGGGGGCCACAGCTGGGATACAAAGTGAATAAACTGTAATTAATAAAAAAAAATTAAATTAAAAATGTTAGTGACAACTGGATCAGAGTTTACTTTAGGCTTTTTGATGTCACTAAAATACCCTGATCCCTCCCCACCAAAAGAAGACTCCTAGGAAGACTCCTAAGAAACTGATGAAAACATCTAGATGAAAGAGTTGTATATGTAGTTTGCTCTCTTTTCATGCCCTTTGTTAAGATTAACTGCATAGGGTCTATGTCCTTGTTTTGAGGAATAAGTAGGTTTATGCTTTAGCCTTGAGTAGTAAGGTGAAAATTGATAGCTCCTGTATATTTTCCATAATATTAATCATCTGCCTCCAGTACCTGCATAATTACAACATCTAGAACTCCGTCCTAATATATTAACACTGTCTAGGAGGGAAAGAAAATTTATACCTTTTTGGGCTCTTAGCTATGCTTCACTCTCAGTGTTCATCAGTCAGCACAGCCAAAGTGGAAATGAGAATCATGTGATACTTGCACATCTTGCTTAGTTTACACTGATGGCATTGTTGCTAGTGTTGTCATCAGTAAATGAACAGCTAACTAGAAGGCTGACTTTTCCCAAAATAAGGGAGGGGTTTGTCTCAAAAAAAGGAGGCAGATTTAAAGAAAGTTGGTCCCTTTCTTGACTCTTGTCACAGATAAAGTATAATTTCCAACCCTTTTAAGTTATTTAAATAAATGTGTAATTTATTTATATCTAATGTGAAATATCTAGGGATTAACTAAATTTACTCAAAGAGAGGATATAAAAGCGGTCAGACCCAGGCCACTGGAGTCATGACTGTCTGAGGTTCCACACCTCTGCCCTGAGTTGCTGTCTGGACTTTTCTTCATGATAGACTGTAATTGAAACATGTAAGCAAAATAAACCGTTTCTTCCCCATGTTGCTTTTTGTTCTGAGGTTTTATCATGAGGGAAGTGACCATCGTAGATCGACAACATACCAAATAAAGAGCCCCGTCAGCAATGAGTTACATATTTTGCAGTTGTTGGTCAGTAGTGTTCTATTGACTCATACACTTTACAAATAATTGTTCTTGCTTTGGTTACTCTCTAGAACTTGATAGTGAGATCCTATTGCTGAAGTCATCATATCCTTCCTTAATAGCCCCTGAAAGTCTCTCCCTGTCAGGATAGATGCTGAGATTCATAGACAAACTTTGGGCAGAGTGCAGGGAATCTTATGGAAGAAAAGTGAGATACAAAAACCTGGAGGAGACAGAAGCTCCAAAAGGAAACCAACAGAGTCAAACATCTGGGTTCAGAGGGTCTTTCAGAGACTACTGATGAATCAACTGAAGACCATACATGAAGAGGACCTAGAACCCCTGCTCAGATGTAGACGACGGGCAGCTCAGTCTCCATGTGGATTCCCTAGTAAGGAAAGCAGGGGCTATCTCTGACATGGACTCAGTGGGCTGCAATTTGATCACCTCCCACTAGTGAGGTGGCCTAAGTAGGCTACAGAGAAAGAGGATCCAGAGAGTCCTGATGAGACCTGATAACTAGGGACAGACCTGATAGTCCCAATCAGTGGACTAGGGGAGGAACATTGTGGGGCAGAGAGCTGGAGGGAGGGTGGTACTGTGAGGAGATGAGGGAGAGGGCAGCAGCCAGTATACAAAGTGAATAAATTGTAATAAATGATAACAATAAAGAAAAACATTGAAGAAAACATTAAGACTTTAAGCCAGGGTGAACTTGAAAGCTCCATTCCTACTGACTAAGGTACTAAGCATTTAATCATTAATCTTACACAACTATAAATTCTGTGAGCTACAACAGCAACTTGTCTGGGAAGAAATGCCTCATTGTTGAAAAATGGATACAATGTTATGTGAGTAAACCAATCACTTTCTAATTATATTGAAGGCCCCCTCCACAAGGCAGAATCTACGCCTGGTACAGTTTTCAGTGTCAAAAACTTGTGGTCAGATAAGTCATGGGCCCTAAGGAAGAACCTAATACTATTATTTTCAGTAAGAATAGTATTAAAGGAAGTTCTCAGTTCTCATCTTTATACCACATTTTCATGCATCTCAACTCTCCTCATAGAAGCTTCTTTTTCTAGTAGATAATGATTAACATAAAGGCAGACAACTGGTCAACATAAAAAAGAACAAAAGTCTGTGGAGTATTCAGCCCCAAGTGGGGCATCAATGTACCCCTCCTTTCATGGATCAGGGATCATTGCTGAAAAGAGGTCAGTAAAGACTGTAAGAGACAGAGATGATATATGATTGCATTCAAAGTGTTTTGTTTTATTTTGGGAGGCTTTGTTTTGTTTTGTTGGTTTTTTTTTTTTTTATTTTTCTGGACATGGCAGGATGGTTGTACATATAAAATCATGCTTGCAGTTTTGTTTTCGTTGCAGGAACATTTGTTTGTGTTCAAAAGGAATAGGATGTTGTGGAGAGTAGATTCTTTCTGATATCAAGTTGTTCCTTCTAAATTGTATTTCCATAAACAGGGCTGGCTACAGCAAAGAGATAATGTGGCCTTTGAATTCAGTTTGCTCTGAATGTTTTCTATGTTCTTTTGCTGATTTAGAAACCATGTAGCAACCAATTAAAGAAGTGTGCAAAACAGGGCCCAAAGACAAATTGCCCATCTCAGGTGGCACACAGCTTGCTTAGACCTCATTATTGGAAACAAAAAAAAAAAAAAAAAAAAAACCAAAAAAAAAAAAAAAAAAACAAGAGAAAAAGAGACCAAGGGGTGAACCACTCAGTAATCTTGTCATGTACCCTCTGCCACACATTCATTAGAACACTGGATTTTTTAAAGCTGAGCACGTAGATTGCTACTTGCTGAAAGATATTGGTTGGTGAATGAGAATTGCTGCAGCCTCTTACTGAACTGGTTTAAACAATGAAAGGCTTGAGTGGACTAAAAACTATTGCAGATAAAGCAGAAGTTGGTAGATTTGGCAGCATGCACTAGATCATTTGTATCCTTTTCAGTTTATGGTCTCAGAGCATTGGGAATCATTTCTTTTCATATTTGTTCAGACTGCTGAATTCTCCGGAGAAGATATTATGACCTCTGTAATTAGAAATGGCTGTGCAATGCCTTCTGCAATATTTAGGGCAATTTTGTGTTTAGTGTGTTAATTATAAAATATTTTGTGGTACTTTTCATCTCCCAAACTCCTGTAGTATAAAGTAATGCCATCTTTTGAAAAATTTGCCAGTATTTTCTCCTTTGCTTCCACAACTATGGGTTGCTTATAATTAGGGAATGAAACAGAGATTTCTATTTTTCCAAGTTGCAGCTGATCTCAGGGTTTTCATCTTACTGATATGTCTCTTTTTACCTTTTTAGATAAGGAGGTGATATTATTTACATAAATTTATGTATGTAAACATTATTTTTATTTATTTTTTAATATTAGTTACAGTTTATTAACTTTGTATCCCAGCTGTATCCCATTCCCTCATTTCCTCCCAATCCCACCCTCCCTTCCTCATTTCCTCCCTGCCCCTTCCCAAGTCCACTGATAGGAGAGGACCTCCTCCCCTTTCATCTGACCATGGTTTATCAGGTATCTTTTACATATATTGAAATATATGCTTACAATCAAAATGGCATAAGCGTTGTACTGCTAATCTCTAACTGTATTCACAGCTATTCAACAGTCTGTTATTATGTATGAACTAGAAATGTTATTCAAATATTTAATAGCTTATGTGGCAGAAACATCTCAATGATTACCAATGCTTGAACTTTGTCAAAAGACTGGAAAGTATGACAGTGCTTATCTGTAAAAAATACACAATGCATCTTCAACAAGGAACAAGATAATTATTTAAGGAAGTTCTTTCTCTTTATTGTATTTATTTATTTATTTTACATATTTATCAAAGCTCCCTTCCTTCTCTCCTCCCAGCTCCACCCTCCCATTCTCTTCCTCCATTTCCCCTTCCCATTCTCAGGATTGGAAGACACCACTACCAACCCCACCCACTTCTGTGCCATCCTGCCCCCCCCCCACATCTTGTCGCATAAAGATTAAGTGAGTTTTCTTACACTTAGGCTAGACAAGGCTACCCAGCTGGGGAGCTGGGGGGAAGTGATCCAGTAGCAGGCAACTATGTCCATGTCAGTGACTGCCCCTGCTCTGGTTGCTAGGAGACCCACATGAAAATAGAGCTGTCTATCAGCTTCATGAGTGTAGGGGTCTAGGTCCAGTCCATGTGTACACTGAGGTTGGTGTTTCAGTCTCTGTGAGGACCTATGGGCCTAGATTATTTTCTCTGTTGGTCTTTTTGTGGAGTTCTTGTCCACATTCAAGTCCCTCTATCCTTTCCCCAACTCTCTAATAAGATTCCCAGATCTCCATGTGATGTTTGGCTGTGGATCTCTCCAATGTTTCTATCTGCTGCTGGGTGGAGCCTCTCAGAAGACAGTTCGGTTGGCTCATGTCTGCAAGTATACCAGAGTATCATTAATAGTGACAGAAGTTGGCTCTCTCTCATAGGGTTGGTCCCAAGTTGGGCCAGTTCTTGGTTGGCTGTTTCCTCAAACTTTGCTATATCTTTATCCCTGCCCATCTTGTAGGCAGGGTCAGGGCTGGAGTGATGGCTCAGCTGTTAAAGGCTAGGCTCACAAATAAAAATATTTAATGAAGTTTTAAACAACAACTATTAGTAAAAAAATCAGTATGTTTACAATGATATTTATAGTTTTATTAAGCTTAGTATATGTATAATATAAAAGCATTAATAACCTTTTTTTGAGTGCAGAATATCAGATGAGATTAAGGTTATGGCAGAGATTTATATTGGCACCTACAATATGAATTCTAGTACCTTTCCTGTCACTTTGCCATAGGACTACCAACATGTATTTTTTTCCAGTATGGATTTAGCAAAATACAAGTATAAATGTTCCTCTAAATATTAATCCTTGTTCAGTGTCTTAAAAATCTTCTGCAGAAATGTTGATAAAAAGACAAACCATGTTTTCACTGAAGCAATGAGTCATAAGCAATGCCCACATACTAACATAGGAGAAATAACATTTTAGTGTTTGAAATTGTCTAGAAACCTGTGGAACTAGAGTGCACTGAACAGGCAATGACAAGTTGTTTTATGTGGATGAACTGAGGTGTCAACTTTTACCGCTCTAGTTGGTGGCCTGAATCTGGGAGAATGGAACCTGAAAATGAGGTGGACTAAGGTCTCATGCCAACTGTACTCAGAACATCTGACAGACACTTTATGTTCTGAAAGTTAGGCAAAGTTATTCCAAGTAAAGTTCACTTGAATCCAAGCTCTATACAGTCACAAGGGCAGGGTCACATGAGTTTAGGTCATGTACATTCAAGAGGACAAGAGTTTGGAGAGATCATTTTGAATAATAATGTGTAAGATGATGGGCAATCTAAAATAAACCTACTCCTATTTGCACCTAGGGCTGTGTGCAAAAGCACATTTCAAGAAGAAGCTCTGATATTAAGGAACAGGTGTTGAGAGACTTTGGTCTTGTTTTCTTGCAGTGCTCTCACAAGCTCTCAGAAATCACACATGGATTCATTCATGGACTGTGTTCCAATAGCCAACCAATTGCAGGTGTCAGAATGGCCATAAAAATATACTCTAAAAAATCAGGATCCCACTCTGAATTGCAAATTTTGTAGAGCTGAGATTTAACAGACCATAATAGCTAGTATATGTGTCAGGGAAAGGTGAAACTGATGGAGAGTATGCAAACAATATTTCTGGGAGAGTTTCAGAGAAGAAAGCTAAATGGAATCCTGAATACAGGATCAGAATTTCTACCAAAATTTCCTGTCATTTTTAAAGATTTATTAATAGGCTGCGCATGTGAAAGGAAGAGAGTGAGAAAGATGGAGAGAGGAAGAGAGAGAAAGGAAGAGGGAGACAGGGAGAGGCACAAGGGAGGGAGTGGTATAGATGGAGAGGGGGAGAGAGAGGGAAAGGTAAAGTTAGAGGGGGGCAGGAACAGGAGGAAGGGGAGGGAAAGAGAGAGAGAGGGACAGGGAGGGCACGTTAAAGGTGAGTGCCTGAGTAGATCAGGAGAAGGTGTCTGTGTCCCTCTTCTGAGTACAGGTGGATATATACAACCTGCCATGGGTGATAGGGATGAAAGTTGGGTCTTCTGAAAGAACAAAAAGCACTCTTAACTGCATGTGTTAAGGAAACACTGCTTACCTTGGCATCTAGGAAATGATGGTTATTGGTTGTAATACTCAGTGGAGTTCATGCTCAAATGTGTCCTGGGTAAGGTTATAGAGTGCTCTGAAGCTAAATTTTTAAAAGAACAAAAATGTAAATCTATAAAGGAACAGTTTAATAAAATATGAAAGTTATTTGGGTAACATTTTATGCCTGTGTTACAAAAGAAATCTTTGTATAAGGGGAAAATGGTAGGCAATACAGTATGTCATCAGTCTCCATGATGCAAAAATAACAGCAGGTCAGAAATGGCCAAACTTCTGAATAATTATCTACTAAAATGAATCCAGTATATACAATTATATTAAAAATATAGAAACATTACATTTTAAGACATTTCCTCCTACAAAGAGAAAGATATATTTTTTTCTTTAAGAAAATCGTCAATATTTAGAACACAATTTAAATAATGCATGATGAATTCTTCATAGAAAAGAAGGCTGTAGAATAAACTTGTTAGAATTTGAGCAAAGTATGTTATGAAAATAAAGGAGAATATGTAAATTCTCAAATTTTGAATAGTAAAATGATGATAGAAAGAAGAGGGGAAAATATAGAATTCAAATGAAATTGAATGATGAGGAGAAAACACCATGCAGCAACATTGTAAGAAAAATGAAGGATACATATTAAAGACTGGAGAAAATAACACATATTCATACAAAGATTTAAGGAGGGTGTGAAAGAAAAGGATATAGTTAGACTGTACCCTACAGAGATAAATTGATACTAATACAATAGAATGAATGATTGGAAATATAAATGTGAAGGTAAGTGTGTGTCAAAGTCTCCATAATATGTCAGGAATGAAGAAAAATAGTAGAATATGACAATTGGCCTCAAGATACTCTAGTAAATTAATCAAAATTTTAACAACAGATAGTTGAATATTATGATAGCACAACAAAGATCAAGTCACATGTAAAAACTATAAATATTTTAATGAATGCTACCTTCTTTAGATTTCCCTAACACATTTCTCAATTCTAAAAGACACTGGTATTGACATGTTCTTAAGAAGATAAATGTTGAACTGAGGATTTGATATCCAAATAAGCTCCTTTAATTAGAAAAACTAGAGAAAACGAGTCCCTACCTTCCTGGTAAACTCTTGAGGAATCTAATAGGCAATATGTAAGAGTTGGTGTTTGAAAACTTAACCAAACTTGCAGTAACACATAATATGTTATAACAAAAAGTTGTTTTGATTCAGGGTTAAAGTGTGTTCTCTCCTCTGTCAGGGAAAACATGGCAGCAGGGATGGCAGTTTGCCATGGGGCAGGCTACTGTCTCTCAGGCTGCTGTTTCTCTGAGTTGACTATGGCAGGCACAAGTCAGAGAGCTCTAGCGGGAATTTGAGCAGAGCAATACCTTTCACATGTTTCCCTCTGACCAACTCTACCAACCAGGCCTCCTGATGCAATGGTTTCTTCACTTCCTAAAACAGTGCCATCAGCTGCTGACCAGACATACAGACAGGTTAAGGAAAAAAAAATTGGGGGAGTGGCATTGTCAGTAGGACTGAATTCCACTAGGACAGAAATAGAAGGGGAAAAGACAGAAAATTTTATGGATCAGTTCTTGTTATACCATACTGAAACACAAATGCAGAAATGATTGATTGAAAAAGGATAAAACTAGTTTTAAGTGCACAAAATTCACACTAAAACTGGTGTACTAAAGTCATAATCCCTTAACAGAAAAGGGAAAAATAAAAAGACCAAACATTATTATTTTTACAAAAAATAAAAATTTTAATAGGATATTTTATAAGAAATACATTATAGTGGACACAGAATTGAATTCATGTTTGCAGGCATTATATGAACTAAAAATCTAACAATAATCAAAGCATGGTGAAAAAAATTATAACAAATCTATAACCTCTCACAGAAAGAGAGAGGCTGGAATGTGAACTTTATTTTATCTTATTTTTAGTTCTTAATCTCATGTCTCATGTGCATGAGTCCAGATGACTGTGAAGACCATGATATTCACGGGAGCTTGTTGTACAGAAGATTCTGAGCCACAGGTCTAGGTTGTTGGCAATCAAACACTCTACAAGAGTGTTAATTGTTCTCAACCACCAAACTATCAATCCAGACCTTCCTAATCACTCCAATATTCAATTGTATGATGCCACTCACATTGTCAATATATTTCCCCCACTTTGTTCCATTTAGTATGATGTCATGGCACTGCCAATGTTTACATGGGTACATGGTCACCTTTTAAATAGCCTCCTGTGTGATGGGTGTCTAGGTGACTAAGTTCTGTCAATGACATAGGAGTGCATAGATCTTTCAAGTCTACAGATCTAAGAACATGCAGATGTTCCTGAAGCTCATTTGCTTTGCAGTTTCCTTGGTCTCAGTGCCAGAAATGATAGACACTTGAGATGGACCATCTGAAGAAGGAGCTCCGCATGTGAATGACAGAGATAAGAAAGGTAATGGATCTCTGACCCTGAAACTGAACTCTCTTGTGTTCATGACTCAACCTGACACGTATGTAAAATGCGAATAAGGTGTTCTGCCATATAAGCTTTGTCTGCAAGCTGTTTATTATAGTAGTATAGTCTTTGAATAGACCATATTTTTGTATTTTTTTCAGTAAAACTCATTTTATTACTAATAAGGCTGTGATGCATAGACATGCAAGAAGATTTCTTCCTGTTGTTTGGAATTTTTAAGACTGTTAATTTTCAATTCACTTTATAAAAAGATTGTGCCAATCCGTATTGACATTCTCTGTGTAGGCTAATACTGGTATCATGAAAGCTTAATTTCTCGTGACCTAAGACAGATCAAAGATAACTTCTCCTTTATGTTCAATAAGACTTTTCACATATTCTTTTTTCACATCATTGCTGAGCCTATGCCGCACTTAAATCTTAAAATTACTTAAAGATAGGGAATAGAACTAAAGTTGAAAGGGTTGGGAAAGAAAACTGCAGTTGGTTTTCCTTTGGGGCTTAAAGAAAGAAAATAATCATCTTAATTACATGGTGCTTTTCATCTTTAACCTGACTTTCAATAATTAAACCTCTAATTACATTAATTAAAAAGAATGCGTCCAGATTAATGATATTATGGGGGAGTATTGAGGGAATTTTCTTTTGAGTTTTGCTTTGACTTCAAATGTGCATTACTTACCCCTCTGTTCAAATTGCCCTCTCATGCGATGCTCTGAATATACCGAATTTACTTCGCTTCAGATGAAGGCAAGCTGAAAGCCCATTTGAAGCTTTTATCTTCAGACCGTCAGCCCACTCCCTCACCCTTTTGTTGCTCTGACATACAATCAATTGGACATTCACTTCTTTGTAAATGCCCTGCTGGTAGCGAAGAATTTAACCCTGCTTTATTTTGTTTACATGAATATCTTCCACAAGATTGTTGAGTGCTACTCCCAGACCGATTTCACGTGGCTGAGGTAAAGAGGAATGTGGAGCACGCTTTGATGACAGCACCTCTGTACTGCCAGCTTGGGGAACTCCAGACCCACTTTCCCTTGGCCAGTGATGCTCTCTGAGGAGGAGCACAGCAGGTTCCCTGCCATTTGCTCATGCCCAAACTGTCATGACAGAGGCAATTAATGTGGTAATGAGAGTTTGGCATCCAAGACATTATTTCCTGCAGGGCTTGTCAAATATTTCAGAGAACATTAGGAGCGGACACAAATCTGCTTCCTCCCTTCTCATCCCCAAACACTTGGACCTTGAAAATCTTGTACATCAGCTGCACAGAAGGGAAACAGACTGACAAAACAGAGGCAGAGGGAAAGACTTGAAGTCCCCCACCTTGCAGGCCAGTTGATGACAGCTGCATTGAGACTGAGATGGAGAAGGAAAAAAAAAAAAAAAAAAAAAAAACCAAAACAAAAACAACCCAAACCAAGAAAACAAAAACAAGTTCAGCATGTGTTAATTGTGTGATTGTGTGATGCACTGACACATTCCTCTAATGCGGAATTAACAGCATATTTCCCACCAGAGACTGGCATCCATTTTGAGCTTCAGAAGGTCGCACCTCTTTTATAGCACTGGAAAATTGCATTCACCTGGGAAAGTAATGCAGGGGCCTGAAGATCAATCTGGGAGCTCAAATTCTGAAGCAAGATAACAAATGTGTGAGTCGAGAGTGAGTACATAACTGAACTTGATCTGCTACTGAAGTGTTTAATTTAAATTATGAGGTGAGAAAAGCTGTGAAAAGTTCTCTCACCTGATAGCTCCTGAAGCAAAACTGCAAAATAAGCACTGTCCTTTAATGCAGTCTCATTACACTCTTAAACAGCGCCTCTGTGTAACAAATACTGCAAACAACATGCCCGATCTATTATCCTGAGGGCCTGTAACTTAATGTTTTAACACTCTTTATGAATAGATAATTATTTGAAAGTGTTATTTACATATATGTTAAGTCTGTGGATGCTGGAATCGGCAAATGTACACTCCTGTAACACTTTGTTGATGTGGCAGTTTATCTATCTATCTATCTATCTATCTATCTATCTATCTATCTATCTATCTATTGTGCATGGGTGTTTTGCCTAAATGTATATCTTTGTGCTAAGTGCACACTGTGCCCAAAGAGGCCAGAACTAATCAGGTCTTCTGGGCCTCGGGTTACAGAGAATGTTTCAGGTGGCACATGGGTGATGGGGATCAAAGCAGAGGCCTCTGGAAGAGTAGGCAGTGTTCTTACCTGCTGAGCCATCTCATCAGCACCACCGCTGTTCTTTTTGTAGGGTGTACATGATGTGAAGACTGTGCAGATGGTAATAGGGTGTCTAATATATTTAAGTTCACATCATTCTTATATATTTATAACTTAAGAAGCAGAACATATGCAGCTGTCTAAGATTTCCATGAACATCCACATGCTTTCCTGTATAAAATTCAGTTTTACCATGTAAACACCTAGGTACTGGACACCAATCTCCTATTTTCTTTATTCTCAAGATGAAATAGTATCTTAATAAAATTACTACAACAAATGCAGTAATACAAATAAAAGAAATATTTCTATTGTGTTCATAGAAAGAAAAGATTGCTGTGATGCTGACAAATACATAAATGATTAAAAGACAGATAAAATAATAGTATATTGATGTTACCCCCCAAAAGGGTTCTAAAGTAGTAGCTTCATGCTCTGGATCTGGTGAGGACTTACATGTGTCAAGAATAATGTAATTTTTTTCCTTTAAAAAAATCTATGTGTCTATGTATCTATGTATCATCTATGTATCTATCTATCTACTGCAATTTGTTCACTTTGTATCACTGCTGCGGCCCCCTCCCTCGTCTCCTTTTAGTCCCAACCAACCTCCCTCTTCTCCATCTATTCCCTTTTCCTAGTCCCCTGATAGGGAAAGATCTCCACCCCTTCTACTGACCCTATCCTATCTGGTCTCATCAAGACTGGCCTCACAAGGCTGCACCCCTGCCCCCATCCCTCCAGGGTGAAGTGATCAAAGAGCTAGCCATTTAATTCATGTCAGAGACCCCCCTTGTGCCCATTATGAGGGAACCCACTTCTAAACTGAGCAGCCTTTCCATGAATGGTCCTTGGTTGGAGTATTGGTTTCTGCAGGCCCCCGTGGGTCCAGTGTTTTAGGCTCTGTTGTTTTCCTTATGGAGTTTCTGTCCCCTCCAGGTCTTTCTACCTCCCTCTTCTTCCATACAGTTTTTGGCACTCTGCCCAAAGTTCGACTATGAGTCTCAGTATTTCCTTTGATACCCTAGTGGGTAGAGTCTTTCAGAGATCCTCTGTGGAATTCTTCTGTCCTGTTCTTTATCTTCTCCCACTCTGATGTCTATCCTGTTTGCCCTTCTGAATAAGAATAATGTAATTTTTTATACTCAAGTGTATATTTTATTGATACAGGACCACAATTGGAACAGGGAGGGAGTGATTATTTCTTTTTTTGTAAGGTATTTTTTCTTTTTTTAATTATGATTATCATTTATTACAATTTATATAATTTGTAACCTGGCTCTGGCACCTCCTTCATCTCCTCCTAAACCCACCCTCCCTCCCTCTTCTTCTCCTATGCCTTTCTCCTAGTCCACTGATAGAGGTGGGCCTCCTCCCCTTCTATTTGACCCTAGACTATCAGGTCTCATCAGGATTGGTTGCATTGTCTTCCTCTGTGGACTGGCAAAGCTATACCCCCCCAGAGGGAGGTGATCAGGGAACCTGCCACTGAGTTCATGCCAGGGAAAGTCCCTGCTCCCTTACTAGAGTCACCACTTGGGGATTAAATCTATGGGCTACATCTGAGCCTGGGTTTTAGGTCCTCTCCCTACATTGTCCTTGGTTGGGGTATCATTTTCTTCAGGGCCCCCTGGGGTCAGTTTTTATGGATCTGTTGTTCTCCTTTTGTAGCTCCTGTCCCCTCCAGGTCTTTGCATCTCCCCCTTCTTTCCTAAGATTCCCTGCACTCTGCCCAAAGTTTGGCTCTGAGTCTCAGTCTCTGCTTCAATACCTCTATCAGTAGAGTCTTTCAGAGACCCCATGTGGAAGGCTCCTGTTCTGTTCCCTGCCTTCTCCTGCTTTTGATGATTATCACATTTGTCCTTCTGAATGAGGATTGAGCATCTTCCCTAGGATCTTTCTTTTTGTTTAGTTTCTTTAAGTATATAGATTTTAGTATGTTTATCCTATATTATGTGGCTTATATGCACTTATGAGTGAGTATATACCATGTATGTCTTTTTGATTCTGGGTTACCTCACTCAAGATGATCTTTTCTACTTCCCACCATTTGCCTGCAAATTTCATAATTTCTTTGTTTTTAAAAGCTGTGTAGTGTTCCACTGTATTTTTTTAAACTTGGAATCTGCTATTGATTAGAAATATGAGAAGCTCTGTTCCCCTTACTAGGGAACACACATAGAGACTGAGCTGCTTATGATCAACTCCCACTGGGTTGGCAGCATGGCCAAGCCACAGAGGAAGAGGATGCAGCTAGTCCTGATAAGACCTGTTAGGCTAGGGTGAGATAGTAGGGGAGGAAGACCACCCTTATCATTGGGCTAAGGGAGGGGCGTAGGGGGAGAAGAGTGAGGGAAGGAGGACTGGGAAGAGAGGAGGGAGGGAGCTATAGCTAGGATATAAAATGAATAAACTGTAATAATAAATAAATAAATAAATAAATAAATAAATAGGCTTAAAAAAGAAAATATGAAAAGCTGGCTCTTGGAGCAGATCATTCTCCTTGGTCATCTCTAAACTATAGGTGGTTTCATCACCGTGACAGCATCAAAGACTTTGTTCATACCACTCAAGACTGACATTTGTGTGTGTATTACAAAGAAGAGAGTCTCAAGAGAATTCAAACAGGCACCACTCATTACAGGCTGAAAAGGCACACAGCGCCTGTTGCCTCATTTTATTCATAGAAACAGATGAGCAGGAGGATAAAGCAACATTTACTAGAGCAAGTGTCAAACAGCTAACTGACATGTCTTAGAACCACCACACGTTAAACTTAAATTACTTTATATTACTTTTAATATTAATAATCCCAGTAACACAGGTAATGAAATCTATTATTTTGGGTTGCTAGCAATACCGAGTTTAACCATATTTAATACAGCCTCTGACAGAGCTACCTTTATTGTTCTAGCTATAAAGATGAATGCTTAGATTTAGAGTTTTCATTTTGTGCCATGGTCTCACTAAAAACAGGGATAAACTGTTTCGATTAGGATATTTGTACACTAAGAGACTCTCTTCCGCAATTCCAGGTAACTTGATCTATGTGATGTTACTGCTTGGGGCCAGGTAGCTCCTATGATTTTCCTGGAGATTTTTTTATAAGGTCATTTTATGTCCTGTTCACTTACAAAGCAAACAAGTTAAATAAAAGTGCTATTACAAATATGAGTGATGTCTTACTTATGTACATGTATTCATTACATGCTCTTTGGTAGAGCATTTGGTAGTAAAAGACATTAACTTGAAAATCCACTATTAGTTTACACTGACATGGAGTAAAACTGAAAATAAGGAGGTGTTTGTAGTTGATAGGTACACCTGGAAAAACTGCTGAGTGGTTTCTTCCTAATGGGCGCACTCTGAAGCATTGCATGACAGATTACAGTATTGTCCAGTATCATTACTTTTTCTTCAGAAGGAGTTATTTAAAGAGCCTGTGAACCAAGTTGTTTAAACCATCAATAATGTTCATCAAAAAAAACCCACCACAGTACAAACATATATCACTCCGGATAACTGTGATAACCAAGCTGAGATATAGAGTGCATCACAACTTGCCATTAATATATTATGTGTAATAATAAAATGAGAACCAAAATACAACAAACATAGAGGTTTGAGCTTCTATGTATCTATAAAACAGGGATTTATGTACTAATAGAGTATAAGGACAGTCACATCCATAAGCAATTCTTAAATATTATTAATTTTAAAGCTTTGTGATATTTTAGCTTCATGTAATTCAAATACCAAATTTTAAATTTAGCAATACGTATTTTTTCTTATGGTAATTACAACATACCTACATACATAGTAGAGACATATACATACACTGAAATATCACATATTTAGTTTACATTCCTGTTTCTATATGAAATACTCACACTAAAGCAATTTACAGAAAAGTTTTTTTTTAGCTCACAATTGTATAATAATAATAATAATAATGTATCACCTTAAAAAAAAGAAGAAAGTCAAAGTGACAGACATGAAGCAGCTAATCATATTATTCCATAGTCAAGAGCTGAAGGAATGAATGAATGAATGAATGAATGAATGGATGGATGCTCAGTTTGCTTTCTATTATCTCAGGATCCTTGGCCAGAGAATAGTGCCGTTTACAGTGGGTGGTCTTTTCCCAGTCATTTGACATTATGTAGATAATCTTCCACAGCCTTGGCCACAGATCACGTGACATAGATAATTATAAATTAAAAATCTCTTACCTGGTGATTCTAGAATTCATCAAGTTGACAATTAAAACTAACCATCACACCACACCTCATGTTTTAATTAGTGTTTGCCAATTTAAATTAAAGTTAAAATTCAAAAAGAATTATTCACTTCCAAACTTATCTGTACTGGAAGGAATTGAGGCAATGAATGTTTCAAAAGCCATACTCACGTTGGTTTCATTTTATATTAACATCATGGTAATTCAAAGATGTTCTAGACTTTAAAGATTATTGCATTCTCTCCTAAATATGAAAAGTACCTGTACCTCCACTCATTGATATTTAAAGATAGAGCATAGCGATGTAGTTATTAAAACATGAGTTTTACAAAAGCAATTCAACTACTGCTACGAATGAGGAATGTTCATTTAAGAGTTCAATATATAAAATTGGTTTATGCTCTTTGGCTTCTCAGCCTGAGCCACATTTAGGGCAGGTCTCTAAATCACTTAGTAGTTCAATTTCATATCTAAAGATTGGAATGTTTGGGATTGTATTTCAAATGTACTTTTCCTGAGAATCGCTTACACACAACGTGCCTGATTATCTTTGAACCACGGATGAAGACAGGACATCATAACCTTGCAAATTGGGAAGATGAGATGGAGAGCACAGGCCCAAATATGGCCAGTTAATGAAACATTTTTCTCATGCTATATAACTAATACAGATGAAATATTTCTACTGACTCACATTCTGGATTTCTCTTCATAAAATCATTAAATAAAATAAGAAATACAAAAGTGGCAATTGACTTTCAGATCACTACTACATAAAATATTATAAGAGAAAAATTGATCATTTTGTTTATTCTACTTCTAATAGAACATGTAACTTTATATGCTTAATGTGTCCTCATCTAACTACATTTAAGATAAAAGTAAACTTGGTCTTTTAGTGAGGGCAGGGTTAGCCTAAGAGAAAAAGTCTCTTATGTTACATACAAGAAATGTCTAATAATAATTTAATTATTACTGAATAACCATTAAGTTAAAATTTTGTGACTACTAAGCTGTTTCAAATTCCAAAATTAATAAACTGTTTCAGTCTGCTTTTCCAATCTCTGATCACAGACTTATTATCTCAAAATTCACTCTTGGAAAGTGGCAACTCCCACCTCAAATCTCTTTCTGATTCATAAACCTGACTTATTCTAACCAAGGAATGCCTGACATCTAAAGCCCAATTGTCTCTTTTCAATGTTGCCTCTGTGGTCTAAGCCACCATCATTTTTTTCTTAATGCAGCATCCTGAATTGTTTCTCTAAATTCCTTTAGTCTGCTCAATACAAGTACCTATTTTGACAATCATGATGCATAAGTCAGACAGATATTTCCCTTTTTAAAATCTCTTTCATATCTTTCTACTTCACATAAAGAAGAATCGTCCTGTTTCTAATAGACACAGAAATGTGTTTTGTAAACTCACCTACCTTCCCCCTAGCACCCTCTACTATTTTTCAGAAACACCATGAGTCAACAACATAAAGTTGTTTTCATTCTCTTAAACTCTTGCATTTTAATGCCGATGCAACTTCTAAACTAAGTGCTCTTTAGTTTGCCTGAAAACTGAGACTTTGGAATGCTAAGTGTGGCTCTGTTGTATCACCCTCACATGGAAAGTGCACATTGCTCTCCCATCATCCAAACACTTACCACTTTATTAACTACTTTCTTCGTCCTTCTTCAAAACAATTCCTGAATTGTTAGGATTTGGAAAAGTATCTGAGAAAATTGTATCTTTTTAAAACTATTTTTATTTTTATTTTTTTTAATTTTTTTATCATTATCATTTATTACAATCTGTTCTATCTGTATCCCAGCTGTGTCTCCCTCCCTTATCTTCTCCCAATCTCTCCTTTCTCCCCTTTTCTCCCCTATGTCCCTCCTCTAGTCCACTGATAGGTGAGGTCTTCCTCCCCCTCCATTTGACCCTAGCTACCTCTCATCAGGACTGGTTTCACTGTCTTCCTCTGTGGCCTGGCAAGGCCACACACCCCAGAGAGAGGTGACCAGAGAGCCAACCACTGAGTTTATGACACAGAAAGTTCATGCCACCCCTCCTCCACTCTCCCCCTACAGGGAATGAACCTGGAGACGGAGCCTATTGACTATATGTGAACCAGGGTTTTAGGTCCTCTCCATGTATTGTCCCTGTTTGGCGCATCAGTCTCTGCAGGATCCCCAGGGCTCAGTCTCCTTGGCTCTGCTGGTCTCCTTGTGGAGCTCCTGGGTCCCTCTAAATCCTCCTTCCTTCATAAGACTACCTGCACTCTGCCCAAAGTTTGGCAATGTGTGTCAACTTCTGCTTAGATACCTCAATCAGGAGGCCATCTGTCATAAGGTCCTCTCTTTTTCTCTGTCTTCTCCCACTTCCAATGTCTATTGCATTTGTCCTTCTGAATGGAAATCATGAAATTTGCAGGCAAATGGTGGGAACTAGAAAAGATCATCTTGAGTGAGGTAACTCAGAAGCAGAAAAACACACATGGTATATGCTTACTCGTCAGTGGATATTAGCCATACAGTATAGGATAAACATACTAAAATCTATACGCATAAAGAAGCTAAACAACAAAGAAGACCCTAGGAAAAATTGTATCTTGGTAAATGTTTGACAAATGAATCTACACAAAATATGTAACAGATAAGAAATGTTAGTAATAAACACCATAATTTAAAAAAAATCTTTTATTTTTTTATGCTATTATTCAGTTTCAATGAAAAGAAAGATAATCCTAATTGTGGCAAATTGTCAGGAAATCCTAATATGCTTCAGGATCAAGGAATCCAGAATATCTAAGATGTTGATGAGATTGGACAAGTAATCTCCAGAATCTTATACATCTCCATTGTTGACTGGGTATTTAAAACAATAGGCAGATGACAGTGACAAAACCTCAAAGAAGGTGAGGTTGGATTTGGACTGTGACAGTGTGTATCATTATTTTTCACTTTTTATCACAAAGGTTTGCTTTGACAAACTTTCTCAAGAATAATATTGTCTTACCTTATTTTTACTTTGAACATCCCCTTTGTCTGAGTTAGTTATAATTTAAAAGGAGGAATTTGAGCTTTCTGGGTTTTCTTTTTTTTTTTTTTTTTTTTTCAATGCAGTTTATTCAGGAACATTGAACAATCCTCGGACCCCGGGGAAAGCCAGCCCACAGCTTAAATAGCCTCTGGGTAGCCAACCCAGGCGTGCCACGGGGGCAATGCAGATAGGTCCACATACATAGAAGCAAGCCAGATCGTCGGCCTTAGCCAAATGTGGAGTTGTTCGTGACAGAGAGCACTCACCATCGGGAAGGTGGAAGGCAGAAACCAGCTCCATCTTTAAGGCATAGCATTCCGCAGCTCTCTACAGTTCCCCCTTTTGGTTTTAGACGCATCAGGCAAGAGTAGAGGTCTGATCTCTGATATTAGAAATAAATTGGGACTTTGTACAGATGTTCATTTAGGTGTCATCCACCCAAAGAGCATCAGACCCGTCCGATACCTTTTTCTCAGAGGCGGGACCTGGGGCATCAACCCGCATGCAATCAGACATGCTCTTCTCTGGGTCCAAAGCGGCTGACCCTGAGTGCAGTGCTTAGCCTCGCATCCTGAGCGTATCATTTTAGCTTTTGATGGTATCCAACCATGCTTGGGGAGAATGTCCTGCTTCAATGGCTGTAAGAGAGAGGACCCTAACTAAAACGTCCAATCCCCATCCAGAAAGGCAAAGAGGATGGACATCAGAAGAAGAAGAAAACAGGAAACAACCTAGGAACCTACCACAGAGGGCCTCTGAAAGCCTCTGCCCTTCAGACTATCAAAGCAGATGCTGAGCCTGATGGGCAACTGTTGGGCAGAGTGAACGGAATTTTAGGTAAGAACTGGGAAATAGTAAGAGCTGGAGAGGACAGGGTCTCCACAAGGAGAGCAACAGAACAAGAAAATTTGAACAGAGGGAACTTCCCAGAGACTCATACTCCAACCAAGGACTATTCATGGAGATAACCTGGGTTTTCTTTGTTTTGTTTTGTTTTTAAATTTGATACAGATGACTCTTCAGAATCTTTGCCATCTTTTCCTCATCTCAACAAACAATTTCCATTTGACTGACTTCAATTTGGATGTTCTTTCATTTTCTTGGCAAATATAGTGCTTAGTACTAAAGAAAAATAAAACCAGTAATAATAACAAAATTAGGTGTTATGCTGAGGACTAATGATGAATGTTTAAAAACTGCTAAATAAATGTTATGAAATAAGTAACATTATTGTCTCAGTTTGATAGAACAGACTCTAGTTCTGTTTCAAGATTTTCTTTAAATATTTTATTCCTACCACGATCACAATTTTATCTAAATATGAGTGACCCATATTTTCTGTCAATTTATCCTATATAACAAACAACTATTTTAACATTACCTATTTAATCATGCAAAGGACCCTCCAAACTATATCTTCTAGTGTTCTCAGGCAAGAAAACACATTCTCCACTTGCGCAGTAATCTTCAAGATAGTACCTCAACACCTTGCATTTAATCCATCATATTTATCATCCATTGCATTTCTCTATACTTCTGACTTTGCTCCCTTGTATAGCTCTAGTTGTTTAACTTGGCATATATTTTCCTCAGCTATATTACCTAAGTCTCAGCTCTCCTTTATTAACACTTTCCCCAGTTTCTGCCCCACTAGGTTACTGTATGATAACCAATGAGATTTTTACTTCATATAATCATACCATTTTTCTAGTTTAGAAATAATACATTTTCATTTTTCTAATAAAGGACCTCTCTCAACACAGTCCCAAAGGCTCTGTGAATCTTTTTCTAGCCTCACCTCATTCAATGATCTTTCCCTATGCATTCACATTGACCTTCCTTGGATTTAGTATGCTTTTCTGTAGCCTAAGAAACTTTCTCCTGTATCGTTTTCCTAGCAACCATTTTTCTTTGCTTTTTTTTAATATTAGAATTGTCATTTGATTCTGGTCTTTAGTAGTGTTTACAATAACAAAAATTCAGTAATATATAAATGATTTTAATATTTGATAGTTTGCAGATTTACATGATTTTTTAAAATTTTTTATTTAACTTTTATTAATTACACTTTATTCATTTTGTATCCCCCCCATAAGCTCCTCCCTCCTCCCTTCCTGATCCCACATTCCCTCCCCTTTCTGCATGCATGCCCATCCCCAAGTCCACTGATAGGGGAGGTCCTCCTCTCCTTCTTTCTGATCTTAGTCTATCATTTCTCATCAGAAGTGGCTGCATTGTCATCTTCTGTGGCCTGGTAAGGCTGCTCCCCCCTCAGGGGGAGGTGATCAAAGAGCAGGCCAATCAGATTATGTCAGAGGCAGTCCCTCTTCCCATTACTATGTAACCCACTTGGACATTAAAAGTTATGTTCTGCATCTCTATTGATGTCTCTAGATGAAGTAGTTTGTCTGCTCCCCACATTCTTGTTTCGCCACTACTCTTGTTTTCAGTCATGATAGATTTAATGTTCTTAACTTCTGGGCTTAAGCTGCAAGAAAGTCCAGAAGCACTTTCACTCATATTAGAAAAGCCATTCTTCATATCAGACTCCCTAGGACACCCACATGGAGACTGAGCTGCCTGTGCTCTACATCTGATTGAGGTGTCTACTTCCTCTTTATGAATAGGACTTGGTTGATGAACTATTCTCTAAAGGCTTCCCTGCCCTGAGAATTTTTTTTTAGCTTTGTTGGTCTCCTTGTGGAGCTGCTGTCCCTCCCTGCTCATTCTATCTCTACCTTCTTCCACAAAACTCTCTAAGCTCTGACCAAAGTCTCACCTTTGCAGAAAATTTGGAATAATACTATCTCAAAATATTAGTCCTTTATAATAAAAATGGAATGGTACTAATATAGAAACTGACTGGTGGAAAAATAGAATTGAATCACACATCTAAAATATAAACCCATACTCTTATGGAGATTTGCTTTTTGACAAAGAAACCAAAACCATACAGGTGGAAAAAAAAAGATAGGATCTTCAACATCTTCAACAAATGGTGCTGGTCTAAGTGGATTCCAATATATAGAAAAATGAAAGTAAATCCACATTTCTCACCCTGCAAAAAACTACAGTCCAAGTGGATCAAAGACCTCAACATAAAACCAAACACACTAAATATGTTACAAGAAAAAGTTGGGAGGAAACATTGAACTTTTTGGCACAGGAGAAAACTTCTTGAAGAGAACACCAACAGCTGAGGTTTTAAGAGCAACAATCCACAAATGAGAAACCATGAAATGGAAAAGCTTCTGAAAATCAAAGGACACTGACAAAAGAACAGAATGGCAGCCTAAAGACTGGAAAAGTTCTCCACCAAAACTACATCTGACAGAGTTCTAATATCCAGAATATATAAAGAACTCAAGAAGATAAACACCAGCAAATCAAGTAATCCAATTTAAAAATGGGGTACAGATCTAAACAGAGAATTCTCAATAGAGGAATATCAAATGGCTGAAAAACACTTAAGGAAATGATCAATGTCCTTAGTCATCAGGGAAATGAAAATCAAAACAACCCTGAGATTTCACCTTACACACATCAAAATGGCTAAGATCAAAAGCTCAAGTGACAACACATGCTGGAGAGGTTGTGGAAAAAGGGGAACCCTCCTCCACTGCTGGTGGGAATGTAAACTTGTACAACCACTCTGGAAATCAGTCTGTCACTTTCTCAGACAATTAGGAATAGTGCTTCTTCAAGCTCCAGCTATACCACTCCTAGGCATATATCCAAAAGATGCTCAAGTACACAAAAAGGACATTTGCTCAACCATGTTTGTAGCAGCTTTATTCGTAATAGCCAGAAGCTGGAAACAATTCAGATGCCCCTCAACTGAAGAATGGATACAGAAATTGTGGTATATCTAAACAATGGAATATTATTCAGCAATAAAAAACACAGAAAACATGAAATTTGCAGGTAAATGGTAGGAACTGGAAAAGATCATCCTGAGTGAGTTATCCCAGAAGCATAAATACACACACGGTATATACTCACTCATAAGTAGATACTAGACATATAATATAGAATAAACTTGCTAAAATCTGTACACCTAAAGAAACTAGTCAAGAAGGAGGACTTTGGCTAAGATTCTCAATCCCCATTCAGAAAGGCAAAGAGGATGGACATCAGAAGAAGGAGAAAACAGGAAAGCAGGACAAGAGCCTTCCACAGAAGGCTTCTGAAAGGCTCTATCCTTTCATATAGAGTTGGCAGATGCTGGCCAACTTTTGGGTAGAGTGCAGGGAATCTTATGAAAGAAGTGGGAAATAGTAAGACTTGGAGAAGACAGAAGAAGCCCCAGAAGGAGAGCAACAGAACCAAAAAATCTGGGCACAGGGGGTCGTGCAGAAACTAATGAATCAATGATGGACCTTGCATGGAGAGGAAATAGACTTCCTGCTGAGATGTAGTCCATGGGCAGCTCAGTCTCCATGTGTGAGCACTAGTACGGGGAGCAGGGCAGCCACTGACATGAACTTGGTTGCCTGTTCTTTGATCACCTACCGCTGGTGAGGTGGCCTTATGAGGTCACAGAAGAAGGGGATCCAGGAAGTACTGATGAGACCTGAGAGGCTAGGGTCAGATAGTTGGGGAGAAGGACTTCTCCTATTAATGGATCAGATGAGGAACATAATGGGAGGAAGAGGGCTAGAAGGCGGGATCAGGAGGAGATGAAGGAGGGGCTACAGGTGGGCTACAAAGTGAATACATTATAATGATATAATAGTAATAATAATGAAAAAATATTAAACAGATATTAGTCCTCTCTGTGATGTGGAGGTGTTAAAATTATTTTCCCATTCTGTGGGTCTGCCGTTTTATACTATTGATGGTGTACCTTACCTTACACATGCTTTTAAGTTTCATGAGGTCCCATTTATTAATTATTGATATCATCAGTGCCTGAACTGTTGGTGTTTTGTTAAGGAAGTTGTCTCTTGTGCCAATGCATTCAAGGCTGTTTTCTAGGTTCTCTTTTATTAGATGTAGTGTAACTGGTATTATGTTGATATCTTTTATTCACATGGACTTGAGTTTTGTGCAGGGTGATAAATATGGATAAATTTGCATTCACCTATAAGCAGACATCCAGTTAGACCAGCACCATTTATTGAAGGTGCTTTACTTTTCCCATTGTATAACTGTGGCTTCTTTTTCAAAAATCAAGGGTTTCCAGGTGTGTGGGTTTATTTCTGTGTTTTTAATTCTATTCAATTTTTCAACTTGTCTGTTGTAATGCCAGTATTGTGCTCTATTTATTACTATTGAATAAGGACATCATTTAATTTGCAGGCAAATGGGTGGAACTAGAAAAATATTATCCTGAGTGAGGTACAACAGTCCCAGAAAGAAACACATGGTATATACTCATCTATTAGCCACAAAGTAAAAGATAGCCATCCTACAGTTCAAAAACCCAAAGAGGCTAATACAAAGGAGGATGCATATATATCACTCAGAAGCGAAACAAAATGAGCATCTGAAATAGATAGAGGAAAGGAAATAGGTGAGAGAGGGGATAGGGAAAGGAATGAGGTGGACATCAGGGAGGAGAGCTTAGAAAGAGAACTGAAATTTGTGAAGGGGGTCATTTGTGGGAATAGGTAGGTTCCTGTGAGTCTTTTATAGCAGTAAGAGGAAATGTAGCCTGAGGTGATCATCTCCTATATCCACGCAGAACTTTCAGTGGAGGCAAAGAGACACCAATCCATACACAAAATCTTCCACTCATTCAATCGATTACTGGCCCAACCTGTATTGCCTGCCATGAGAAAGGGTCTACCACCATGGTCAATCGTAATAGTACTCTGTCATTCCTGCAGTCAGGAGACTAGCATAATAGTTATCTGATTGACTTAAAATAGCAGCTGATGAAAACAGACACAGACAACCACAGCCAAACATTAGGGAGAACTTGGAGAAGCTTATGGAAGGGGGTGGCGGAAGGGGTTGAAAGAGCCAGAGATATCAAGGACACCACAAGAAAACCTACAAAATCAACTAACCTGGATCTATACAGGTTAACAGAGACCAAACCTCCAGAGAGCATCCACAGGACAATTCTAGGCCTCACACACATAAGTAACAGATGTACAGCTTGGTCCTCATGTTAGACATCTAACAGTAGGAGGAGGGGCTGCCTATGATTTCGTTACCTGCCTTTGGATCTCTTTTTGCTTTCTAGACAGTTTTGTCTAGCCTCAATAGAAGAAGATGGGACCAGCCCTATATGATTTGCCAAGGAGGGTTACAATCCATGGAAAGTCTCCCCTTCTAAGAGAAGAAAGGGAATGAGGAACATGGGGAGAGAGGAGAGGTGAGAGGAAGGGACTGGAAGGAGAGGAGAGGAAAAAAGATCACATAAGCTAATAAACAGAAATCAACTCCTAGTGAAATAGAAGCAGTAAGTAAAATCTCTGAAGCCAAAAAGCCCAGGGCCAAATGGTTTTAGAGAAGAATTAAGAATTTCAAAGAAGAGTTAATGTCAATACTCCTCAATTATTCCAACAATAGAAATAGAATGACCATTGTTCAATTCATTTTACAAGGTCACAGTTACCATGGTACCCAAGTGACATAAACACTGAACAAGGAAAGAGAATTACAGAACAATTTCTCTTAATAACATAAATGCAAATATTCTCAACAAAACACTTGCAAATTCAATCCAGAACACATCAGAAAGTTACTCATTATAATCAAGCAGGCATCATCCCAGAGATTCAGGGATGGTTCAATATACAAAAATGAATAAATATAATCTACTACATAAGCAAGCTGAAAACAAAACAAAACCAGCTAACCAACAAACCAAGCACCCCAAACCAAAAACCAATGATCAACCCTTCAACAAAATCCACATATCTTCATGAAAAAATTACTTTAGAGATTAGGTAGGGATACAGGGACATACCTTAAAATAGTAAAGGCAGTTTACAGTAAGCCTATAACCAACATCAACTTACATGGAGAGAAACTCAAAGCAACTCCACTAAAATCAGAAAAGAGACAAGGTTTTCCACTCTCTATCCTATTCAGTGTAGTAAATTTTAGAACAATAAGGGCAACTGAAGAAAATCAAGGGAATACAAATGGGAAAGGAAGATACTGAAGAAAGAAATTGATCTCAAAATATATCAGAAGATAAAAAGATCTCCTGTATTCATTTATCAGTAGAATCAATATAATAAATCCAGGAGAGGACAGGAGCTCCACAAGGACAAAATATATCAGGGCAAAGGGTCCTCTATGAGACTGTTTCTCCAATCAAGGACCATGTCTGGATATAACCTAGAACCCCTGCTCAGATGTAGCCTATGGTAGCTCAGTATCCAAGTGGGTACCCTAGTAAGGGGAACAGGAACTATTTCTGACATGAACTCAATGACTGGCACCTTTACCTCCCCCTCTCCCAGAGGGAGGTACAGCCTTGCTAGGTCACAGAGGAGGACAAGGCATCTAGTCCTGAAGATATGAAGATACCTGATAAGCTAGGGTCAGATGGAAGGGGAGGAGAACCTCCCGTATCAGTGGACTTGGAAAGGAGCAGGGAGGAGATGAGGAAGGGAGGCTGGGGTTGGGAGGGAAAAAGAGAGGGGGCTATGGCTGAGATACAAAGTAAATAACCTGTGATCAATATAAAAATAAAATTGATAAAAAACTTAAAAAAACGAGCATCTGCAAAAGCAATGTACAGATTCACAGCAGTCCCTGTCAAAGTTTCAACAAAAATTTTAACAGATCCTAAAAGAACAATTTTAAGCTTCGTATGGTATCTCAAAAAAGGATAAATAAAACAAATCTAAATTATAAAAGAACAGCAGGAGGTATCAACATTCCCAATTTCAAGTTATGCTAACAATAGCATGGTATTGGCACAAAATCAGACATAATCAATAAACTTTAATTGAAGACCCAGACATAAAGCCACACAGTCATATCATCAGAGAAGCTTTCCCCTTCAGCAGATGGGGAAACACACACAGAGACCCATAGGCAGAATGTTGTAGTAAATAAAAAAGAGTGTTGGGCTATGTAATGTTTATTAGTAGCACTATGATTATCATGGCCGTGCTATGTAACCTGCTCTCACAATTAAGACATAGACATCTATTAGATTTTTTGCCTTATTTACAGTGGACTGGGCAGATAGTCTTACTCACTCTCTCTAAGTATCCTCACCATCCATCTCCCAGCCACCACCCAATGACTTCCTCTTTAACCATCCTCATCTGATCTACCTTTCATACATAATCACATACTCACTTGTATTTTTCATCTGGGCTTTTTCACACCATTATTGGATTCCTTCCTCCTTGCCCATGTGGTTCCTTCTCCACCTAACCCATGGTGGCGTCCTCCTTCCCTTTCTCTTCCTGTCACTCTATCTCCCGTTATTCTCTTGAACCCAAAGTCCAGGAAACTTACCCATGTGTACCCCATTCGGCTGTGCCCAGGTATAGACTGTTTAATCAACCAATCAGATATAATGACTTAGGCAGGTCTACACAGCAAGGATAGGTTTACACAGCAAAATAACCATATCTGGAAGGTTAGCATCAGAACAACCCCCAACAGCATACATTATTCAGAGATTGAGAATTTGGAACACTCTTTCTTAAAATGGATGTCTTCCTCAAATCCTTCCCTGCAGGGCTCAGAGATCCCTGTGAAAGAGAAAGTAGAAAAGTGTAGAGCTGGAGGAAATGGAGGATACCAAGAAAACAAGGCCTTCTAAACCAATATAATTAAATTACATATGAACTCACAGAGCCCGAGAGAGTACGCACAGGGCCTGCATGCATCTGCTCCAGGACTTTTGCCTATATATTATGTCTTTTAGTTTAAACATTTTATGGGATACCTGAGTGTTTAACCAAGTAGATCTCATTTCCTTGTACCTTTTCTTGGGCTCTTCTGCTTCTCTGTTTCATCCAAGTTCAGTGTTGGTTTTTGTTTTGTCTTATTATACATCATTATTACACTTTAAAATTCTCTTTGTTTACTAGTGAGAGAAAGAAAGTGAATAGATCATGATAAGAGGAGAGGTGGGGAGGAACCGGAAGGAGCAAAGGGAGAAGAAACTGTAATTAGTATGTATACAATAGAATAAAATATCCATTTAACTAAAAGGGAAAATAATCTAATGTTTGAAATGAGTTAAGAATATTTTGTATAATAAGATATGTGAACATAAGATCCATTATTCTCTGGATTCGTATATATGAAAATTCAGTAAAGGGTGTGGTCGTTTCAAAGAAAGTGGTCCCCTTTGGATCTCAGAGACTTGTACTATAAGGAGGTGTGGCCTTGTTGGTATAGGGGTAGTCGTGTTCGTGGAGTGTATCACTGAGGATAGGCTTTGAAGTTTAAGATGTTCAAGCCAGACCCAGTTGTTCTTTTGTCCTGCTGCCTGTGGATTCAGATGTAGAACTCTCACATACCTCTGCAGCGCCACGTGTGCCTGCATGCTGTCATGCTTTCTACCGTGATGAAAATGAACAAAACCTCTGAACTGTATACCAGCTCTAATGAAATGTTTTCATTTACAAGAGTTGCTGTGGTCATGTGGTCATGGTGTCTTTTCACAACTATAGAACAGTACCTAAGATTTTTATATATATAGTGAGCCTAGCAAGAAACTAGTTCTATTTTTAAAGTCAGATAGAATGAAACTGAGATTGATATTCTTCCATTTGACTAACTCTGTATCTTTGAATACATCTTGTAGATTTTCTAGGCTCAAGGATTTATTAGTCAAAAAACAAAAATAAATAAATGTTACTTTTTGCTTAGTATTGTTTATGTCATAGATAATAAAACAACATGACTGATAAATTTGTCATAAACACATTGTCTTCGTTACTGTTGACTGTCAACCAGAAAGAATCTAGAATCCAATATGATAAAAAGACTCATATTGGATTCTAGATGTTGTATAGAGTTGTATATTAGAATAACTGAGGTGGGAAGATCCATTCTAAATGTGGGTGGCATCATCTAATATGCTGCATTCTGTGCTGAATGAAAAGGAGTCGTGCAGGGCACCATTCTTCTCTGTAATTTTCCTGAGTGCAGAAATAAAGGGACAAGTTTTGTCTTTCTCCTGCCACCACCACGACCCCTTGCTCCCCTTGCAATGTGAACTATAACTTCCACCTGTAAGACCCCCTAAGTTACTTATTTCTTTAGTTGCTTCGGTCAAATATTTTGCTGCAGAAGGAGAGTAATTAAAACACACAGGATTATAATAAGAATCCAGTAGTTATGAACTCCACTCCATTTTTCACTTATACAGGAAAATGAAGGTGCCCCAAGAAGATTTTTTCCTTTACAAGGGGTTTCACCTAGAACCCCTGCTTGGACGTAGCCCATGGCAGCTCAATATCCAAGTGGCTTCCCTAGTAAGGGGACCAGGGACTGTCTCTGGGATAAATTCAGCAGCTAGCTCTTTGACCTCCCCACCCCCAGAGTTAGGCTGAGTTTATTTGAAACCACAGAGACTTCTCCATATCAAGTTCAAAAACAATCAGTTAGAGGAGGAGCTAAAATATTATTTCAATTTTTATGTCTTTCTGGCTTTAAAAAACTGTTTCAAATTAAAACATAACAATAATACTATAAACTAAGAATAATCACCATGATATAAATGTATCAAGAAACTTGGAGAGTAATAAAAGTCTATGAAAGAATGCTCAAGTATGCACTAATTTAATTCATTTAAAAAGAATCTTAAAAATAATGTTTAACTGTTATACATTATATTGGCCACAGTTCTTCTGATGCTCATGGTATATTCAACAAGAAACTTGAATTAGAGTTGGCATATGTTTTAGGGTCATAGCCCATCAGGCAGTGGAAAGCAAGGAAGCAGTTGTTTGTGGCTATAGCTCCAGGAACATGAGAGCTCCCATTTATCTAATACAGGAAAGAGATAGTGAAAGATTGAGCCCAAACAGGGCCAGGCTATAATCCCCAAGATCTTCCCCTTAATAATTCACTTCCTCCAGATAATACACACTAGCAAATACTTGCAGAACTAATCAAAGCATTGTAATACTCTCGGCACCAACTACTTAAGCACACAAGTTTATAGGGACTTTTCATAATCAAAAACAACACTGCACCTGTATCATCCATAGCTTTATGGTAATCTCACCAAATGAAAGGCATCCAGTCCAACTTCAAGTTTTCTATTTTTCTCAGCAGCCCTACTACTCTTCAAAACTCCACAGTCCGCTTTGAGACATGAGACAATCTTTTAACTGTGAGCTCTGTGAGGCAAAAATAAGTTACTTTCAACACAAATGACATTAAAAGTGCATTCCCATTCCAAAAGCCAGGAAAAAGAAATCAAGGGAAGAGTGGATTAAGCAATACTGAAATTCACCAGACCAGGCATCAAACCCTATAGCTCTGTGTCCAACACTGGGGCATTCATGGGTTTGGAAAACCCCCTTCAGCTGCTGATAGGCCTGCTTTATATACAATTTGGATAAGTTCTGGTCAGGACCTGTAATCTCCTTGGTAGTTATTCCATATATTTTGTGTGCCACAGTACTGGTGTCTCCAATGAAACTTAAGTTTTTTCTTCACAGTTATTTTTTAAATTAAATTTTTATTTCTTTACATTAATTACATTTAATTTGCTTTGCATCCCAGCTGTAGCCCCCTCCATCATTCCTTCCCATCCCACTTTCCCTCCCTCATCTCCTCTCATGCCCAATTCCCAGTCCACCAACAGGGGAGGTCCACCTCCCATTCCATCTGACCCCAGTTTATCAGGTCTCATCAGGACCGGCTGCAATGTCCTTCTCTGTGTCCTGACAAGGCTGCTCTTTCTTAGGAGCCAGCCACTGAGTTCATGTCAGAGACAGTTCCTGTTTCCCTTGCTAGGGAACCCACTTGGACACTGAGCTGCCATGGGCTATATATGAGCAGGGGTTCTAGGTTATATCCATGAATGTACATTGGTTGGAGTATCAGTCTCAGAAAATACCCCTGAGCCCAGTTATTTTGGTTCTGTTGCTCTCCTTGTGGAGCTCCTGTACTCTCTTACTAACTACCCCTTCCTTCATATGATTCCCTGCACTCTGCCCAAAGTTTGGTTATGAGTCTCAGCATCTGCTTTGATACACTGCTAGGTAGAGTCTTTAAGAGGCCCTCAGTGGTAGGCTCCTGTCCTGTTTCTTGTTTCTTCCTTCTTCCAATGTCCTTCCCCTTTGTCTTTCTAAGTGGGGATTGATCCTCTTACCTCTGGTCCTCCTCCTTGTTTAGCGTTTTAAGGTGTACAGATTTTAGTTATGTTTATCCTATCGTATAAGTCTAGTATCAACTTATAAGTGAGTATATACAATGTGTGTCTTTCTGCTTCTAGGGTACCTCACTCACCATTTGCCTGCAAATTTAGTGATTTTCTTCTTTTTAATTCATGAGTAGTATTTCATTGTTTAACTGTACCACAATTTCTGTATTCATTCCTTTGTTGATGGACATCTGTGTTGTTTCCAGTTCCAGCTATTACCAAAAATGCTGCTACGAACATGGTTGAACAAATGTCCTTGTTGTGTACTTGAGTATATTTTGGATATATGCCTAGGAGTGGTATAACTGGATCTAGAGGAAGCTTTATTCCGAATCATCTGAGAAAGTGCCAAATTGATTTCCAAAATGGTTATATAAGTTTACATTCCCACCAGCAATGGAGGAGGGTTCTCCTTTCTCCACAACCTCTCCAAAACATGTTGTCACTTGAGTTTTTGATCTTAACAATTCAGATAGATGTGAGGTGAAATCTCAGGGTTGTTTTGATTTGCATCTCTCTGATGGCTAAGGATGTTGTGAAAGATCTGTTTGAAAAACACTTCAAGTCTAGCCAATCTTTGTGTCAGTCTCCACACTCTCTTCTGTCTCCTGATTTCAACTTGTGGATCAATGTATAAGCTCCCAGCTATTCCTGACACTATGCATTCCATGATATCCTCTGAAACTGTAAGTAGAAAATTAAATACTTTCTTTTTAAACTTGCCTTGGGCATGATGTCTTATCATAGCACTAGAGAAGCAACCAAAATAAGGGACCTGTTTCCAAGTTTGATGGCCTGAGTTCTATCTCTGGGACTCACAAAGAAGAGAGAAAGAATGAGCTATAGTATGTTGTTCTCTAACTCCCAAATAAATAAATCATTTTATAAATAAATAAGGCAAATTGAATGCATCACATGTGTGCCTATAATACACAAGTGTACATGTAGAGCACACACACACACGCACACACACACAAACACACACACCAAAAACAATTGGCAGAACTATGACCCTTTGAAATTAAAGAATTTGAGAAATATCGTAAATGCAGGTAGAATGAAGAAAGTAGGCAAAAGAGGAAATGAGAGGAGATAGAAATGTATCCACCTGGGTATATCTTTCCTGTGTCCTCTCTACAAATACTTTTGCTCTTGAGTATAATACTTGACAAAATGTATTGATTAACCTTTTTCCAGTATACCAGCAGAAAACCTCCTACCATCAAATTAAGTTCGTCCTTTTAATTTATTTATCATCTATCTATCTACCTACCTACCTAACCATCCATTTAATTTGTTTTTCCCCATATTCTTTATTCTAACTCATCTGCTAAAGTATATTTTTCCTTCTTTTCATTTCTTCTTTTTTTCTCTTTTTGAATTTATGAATGTAAACTATCATCATTATTGACAATTTTGAAGAAAAAAAAAACCTCCTGGAATATTTTTGTCCTATCTGCCATTGATATATCTTGCTGAAGATTGTGACACTAAATTAGAAGGCACACATTTTCTATAATCTGCTTAGTCATTCCAATAAAAAAGATATCATCTCAGTATATATATTTACTAGCTTACAGAGGGGCCAATAATGTCAAACAGGCCTAAAGCATGTGATTTCATGAAAATCAGATTTGTACAGATGGGAAGAGAATTGTCACATTAAGTTACAGCTGTGGGCTCTGATTTTATGTAGCCAACCCATATAAAACTGGCCCTAATAACATTTATTTCTTCATTAAACTTAAGTTTTCTGTAGACTCACTTAAACAAGAATTTTTAAAAGGGTATACTGTAGATGCCCTCTGTCCTGGAGGTTTCCTTTTGCAAATGTTAATCCTACGGTACATTTCCACTGGACTTGAAGAACAGCGTAAGTCCAGTGAGTCAGTATTGCTAAATGAAGCAGTTTTAAGGATTGCAATACTTCCCATACACATATACGGCAGGAGTAATTTGTATCTGCTTTAAAGATAGGCCGTGGCAAACTACATTGAGAGGCTTCCCTCATTTGGCTTATTTTTTTCTGAGATGCATAACACTGTGTCCAAATGTTCACTTACATAAGAATAATGTGATGTAAGAGAACCTCAAATATCTAAGCATATTTGCATGACTGAAATTCTACATAATCATTAACATTGATAATATTATATACTTTCTATGGAAGTGTTTTGCCAATATAAATATTTAGCATCAAAGTTAGCAACTTGACTTTTCACTGTTTTACGTCTGAAAATAATTTCCCAACTTCTACATTGTACATAAGAATCCAATTTAAAGAATTATAATAGTCTTTGAACCAAGATGAGTGGATAATTAGACATTCATGTTTTCTAAGACAATGCAGATATGGTTCTGCACAAGGAAATTAAATAATCACTTTATCTTTGAGAAGGATAACAGGTTGTTTTTTAAAAGGACTGGATTCCAAATTACTGTGGGGATGATTCAAATAAGAACCTCCTGGTGCTAGGAAACAAAAATGCAAAATGGAAATCATCTTCATAACTATATCAACAAACACATACAACTGACCAGTCACAATACAAGCAGATTTATATATTTCATAGTTACATTAATAACTTCTGTTACCCTGTCATTGCCCATTTTAATTAATCTTTCTCTCTTTCTTTATTGTCTTATGTCTGTAACTTTGAATAATAAAAGGAAATAATGCTTCCTGTTTTTTCTGCATCTGCTGAAATGCAAACTGATGTGTCCTAAACTATTGATTAGAATCTTATTTTTCATTTCTCATTCACTTACCAAACCATGGATAGGATGAGTTTCATTTATTAGTGTTTCTATTCATTTGGGCTGATCTAGCAAGATATGCTCAACTAAACAGTTTTTAAGCAATAGAAATTTGTTTCTCACTGTGCTGGATACTGAAATTTCAAGTTCACTATGTCAGTCTGACCAGGTTGGTGTAATGCTAATTTTCTCTTTGACCAATGGTGCCTATGCAATCTGTCTTTACATGGCAGAAATAGTCCAAACTTCTGTGGACCTCTTGTAAAGAAACACTTGTGTTGATCAGGAATGATTCCTTCATGGTACAAGCACTTCATAAAAAACTCAAAGACTCCTTCACCAGGCATTAGGTTCTAACATATGAACCCATTCAGGAGAAAGGGAGCCACATTCATACTTCAGAAGTTAGGAGTAAAAAATGAAAGAAAGAAAGAAAGAAAGAAAGAAAGAAAGAAAGAAAGAAAGAAAGAAAGAAGAAGGTTAGGATAATATCAATGCAATTCACTAACAAGAAAAATCACATCAGCTATCTGTGAGTTAGCATTTCACTTTTGACAGTTTACATTCTTAAATCAACCATCACTTGGCCTGCCATTTAGAAGTTATGTTCAGTGGGCATAATAAGTTTCTTTCAGGTGGCCCACTGCCTTAGATGACAGACATCAAGTATATATTATGTATGACATTCACTTTAATAAAATATGTCATAGGCTCTTCAAGAGTAATTTCACATAGAAAATGTGCTTTATAAAACAAAAGCAGATGCTGCCCTTGGGGCCTGTCACACACTGCTATTTCTTTATTCATTGTACTACCAGGATTACATACTGGTATCCTTAACCAATATTTCAGTACTATAAACAGTTAATCTTTCAAGTGGAATTTCTATAAAAACTTTAGAACATATAAATTTATTTTGCAGAAAAATGCAGATGATTCATACCAATTAAGTTCAAGTTGTGATCTGATTCTGTCTTTTTACCTTCAGTTTTTATCACGTTTTATTAAATTTGTTCTTTGATGACTTCGTACATTCATATAATGCTTTATGATTACTCTCACTCCTAATGTCTTTTATCTGCCTCCCACTCATGTCAACTCTCTCTTTTCCTTTCAAGCCCTTTTGTCCTTATTGTATATCTTTCCCTGCTCACATGGCATTTATATCTTGTAATGTAACCAGAACAGGCCAAACATAGCTAACCACAAATACCCTGAGACCTAAGAGTTTATGAAAAAATATGTAGGTAAACCTATAACATTGTGAAACAATTAAAAATAAACAAGTTTAAAAACTAGAATTAGAAAGAAGGTATGAAACATGGATGAATAATACTTTTCCTAAACGTTGCCAGGGAGTAAATAAAATCTAATAGCAGGTGTGGTGTAAGTCCTTACAAGTTGTTAGTCAATGAGAAACATGACATGCTCTTCCTTCCTCTCAGTGGCCCACCAGAACTAATAGTTATGACCTAATTGCTAGAAATTAGTTGCTGAATGCATTGTATATATTAGACAGAAATCAAGCTGGAACTCATCTGGAAGCTTCCTCCCTGTTGGCTAACTCCTAAAGTGTAAAGATATGCTGTGTAGACATCAATGGTCTTAACCAGCTCTTAACCCTATGAATAGTAATACCAACATTCCATGATATACAGGCCCACTAGTGGAATAGGGTTATGCCTGTTATGGGGTTAATAAAGAGACATGTGATTAGGTGGGATGCCTGTTCCATGAACGGTAATTCATTCCAAGTATTAGGAGTCCAATTAAAAACCCACCTCTGAGGAGATATTAGGTTCTAAAGTCATCTTAGTACTATCTATTAGTTCAATTAGTATGTCTTTTAAATATACATGTTTATGCTCATAGATAAATAATATTATCATCGTTGATCAGAAAAGCTTCTCTTAGAGACAAATGGGCAAAATACAAAAGACTCACACTACTCAAAGTGCTGACAATAAATGACCATTGAGTGTTCAGTCCTAAGGAAGAGATTTCTACCATCCTTTACATTTATAAGGAAACACCACGAAAAATATAGTTAAAAGAATGTAAGAGCATGAATCTAGGGAGAAAAACTGTGAAGTGCCATCTCCAGAATAAAATACAGACACTGTAATCATTCAACCTTTTTTTCTAATTCTGTTCTTGGGTAAGATAGTTACACATTCAGAGTTCTTACTTTATTCTCTTTTTTCTTCAAACAAAGCAATCCATATAGTCAGAGAATCATCAATGAAATGGAAGAGATTTACAAACCACAGGTCAGACAAAGATACAAAGATACATTTGAAAAGGATATAAGTAGTTTATGTGACCCAAATAGTAATATAGTAATACATATGCCAAATTTGAAAATTATCCAACAACCTAAGTTGACGTTTCTGCAAGGAGGACATATAAATGATCAAAGGGTATGTGAAAAGATGCTTGATGTCACTAATATAAAAAATGGAAGATGAAAACTTAGTGAGAACCCTTCCTAATTGTCATGTTGAAAAAGCACATATTACAAAGTAGAAAGATTCTATAATGTTATAAGAATGCAAAATAGTACAGCTAATGTGGGGAAAAAATGGAAAAAAATTCAAAATAAATAAGGAAACAAAAGTGACCATTACATTAAATTTAGTAATTCCACTGAGTGCCTATGAAGAAGAAATGAAATGGAAATGTGGATATTATTTGCACCTCCACATTCAGTGCAACACTATTCACAACAGACAAACAGCACAAGGCCTTAAAATGTTTATGGACACATGAAGAGAGAGAAAATTTCATCAAAACCACATCCTGTGGAATATTCACCCTGATAGCACTGTGTCACCATGGACAAACTTGCAGAACATCGCGCTCAGAGAAGCTAATCGTAGAAGATCAAAATTGAAAATTCCATTTATAGATTAATCTAGAAGTTTGAAGTTTATAAAAGCAATGAATGAAAAAAATGTGTTCTAGGACCACAAGGAAGGGAAATTAAGTCCTAATCTGTGAGAATTTCATTCTAGAAACTGGACATAAAATATTTTGCTTAAAGTTTACAATCTTGTTTTACACACCTGAAATATAACCAGGTGGAGCTGACAGAAGTCTTCCTGTCACAGTAATATAAAGTTTAAAAAATTAAAAAAAAAGAGGATGAAGAGATAGCTCAATTGCTTTCAATGGAAGCACGGTGACCTAAATTTGAATGTCACAACCCATGTAAAAATAAGCTGGGCCATGGTGGGATATGCATATCATCTTACCACTGTGGATGTGGAGATAGGTAGATTCCTGGGGCTCTCTGCTCATTCAGTCTAGTCTTCTTGGTGAAGTCATAGCCAACTAGAAAATCCATATGTAATGACGGTTGACTTACTATCTTGCTTATATATGTATAAATAAACTTGTTTATATATATATATATATATGACTTAAATGCATATACATATATGACTTTACTATCTTTTATATATACAAAACAAGATAAGTCGTATATATGATAGTAAATTGCGTGCATAAGTACTAAAACTTACACTCACTTCTCTCTCCCACACATGAACATTAGAAATAATAAATTACAAGGCAATGCTGACACTGCAGATTATAAGGTTCAACGACATGAAAAGATCCATATTTTACAAATTGTAAGAATGAAGAGAGCAATTCTGACCTCGATTTTCTGATGTAGTTTTTGTTCCCAGAATTCCAAGCCTTGTCCTCATACATACTTGAGTTGAAGTTCAGACTGTACAGAGATAAACAAATTACAAGTTATTCAATATCTCGACCTTCGGGTTCTTCTTTTGTGAAGTGGAAAGCGGAGTACGTGGTGAGCTTGGATTCCTGACCACCCCGAACGCCTTTGTCTGCCGCCTGCCCCTGTTGTGATGTTGTGCCTCCGTGAAGGCCACAACAGGAGATAAGGAATCACAGAAATGAGCTGTAATCAAAAGCAAAAAAGATTTATTACAGCATCTAAGGGGTGCCCAAGAGGTTTATCCAAAGCAATGTCCTCATTGAACAAATGTTGCCTGAGGGGTTGGGGATCCTGTTCATAATTAAACCGTAATGCACTTTTGGGGAGCAGGCATATGCTTGAGCATGCTCAGTTAAGTTTACTCCTGAATAAATTCTACTTGAATCCTACTTGGGTGCATGCTGCATAATCCAAATCTTGTCCCCAAGTGATTTTTTGAGGAAAATATTTTTTAATCTCATATATATTTATTAAAGATACTCTTTTCTCTTTTTTTTTAATTTTTCACATTAATTACAGTTTATTTACTTTGTATCCCATCTGTAGCCTCCTTCCTCATTCCCTCCCAATCCCACTCTCCTTCCCTCATCTCCTTCCTGCCCCTCTCTATGTCTAGCATAGAGGGCCTCTGAAAGACTCTGCCTAGCAGTGTATCAAAGCAGATGCTGAGACTCATAACCAAACCTTGGGCAGAGTGCAGGGAATCATATGAAAGACGGGAGAGTTAGTAATACCTGGAGAGAAAAATCTTAACCATTTTATGCCTACGCATAATTGTGTAACTCTACGATTACAACCCAGGTGGATTATGTAAAGGGACCTTCAAGAAAACAAATAATTATATGGACTACCTATCAGTGAAAACAAAGGTCCTAGGAGATGGTCCGGGAGATATACATGCTTGCAAACAACTTTGATGACTCAAGTTCAATTCCTGGGACCTGTACTTGAGGGGGGGGGGCACAGTAAGAAACTGCCAAAATAGCTGTTCCATTAGCAGAAAGGTTTTCTTTTATTGTGGAATAAAAAGAGAGAAAAAAATATCCAGAGGGATCTGGAAGAATCTAGAGCAGAAAGAAAGAGAAGCTGACTGGAAGTGACCAGGGCTATCTGCCAGAGAGATGGGGATAGCAGAGAACAGCACAGAACATCAATAAAGACTACAGCGAGGATAGCAGGTTAAAAGAATAGTGAGTATCTAAGGAGGGGAGCCAGGCAGATGAAGCCAGGCCTGGGAAATTTGGGTAAAAGAGGAGGTGAGAAGGGCCTAGAGGAGGGCTTTAAAATATATAATTGTACTTGTGCACAGAGATTGTAGGAGCATGCAGGCTAGCATGGGCTAAGATACGCAACCACAGCATAAGTCAAAGGAAAGCTACATGTTCCTTATGCCAGAACCAGGACAATGACTGCCTTTGGCAGTTAAGATCCTGATTCACCAGCTTCTGAGTAATTCTGGCTTCTCGTAAATGAGATCATCTCTCTATAGTCAATTTTGAGCTTATTTATACATATATGCACACATGTTTCTAAACATAACTTCAAAGTGTATAATGTTGCTTATATGTATCTTTTCAGGGCTGATCATTTGATATTGGATTAACAACTTTCCTGGGAAGACTATTTTTTCATTGTAAGCATTTCTTAATTGCCAATAATTCTTTGCTGAGGCTTCATGTCACGTGTAACAGCTAATAAAAAGAGGTGATGAATTTGAAAGAGACCACAGAGAGGTATGTGGGAGAGTTTGGAGGGAGGGGAGCGAAAATGATATAATTATATATCTCAAAAATAGGAATAATTTTTAATGGAAAATAGAAACATCCACCTCACTGAGCCATTCTGACTTTTAAGTGGCAATGCAAACAAAACTATGAATAACATGTAAAAGATTTCAAAAAATCTTAAAAATGGACATTTTTGGTTTTTTTTATATAACTATTATCATCATTTAAAAATGGATATCAGAATCAAGCTTGTAACTTTAAAATGGTAAATGCAAAAAATGACAGAATTCAAATGTTATTACTTTCCTCTAGATCTAAAAAAAAACATTTAGATCTAAAACATTTAGATCTAAAAAAAACAAGTGTGTAAGGTCATTCAGTGGGAAAAGCACTAGCTCTGCAGCTTGACCACCTGAGTTTGAACCAACTTCCTAAAAATCTTCCTCTGATCTGCATCTTCACCTGCTCTCACACACTCATCACTTACGCACACAGTAATGATGAAGCTTCCAAAATCTGTGAAAAGGAAGAAATACAAACATACTGTGTTGTTGAGAGATTTAGATATTCTGCATTCAAGTAGCATCAGTTGAGTCATGTCTAGATTGAAGGAGAAGTTCGGGCTGGCAGTCTATGGATATTTCAAGCACACCTTGGCTACACTTTCTCTTGAATTGAGCTTTTACAGCCCAATGAACTGCTCATAGAATCCTCCCCTCTTTTATTTTCAGATAGTCACTAAGTTTTATATTTTTTTAAGTGAAAAAAAAATTCCTCTCTCATATAATACATCCCTAACAGATTTTCCCCTCCCTCCATTCTTCCTAGCTGCCTAAACCTTGCTTTTTTTCCCCCAGGTCCACCCTCCATTTCCTCTTCAGAAACGAGCAGGACTCCAAGAGGCTAGACTCAAAAAGGACTAACAAGATATATTAAGACAAAGTGAAAGCTCTCATAGGGGGGCTGGACAAGGCAACCCAATAGGAGGAAAATTCTCACAAACAGGAAAAAGAGTCAGAGAAACCTCTGCCCCCACTGCTGCCAGTCCCACAAAAGCAGCAGACGAACAGCTCTAACATATGTAGAAGATCTCTTGCAGGCCTATGCTTGACCTTTCAGCTTCTGTGAGCCCGTGGAAGCCCTGCTTAATTGATTCAGTGGGCCATGTTCTCCTGATGTCCTCTATCCTCTCTGGTGCCTATAGTCTTTCTTCTCTCTCTTCCTGAAGTGCCCCTTTTCTAAGGGGAAGAACCCAGTGGAAATCTTGAGTTTAGTTTCTCTCTCTCCACATATTTTCTGTCTGTCTGTCTGATGATGACTGGTCTATGCATAATGCAGAATGTCTTTAGGATTTTTTTTTTGCCATTTATGTTTGATTCTACCCTAGTTCTGTGGCTTATCCATTCTCTGGTTTCTGGTAACCCAGGCAGTATAGGGAATGTGTCTCCTCTCATGGGAGTTGGCCTCAAATTAATCTCTCACAAGTTCTGCACCACCATTGCCCAGTATATCTTGTCGCAGGACCGATTGTACATCAAGGATTTTGTAGCTGGGTTGGTGTTTCTCTTTCCACAGACTACGGAGTGCCTTCTTGTGCAAAGAGACTAGAACATAAGGGTGTAGACGCCTTGAAGGCAGAAGCTCGACCTCTTTATGTTCAAGGAGCTCCGTGAAGGCTGTACTCAGTACAGAGAGACCTTTTTTCCTAGTATCAGCATGGGTGGTTTAAGGATCTCCATGGGGCCTCCTAGGTCAAAAATACTATGGAATGTAATCCCATCTGACTGCTGGAACCTGTCTGGCCAGTTCAAATTCTCCATTCACCATCACTAAGTATCCTCACGAGGCTCAGTTTTATCGATCCCATGAAGTTTCCACTGCACTTAGGTTTCCTCACAGCTCCCCTAATGCTTACCAATTCTCTCTCGCCCTGGACTCTCTCCCTCCATCCTCTTACCACACACATGCACACCTGATCTTTTCTGCTCCATCATCACTCAACTTCAGTCCATCAGCAGGCTCCATTTTAGGATTTCAAGTCATATTTTACAATGGAATGATTAAAAGCTCCATTTTGTAATATGGATATATTAGAAAATAAGCATGGCCAAATAACTCTTCACATTTTTTAAATGCCAGGCTCCTTGGGGACTATGTTTGGCTTTTCCTTTGCCAAGATAAAACACCTTAGTCATATATGTGGAACTGTGGTGTTTTACATGCTTGTGCACTTCTAGTATACAATGCAAAGTAATGGTCACTTCACTGGGCCACCTTTGAAGATAAGCAATTAGAAATGCATATAAAAGCAGCCTTTCTGGCTTATGTCTTCCACTGGTTATTAAAGAAGATAAGTGATTACTACTAACAGGGAGAGAACCTGTAATATAATCCAATGTGAAAATGAGCTTTACTCTCTATAAAGCTTTGAAAGCTAAAACATATTTAAATTTCTACGATATTTCTTTTCTCCTAGTTTTTATTCCTCACTGAGAACTAATTCAAATTGAATTTGGTATTACTAACAGAGAGCTTCATTCATTCATTCATTCATTCATTCATGCATCTAAGGGAAGAAATATATGCACATACACACGCATATATACATATATATATATATATATATATGCACAAATTATGGCTTTTAAAAATGTTTTAAAATGACATGAATGTTTTAAAAAGACATTCGTATCTACTGAGGTAGCAGTTTGTAAATCCTCCCATCTCATAGCATTAGCCCTCATCATGCTGCCCATCTTATCAGGGATGTGAGAAGATAGGTTTGCTCTGGTTCAGGAAAAACTACTAACTTGATTTTAAGCATTGTTTTTGCCTGCTATCCAGAAGAGGATCTGACTTGGGAAGCTCTTGGGTGAAGAACAATGCCCTGTGCCACTCTGAGGGCCTTAGGAAGGTAAATCTAATAAACAAAACTATTTCTAAATCCTGTTAGAAAAATTATCTCTACATTTCAGAAAAAATATATATATACACATATGTACACACACACACACACACACACACACACACACTAGGGATTCTAGGCTTGCACTCATTTTGTAGATTTCCTATAATTTTGACAGTCTGATCATGACAATTGTTTCTATTAAAAAGAAAGGTTTTGTACTTTTGTCTGTATGTTTCTCTGCTAGAGATTTATTTTTGAGTGACATTTCTTGTGGTTATGTTTAAGGCCAAACAAACTATTGGATTGTAGAGTTCCTTGAAGTTCTGCAAGACAAGCTAAGGTCACCATCTGCCCTGACATATTGAGACCAAGACACTGAGTCAGAAACCTGGAACAGCATAGTCTTTGGCCAAGGGGTTATTATATTATTTTTCCTTTAGACAATATTTCATTCACTAACTTTTTAAAAATAAGACAACATTTCAGGGAGTGGAGAAGATGGAGAGCCATAAAATGCTTACTACTAATGCATGAGCATCTGTCTTTGATCCCCAGACTCATTTTAAAGTTCAAGGTATGATATAATTCTGAAGCTTATGGTCCTAGGGCTGTGGGCACAGAAACAAAGATCACTAGGCCTTGCTTCCCAGTCAGCTTTGCCAATAAGTAAGACCCAAGGTCCCAGTGAGAGAGTCTGTCTCAAAAGCCAAGCCAAATGGTTCCTGAAGAAAAATCTCTCCAAGGCTGACCTCTCTTCTCAGACACATGACCACACACACACACACACACACACACACACAGATTTAACCTGTGAAAGTAAATGTAATTCATGCAGAAGTCTGTGAAAAAATTAAACTTATAAACTTAATACTATTTACTATATAAGATGAACATTGAAACTTAAATATTACACAATATGCAAAAGATACTTTTTAATAATATTAATTTAAGGGAAGTGGTATCTATTGGCTGCTTAATACACACTAGGAATAGTGATGGGTGTCTTTTTGTGAGCCGCCTTCCCCATTGGGCATCCAGGGAGCATGCAATGTTATCATGATAACATACACAGTAAGGAAACACAGTAAACTGATGGCCAAACATAAGGTAGACTTTAACTCCACTGGATTCAACTCCAGGCTGTGTGACTACAAATGAATTACTTTACATGTCTATGTAATTTACTTGACTTGAAAACTTAAGTATGGTAATAATACATCTGGCAATAGACTCAGTAAATACAATAAACAAGAGCAACAAAGTTAGCTTGATTTTATTCCTGAAATCTTATCGATGATGAATTTGGTTTTTCTTTGTCCATATGGTGTTGTTATTCTAACAATTGTTTCCATTGTTTTGTTGCTAATAGGAACTGTGTGGCTCCTATATTTCTCAAAATTATTCTGACTTGAATTTTAAATGTTTGTTTATTTATTGTTATTACTATTGTCTCTCTGACTCTGTGTATCTCTCTGTCTTTGTGTCTTTCTGTAGTAGTCTGCCTCTGTCTATGTCTCTCTCTGTGCCTGTGCGTGTGTGTGTTTATGCCACACTCTAGACACATGCATCTCAAAAGACAGAATATGAAGTCAGTTTTCTCCATTTACCTTTTCTGTCAGTCTGACCTCAGGTCATACTGTTTGTGTGACAAGTACCTTCATCTGCTGAGCGAGATCACCATTTATAACCTTAAATTTTGTTCAAAAAAATAAAAATATGTCCACACATTTCACTCATTATCTAATTTTGTTATATTTATCACATTTTTTTCTGTTTTCCATGATCATATATTAAGGCAAAATAGGTCAGTCATGAGAAAGAAAAATTAATTTAAGGGGCAAAGTAAGCTTCTCAGAAGAAAATTTAGGTCAACTGTCAAAGATGGGAATTTTTCCAGTTAAATTAATTGTTAATAAAATTTAATCTTAATTTAATTAAATATTTATCTAATATTTATGTCACACTGTGTTAATTTATTTAGAGATTGGCCTAAAACATTCTGTTTTTTTCAGTATGACTCTTTAAGATATTTAACCAGTGTTATTATTTAAATCACCCTGGTCTCCATTATAAGACTGACTTACAACTGTGTCTTTCTACCAATCGCTTTTTAGTCAGTTTTTCACTTTCGAAATTTTACATTGATTTAATGAACAAAGCAGATACTGATGTTTTTGTTGTTGTTACTTTTCGATTTAACCATATTCTAAAACAAACAAACAAACAAATTATTTCCACTAAATGCTTGGATTGCTAAAACTAATGGATTAAAAAATAAAAATAAAAATAAAGAGCATATGTAAAATTTAAAAAATATATATATTTGAATTTAGATTTTTAGGAAAAAAAATTCCAGCTTCATTTAATCAACCAACAATTGATTACTGTTTCACTAGTGGGCCACTTAGGTGACACCTAGGTAAATTTTTAGTGTTTCATATGCATGTCTGATATGCCAGTATGGGAGGGTCGGTTACAAATCGAGACAGCTTGAAGATGTAAAATATCCCCACAGGACCATATGTTCTAACTTATTCCTAGTTGCTGGTATTGTACCGAGATATCCTTCAAGTTGAGGGTCGGGGAAATCGCTTGGGGAAGTAAATCTCTGGAATGTGTCCTTTCTTCTGCCTCTCATCAAGTATGAACTGAAAGACTGTGCTCCATGTACTCTAGGTAACGTGATATCCTTCCACACCATAGGTCCAGAAGCACCAGAACTGTCTACAGCTAGCGGAAACTTTTCAATCCCCAAACCGGGATAATCCTGTCACCCTTTTAGTTTATCTCTCTCAGGTGTTTTGCTAACAGTGACAAGAAGGCTCGGTGATGCGCAGGTCTTTGCTGTCTGTGAGGTATATCAGGTATCAGAAAAAACAGAGTAAACCAAATACCACATCTCTATACCACACTTTTAGGGTTGCCATACAATGAGATTTTAAACACATGAAAAAAGTGGAAACATCAAAGAAGGACTAGAATAGCAGGTATATGTAGAACGAAGGTCCCTGAGAAATGAGAAAATGCATGGAGGTAAAACTGCCTTACCGTGCATGTTCACCCTGTAGAATGAACTTGCTGGCTTATGAACTGGCATGATACCTGGAAACTGAGAGTGCTAAGAAACACTCTTGAAAGCCAGAGTATTTGTGGAAAACAACACAAGCAAAAATGGGTTTAGGATCCTTCAGAACAGACAGAGTACACTCTCTGAAGCTAACACAGAAGAGTTCTTTCCGAGTAAAGTATAAAGAACAGGACAAGATCTCAGCAAGCAGGCACCTTTGCCTGAGACTAGATTGAGGTATCAGGTGATCTCTCCTTTAACAAACTCTCCGAATTGGGATAATTAAATTATCTGTGGAAAAGTAGCTATCGTAAAGAACAGGGACAACTTCAATGCATGATTTGTAGCATCCAGTAAAAATCAAGAACTACCAATAGACACCAAGTTAAGACAGGCCATAGATATTTCAAATTTCCAAAGTACTTGTCCCTGTGAAAATTAACTGTGCTTAATATAGCAAAGAAAACATCTGATGAAATTGTGAAATCTACCAAGGGCCAGTCATAGGGAAACACAAGACAAAAGTTTAAGATAGTATAACATGAGAATAGCTAGGGCTGAAGCAAATGGTTATCTTGAAATATGACACAGCAGTTGAAAAGCTGAATAAAGCAGAAGGTATCAGTGAAAAATTGTGAGGCTGAGCCATGAAAGCACAAAATATAAAAATGAGGCAGAAGACACAAGCTGCATTTGAGATGTGAAGCTCTTTCCTAAGTCCTTTTCAGTAAGAAAAGAATCACAATTGAAGTTACAGGAGCCAGGAGGCAGACTGCCTATGGATGTTCATAATGAAAGGACATTTTTTTTTTTTGAAATTGCATCTAGATGACAATGTTGAAAGTGAGAACTCTAGATTGATTAAAATGCCATGACGTAGGCACATAATGACATGCCAAACTAGCAAAAATATTGCTTATAATATAAATATTGACAGTTATTCCAAAGGATAAATCCCAGAGTTTTCCTAACCTCCTTCATTACATTAGGAAAATTACATCTTTCTTCCTTTCAGAGACAAAACTGGGGGAATGTTTATACCCTTTCTAATTTTTATTTTTTTTCCTCCTTTTTGATATAAGAAAATCCGTCTGTAACACAATCAGACAGGCTCAAAATAAATTTATATTATGCAGGATAATTTGTAACGTTTTGTTACATCAGCCACAGCAGACTTACATAATAAATAAGGCTGGCTGTTAAGGAGGAATGATTCTTGTCCTTAGCTTAAACTATTTTTAAAAAATGTAAAAAAAAAAAATTACACACAGTAGGTATTTATAACAAAGTAAAGCTCTTTTCATGTATTTCAGAATTGTAAAAATAGAGAGATAAGCAAAACCTAAAGAAGAGATAGTTAACTAATTTAGAAGTAAAGATCAAACTGTCATTTGGCAACATTTCTTATAGTTTTTAATAAAATTTTTCAAGTGTATTTTTGATAATTTCATACATGTATGTGTAATATATCTTGATTTTACACCCCCATTACCCTTATTTACTGAATTTACACATGCTTAAGATACATGTATGGCAAAATATACATTATTCTCATTCCAGTATTTCACTTTAATCGCCAGCTAAGAAACAAATACGGCACAGCTGCATCTTAATATTCTGTGAGCTAAGACGTTCAAAATATTAGAGAGCATATCGCCTGCACAGATAGGCTAGCCAACCAATCTAGTGCCAAGATTGTGGGCCACGATATGAGTCAACTGAGGAGCTAGCAGATTGAGGAGAATACTTTTTGGCAACAATAATTTTGTTTGCCTTCTAATACTCCATAGTACATCATAGATGAGTTTTGATTCCAGTGTAATGAAGTCCAAAAATATGGACACAAACTGTGTAAAATATAATCCCCGGAATTCCGTAGATTAATGCAGTTTAATGCAGTTTTGTGTATTATTCTCCTTATATGGTTAAAAATAAGGCTCTGTAAATATGAATAATTTAAATAAATCTTCATGTCTTCAAATGCTCATGTTTTTCCACTTGAGCATGGCATTAAACACTCATTAAAAATGACATATTAGTCATATGCTCATCAGCTTAACTAATTACACCCATCTACAAATAGGTTGCTGTAGGTGTGAGACCTGATCTAGTACCAAATATCAGTTACAGAGAAGTAAATGAAGCTGTAATTTTCTTCTTCCTTCATATGCACTTGGTTTAGGAAACAGTAGAATTTCTTAAGAAGCTATGACAATAACTATACAGTCTTTATAGAATAACTCCAAATTTCAAATAAAATATAGTTGAAAATTTAGTAAATCACTTAGCAATTATACATTTTGTGAATTTTGATCATTTCATATATTTTTAAAATTTGAAGTTAGAATCATTTTTTATTTTATTTTTTTATTTTTATTATTAGTTACATTTTATCAACTCTGTATCCCAGTTGTACCCCACTCCCTCCCTTTCTCATCTCCTCCCTTCCACTTTCCAAGTCCACTGATAGAGAATTTGCATTAAAATTATATGTTCTTCATTTTTTTCCATGTTTAATCATGATTAAAATAATTGAAAATAATCTGTCAAATGTTTCAAGTATGACCATAAATATAAAAAATGTGCATCTATGTATAGATTATATATTTACGTATGTATTTATACAAATATAGAAGCAAAAATATATATGCTGTAATATACCTTTGAGAAAGAATAAGAATTTTGAGAATGGCTGTAATTAAAAAGACCTATCCATGAAGTATATATCATATACATTTGTAAATATAGCAAGACATTAATATATTAATTTTTATCAAGTGCTTTTTATGTATATTGTATAGTAGAAAGATGTTCTTTTGTTTAGAGTTAATCTGAGACTACAAAAGTATGCAGGATGTTATCATCCATCATGTTTCTCATTATTTCATATGCTTTATTCAGAAAAAAATTCATAATCAGAGAACTGTTATGTATCACTTAAGACTAGACAATATACTAGGTATTAGAAAACTGAAAATTACAAAGAATATGGTAACCTATTGTGGAATTGAAATGCTGAGCTCTTCATTAGGCAGAAAAGAATAACTTACTCATTAATGGTGTCCCTGATAGATGGTCATTCTCAATGTCCATGTGTTAAATTTGAGCATACTCACAAGACTGAATTAGACAATGGCATACTAACTCTTTTAATATTATAGGAGTCTATTCTTCAATAAATACCCGAAATACCATCTTAAATTACTTCCCATGTTATTTATATCTATGCTATAAATAATTCTGACCAATACATTATATCATTTGAATGATGATCTAAGTCATTGATCTGTGATAAGAAGTCATATCATCCCTATATAACGAGTAGGTGACCTGGATTTAAATTGTTAAATAAGTAAAAAGAATTTTAATGAAATTAGTGCATAGGCTCAGATTTTTTTCACCAAACCTACTTTATTTAGGGTTCTATCATTCTTCTTCTTCTTCTTCTTCTTATTATTATTATTATTATTATTATTATTATTTGTTTATTTGTATCTCGGCTGTACCCCCCATGTCCTTCCGCTCGCACCCTCTTTCCCTCTTTTAAGCACCTTTACCTCCCTTCTGATCCCCAGCAACCTTAGGTAGGAGGTTAGAAGGGAAAAGCACTGTAGTCAGTCTTTATCTACTTCCTGCTGACCATGTTCAATGGGTCATTAAAGGATTACCAGACTCAGTATTCAGGATACCAATGGTCCAGTCCAAAGGCCATCACTAGGCAGCAAAAGCTGAAAAAGTCAGTTGTATTGCCCAGAAATGCTCTCTGGAATGTTTCTCTCTGTGAAGCCAAGTGTCAAAATACAGTGATCAGCACAGCGATGTCAATCCAAAAAGTGATGTCTCACTGTGTGTAGGACCTCAATATATGTCCTCTCCTCAGTGAACAGCCACAAATGTTCTCAGCTGGCCAAAGTGATGGCCCTCACACCTGAGAGCTCACAGTAAAACATCATGTGCCCTCTTACAAACTAACCTGGGCAAAACACCGCATGATAAAACAGTCTTCAAGAAAAACAGAAATTTCCACTTTATTATTGTTAATAATAATTTGGAAAGTTCTAATAGATTAAAGCCTATCTATAGAAATGACACTGAAATATACACAGTAGGTTACCAAACACAGTATAACGTAAAGGTAACAGAATACATAGTCACAATAATAAACAATCTATTACTTGATAATGAAAGAGCAACTCAGTTAATGACCCTTACCAGTGTTGCCAGTTCTAACTTTTATTATAGTGCATAGCAAATATAGATATTTATGCTAATACATAAAAACTAAATGTTGAATTATTAGTTATACCAAGTATATATTAAAATTAATGGTTCATAGAGTGTTAATATTCATTTTAGGAGAAAGTGCATATGACCTAATTAGTGATAATTAGGTTATTAGTGATAATAGTGATAACATGATGACCTGTTTGGTCTGCTAGCCCTCTATGTAATTAGTATGAATCAGAATGCTTGGAAAAAACCATATGTTTTAGTTCCTCTCCATGCATGCATGGTCTTTGGTTGGGGTTATCAGTCTTGGCAGGACCCTCAGGGCTCTTTTTTTTTCTTTTCTTTTCTTTTTCTCTGTTGGTCTCCTTTTTGGAGCTCCTGCCCCCTCTAAGTCATTCTTTCTTGACCTTTTTCCATAAAATTCCATGCACTCTGCCCAAAGTTTGGCTATGATTATCACCCTCTGCTTCGATACCTAGATCAGTAGAGTCTTTCAGAGGCTTTCTGTGGTAGGTTCCTGTCCTGTTTCCTCTCTTCTTCTGCTTCTGATGTTTATCAGCTTTTCCTGGCTCAGGTGTAGCCCATAGACTCAGTTTCCAAGTGAGTGTCCTAGTACAGGAAGTAGGGTTGTCTCTAGTATGAACTCAGTGGCTGGCTCTTTGATCACCTCCCCCTGTGGAGTGCAGCCTTACCAGGCCACAGAGGAAGACACTACAGCCAGTCTTGATGAGACTTGATAGGCTAGGGTCAGAGGGAAGGGGAGGAAGGCCTTCTCTATCGGTGGACTAGAGGAGTGGTATGGGAGGAGAAGAGAGAGGGTGGGTGGGATTGGGAAGAGACAAGAGAGGGGGCCACACTTGGGATACAAATTGAATAAATTGTAATAAATGATAATAATAAAAAATGCAAAAATAAGATACGTTATAAAACTGGGGAGTGATACCCTTGTGATAGTTTCCCAGAACTCAGGAGGCTGAGAATCTCTTTTTAAATGTCAGTGTTTTCATAATAGGAGTCAGGCCATCACTATTTATTATCATTGATGGAGAAGTAATATGGGAATGTTTATCCCTCTTCTCATTGTTTCACCTTTCATACTAGAGGACAGTAATAGTTACCTTTTAGTGTACTATCTACTAGAAGAAACTCATATATTATTGTTGGCATAATGTTCTTTGGAAATGTATAAACTTCACTCTTATTCATTCAAATGCTGATTTCTCTTCCCCACTCTCGGGTTTCAATCTGGACATTGCATTGTGATACTTATTCTAAGCATCACCTGTCTCAACTTTGTGTAAACATGCCAAAATAAAATAACCAGCCATAATGGAGCAATGGAGAGGAAGGAATCAGCGGGAGAGGGGAGGAGCCAGAGGACAGGAAGGAGTGGGAGGCAGAAGAGGAGGAGAGAGGAAAGAGGCTGGGAGAGAGAGGCTGGGGGAGAGGTCTTGGAACAACGTGGAGAATGAACCAGACCTAAAAGTTAACAAAAAGCAAGTATAATGGGTGAATTTAAATGTTAGGAAACTATGTGGGCTTGTGGTTTAGGATGGAATAACTATTGCCCAGCATTGTGTGCTAGATTAACTAAATAAATAATAGTCTCTGTGTGGTGATTTGGTTATACAGCTGTTTAGGATTAGCAGCAGTGCTACTAAAAGGTGTATCAATAGTACATATTAATGTATGATACAACATATTATCCCAAATACTTTACCTCTTGAGTATCTAAAGAGAGAACAGTAATTAAGGAAACATCTTAAAATAACAAAAGGAAAGACATGACACCAGAAGGAAATGTTATGCAAAATGCTCACTTATATTATTAATCAGTAGTTTTTCCCGAAGGTAAAACTACATAGCTGTTTTTTGAACTGTTTTATGGATCCAGAATCATTTTCAGAGTAGAGCTCTTATTTACCCCCCAATAAAGCAATCCAAAGTGTGTGTGTTTTAGAGTGCCAGGCAGTGGAGTGATTGGCACCATGAAACCATACTTCTTGATATTTTCTTCTCTACAGAACCCCAGAACAGATCCTGGCAAATAGGATCTTGATAAACCTATAGGGTAAAACAATAAATGGAGACTATATGTCAATACATGATAATAGATTATATATACTCCATTTTGTGAGTAAAGCTTAGAGCTGTTCAAACACACGTTATCTCAGTACATAATCATCAACAAAGAGAACTATTTTAATATTGTTGAACAAAAATAGAGTAAATTAGGTACAAAAATTCTGAATTGTTTAGTATAAAACTTCATTGAAAGTACATTATAAGAGTATAAGTTATATTAAAAATAACTCTCACTATATCTATGCCCACCCCCTGATTTTTTCTTCCTCATTTGTTTCTTTTCTTTTTTTAAATTTTTAATTTTTTAAAAATAAGTTTCTCACTATGCAGTTCTAAGATGTACTCTGATTCATAGAACTCTCTCTGCCTCTTTCATCAGTACTGGGACTAAAGGGGTGCACCATGACTGACAGGCTTCCCCTCTCTGTCTTTCATATTCTTTAAGTATTAGTGAGGCACAAAAAGGGCAAATATTTGGAATCTAAAGAAAAAAGTTTGCCATATAGCCCTTGCATAGTAGAAGTAAAAACAAAGTGACTCTTACACACACACACACACACACACACACACACACACAGATAGAGAGACAGACTGACAGACATGTACACGGCTGGGTGGGGGTGGGGGAATGTGATCAATATTTTTCTATATTCTGAAAAAAAATAGAACTCAGATCATGTGTCAGTAGATTTCCCACATCAGACTTTAGATACAAACATTCGCATTCTTGAAAATAGAATTTGAAAAATATAGAAAAACATTTAATATTTAACTGTTATTTTACATAAAGTAGAAATATAGGGCTGAAAATGGTGTTTCATGCCTGTAGTCCCAGAATTTGGGAGGCTATGGCAGGAGGACTCCGAAGAAGTTGGGTGTAGCATCAACTATATATACACTGAGACTAATCTCCTAAAATAGTAGTCATAATAGAACATATATAAAATAAACAGGAAGAATTTTTTTTTCAGTAAGTTACAAGGAAGAGGCAATAAAAATTTGAAAGTTGAAGTCTATCAACTTTCAGACTGTAAGCACAAAACAGATTTGTGTGTGTGTGTATTACATATCATTTTAGGTCCTTTAAGTATTTTGTCCCAATGAAGGCTTTGAAATATTTCAATAAAAAGTGATTATATTTTTCCACCTAAAAATAATTATAAATTGTATATATTTTCTCCTTTCAGTATGCCTTCAGTACTTTCTAAAACTTGTAAATGGGTGGTATTATAGCTCAGTGGAAGTACTTGCCTAAGAACTGGGTTTAATTCTCAGTGAAAAATTAAAAAAAAAAAATCATAGCCAAACCCAAGTCAGTCCAAACTAAACAACAACAAGCACAAAACCACAATTTAGGAATCACTATATTAAAGTATTATTGATCTCCAAAAAGCAGCTACTTTATGATTTTTCACAGTTTCTCCATTCTCTCTTTTACTAGGCAGATCCCGCTCAATTTTTATTGAACTATTAAACTATGTGTTATATAAATGTAAATATGTTATATGTGAACATATATATGTGTGTGTGTGTGTGTGTGTGTGTGTGTGTGTGTGTGTGTATAAAAACTTCTCAATGACTGGATTCAACAGTATAGCAAATGATAATTCATTATAATTTTTTTGAAAAAAATGATATATCCAGTATAATAATTCTTTTAGCACACCTGAAAATTGAAAATTATTCTGTTGCCTGAGCTTAAGAGCCATTGCTATCTTCATCTTCATCAGAAACAGTTGTCATATCTAATGAGTGACAAAGATACCCTGGTCTCTCAGGCAGATCCCACATTCTTCCTGTCAACTCTCCTTGCATTCCTTGATATTTCGTGGTCCTGTGGTCTGAGGAAGTGAGAGCGTTATAGACTGTGTAAAGTTAACTGAAGGAAGATAGTATCTAAGCAGCTATGGGCAAGTCATTATCCGTCCTGGGGTGAGACTTTGTGGTAGGTGTTATGAGATCACTATAAGCCTATAAGAAATTCCTCACACATGCTCTAAAATTCATTCTCATAGACTCATTATTGTGCCAAGTGTCATTTTAGAGAACTTGTACTTTGCTACATCATTGAGATGGCGTAGAAATTTGTTGCTGCAGGAAATAAATAGCATTAAAATCTTTCACTTGAACATATATATATATATATGTATATATTTATTTTGACTTGAGTTTCTGAAGTTCCTTCTTAATTGCTTAAGGCTAGAATTTTGTGATAATGTAAAAGAAAATCATTAATAATTGTTAGCAATTCAACTAAAACCATGCAAACCTAGAAACTATGCGAATACGGAGAACTCATATACCCTCACCCAGTTAAGGGTAACAGTCAAACAACATTTTGTAATGATATATTAGGAAACTGAGTTGTGAATAGCACTATGGCTAGAAAATGAAATGTTCCTTACAGGGCCCTTTTCAATATCAGTATTATTGATTTTCATGTTAACATAGACTTTTCAAGAGCTCTGTTTCAAAACAATAAATCAAAGAATAGTGTGCAAACCATCAATATTCTTACTAAGTGCAAAGAAGATGTGATATGATTTAAAAGATTAGGATAGAGGTGTGTAAGCAGGAGTCTTACTATTAATCATCCAAAGTAAACTTTATTATTTAAAAGCTATTGGATTTTAAGAAATTGAGTTTTTCTTTCTCAGCAATGTGGATTAGATTTACATGGTGTCATAAATACTGACAGCATTATGTTGGCCATGCATTCTGATTTCTCTTTCTCCTAAGCATCCTGCAAAGTAAGGATTATAGAAACATACTTAGGCTGGATGCACCCGGGGGTTAAAATGATGGGACCAGTGACTCTATGACTATTAAGCTGTTTTCATGCTGCTAAATATTTTGCATAGCAGTGGGGAACAGAGATACAAAGGCCTGTCTCAGCATCCTTTGCTGCAAGCCTATTTTCCGAATGATTTGTACAGACATTAAGGTTAACAGGTATTAGAGTTTTCTTGTGTTCTAAAAGAGACAAGGCGGTGCATGAAAATGTAAATGCATTTTTTAGAATTCCAAATAAAGTCAGAAGTTGAAGATAGCAGGCATTAACTGCACACCTCTCTCAATTAATGCTGTCCAAAGAATCCTGGCAGTAAATATTAAAATTAGCAAACCTCATCAAGAACCTTACTCAAAGCTAGCATATTCATTAGAACAATAAATGACATTATTTAAGTGAATTTACAATGTAGTAATGAGGATTTATTATGAAAGTCCAGCCTATATCTTTCTGCCTATCAGGTTGTGACAATGTACAAGAAAGAAAGGAATGATGGAAGGAAGGAAGGAAGGAAGGAAGGAAGGAAGGAAGGAAGGAAGGAAGAGAGAGAGAGAGAGGAAGGGTCAGAGGGAGTGAGGGAGGAAGGAAGGAAAGAAGAGAAAGAAAGGGAAAGGAAAGGAAAAGAAAAAGGGAAGGGGAGGGAAGGGAAGGGAAGGGAAGGAAAAGCAAGGAAAGAAAAGAAAAAAAAAATCACTTTGGTATGGAAAGTCCTCCAACAAGAATGATGTAGTCTCAAGAGAGTTTGACAAATGTGTGGATACAGAGCTGGAGCCTGCTTTCTTCTGTCAGAAATCCTAAGTCAAGAAGGAGGCTTGCTTGAGAAATCAAGAAAGGAATGCCTCAGAGAGGAGCTATTTGCCTGTGCCCAGGCAAGAGTGCAGGTAATCCCCTCCACCCTTTTTTATTTTTATTTTTTTTTAATGAGGAAAGAGGTGATACTTCCAATAAGAAGTGTGGTAGCAAGGTGAAAGGGGATTGGAAATCAGGAGGCAGCAAAAGAATGTTTCTCCTATGAAAGAAATGCAGAGAGAGGGGTCACGCCCAAGGGGACCTCTACCCCCACAAATAGCAGACTTTTCTTTTTAATTTATTTATTTTTTTATTAATTACAGTTTATTCACTTTGTATCACAGTTTTATCCCCCTCCCTCATTCTCTCTCAACCCCACCCTCCCTCCCTCTTCTCCTCCCCCAGTCCACTAATAGGGGAGGTCCCCTACCATGTGGCTTATCAGGTCTCATCAGGACTGGCTGCATTGTCTTCCTCTGTGACCTGGGACATTTTCTTAATCGAGCTCCAAAAGGAGAGACATAAAAACTGAGCCCTAGGGGTCCTGAAGAGAATGATACCCCAATCAAGGACAATGCATAGAGAGGACCTAAAACCCCTGCTCAGATGCAGTCCATAGACTGTCTCCAAGTGGGTTCCCTAATTAAGGGAGCAGGAATTTTGTCTGGCATGAACTCAGTGGCAGGTTGTCTGATCACCATCCCGGGGGTGGCAGGGGTGTGCAGCCTTACCAGGCCACAGAGGAAGACAATGTAACCAATCCTGATGAAACCTGACAGGCTAAGGTAAAATGGAAGGGAAGGAGGACCTCCTGGATCAGTGGACTAGGGGAGGGGCGTACAGGGAGAAGAGGGTGGCATTGGGAGGAGACAAAGGAGGAAGCCACAGCCAGAATACAAACTGAAGAAATTGTAATAAATGATAAAAAATAACGAAAGAAAAGAAAAAAATACAAATGTGTCATGAATGAGAATTTTGGGACTCTCCCTTAGTAATACTACCGTACATCTGCTGCCAAGAAGTTAATCAAAAGAGAACTGTACTGAAGATGAAAGTTCATATGAATGGTGAATGAGGATATATATAAATGCATGATTTGGAATAACTTGATTCAAACTTCCAGTTGTAGAATGCAGAACTGACAGGCAAATATAACCAGAGGGTTTTGTTTCATGGGCTTAGAGATAAATCCAATTGTCATCTAGCTTCTTGGAAAAGTAACCAAAGAATCGGAACAAGAGAAAAACAGAAGAAACTATTCTTGAAGTAACACTATTTTGGTCTCCACCATACAGCCATTTGTTGATTTAAAATTCAGAAACTATCCAGGGCTTCCCATACCCACACCACCCAGTTCATATTTTTCCTGCCAAGATAAGAGATAAAGAATAGTACATCTATGCTGTTTATGTCTGTGAAACTGATAAAATACAGAAAAGAGAACATCAAGGGGTTATTAATAGTCAGAATTCTTTTATAAATAAAGATAAGATATGATAAGTATAGTGTTCTAGTAACTGAAAGCAAGTAGTTGTTTTTTTTCCTTATTTGCTGAATGCAGAGATAAGCAAGTTTCTCAATATTTTTAATTGACCCTTTTTGCACATGGAAAGCACAGTGACTTGAATTAAGGGGCCTAAAGAATATATTTCCTAATGTTTAGTGCATAATGGATGGTAATTAAATATTTAAATATTGGATATGGGTCTCAAAAGTAATTAACTTTATAATCCTATTTTACTTTTTCAGTTGGGACATTTTGGGTTTTTCAGAATACATACAGTTGATATTTTGGAAGGCAAATATGTTTGTTTCTCCAGAGGATATCTTCCCTAAAGAGTTGGTATCTTTTGAGGAGAAATGCATCAAGCAACCTCTTCGGAATACATCTCAAGGTTTAAGATGTTCTAGTAAATATTAATCACATGAGTAAACATGAATTAAGTAACAAAACTCCATTAGAAATTTACGGATAAATCTGGAAACATTCTCAGTTCAAGAACTGTCAATACACATAAGTCTTTGACTTGAAATGTATGTTCTATTATTGTATTATTTCTCTGTTGCAGAGATAAAATATCATTACCAAAGGCAACTTAAGAGAACAAAGGATTTGTTTGGGTGTGCGTGTACTGAAGAGATAAAGTCCTCCACAATAGAGAATAGCCGCAAGAGTATAAATCTGGCCTGGCGCTCAGGAAGATGAGGGATCAGTTTTTCATACACAGGTATGAATCCACGGGAACAGTAAGTGGGGCTAAAGTATAGAACCTCAGTGCCTGCCTCTAGTTTCATACTTCCTATTGTGAGACTCCATGCCTGAATGGTTCCAGATTCTTCCAAAACAGAGCCACCCCCCACAAGACTAGTGTTCAAGAACATGAACTTATAGGAGAGATCTCACATTCAAATTACAGTTAGAGCTCTGTCTAAATGACATAAGATAAATTATTTTTCCTAGTAATGTCACAAACAGTACTTACTTGTAATTTTTGGCATATTTAAAAATATTTATTTGCTTTGTATCTCAGTAACAGGCCCCTCTCTCAACTCCTTTCCATCCCACCCTCTTTCTCCATTTCCCCTCCCCTTCTCTTGAGAGAGCCCCACACCCCCACCATACCAACCCACCCCAGCACATCAATAACATCAGGACTAAGAGAAGCCTCTTCCACTGAGGACAGAAAATGCAGCCCAGATAGGACAAAGTGATCCACCAGAGGGAACAGAGTCTATGTCAGAGACAGCTCCTGCTCCACTTGCTAGGGAATCTACATGAAGACCAAGCTGCCCATCAGCTAGATATATGGAGGGGGCCTAGGTCCAGTCCGTGCATGCTCTTTGGTTGGTGCTTCAGTATTTCTTAATATGACTAACAACTGACACATAATTGTTCAGCTTGGTTTTTGTTTGTTTCTTTGTTTATTGTTGTTTTGTTTATTCAGTGCTTTGAATTGAAACGTAAACGTACAGAAACGCAACATAAATATTTTATAACAGACCTGGAAGCACCTTAATTAAAAAAAGTCGTTATTTACTTAACTTGAAAGAAATATCTTCTACTGTACATAACAAAGCACATTTTAATAAGTGAATAGAAAAAGTGAAGTCAATGGATAGGTTCCCCAATGTGAAATATCAGTGTCATTTTTAAGTAGACAGTAAATGTATTCAGTATTTCACTGAAATATGGCATTAAAGAAGAAAGTGATATTCCTGTCAAACTGCACTCTACCTATTTGTGTTTATATTTAGCATTGTGCTGCTCTCAGATTCGGTCAGAGATGCTTATTTTTGCAGTGATTGGAGGTATAAATAACACTGAGTTCTCAACTATGGATGGGTCATCTATACTAACCTCCCACCATCAAAGGCTCAAGAAACATCAATAAAGAGGGGGTGAATAGTTGTAAGAGCCAAAATATGGGAGTGATCCCTTGGAAATACTGACTTCTGTACATGACAGAGCTGTTGTACCGAAGAAATCACAGCAGCTGTGGTTATCTACAGGACCTGCACAAGAACAAGCTGACATGGATAGGCAAGTGGTCTGCAAGGCTTTAGGCCTATAGAGCAGCAGCTAAGGGAGGGACTGTGACTCCCTTATGGATATGGCTCATAGTAGGTTGCTCATAGCCCAGTGAATGGTCATTTATGGATATGTGTATGTAGACAGCACTACTGGGACTCAACAGTTATTAACAAAATAAATAAACAAAACTGTATAACCAGGACATGAAACTGGATGAGCAATGAGATGGGAGGTGCTAGGGGGAGATGGATGGACAGAGTTACAGGTAAATAGACAGGATCGATATACAGCACATCAAATATATTAAACATTCAAAGAATTAAAATTACTAACCAAAAAAGAAAGCCAAAACAGAACATTTCAGGAGAAGCAAACATTACCATTCTGATATCTTTTATGACTAGTTTTGTTTAAAAGAAGGAAGAATACTAATTAAGGTTTCTCTTCTGCCTGGCAATATTTACTGCTGTTTGAGTGAGTGAGTTTTAAAGTTTCATTTCCTGGTTCAGATTTTTAGGCAGAAACTCAGGCTGCAGAGATTTCATCAGAGCTGGTGCCCACTCCTCCCCCGCTCCCTCTCACAGAAGAAACACATTTGGTACTCTATGACCTCAAGAGATTATTAATCTATAAAAATGTGCTTGCCCTCCCACAACCTCCCAGCCTGTGACAATAATTATGGTAGCTGCTGTGGAGTGGTATCGCTGTTAAAAACGGTAATAATAATGATGGAATTAAATCCTCTTTCCCTATGTATAAATGTAACACTTATTTCCATGCTATTTGGCAAGGATCCATTCTTTTCTAGCAGTCGTGGCTATGCATCATTCTTAAATGTACTGTAAATCTTCTAATAATTAATAACTGCTAGGGCTCAGTTCTTTAAAAAATGAATTTATATGAATTATGAATCACCTGCAAGAAATTCATTTTGTCCTCTCAACTGTGAAGCCCAAAAGAGAAGGAAAGATTTCCAAATATGTAAATACTAATAAAAATCTAACCTTAAAATATTATTTGGATTTATTTTTGAGATAGATTTGTTTATCAGTAATCATAATGGCTGATCTTTTCAAGTGACTATTTTTAATTATTCTTGATTTCTTAGAGTTTTGTGATCTAAATGTTAAAATTAATTTCTAGAAAAAAGCTAATTTTAACATTTTAGAAATATTTAAATAAATTGGTAAAGCAATATACATGAAGTTGTATTTTTTTACTATATATCTTTGGTTTTCGCACCTATGTCTACATAAATGTACTTATTGATCTGTTATTAATTATTTTCATAGTGTATATGTTTCTTTCTATGTGTCTATAATTGTGTCTTGTGTCATATTTAATATGATTAGATAGATTAAAAACAGATTCTCAAAACTATTTCACATTGAAGAGACTTTATCACTTTCAGGACATGATCACTAGTTAAGGAAAATAGAGTGGCTCATTTTACTGATTCAATCATTTAACAAATATGATAACTAATGTTTACTTTTATGTAGGCTGTGGTATGGGAACTAGCAACACAGTCATACTTTTTTAAAATTATTTTTATTAGTTACAGTGTATTCACTTTGGATCCCCCCTGTAGCTCCCTCCCACATCCTCTCCCAATCCTACCTTCCCTCCGGGTTCTCCACCCATGCCTCTTCCATCCCCTGATAGGGGAGGACTTCCTCCCCTTCCTTCTGATCCTAGTCTATCATGTCCCATCAGCAGTAGCTGCATTGTCTTCCTACCCCCCCCCTTGGGGGGATGATCAAAGAGCAGGCTGCTCCGTCCTTAGGGGGAGGTGAACAAAGAGCAGGCCAATCAGTTCATGTCAGAGACAGTCCGTGTTCCCATTAATATGAAACCCTCCTGGACACAGTACTGCCATGGTCTACATCTGTGCATGTATTCTAGGTTATCTCCATGAATGGTCCTTGGTTAGAGTATCAGTCTCAGAAAAGACCCCTGTGTCCAGATTATTTGGTTCTGTTGCTGTCCTTCTGGAGCTCCTGCCCTTTCCAGGTCTTACAATTTCCTATTTCTTTCATAATATTCCCTGCACTCTGCCCAAAAAATGACCATTAGTCTCAGCATCTGCTTTGATACCCTGTAGGGCAGAGCCTTTCAGAGACCCTCTGTGGCAAGCTCCTGTCCTGTTCGCTGTTTTCTCCTTCTTCTGATGTCTGTCTCATTTGCCTTTCTGAACAGGGACTGAACATCTTAGCCAGAGTCCTTCTTGATTAGTTTCTTTAGGTGTACAGATTTTAGTAGGTTTATCCTATATTATATGTCTAGTGTCCAGTTATGAGTGAGTGTACACCATGTGTGTCTTTCTGCTTCTGGGATACCACACTAAGGTAGATCTCTTCTAGTTCCACCATTTACCTGCGAATTTCATGATTTCCTAGTTTTTTTTAATATTGCTGAGTAATATTCCATTGCGTAGATGTACCACAATTTCTGTATCCATTCCTCAGTTGAGGGGTATCTGGGTTGTTTCCCGCTTCTGGCTATTACAAAGAAAGCTGCTACAAACATGGTTGAGCAAATGTCCTTGTGTACTTGAGCATATTTTGGATCTATACCTAGGAATGGTATAGCTGGAACTTGATTAGTTTCAGTATAGCTGAAACTATTCCTAATTTTCTGAGAAGTGCCAGATTGATTTCCAAAGTGGTTGTACAAGTTTACATTCCCACCAGCAGTGAAGGAGGGTTCCCCTTTCTCCACATCCTCTCCAGCATGTGTTGTCATTTGAGTTTTTGGTCTTAGCTACTGTGATGGGTGTAAGGTGAAATCTCAGGGTTGTTTTGATTTGCATTTCCTTGATGACTAAGGACACTGAGCATTTCTTTAAGTGTTTCTCTGCCATTCGATATTCCTCTATTGAGAATCCTCTGTTTAGCTCTGTACCCCATTTTTTTTCCAATGCAGTTTATTCAGGAACCTTGAACAATCATCTGACCCTGGGGAAAGCCAGCCCACTTTAAATAGCCTCTGGGTAGCCAAACTCAGCATGCCACGTGGGCAATGCAGATAGGTCCACATACATGGAAGCAAGCCAGATCCTCAGCCTTAGCCAAATGTGGAGTTGTTTGTGACAGAGAGCACTCACCATCGGGAAGGTGGAAGGCGGAAACCAGCTCCATCTTTCAGGCGCGGCATTACGCAGCTCTCTACAGTTCCCCCTTTTTGTTTTGGACGCATCAGGCAAGAGTAGAGGTCTGATCTCTGATATTAGAAATAAATTGGGACTTTGTACTGATGTTCATTTAGGTGTCATCCACCCAAAGAGCATCAGAACCGTCTGATACCTTTTTCTCAGAGGCGGGACCTGGGGCATCAACCCGCATGCAATCAGACATGCTCTTCTCTGGGTCCAAAGCGGCTGACCCTGAGTGCAGTGCTTAGCCTCGCATCCTGAGCGTAACATTTTGGCTTTTTATGGTAGCCAACCATGCTTGGGGAGACTGTCCTGCTTCAATGGCTGTAAAGGCCTGAATGGTCATGGCTGCATCACACTGTTGTGAGACTCTAATCTTGCATATATACCACAGGCAAACCAATGTGACCAAGACCAGAAGGCCTGTTAACGCTCCCATGCCTGCCCATTCCTTCAGATGATTCATGGCTACAGCAATCCATGATGATAATCCTGTGGCTAGTCCTGCGTCCACTCTGGTAGAATTTACCATGACAATGGCCACTCTCAGCTGCTCCATCGTAGTATCGAATTCTCCAGTCCAATTACCTAAAATATAGCTAGACAATTGTTCAGACAGATTTGCAGCACAGGGAAAATTCTCATGTTGTATGCTAGTGACACAAAGTCCAGCATACTTTCATTGACAGCCAAGTTGAGCGATATGCCATAGGGTATCAATTTGCTGCTGTACGAGGTCAATCCTCTGATTGAACACCATCAAACCTCCTTTTAGTTGAGCATTAATTCCTTTTTGTACATCTAAGGCATGAGCTACATTGGCTAAAAGGTTATTCAGGGTCTGAGCAGTCTGCCCAGTATGACTCATGGCTAATGCCGTGGTGGCAGCTCCAACAGCCGCCAATGAGATGGCAGTAACAATGGCAGCTGTAATTCCAGGATCCCTTTTCTGTCTGAAGAGAGTCATAGCGTGAGGGCATCAACGGGCACAGGCACCCAGTGAGGCATGCAAGTAACCAGCTAGTAAATTTACTAGCATTACAGCATTGGGCAAAAAAAGCAAGTATCATTACCACAATTACTTGGCTCTATCTGGCTTATAATGAATAAAAATGGGGGATATAAACAAACAGGTGTGGGCTTATAGGAAATATTATGAGAAGCCTTAACCCCCTCATTGGAACATCCTGTGTCAGTTCTAGAACTAGCAGTGGTGGTGTCTGAGGTCTGAGTAGGTTCAGGAGACCATTGCCCTCAGGGGCGAGACGTGCTCCATTGTACCCCATTTTTTAATTAGATTACTTGATTTGTTGCTGTTTCACTTCTTTAATTCTTTTTATATTCTGAATATTAGCCCTCTGTAAGATATAGGGTTGGTTTAGATCCTTTCCCAAGCTGTAGGCTGTTGACTTGTTCTTATGATGGTGTTCTTTGCTTTATAGAAGCTTTTCAGTTTCATAAGGTCTCATTTATTAATTGTTGATCTTAGCCCTGTGTTGTTGGTGTTCTGTTCATGAAGTCGTCTCCTATGCCAGTGAGTTCAAGGCTCTTCCCCACTTTTTCTTCTAACAGGTCTAGTGTGTCTGGTTTTATGTTGAAGTCTTTGATCCACTTGGACTTTAGTTTTGTGCAGGTAATAAGTACAGATCTATTTGAATTTTGCTACATGAAGACATCCAGTTAGACCAGCACCGTTTGTTAAAGATGCTATCTTTTTTTCCATTGTATGGTTTTCTCATCTTTGTCAAAGATCAGGTGTCCATAAGTGTGTGGGTCTATTTCATGGTCTTCTATTCGATTCCATTGATCTGCCAGTCAGTTTGTTCTCACTTAAGTTCTATTAACATTTTGATATATTTCTTTTTCAGTTACGCACCCTTCTCTATCATGTATAATTCCCATCTCCTCATAAGTAATGAAAGGCAAGATAGAATCATACAGCAGGTATGTATAAAAATAATATGTCTGTTGCCTGTTTTCAAAATTAAGAAACAGGTTATGCCATTGTGATTGGAATTTCCAAATAAACTAAACTAAGAGTGAGAGATAGAGAAGCAAGTATTCATTAGAAGTATTCATTACTAAGTAGAAGATAAAAGAGACAAAAATATTGTGGAAATTAATACATAATATGAGGAAGCTATAGCTCACACTTCTAGACACATTTTTTGTGTTATATTTTACATTTTATTTGTATTATAAATTGCATTTTGTTAACTCTGTATCCCAGCTGTATCCCACTCCCTCATTCCCTTCCAACCCCATCCTCCCTCCCTCAGCTTCTCCCTGCCCCTTTCGAAGTCCACTGATAGGGGAGGACCTCCTCCCCTTTCATCTGACCCTGTTTTATCAGGTATCTTCAGGACTGGCTGCAAAGTCCTCCTCTTTGGCCTAACAAAACTTCTCCTCCCTTGGGGGGTGGGGAGGTCAAAAAGCCTGCCATTGAGTTCCTGTCAGAAATAGTCCCTGTTTCCCTTACTATGGGAAACCAATTGGTTACTGAGCTACCATGGTTTACATTTGAGCAGAGGTTCTAGGTTATATCCATACATGGTCCTTGGTTGAGTGTCAGTCTCAGAAAAGACCCTTTACCCAGATATATTTGGTAGACACATTTTTATAACAGAGGATGTTATCTGTACTAATGAAGGAATAAAACTCATAATTTTTAAGTATTCTGTTGAAGGACAGTACATAGGTATGGAAAAGGGAAATAAGATTAAAAGCCATTAAATGTATTTTTTTTCTTACACTGGTAGAAAACTAATACAGGATTTTAAAATTATATCCCCCAGGAAAAGATAAAACTTACAGTACTTCTAAGATATGTATTTATATGCATATATTATACATAATTTCAATTATAAAACTCGAGATAGTTGTGATAAAAGCAAAACAAGGCAAAGAAAAATAAAAAGAAACACTGAGCCTGACTTTTATATCTGACTTATCCACTTGGATAAACTTACCCTATATATGAATATGGCAAATAGACTTCACTGTATTTTCCTTTTTTAATTCTCACACGAATATGAATATATATGAATGATGAGGATGGAGTAACAGTATTGGTTTGTAAGTATGTATGCTTTCTCAAATATGGGGTTCTAGAATATTAGCACATCTATTAGTTTGTCAAATACTGAAAAGATAGACCATCTGATAAATAACTCCATTTTCATGTCTCTCAGTTTTCTTATCCCAACATGCTGAATAACCTTGAGGTAAGTTTATTTCTATATTGGTAAGTAACTAGGTAAGTGTGCAATCCTATTAAATATGTCCCATTGCCTACACTTTAGATAGATAGATAGATAGATGATAGATAGATTACAGATGGATAAAGATAGAGAGATAGATAGATACATAGATAGATAGATACATACATAGATAGAAAGAAAGAAAGAAAGAAAGAAAGAAAGAAAGAAAGAAAGAAAGAAAGATGATAGATGGATTACAGACAGATAGAGATAGATAGATAGATAGATAGATAGATAGAGAGAGAGAGAGAGAGAGATAGAAAGATAGATAGATAGATAGATAGATACATACATACATACATACATACATACATACATACATACATACATAGACAGACAGGCAGACAGATAGAGATAGGTATGTTATAGATATATAAATAAACTATTTTTTTCTGAGCTGCTCTGACATAGGGGATGAATCACATAGAAGAAAGCATTGGGTTTGGAGAGATAGGTCAAGAGGGGAAACAGTTGCTGTACAAACCTTTGACCTGAGTTTGAAACCTGGATCTGTTACTGTAAGAAGAAAACAGAATCCTAGAAGTTGTCTGTTAACATCCACATGGATTCAATGGCACGTACCTGCTTTCTCTCTCATCTTTGTTTCTCTTTCTTAAGTTCACATAAAAAATAAAATCGATATGCATATATATTTATATATACATCTATATACAGATACAAACACACTCATGAAATCATTGACCCATTCCCCATGCCAGGTGCTTTTCAGACCCATAAATCTGGTATACACCAAAACATATTGCTGATTCCATATGAAATTAGTGAGAAAACCATTACAGTAAAATGTCCTAGTATGTGTGCTGAGTGACAGTAAGAAACGTTAATGCAGGTAGTCAGCATTTTAGGCTTCATCCAGATGTTCTAGGAAATCGCACTGTCTGAGCCAGTCTTAGAAGCTTGAGGGAGAACAATGTGGGACTGGAGGCCTGAGGCATCCTGAGGGGCTTGTGCCTTTCCCTATACAGAGCCTGGAAGTGGCCCAGGGCCACACCAGAACAGTCACCCTGGAGAATCACTACAACTCTGCTTGAGGGCTTATCTTCCTCAACACAGGGAATGCATTCCGAGAGAAGAAAAAAAAATTAGCTCAGTATTGTCAGAGAAAAACTTCTTAGTGATAAATGGAGTAAGGACGCACAGCTTTTAAGCAACTACTTCTAAAACAAGGTCAGACGGAAGGACTGAGAGACATCAAACAAGTAAGAAATACCTGGCAAGGAACTGTCTGAGATAGTGAATACGACTGAAACTAAACCCAGGAAGTTAGCTTAAAGTTCACACACAAAAGGAGATGAAAAAGAATGAGAGCAAAAGTGCTGCTGACAGTTACAGGTATTACAGAGTGATGGCAGACCAGTTCCTGCAGACCCCGGCGAGGAGTCTTGAGTCTCACTGTGAATCCTGAGGCACTCACTGGGATAAAATTTATTGTTCCAACCCCACCTTCTTCATTTCTGATATGCCAGAAACCAAGGCCATGAATATTTATTATCTTAGTCCACTGATGCTATAATATGCTGACTATATTAGCACAGACTATGAAGATATCTGAAATAGTTCAAAACCAGCAATAATTTTTATGAAATACACATTTCCCAGCTTTTCCTAGAGTGTCTGGTATGTTATTAACAAAAGACTTGGTGGTTTCTTCCTCTCTAATAGTTGGAATTACGCCGCCTAAGAAATGCTAAATTTGTAATCTCAGGATCTCAACATGTACCTGCTTAATTAAGTAAAGATGAAGTCAGGAGATAGGACAAAATCTAATCTGGCATAGTTCTTATCCATGTTAGAAAAAAAAAAAAAAAAGACTTAGGATCCAGGGATGGAAAATGATATGTGACAATGAATGAAAAGATAGAGCTGCTGCACTTCAAACTATCACTGCAGAAGTTGCTAGAAAATCGCTACAAGTTTGAAAAAACATGGACTGACTGTCCCTTGTTTCCAAACTGGTAAGCTTTAGAACTGTCAGATGATAAACTCCTTTTGGATTAAGTTATCAGCATGTGGCACTTTGTTGTAACTTTTCCTTGCATGATAATATGATGCTCCTTTATCATGCTATAATAGAACAAGGATGCCCTTCTCCAGTGTAGACATCTAAATGTTCTACATTCCAGGCTTCTTTCACTCTTTAAATCATTCCCAGAGCCTAATAGTGTGATATACTTTACTGTAATAGTAAAACCAAAACAAAATAGACACTAAGCAGGGTTCAACTGCTAATTTCAAGGTTTAAGTATTTGAAGATATTAAAAGTTATCTTTACTGGATTTCTGTTATTTGTTCATCAGTGTTGTTGGTTATATTTTTTGCTGACCTTTTTACACAATCACATATATGAGAAGCTCATTGTGCTGAATATGAGAGAGGGTCAGAACTGAAATTTACCCATGTAAAAGTAACTGTTATTTGTCTGATGTAATTGCCTTCTTACAAGTACATCTTACTGCCTTTCTCTGCTAACTTAGCCCCAGTCCTAGAAGCTTCTAGCCTCCGTACAATCTAATCTGGGCCTAGAAGATTTCAGCCTATAAAACTGCTGAATAAGCTCACCTTTTCTAGTTCTTTCTGAAATCTGGCTGGAAGGTTCAACTGAGCTGTTCTAATTCAAAATCCTCTCAAAGCTGACTGATTCAAACTGTCTTCTCTCAGATTCTGACTAAATTGGCCTCAAACTACTTCTAGCAATCTGTTCTAACCATCAGCTTTCTGCTCATTATTCATCTGATTCTGTCTTCACCTCTATCTATCTTGTTCTCTCTTTCTCTGTAAACTGTTTCTGTGCAACTGTCTTAGCAAAACTGTCCCCCCCTCTCTCTTTGCATTGTTCTCTCTTAATTTGCCTCTCCTTCCTCTCTGTTCTCAGAAGAGTTGGGCATATCCTAGACTGTCAAAATTTTCTCTGGTTTGTCACTTTGTCTGCCACCCAATGAGACATCACTTTCAAACAATGATGCTTCCTTCTAACAAACTAAATTTACCTTCATTGTTTGGGATTAAAGGTGTGTATTAAGGGCTTGTCTGCATTCCATCTGGATCACAAAGGCATAGAAGGTCTTTGTTGGTTATCAGAGCAGCCATGTGGGTGGATTAAAATTCTTCTACATGCCAGGGAATTAGTCAGTGTAGCAGATACATATGTGATACATATGACTTATAAAATCAGTTTCCTTAGAAAAGGTGTATCTGTCTAATTTATTAGAAGAAAGTAATAACCACACATCACAGTAGCCATGTTTATTCCCAGATTTTCAAAATGAGCAAACAGGAAAAAAAAATCATGTGAAGCTAAGATGGTACTAAAAAGAAATCCACCAGAAGGAGAAAGACAAACACGGGATATACTCACTTATATAGACCTATAAGATATGATAAACATAGTGAAATCTATACACCTAAAAAAGATAATTAATTCAGCGGACATGGGGTAAGATGATCAATCCTCGTTTAGAAAGACAGATGGGATATGCATTGAATGTATGACAGGAGTCTACTGAGCACATCTGAAAGACTCTACCTAGCAGTGTTTTCAAAGGAAAGACTCATGACCAAACCTTTGGCAGAGTACAGGGAATCATAAGAAAGAAGGGGAGTTAGTCTGTTGGGGAAAGGATAGGAGCTCCACAAGGACCAAATATATCTGGGCACAGGGTCTTTTCTGAGACTGACATTCAACCAAGGACCATGTATGGATATAACCTAGAACCTCCACTCAGATGTAGCCTGTGGTAGCTCAGTAACCAATTGGTTTCCCAAAGTGAGGGGAACAAGGACAATTTCTAACAGGAACTCAATGACTGGCTCTTTGGTCTCCCCACCCCCGAAAGGAGGAGCAGTCCTGTTAGGCCACAGAGGAGGGCTTTGCAGCCAGTCCTGAAGATACCTGACAAAACAGGATCAGATGAATGGGGAGGAGGTCCCCCCTATCAGTGGACTTGGAAAGGGGCACGGTGGAGATGAGGGAGGGAGGGAGGGACTGGGAGGGAATGAGGGATCGGGACACAGCTGGGATACAGAGTTAATAAAATGTAACTGATAAAAAAAATAATAATAAAATAAAAAAAAAGAAATCCACATTATGGTCATTTCAGGATATGATATCACTGTTCAGTTTCAAATGGAGTTGGTAGTATGTTAAGAGATCTGGGAATATTTGTGTGAAAATTATTAATGTTGTGGCTTGGAGGTTAAGTAATGGACATAATGATATTCCTCAGCTAACTGTGAGCAGTTAAAAAAAAAAAAAAAGTGTTCCAAAGCAGTGACTACCTCAAGGTTTAGTAGAATAAAGAGAAACAAAAAGCAAACAGAACAGGCTTTTCAGAAATCATAATTCTTCTCATCAATCACTGCCTTTCTATTTCCTTCAAAATAGACAAACGCAAGATTTCCAGTGGGAATCTTCCACAGAGCCGAAAACTAGAACTCAAAAGAAAAAGAACACAATGAACTTGGGCTGCTTTCATCCATGATTCAAGAGGGGCAGAAAACCTACTGTAACTCAACATTACCAAGCACAGTTGTCAAATCCAGAAACAACAGCAAGAACTGAATTCTAAGTATCCTAAATTGAAAATCCCCAACCTAGTATAAAAATTCTACAGCCTTGCTTGGGAGGATGAGAAGGTGTGACTTTATTATCATGTGTGTGACTGAAACTATGCACATTTTCTTGTTCTGCTCAGTCTGAGTGTTCTAGATCTTATTTACCTCTTTTAAGTTTACATCAGATACACCGGATAAAAATCTTAAGAGTCTTTGCTTTATTTCAGTTTTCTGAAATGTATAGCTAGCTGAAAATTGACTTAAAAAAAACAGTGAGTTACAAATGTTTTATTCATGAATTAGTTTACAAAAAGAAATATTATTGATGAATATTTTTTTACAAAAATATTAAAATAACTTTTGAAAAAATTAGAAAACTTACACAGTAGGAATTGTCTCTTTTCTACCTTCTACTTTTCTTCAATATATTAACCAAAAGAAAGACATTAAAAACCAAGTAGACTGCTTTAGTTCCTCAGAGTTGAACTCACCACACTTTCTAATCCTTTTGTTTGCATAATACAGTTTTAATCTGCCTCATATATTTTATAGGAAATGAAAACAAATAATATATATAAAACTCGAGTCCATAATTTCTCATAGTCTGAACCATTCAACATGTCCACAGGTACTATTATATTATTGTTAAAAGGTACAGTTTATGCAGAACACCAAACCATAAAGATCTGTAATATACATATCACCACGAAGTATTTGGTGTGTATTATTTTTTCTTTATAACTTTTAAGATGAACATACACAGAATAGTCCCAGTGGTCAATACTTTTTTACATAGATACATGTGGCATCATTGGATCCTCATAGCAACTCCATTTACCAGCAATTGTCATTATTGATGTGTCATAGAGAAATTTAGAAACCTGCCTAAATAGACACAGCATGCCCGGATGTAACTTCTAAGTAAGTTTGTCTTGCGAACGTTCTAGGATCATGATTGCTGAAATGTGTATCCCATTTGATCTCCATGGGCTATTTTTGTTGTTCACTCATTTTATGTATTATTACAGGAATTTGAACTTCATGTTTGCATTCTCTCTTACTAGAGGATGTTCTGTATTTTTATGGCACTTAACAACTATAGACGTGATAGCTTGACATTCATTGCACTCAAAGAAAATATATGCCTATAAATCCAACTTCTACTTCACTGTAAAAGTCCTGTTATAGAAAGAGGATAATGTCATACGTCAGGGACACTGGTAGAAGGAAACCCTTATATAGTACAGATGTATGCCTTTAACAAAGTTAGTAACCAGGGATTATAATTCACAAAAGAAAATTGGTAGGCAACCAGGAATTATAATGAAACTCAGGGTCCGACCACGGGCTCTCAGAGGGGAAAATTATGTAGGAAATGGAAGAACTTTCTTTTTACCATATCATTTCCTACACAGAGACCTTTCCTCAGAGATTTATGCAGTCAGATCTGTAGCAAGATGAAAAAGGTGTACTGTTCTTAGAATCAAAGCGCAAGAAAGAAGAAAGAACAGAGCAGCAACAATATGCTGCCTCTTCCTTTAGTCTCACAGGAAAATGGAAGAAAATGTTGCTAATGCTGCCATTGAGCACAGCACACTTACTCGGGGTAGAATTATGCTGAAACCATTTACTCATCTTTAAAGGTATAATCCATTCTCCACTTCATTAAGACATTACTAGCTAAAAATGTGTTCACATTTTCTAACTTTACATTACGACTTTTACAAACAAGCTGAGCACTGACAGAGTTTTTACTTGTTCATAATACTTAGCTACACGGTCAGTCTTTGTATATTTGTGAATCTAGGACGATCATTCTATTTATGCTTTAAGTATAATGGCTGTACTAAAAATGTCTTTTTAAATTAGTACATGTGCACAACATATAAATATTTGGAAAATTAATATTATTCTGAACTTTTACTACTCATAAATAACCCTATTAGCATGTTCAAAGAACACACAGTTATTTTATTATGCAGTGATATTATTCTAATAGAGATATGATTACATGCTTTAAACTTAATATTGTAATAATAATGTCAATACCACAATTTATGTTGATTTCATGTTTTTCATGATTTCAAAAGACTACAAATAAAACATTTACACTTAAATTTTTTCAGTTTCATGGTTCAAAGATCCTCGTAATATGTATTTCTAAACCAATTTTCAAACATGTACTACATACGTTTGCCTGAGTGATACATGAGAATATCCCTTAAGAATTTTTTTTCATTTTTTTTCTTTATCATTTTATTATTTGTTACAATTTCTTCATTTTGTATCTATCTGTGGCCCCTCCCTCATCTCCTCCTGGTCCCACCCACCCTACCTCTCCCCCTTTATGTCCCTCCTCTGACAAAAGAAATATGCAAACATCCACAGGAGAAAAGGCTCATATCCAACAGTGACACCCATTAAAATAATCTAGAAGCTTCAGAACTCCTTGCTCAGTGCCTCTGCCATGCAGCAGAACAACATGTTAGTGGTTATCACTCACTGTCTTAACTCCTCCTTTCTTGGGGATAGAGGGAGCTCTCTGGAGAATATGGTGACATGCTCAGTCTTTTGGGATCTACTCTCAGTTGCTAAGCTGGAGGTACCGTCTCTCGTATCCCTAGCTTATACCATTTTGTGTTCAATTTTAAATCTAGGATCAGAAATTATCATGTGTTGCATTACAACAGTCACAGGAGCGAGCCAGCGTAGCATGCTCTTCTATTTCTTCATGTCCTCTAGCTCCTCTCCTAAACTGCGAGTCCTGTCCATCTAGAGTCACCACATCTTTGACCACACTGGTTCCTGAACAAAGCGAGAATGCATGGCGCGCCAAGTGTCTCCTCGTCAATATCCCTGTGTTCCTTCACGGATGACTAGACCTGCTGAAGGACTGCTAGTTCACTTCTTTTTTCATCTAATTCTCCCTTTCAAATATTGATTTCTGTAGGAAACACTACATGTATAGTTATTGTTAATCCCTGGGTCAATTGTCTTAACTGAAATGCTTATTGTTGTCTTCTATTGTTAAACCTTTCCTTCCTAGTTTTCTTTTCCTTTTAGAACAATGAGAGCTACATAGATGTTAAGACTTGGGGATCTACAAGCTCAATCTTACTGCACTATAGGCTGTCAGTGATAAGGGTACTATGTAGGGGGGCAAATTCTCTTTGTTTTCCATTCTAATGTGTGCGTACCAGTCAACTTGTTACCATTAGTACAGGAAACATAATAGCTTCCACATCTGGTTATGTAAATCATGTACATTAGTATAGAAGAGAGAAAGGCAGGTTCTACTAACAATTCCCCTCTTAACTATATCATACATATTGAGTTCTTTATTGAATAGAAGTATAATTGTCATGAAGCTGGTGTTAATTTGATTTATATATTTTATCTGGTGAACCATTTTTATAGTATAATTTACTCTTGTAATGTTTTGCAATTTATTTAAAAAACTTTGTGTTGCGTGTGTTTAATCTGTTTTATTTTATAAAAATATTTTTTTCAAGAATATGAAATAATTTATAAAATTTTAGCTATAAAACATTTGCTTTCAAATAATATTGTTAAGAAAATTAAAATTCAAATCATGTAATTGGAGCGAATACTGTAGTCATTCTGAATGAACCAAAGTTTGTCTGTAAACCTCAGCTGCCCCAGGACAATGTGACTTGCTGGAATGCTGGGAGTTGTAGTTCTTGGGAAATAACAAGTCATATGTGTTTTACTCCCTTAAACATATATACTCAATGTTATTGATCACATGTGGGCACACTGTACGTAGGGAGGAAATGTGTCATGATGTATACTTGCCCCTGATTAGGCCAAATGCTAAAATACAATGACTTTTGTGGTGTGCCCTTAAAAGGTACCTAAAACAAATGACTCATCGCTACTATTGTTAAACCTTTCCTTTTCCCAGGAGTGGACTTGACCAGACTTCATTTTTCTGGTCAGTATTTAAGTAAATTTGCTTCAAATTTGGCTCAAAAAATTGGAACTGGTTTTTCTCTTGTAAATTCCAGGCTTAATATTTAGAGTCTCCAGTGAGATAAGAAAGATAATTTTAACCCTGTTTCTGGAGTTGGGTTGTTCGGTCTGGCTCTTGGAACAACCTCCCTTCCCCCAACACACACAACCCTGCAGTGATTGGCAGTGCTCAAAAAAGGAAATGGGGTTGATAGTTAGGTCTGTACAAAGGGAATCTTAAAGGAACCATGTGGCATGAATCCATTTTGGGATATAAGCAACATGTGGGCTGCTGTCATCCTTAGACCATCATGTGGCTCGAAGCCATCTTTGCTAGTGTTGCAGGTGAAAGACGCTCTATAACTTCACTGCCATCTTGATTAAGGGCAACCATGTGATATAGGTCCACGAAAGAGACAACAGTTCTCCAAAGATACTTTTGAATTGGAATAGAGTTTTGTACAATAATTCCTGTCCTGGCTTGAAAAGAAGATTTATGAAAAAAAAAAAAAAAAAAAAAAACAATGCTTGTTTACTGAGGTATTAAAGCTATACCTCCATGCATTCATGTATAGGAATGTACCTGCTGACATCCAAACTTTGTAACCTAAGAGTCACTCAGATAATACTGGTTTTAGAGAAAGTAAATTGTTTGCACTGTTGAAGCTTGTGTTTCCTTGTTCATATTAGGGTTGTACCCTATGTCCTCTTCACTTTTGAAATTTGAAAAAAAGGGTACTTTATTTTGATATTGCAGGAACAAAAAATTTATAAAAGAAAATATTGGAGTTCCACAGAAAATTTAAATTAAGAAAACTGGATAATTTTATGGAAGAACATTTAAGTTACAGAACACCAACAGCACAGGCTCTAAGAGCAACAATCAATAAATGGGACCTCATGAAACTGGAAAGTTTCTGTAAAGTAAAAGACACTGTCATCAGAACAAAATGACAGCCTACAGACTGGGAAAGGATCTTCAACAACTCTATATCTGACAGAGGGCTGATATCCAGAATACATAAAAAAATAAAGAAGTTAAAAAGCAATAAATCAAGTAATCCAATTAAAAAAATGGGGAACAGAGCTAAACAGAGAATTCTCTGTAGAGGAGTATAAAATGGCAGAGAAAGACTTAAAGAGATGATCATCATCCTTAGCTGTCAGGGAGATGCAAATCAAAATGACCCTGAGATTTCACCTTACATCCATAAAAATGGCTAACATAAAAAACTCAGGTGACAACACATGCTGGAGAGGTTGTGGAGAAAGGGGAACTCTCCTCCATTGGTGGTGGGAATGTAAACTGGTACAACCACTTTGGAAGTCAATCTGGTGCTTTCTGAGACAATTAGGAATAGTGTTTCTTCAAGACCCAGCTATACCACTCCTAGGCATATATCCAAAATTTGCTCAAGTACACAACAAGGACATTTGCTCAACCATGTTTGTAGCAGCTTCATTTGTAATAGCCAGATCCTTGAAACAACCCAGATGACCATCAAGGGAGGAATGGATACAGAAATTTTTCACAATGGAATACTACTCAGCAATCAAAAACGAGGAAGTCATGAAATTTGCAGGCAAATGGTGGGATCTAGAAAAGAACAATCTGAGTGAGCTATCCCAGAAGGAGAAAGACACATGGTATATACTCACTTACATAGACCTAGAAGATATGATAAACATAATGAAATCTATATACCTAAAGAAGATAAACAGGAAAGAGGACCCGGGTTTAGATGATCAATCCTCACTTAAAAAGACAAATTGAATGTGCATTGAACATAGGAGAAAAGAATTAACAGGACAGGAGCCTACTGCAGAGGGCCTCTGAAAGACTCTACCTAGCAGAGTATCAAAGCAGATACTAAGACTCATAACCAAACCTTCCGCAGAGTGCAGGGAATCATATGAAAGAAGGGGGAGTTAGTATGGCCTGGAGAGGATAGGAGCTCCACAAGAACCAAATATATTTGGGTAGAGGGGTCTTTTCTGAGATTGACACTCTACCACGGACCATGCATGGATATAACCTAGAACCTCTGCTCGGATAAAGCCCGTGATAGCTCAGTAACTAATTGGTTTCCCATACTAAGGGGAGCAGGGACTATTTCTGACAGGAACTCAATGGCAGGCTCTTTGACCTCCCCACCCCTCAAGGGATGAGCAGCCCTGCTAGGCCACAGAGGAGGACTTTGCAGCCAGTCTTGAAGATACCTGATAAAACAGGATCAGATGAAAGGAGAGGAGGTCTTCCCCAATCAGTGGACTTGGAAAGGGGCAGGGAGGAGATGAGGGTGGGAGGATGGGATTGGGAGGGAATGAGGGAGCAGAATACAGCGTTAATAAAATGTAAATAATAATAATAATAATAAATAGACAAAAATTAATATAATAAAAAAGAATATTTAAGTTTATAAGACTATGAGACATTTTATATTAATAAGATATTTTATTACAATGTCTTTGTTAATCTGTGATCTTGATAAATAGACAAATAAAATGTTAAAATCAGGACTACAGCTATGAGCACCAAATATAAAATACCAGAGACCAAGTTATTCCTGTCTTTCGAGGCAGCAAGATAGTGACCTAAGAAGTCTAACAAAGTATTTACAGTAGTGTTTCTTAACTTATGGGTAGCTTTACCTTTTTGGTGTCAAAAACCCCTTTTATAGTGGTACCCTAGGATTGCTTGTATGTCTCCTGTTTGCATTGTCATTCACAACAGCACCAGAATTGCAGTTGTGAAATAACAATGGGAAAAATTTTATAGTTGGGACTTGCCACAACATTAAGAAATGTGTTGAAAGGTGACAATATTTGAAAAGTTGAGAACCACTGGCTTAGAGAATGTCTCTTCTTACATGAGGTTTATTGAGGCTATCAGAGATTGATTTATGGCTAACAACCTCAATTTTGCTAACATTGTTACGCTGTAGTTATTTTGGTGAACTGAGTCATACAAGAAATTAACATTCTATAATGGTACAGTATGTAAGGACCAAGAAAATTAAGTTGTGAATCTCCCTATGGACTGTGTTATGAAAAGAACTTCAGATCAGAAATTGTTATTTTATGACAAGGTGTTAAAATATGATTAATATTTAAATGCTACTGTAATTAATTATAGTAAAAAGCTTTATTTAGCCTTCTGCATATTTTTCAAGGTACATCCCAAAGCAAGTGACTGAAAACAAGCAAGGGTTGTTTATCCCAGATATACTCAATAGATAATGGTCCTGAAACTTTTCAGAGATCTGCCGATTATGGCAATTAAGATGTTTGAGTTGACACACGGAATCAGATACTAGCATTGGCTCCCTAGGTCTCCGGGCATGATGGGGCATGACAATGATGACTCCATCTGGATTTTGGTCATGCTTATCACTGGTAAAGACTACACCAAATGCCTTGCCTGCTGCCAGTACATGGCCCAAAGCCATGGACAAAAATGAAATGAAAGAATTGATTGTCTAACTTTGCCTAGAAAGGTAAGATCCCCATTCTCCACAGTAAAGCCTTTCATCTCCTGGGTTTTATAGCTGAAGAATGATGCTGTCCTGGTAGTTTTACCTCCTATGACATGCAGACCGCAGGAACATGAGATGACTCTTGCGGTAGTGGACCGGTCTTTTGTCAGGGTAATTGATATACAGGCCATTTGGATTATACTTCCTGCTACAATTTATCCTTCTCAGATCTCTGATGACATTGATGGTTAGCTAAGTGAAGATTCTTCAGCTTGGCAGTATCAGGTAACCAGCTCTTTCTCACTGGGATGCAGCCACTTTGTTAGTTCATTTAAAGTTACTAGGTCTCTTACTAAGAGAAAGAATAAAAAGGTTCGCCTTGCTAACAGGCTTTATATTAAAGGATAAACACGTTTTAGATGTAATGTTCACTAAAGGAGCATACATTGCAATTTGACTGTTCTCAATTATAACTACTCATGTCTCTGACAAATGATTAGATGAAAACATTCTAAGATATATAAATGTATGAAGATATAAAAGCTTAACTAAGTTCTAATGTTATACGAAAATGACTTAAGATATATAAAATACGAAATGATTTAGATTTCTTCCTCCTTCTATGCTATTGTTATGCGGTTCAGAGTTTTGAGATTTATCAGTGGAGTTCTGATAAGCTGGTAGAATACTGACTATTAACTATTGAGTTCACAAGGCTGAGATTTTGAATAACCTTGGGTTGTCTAAATAAAGATTTAAATGTGCTTCTCATTGGCTCTCTGGACAGAGGAAAAAATGTTTATTTTTTTGTTTCAAAACAATATATATTAATTAATTTTAGTTTATTCACTTTGTATCCCAGCTGTAGCTCCCTCCCTCAACCCCTCCCAATTCCACCCTCCCTCCTTCTTCTCCTCCCCAAATCCACTAATAGGGAGGTCCTCCTCCCCTTCCCTTTGATCCTAGTTTATCAAGTCTTGTCAGGACTGGCTTCATTGTCTTCTTCTGTGGCATGGTAAGGCTGCTTCCCCATCACCAGGGAGGTGATCAAAGTGCCAGTGATAGTCCTTGTTCCCATTCCTAGGAAAACCATTTAGATGCTGAGCTGCCATGGACTACATCTGTGCAGGGGTTCTAAGTTATCTCCATGCATGGATCTTGGTTGGTTTATCAGTCACAGAAAAGACCTCTGGGCCCAGATTTTTTGATTACGTTGCTCTCTTTGTGGAGCTCCTATGTCCTCCAGGTCTTCTATCTCCCCTTTCTTTCATAAGATTCCCTGCACTCTGCCCAAAGTTTGGGTATGAGTCTCAGCATTGACTTTGATACCCTGCTGGGTAGACTCTTTCAGATGCCCTCTTGGATAGGTTCCTGTCCTGTTCCCTGTTTTCTCCCTCTTCTGATGTCCATCCCATTTGCCTTTCTGAATGAGGATTGAACATCTTACCCAGGGTCCTCCTTCTTGCTTAGCTTCTTTAGGTGTACAGATTTTAGTATGTTTATCCTATCTTATATGTCCAATATCCACTTATAAGTGAGTATATACCATTTGTGTCTTTATGTTTCTAGGATACCTCACTCAGGATGATCTTTTCTGGTTCCCACCATTTACCTGCAAATGTCATGATTTCCTTGTTTTTAATTGCTGAGTAGTGTTCCATTGTGTAAATGTACCACAATTTCTGCATCCATTCTTCAGTTGATGAACATCTGGGTTGTTTCCAGATTCTGGCTATTACGAATAAAGCTGCTATGGACATGGTTGAGCAAATGTCCTTGTTGTATAGTTGAGCATTTTTTGGTTATATGCCTACGAGTGGTATAGTTGGACCTTGAGGAAGCATTATTCCTAATTTTCTGAGAAGCGCCAGACTGATTTCCAAAGTGGTTGTAGAAGTTTACATTCCCACCAGCAATGGAGTAGGGTTCCCCTTTTTCTACATCCTCTCCAGCATGTATTATCCTTGAGGTTTTTATCTTAGCCATTTTGACGGGTGTAAGGTGAAATCTCATGGTTGTTTTGATTTTCATTTCCCTGATGACTAAGGCTTATGTGTTATATTATGTGTGTTTATGTTATGACTAACATTTATATGTTTCTCTACCATTCTATATTTCCCTATTGAGAATTCTCTGTTTAGCTCTGTACCCCATTTTTTAATTGGATTACTTGATTTGTTACTTTTCATCTTCCTGAGTTCTTTATATATTCTGGATAATAACTGTCTCTCAGATATAGTGTTGGTGAAGATCCTTTCCCAGTCTGTAGGCAGTCGTTTTGTTTCAATGACAGTGTCCTCTGCTTTACTGAAGCTTTTCATTTTCATGAGGTTCCATTTATTGATTGCAAAACTATATTTTTTGCCATGACTCAAAAGCATTAGTCTACATCTATTTTACAATGTGAATTTCAATAAAAATTAATGCTCGCATATCTAGAATTTTTATATCCTTCTGTAAACTAAAAATTCATCTAAGATTCTGGGAGTCAAAATTGTCCCAAAATTTGGATTAACTGTCGCCGGGAAAGTGGACTCCAGCTAAGTGCAGCTAAAGTTTTTCTTAGTGTCTATTCCTGAGGATGTATGTGATCTCTCTTTCTTTCTCTGATCTTGGGATTCTAACCCTACCCCAATTACTAGGACTATGCAGGGTAGTTCCAATGTAATCTCCTAAATTTTAACTTCTGTCCCTAATATCTATTTGTCTCAGCAGATTTCCACTTGACTGACAGCCTCCATACAGGGTTTTCCTAAAGATTGCAAACTGCTGAGCTCTGCACTTTGTAAACAAGTCCAGACCATGATTGCTCCCTGTCTTTTCATCTGGGACAACTAAGCCAGATGCTTCTGATGAATACTTCATTGTCCAGCTTTTGACTAGTGTTTCAGGCTCCCTGGGCCCTGACAATGACACTCGAGTTTCCGTTGGAAGTAATTACAGAAAAGAATATGTCATCCCTTGTCCCTCCAACAACCCAAAAATGCTAAGTCAAAACGAAACTCACTGGCATAAGGGACAAAACAGCTACGTATGCCAATTGGCATACCAGAAAACAGGCCAGATTATCAACAGGTAGATCCATTAACTGGAAGAGTTCTACAATGTTGTAGAGGTTTGGCTTGCATTTTCCAGGAAAAAAGGAGGTGTTATATGACTTTAAGAAAAAACATTGTTTCTTGGAATTATAATATGGCTATAACAAAAGACATCACAAAAAAAAAAGTGACTAGAGATGAAGTAAATGTAACTAATGTCCTGTTCATTTTCAGGCTCTTCCTACATAATAACTCTCAGGTCAGCCATCAGAGAGCCCTTTTGCCCCTCTGCTTCCGCTAAAATTACTCTTGGTTCTTGCATCATTGATGTCTAAACTAGATGATAATTCCTACCATGAACTGGATGGTTATTGGATCTCAATATAAACAGGTACCCACCACAGAGTCAGGAATTTAACTCAGGGTACAAATCAAGGAGGAAATATAAGAGTTAAAGTTACTCTGTTAGCCCTACATACACAAGTACTAGGCAACTCACTGGAATGTTTGAAGCTGTAGTCTAGGGAAATAACAAGCCTCTTATGTTTTACTCCCCTAAACAAGTTGGTTTGATCCATCTGCACTCAGTGTGCTTGATCATTTGTGGGTGTGAAAGGAAGACAGAAAATATGTCAGTATTTATGCTTTCCTTTGACTAGAACAAATGGGAAATGCAAAGAATTGTTGGGTTTGCCCTTAAAAAGTACTTAGACATGTGACTCATTGATACTTGCTGGGTCCCCAGGAAGGGATTCAACCAAACTCCATGTTTCTGGTCAGTGCTTAAATACACTTGCTTCAAATTTGGCTAAAAATTATGGAATTAGCATTTCCCTTGCAAATCTCAGGATTAAGATGTGTATCTGATAAAAATGAATTTGATGACCAGGGAGATAGCTTCACAGATAAGGTGTTTTGTGCCATGGAGTTAGGATCCCTAGCATTCACCTAAAAAGTCAATTTAGCGGTATATGCTAGCAGCAATTTTCTCAGGCTGAGAGACAGAGCCAGGTAAATTCCAGGGTCTTACTGGCCAGCCGGTCTGACTGAAAGGCCACGTTCTGTAAGAGACACAATCTCCCAAAATAAAAAGAAGTAATTGAGGATGAAATCTTCATATGAGCTTTGAGATATGCACACAAATCTGTAAAGGCAAATGCACTCAATTGTGTGTGTGTGTGTGTGTGTGTGTGTATATATCTATACATGTATTTGTTAAACATGTGTTTTGTGGATTGGTAACGTTAGACATTAAAAAAGTACAAATTTGAACAGTGCAGTGTTATCTCACCACTCTAAACTTGCTATAATCAAAGCAACATACACCAAGAGTTAATGCATAAAACGACAAATTTATGTATTACAAGTGAAAATACAAAAAGATGCATGGAGTCAATTTGAAATAAAAACAGATTTCACGGTTTTGTAAAAACATACATATCATGCAATACAACAAGTCTACTTTCAATTATTCACTCAGGAGAAATGCAAACATATGTTTACATACAAAAATTATTTAACTGTTCATCCTGTATTATTCATAACACCCGTGACAGTGCAAACAACCCAACTTTCCATTGTCAGAAGAATAAAACAGAAGGCAGTGTAGCCATAAAACAGAATAATGCTCATCAAGAAAAAGTAATGTAATATTTATATAAAATACAATATAGATGAGCTTTAAAAATGTTTCACTAAGAAAAAGAAACAGATGTAAGAGAGAATATGTCAAATAGTTTTCTATTAAATGTCTGTGAAAGGCAAACTTGTAAGAAGAGAAGTAATTAGGTATTTCTTGAGGCTTGAGGCAACAACTCTGGGAGACTGGCAAAGGAATGACAACCCTCTTTGAGGTCATTAAAATGTTGAAAATTCACATATAGCATCAGTGCATGTGTAACTCAGTAAATTTGCACAAAACAAAACAAACAAACAAAAAAAACACATTTAATTACATACTTAGATCATTTCATGGTACAGAAATTAAACCACAATAAAACTGGTAAAAAGAGATAGATAAAAATCGTAGTCAGTTGCATCATCTTGAGCTTAATGGCTGTGAACATGATAGGTTTTTGCCTATAAATTTTATATTTGTAAAATAGTTACTTGATTTGCCCAGGAACACAGAAAAAGAAGATTCATAAAATCAGTCACACTGATATGTTGGATCTTAAATTCTCAAAGAACATCAAATTGAAACAGTGAATCATTATAATGTCCAAAATATTTAATTTCATTATTCTTTTCATTTAAAATATAGTGTCAATACGCTTAAGGTCACTGCATAGCACTCTTTTAAAAATTTATTTATTTTTTTTAATTACCATTTATTCACTTTGTATCCCAGCTGTAGCCCCCTCCCTCATCCCCTCCCAAGTCCACCCCCTCCTTCTCCTTCCATGCCACTCCCCAAGTCCACTAATAGCAGAGGTCCTCCTCCCCTTCCTTCTGACCCTAGCTTATCAGGTCTCATTAGGGCTGTCTGCATCATCTTCCTCTGTGGCCTGGTAAGGCTGCTCCCCCAACAGTGGGAGATGAACAAAGAGCCAGGCACTGAGCTCATGTCAGAGACAGTCCCTAGTCCCATTACTAGGAAACCCATTTGGAGACTGAGCTGCCATAGGCTACATCTGAGCAGGGGTTTTAGGTTATCTCTTTGCATGGTCCTTGGTTGAAGTATCAGTCTCAGAAAAGACCCCTGGGCCCATATATTTTGGCTTTGTTGCTCTCCTTGTTGAGCTCCTTTCCCCTCCAGGTCTTTCTATCTCCCCCTTTTTTGTAAGATTCCCTGCAGTCTGCACAAAGTTTGTCTATGAGTCTCAGCATCTGCTTTAATACCCTACTATGTACAGTCTTTCAGAAGCCCCCTGTGTTTGGCTCCTGTCCTGTTCTGTTTTCTTCCTCTTCTGATGTCTGTCCAGTTTGCCTTTCTGAATGAGGACTGATCATCTTACCCAGGGTCCTCCTCCTTGCTTATCTTCTTTAGGTGTACAGATATTAGTATGTTTATCTTATATTATGCTACTATTATACTACCATGCCTCTCCAGAACCCTATGTGCCATGCAAAACTAGAGTCTTCTACCTTTACCAAGCCATAGGCAACCACATTCCAAATTACTACTATGGCTCTGATAACTATAGAGACTTCATATAATTGCAATTGCATGTGATAATTTGTCCTCCTATGATTGGGGTTTATTTTCTCTAATGAAATTTCTATCTTTAATGTCTTCAAATTTGCTAGTTTAATACACATAAGGTTCCTTTTAACACTGAACAACATTTTATTCAATGTATTCATTATATATTTTATCTATACATTCAGCTGTCTATACAGCTTAAATTATTGTTCTCCATTGGCTATTGTGAATAAGCAGTGATGAATATGGTGAGAAAGTTCTTCTTTAGAACCCTGCTTTAAATTATTTTTAGTGTGCAATCATAATTGGAACTGCTGGACCATATTTTAACTTTATTTCTGTTATTTTGAGGAACCATAGACAGTCTATCATTCTACATTCTCACCAACAGTACATGTGTTCCATTTTTTTTTCAATTTTGGCTCACATGTGCTAACATCTCTAATCTTTGTTGTTTTAAATTATACTCATTCTTATTGTTATGAGACAGTATCCCATTGTTTTTTGGATTTGCATTTCCATAAGGACTAACGATGCGGAGCATCTTTTCTTGTATACATTGGCCATTTGCGCATCCTTTTAAGGAAATTCCTACTAAAACTTTTCCCCCATTTTAAATTGGGCTGCTGCTATTAACATCAGGGGATTTCTATACAGTTTGGAGACCAACTATTGTCAGGTAGACAATTGGAAGACATTCTTCCTCTTTACATGTGTTGCCTTCTCACCGTTAATTATGACTTTTGATGTATAAAAGGTTTTAAGGTAGTCTAATTTAGCTAATTTTATATTTCTAGCTTATGCTTTTGGTGTACTCTCCAAGAAATCATCGCCAAAGCCATTCATTTGCTTTTAACAAAATCTGTCTTCTAACACATAAAAGATGATTTTCAATGTAAATCAATTGGACAGCCTGAATTAATTTTGTCCCTCAGAACACAGGATATTAAAAAATGATAAAAGTAAAATAAATAAATAAATAATGAAACACTAAACTGAAATTCAATGACTTTAATGTAATACAAACCTTAGAAATGTGTATTAAAAGTCATTACAGCAACCTCTCTTTAAAATAAATCTCAAAAACATTTAAGAAACTGAATCTCTTCTCTTAAATCAATGTGAAGCAAAATGGGAGCTCAGGATGATGTCAGGCAAAGGCCACAGGCGCCATAAATGAAGTGCCAAGGAGGAGATTTTTTCCAGCCAGAATTTCCTTTAGGGGTGGCAAGGTTTGCAGAACACATTTTAGGCTGCAAGCTTGTTCAAGAAACTCTAAGAACAAGCGTCTGTGGGGATATGAATACCATTTATCTACCTCCCTCAGATCCTTTCTTGATGCGGATATACAGGGAAAACAGGCAGGCCAAAGCAAGCCACAGACATTGTACGTGCAGGAGAGGATCAAAGTGCCTTATTCATTTATATATTTATTTTTTAACAAAGGGTGGTTTTAAAAAGCAGCAGAGGAAAGATTCAAACTTTCTCCAGATTACTTTGAAAACAACAGAAGAATGATTCAATGCAACCAGTTGATTAAAAAACTGAGATGAGAGGGAAAATAAATAAACAAATAAGAGTGTAGTTATGATAGTTATGAGGTCATCTACTTCCGGACCTGCGCTCTATGTTTTCTAGTGTTCTCTTTGTTCTCTTTGTAGACTTTCTAGCCTAAGAGGAGTTGTTTATGCAAGCATTCATTCAGTTTCTTATTAAATTCCATGAATACTTAATTCTTGCGTTCAACAAATAATAGACACAGTTTTTCTTATTATTTATTTGTGTTAAGTACAGAATTAAAAAAAATTCTTCACAATTTATTCATTATACATCTAAATTGAAGCCCCCGCCCTCAGCTCCCCCATTCCCACCCTCCTTCCTTATTCTCTTCATCCACTTTCCCCTACTCCACTGAAAGGGGATTTCTCCACTACTGCCATCTGTCCATACCTTGTACCAGGAGACCAACAAAACTAATAGATACAGCTTTTCTTAATAATTCTTGTATTTGTACTTTTTGAGACAGTGACTAACTATGTAGACATGGCTAGTTTAGAACTCACGGTGTAGAATGGGCTGGACTGTGTCTAGTGAAAGAGTTTCTCTGCATAGCCCTGGCTGTTCTAGAACTTGCTCTGTAGACCAGGCTGTCCTCAAACTCAGGGATCAGTCTGTTTTTGCCTCCTGAATGCTGAAATTAAAGGTATATGGCATCATATTGGACTTGTGTTGCAAGTTCTTAAGGCCCATTCAAAGAAAATTCATCTGGCTTGATATTTGAAACAGAGAAAATTATTCTTCATTTCTTTGTAAAAGTATTGAGAAAGTATTTGACTTAATAATACTACAGAATTTCTGAGGTTAAAACTTATAACTAAGGCTTAAGCTCAGGTATAAAATATATTTTATTTTTATCATTGAAATGACCTTTACAAACTATAAATTTATGTTTATTTTTAAAATAAAATCTAATGTAAATCTACACAAGTTGTTAGCAGCATCCTGAGAATGCAGTCTATTTTCAATGAAAGTAAATGACAGTTATTTTGGAAAATGAAGTGATTGATTCAGGAAGATATCAATTGTTTCATGTCTGGAGTGTATGACTAAGTCCTACAAGAGTTTGAGATGAGGGAGGGAGGGAGGGACTGGGAGGGAATGAGGGATCGGGACATGGCTGGGATACAGAGTTAATAAAATGTAACTGATAAAAAAAAAAAAGAAAAAAAAAAGAAAAAAAAAAGAAGACCCAAATGCAGAGAAAGCAACATTAATTGCTTACCAACTAAGGAAAGTGGCCAGTGGAAAAAAAAGCCAGTTATTTGCATAGTATGGACACTACTGAACTATTTAAAGCATATAGGATTTATTTACATTGTGGCCATTTGATTGCAGTGGCAAATTCCATTATTCAGAGCATTACCTGAAGCAAAGTGAAGGATAAAGTTTGCACCAGGCATAGGACCATAAACATAGCTATGATTTAAACATGAAAAAAAGAGTTTGAGATAGCAATTCTTTTTATCTAAAGTAATATTTTTAATTTAGTGAGCATATACAAGAAATAAAATAGTGGTTTCATCAATGTTACAGATAATAGTTTGCTTAAAGTGTTAGAAATCTGTATTTAATTTCTCATTTTTTTCTTTATATAAAGTAGAAAGCAACTATTGGCTGGTATTTTGAAGAAACTATATTGATGAGTATGAGTATGAGTATGACGAGTATTTAAAATAGTGGGAATAGGTGTATCTCTGACTCTTTTGCCTGCTCTTGGGACTCTTCTTCCTACTGGGTTGCATTCCTTGTTTTAGTCTAAATATGATGGTTTTCACCTTGTCTTGTTGTATCCTGTTTTTGAAATAATTTGTTATTTATCATAAATTGAATTTTTTTTCAATTCCTACTGCCAAATCAAAGCATTGTATTTCCCTTCAATTCATATGTCTCACACATTGCACAAGTTCAATGAATCATGAAAAAATAGTGTGGCTCTCCTTCTATTATTGAGATGAAGCCAAGTTACCATACTTGATAAAGTTGTTGATTTATTTACATGAAGACTGTAGCTAGTGCTTATTAGGATGAATTCTAGCAGACATGTTGAAATTACTGTCAATTTTAATTTTTTATTTTCAATTATTCTAATTATTATAAGTATTGAATACTTTATCTCAAGAAGTCAGTTAATAAGCTCTATTCAACAAATCAAAAATCTCATCAGCTTGAACAGCATTCAAATACTCTTCCTTTGTTACAAATGAACACTCATACATTTCTGTTCCATTCCTTTTCATTTCTACTTTTAGTACCAAGAGCCTATCCTCTATGTGACTTAGGACTAAAGGTTTTTCATCTGAAGTTTGACTATTCTTTGGACCACATTTATTTCTATTTACAAAAAATGTGAAAATAAATTTGCATACCATCCTTGCTGTGACACACTTTATTAAATATAATACATACAATGTCCTAATGTGTGTGACTATATATATATATATATATAGAGAGAGAGAGAGAGAGAGATAGATATAGATATATAGATATAGATATATCCACATTTTATTTTTTGTAGATGATTTATTTTTACTACTTTTTGATTATGTGTATGATATCTGGGTGTCTGAGTGTGGATATGCATATATGAGTTCAGGTGATCGTTATGGTAAGAAGACAGTGTCAGCTCTCTGAGAGCTGGAGTTATAGGAGGTTGTGAGGTATCTGGTGTAGGTGCTTGGAAGGTAGGTTAGCTCCTTTAGAAGGACTTGTGTGTACCTTAAGGATGCATCTGCCTCTGTAGCTCCTATACATGCTTGTCTTGGGATAAGCAATTTCATTTTCTAAACGATCTTCAGTTTCTTAGGAGATGATTACTGATAGTCACGTTTTTGGTAGCTCTGAGATAAAGAAAGTCTTTAAATCACACATGAAGAATAAATTTAACTTTTAATTAAATGTTGTTCTACTTCAAAGTACTTAGTAAATCTACAATTATTCTACCTAAAGGAAATATTTTCTATATAAATAAAGAATGGTTCTCATGACACACTAAGATGTCCCTGTTTAAATAACTTTTCCTGTTGACACAGTCTCATAAATCCTCACATTTCCCTAATCTCTGAGTGTTTTTATAAGTAGTGTTTATATAATAACAAATAAAACCTGAAATAATTCATAAACAATAAGAAATTCTTTTGTATTTTCATCAATAGGAAGATATTTTCCACCATGGAGAGAGCCTTACTAATGAAAAAAATGAAAAAAGGCTAAACTGATCATATAAAAAAGAAACATCTCATTTTTATGATTTGGCAGATATCAAAATGCTCTTCGCTGGATTATCTTAGCATTCATTTTAAAATACAGACATATTAGAGCATAGCAAAATAGATTATAACATATCAGCTTGCTTTAAAAATCAACCATGAAAATCATTGCTTAATTTCTTCTTTAGGCAGTTCGTTGTGTTTTTTATTATGTTGCTTTATTTTTCATGAACCACAGAGAAAAAGAACATATGCATTGAAGCATAAGGTTTGGTTTCCTTGTCATTATCTATGCTTTGAGTACAGCAAATGTTATTAAGAGCCATAAAATTTTACAGCCATGGTATTGGGCTCAGTGACCTGCCACAGTAGGGAATTCAACAGATTGACTTTTTGGAACATAGAGAAGAGGGCTTATTTTTTTCCCTTCAAATTTATAAAAGCATTCTATCTTAACTAATCTACCTTAGGTCAAACTCAAATATTTTTCATTGTGTCACTTCCCCCAGTGAAATTATTAAATCTTGCTTAAAGTATTGATTTGTTTTATATAAGTTATTTTATAAAAAATATTTTTATGTTTGATTATGTATAGGTAATATATAATTTGATATGTATAAAATTTTATATATATATATATATGGAATCATAATATAATTCTCAGATAAGATGGTGAATCAGTGGTAGCCAAAATTATGCACTGAATTCTAGAAGATATTTTCTTATTCATATAAAAATGTTATAACTGCCTATATAGCACAGTGAACCATTTCCTTCTTTACTGGGAAGTTGACTATGAACTGGCTACATGGAGGAAACTTCCCTGTACAATAGCAACATGCCAATACACTGTGGTTTTGAGCTGCAATAGATATTTACCTAGGAAACATAGGGCTTCAGAATTTCTTTTATTTTTTATTATTTTTTTCAAAAAGCACCTAAATGATTTTTAATTAAATTTTTATTTTTTTACATTAATTACATTTTATTCACTTTGTATCCCAGCTGTAGCCTCCTCCCCATTCCCTCCCAATCCCAGCCTCCCTCCCTCATCTCTTCCCATGCCCCTTTCTAAGTGCACTGATAGGGGAGGTCCTCCTCCCCTTCTATCTGACGCTAGCTTATCAGGTCTCATCAGGACTGGCTGCAATGTCCTCTTCTGTGGCCTGGCAAGGCTGCTCCTTGTTTTGGGGTGGGGGGGGATCAAAGAGCCAGCCACTGAGTTTATGTCAGAGATAGTCTCTGTTCCCCTTACCCCTTACTAGAGCACCCAAGTTGGATACTGAGCTGCAATGGGTTACATCTGAGCAGGGTTTCTAGGTTATATCCATGAATTGACCTTGGTTAGGGTGTCAGTCTCAAAAGACTCCTGTGCCCAGGTATTTTGGTTCTGATGCACTCCTTGTGGAGCACCTGTACTCTTCAGGTCTTACTAACTCCAATTTATTTCATATGATTCCCTGCACTCTGCCCAAAGTTTGGTTATGAGTCTCAGCATCTGCTTTGATCCACTGCTAGGTAGAGTCTTTCAGAGGCCCTCTGAGGTAGGCTTCTGTCCTGTTTCTTGTTTTCTCCTTCTTCCAATTTCCATCCCATTTGTTTATAAGTGAGGATTGATCATCTTACCCCAGGTCCTCCTTCTTGTTTATCTTCTTTAGTTGTACCGATTTTAGTATGTTTATCCTGTCTTATAGGTCAAGTATCCACTTATAAGTGAGTATATAAAGTGTGTGTCTTTAAGTAAACTATTTGCTGCATTGTAACTTGAGAAAGACTTTAAGAACAGTTCCAGTGATGTTTTCGGAGTTGCCTCTACAATGGCAGGGTTCCCTGGGTCAGAAGTGTTTAGAAGGTGTGTCATACAAATAGAAATAACTGAAACATCAGAATGTATAATTAAAAAAAAAATGACAGCACATTCACCTTTCTTCCAACTACTCACTGCCTCTTAGGCAGGTTTGATTCCTGAGCTGATAGGAGCAGAGAACCCTGGTTTCAATGTTTTTAACTTTTCAGTTAAAAATATACTTTTAAATATATTATGTTCTTCATGAATATTTATAAGTAAGTTCTTTTGAACATTTTAAGTCTATCAAAACATAGCTTTCATATCAGATGCTGTCTCTACGAACACTTGCTCAAAACATTGCTGAAAGCAGCTGGTGGCTTCACAACTTACATGATTACATCAACAGGATGACCCACACTATCAAATTAACCTCTCCTCCTCATTTACTTCTCCCACAAGTCTACTCTTTGTGAAATAAACAGTTGGGTAATTGACTAATCACCTTCTGACTACACTTTTATCAAAGTTTATAAAACGGGGTTAAAGAAATCAAGATGAGATTGATGTATGAATCATGGTAACAGAAACAAGTCCCCTGATCATTCATTTTCTGGCAATTAAATCTAATGCAGTTAAAGAAAGGATCTGTGTTGAATCCAGGAATTTACTGTTGCAATTATATTAATAACACTTAACAGTCTCAAACCTCACTCATTTGTTCTTACATTACTCACAAAGTGGAAGGCAGATAATAGATCTTCAGACTACCTTTTAAACTAACCTTGAAAGCATTGTCCATAATTATTGCGGCCATTTGGAAGAAGGTTGTCCAGTATGTTATCATCTTGACTCTAAAATTAGGAAACTAATGTCCACATTTCTCTTCTGGTAATAATGGTCTCTGGATTGTTGATACAAGTGTTCACTTAAGAACATTTAATTGCTGAAATATGTCTTGATACATTTTAATCGAGTTATACTTTCAAAATAGTTATTTTGAAACCTAATCTGGTAATTCTACATATTCAGATTTTCTTGTGATTCCATTTCAAATAAATCCCGTTAACTCACCATTGAGAGCTCAGCTGAATATTTATTTGATCACGATTGAATTATGAATTTATGACTTGCCTATAAAATAGAAGCTGATACAGCTCCAAAGCAGAAGCAGTTGAGTGGTACCCGGTGGCATTACACAACATGTATATTAATTCATATATGTTAAGGTAATGTGAAGTAATGATTTCACATGGCAATCTCCTTCTGTGGTGTTGGGAGGACTTCATTCTTCAGAACAATTCAGAGATTCACAACAGGTCTTTTTTCCTTTTTTAAATTTAGGAGGCATAATAATACTGAGGAGTGATAGAAAAACAGAAATATTAACATTGTATTTGACCCTTAGTTACCTTATCTTTCACTGCCAGTTTTTGGGAGAGAATTCAGAATTTGATACTGAGTTCCCTGGCTATCAGAAAGCAGTAAGAACAAAGGGAGCAAAATAGCATTTTTTGAGGATAAGAAGTTATTTTTCATTATCCTTCTCTCTTTAAAGAATATATTGTAACTTTAATTGTAATCTCTTAGATTGTAACTGTCAACAATGTTTTTTTTTTCTTTTAAATTCTAGTATACATAAACAAGACTCAAGGGCAAACCTACAACTCAACTCAGAGGAAGTGATTTTAGGAGAGAAAGAACTGATGTGATCTGATTCACTAAGGATATGGTGAATATTTAGCTTCATACCATAATAGGATTAAAGCTGAACATTAAGTGATCTTTTAGAGATATAATTTCTTTCAAAATGGCATTCAACAGGAGGCAATGTAAGCTTCAGGATGACTCTTTAACTAGACTTGGGAAGCTGATTCCCCAATTATTTGTTAAGATCAAATCCATGTGCACTGGATGCCAGATAAGAAAAATAAGGCAGAGAATAAATTGGTTTTGTGGGAGGGAGAGATGAACATAAGTATGAGGGAAAGAGGCAAAAAGATGAAATTCTTCTAAATATAACAACAATCATATGAGAACAACCAGAGAAAACATGTGGCTGTTAGAGAGTAGGGAAAAGAATTTATAGTAAGCCTAGTTTTACATATGCGACTCTGAAGTGAGTGTCACCAAAAAAATTTAACAAAAATCTGGCAAGCTACCTAATGTGGTAGCCAAGGTCAATGCTGGTTATTCATTCTGGGCAGGAAATAGCTCCTGATGCATCTGGAAATGGTATCTGGGCAAAAGTGCTAACTTTGATATTTCACCAGATAGTTCTGTTTAGTAATTAAGTCATCCCTTTTAGAAGGCACAATGCCTATACCAATTAGTCCCCAAATAGTTGCTCTGTGTTAGGTCCTCACTGATGGATGTCACAAATACAGTTTTAATAGTCTTATACCATGTTCCCAATTGCCAATGAAAAGTAAAAATAAATGAAAAGTATTAATTTATCAAATGTAGACAAGTAGACATAAACTATACATGATATATGATTTCTTCAGTTTCTGATAGGATGCAAAGTCATGTGTAATTGTTTCATTTACAAAATTGCCTTATTTTTCCTTGTGATAGGTTGTATTACAGTGCAGCCTCCATCTCTTTACTTTTCAATAAAACCTCTGTGATATTATATGCCATATGTTTCTTGTTGTCTCTGTATTTCCCTTATCATCTTCAAAATTTAAAGGTTAAGGGCTAAAAGTTTACAGCTAAAAACTACCAGCTACACACTCAAGCTAAAGTTACTTCTATCGCTTCTGAACATGAATGTGGTTTGAGTTTCCTGTTCTCTGATAGTTCAGCAACAGGGTACTCAAGCCTGCCTTATCTCCAAAGCTGTGGATGAGAAGGTGGACATGTGAGAAACACTGCCCTTGACACACTTGAACGTGAGGTAAAATGTTCCCAGGTATGAGCAACAGCTATGCACCACAGACACATTGAAATTAGGGACATAAGAGGCCACATAGAATATTCAGTTCCCTCTTTGTGAAGCAAGAAATCCAAGGAGCAAAGAAGTTAAGTCATTTACCCAAACAAAGCCACATAGTGCACTTGTAACAAAGTTTTTTTTTTTTATTTTTATTTTTTTCTTTTGTAACAGTGTGGGCTAATCTTCAGCAGCACAGAAGCCGTTGTTTGGGTCAATAATTCACAAATTAGTTCAGGCCTTAGGATTTAAATTAATTTCTAGTTTCTTTACTTTGTTATCTTGATGCCCCTCTTTGGCCTCTCCTATTTTTCTTCTTTTAAGTATTTTTTTATCCCTTTGTTTATGAATCATAGGAAGCTGTTATAAACAAATCAAATAGCTGCAAAACACCAATGGGCTATCTTGAAAAACTAGGAGATCCTTAAAAGTTACATCTTGATGATTAATGTTTAAATTGATCAGGAAAAAAAATATAGAGAGGCTTTGGGATGGATTGGCATTCTCCCTTGCAACTGCTGTATTTCATCAGTGTTCAGAGCTGTGGTTAATTGCAATGAAAGCATCTTGTACTGAAGCAATGAGTAGGAGCAAACTGCATATTAATTTTGTAGAGCATTTCTCTCAGTAACATTGTGTGTGTGCGTGTGTGTGTTTAAATTAAAGAGGGAAGAGCTTGGTTAAATAGTTCAAGACATCTAAAGAACACGAAATGTAGCTGGGATCCCTAATTAATATGTGTTTTACAGAGAGGAACGCTTGTAAGTTTGAAAGCATTAGGGAGTTTGATGTTATTTTTGAAATAAATTTTTAATTAAATTTTCCTTAATTGAGCATACCGAAATTCCAGTAAAGGATGCCTATAAAGTACTCCTTGGGGTGTGGGGGAGATCCTCAGAGGTGTGGAGAAATATGTGAGTTGGACTGAGTATCTCATTAATTCTTATGACACTCTGGGAAGATAGTAGAAGGTATAATATGCAAGCCCAGGCCACAATTCACTGAAGTAAAATGACCTTGGAGAGAATGCAAAAACCTTTTAATGTTCAGGGACTAAGAAAGTTTAATACATTTTCTCTCGATAACCCACTTCTTCTCTCTATGTTCTACACTGTGAATTACTCAGAACTCTAGCTATAGTATGTTTCCACATCCTTGATAATAAAGCAGAGACAACGTTTGTAACAAAGACAGGTGAGATAGTGTTTTCTTCTAATCAGTATAAAGAATTAAATGCATTATAATGTGTATGGTGTTATTTATTTATTTATTTATTTTTACAGAGGCATGAAAACCTACTGCTTCTATAATTTTCTTCATCAGCATGTCACACTTACTGTAGCTTCAAATTGTTCAAGACCTTGGAAATTTTCAATTTTTATTTTATTTCCAATTTCATTATGATAGTGATATCATGTATCTGAGTTCTCAGTAAAGATTCAGGGATACTAGCTATTAAGGTCAATATAAGAGACAACAAGAAGAGCAACAGAGTCAACTAGCCAAAGCCCACAAGGGCTTAAAGAGACTGAAGCACCAACCAAAGAGCATGTATGGACTGGACCGAGGCCCTCAACACATTTATAATTGATGGGCAGCTTGGTCTTCATGCAGGTCTCTTCACAAGTGGAATTGTGGCTGTCTCTGACATGGACTCTATTGCCTTCTTTGGAATCATTTTTCCCTAACTAGGCTGTCTTGCTTGGGCCTCAATAGAAGAGGGTGAACTTAGTCCTGATGCAACTTGATGTGCTGGGGTGAGTTGATACAAAGTGGGGGTGCTCCCCTTTTCAGAAAAGAAGGGGAGGGAGGAAAATGAGGAAAGGTTGGGAGAGTGAGAAGAAAGGGACAATGATCAGGTATGAAAAGTGAAAAAAAAATAAAAGAATCAATTTCAAAAATAAGAGACAACAAATGATTTTGCCTCTGAAATACTCATGAGTTGATTGATAAGAAGGAAACAGAATGGCATGTTGGGTAATGGAGCATGACTTTAAAAAAAAATTCTTTGTTGGGGGCTGGAGAGGTGGCTCAGCCATTAAGAGCACTGACTGCTCTTCCAGAGGACTTAGGTTCAATTCTCAGCACCCACTTGGCAGCTCACAACTGTCTGTAACTCCTGTTTCAAGTGATCTGACACCCTCACACAGATATACTTTGCAGGAAAAACACCAATGCACATAAAAGGTAAAAATTAAAATTAAAAAAAAAACCATTTAATTTTTTTCTTTATTTATTTTTATGTCTTATTTGTGTTTTATCTACGTATTTATGTATCTATGTATCTGTGTATCTATCTATCTATCTATCTATCTATCTATCTATCTATTACAATTTATTCACTCTGTATTCCCACTGTAGCCCCCTCCCTCATATCCTTCCAGTCCCACCCACCCTTCCTCTGCTCCCTCTATGCCCTTTCCCTAGTCCCCTGATAGGGGAGGACCTCCTCTCTTTCTATCTGACCCTAGCCTATCAGTTCTCATCAAGGATGGCTGCTTCATCTTCCTGTGTGGCCTGGGAAGACTGCATCCACCAGTGGGAGGTGAGCAAAGAGCCAGCCACTGAGTTCATGTCAGAGAGAGCCCCTGTATCTCTTCCTAGGGAACCCACTTGGAAACTGACCAACCCATGGGCTTCCTTGGAACAGCGAGTCTCATGCATGGTCCTTGGTTGGAGTATTGGTCCCCCCAGGTTTTTTGTCTCTGTTGTTCTCCTTGTGGAGTTCCTGTCCCCTCCAGGTTGTTCTATCTTCATCTTCTTTCATAAGGTTTCTGTCACTCTGCCCAGAGTTTCTCTATGAGTTTCAGTATCGCCTAAGATACCCTGGTGGGTAGAATCTTTCAGAGGTCCTCTGTGGAAGGCTCCAGTCTTATTCTTTGTCTTCTCCTACTTCCAATGTCTATCCTGTTTCCCCTTTTGAAGGAGGATTAAGCATCTTCCCTAGGGTCCTCCTTGTTGTTTAGCTTTGTTAGGAGTATAGATTTTATTATGTTTATCTTATATTATATGGCTAATATCCACTTATAAATCAGTATATCCCATGTGTGTCTTTCTGCTTTAGGAATACCTCATTTAGGATGATCTTTTCTAGATCCCACCATTTGCTTGCAAATTTTATGATTTCCTTGTTTTTAATTGCTGAGTAGTATTCCATTGTGTAAGTGTACCACAATTTCTATATCCATTCCACAATTGAGGGACATTTTGCCTGTTTCCAGGTTCTGGAAATTATGAATAAAGCTGCTACAAACATGGTTGAGCAAATATACTTTTTATATACTTGAGCATATTTTGGATCCATTAATAGTAGTGGTATAGCAGGATCTTGAGGTAGCACTATTTCTAATCATCTGAGAAAACACCAGATTGATTTCCAAAGTGGTTGTACAAGTTTATATTCCCACCAGGAATGAAGGAGGGTTCCCCTTAGGGTGGAGCATGACTTTAATTCTAGCACTCCAAAGCCAGAGGCAGGTTGATATCTGAAATTGAGGTCAGCCTGGCCTACAGTGTGAATTTCAGGACAGCAGGGATGCAAAAGTAGGAGCAGGAGGAGAAGGAGAAGGAGAAGAAGAAGAAACAGGCAAGAATAGGAGATCACAGGAAATTGCATAAAAAAAGATATTTCTGTGAGATGTGTTGACCAAGTAAAGTAAACTTCATGGATAAGATAGGATCGATACTTAATGATCAGATTCTGAAACCAACCTTCAACTTTCATTGTAGCACTATGAGCCCTAATCCTAATCTTCTTAACATCTATTCTTGGGTTGTCACCTAAGAAACAACCATGGAATCTGACATATTAATTCCACATGTCAAATCAAAATGAAATCTCTGAGACCAGGTTTAGTGGAGGCTGCTACTGCACTGGGAAGATTTCACTCTTTCTTCTAAACGACAGTAACTTAAATCAGACTTAGACTATCATCAGAAAGAAGTTATGTCACCTTTGCTGTTTCTAACCAATGAATATTATGGAGAAAAAATAATTAAATGTTGCCCAAATAAGCATAATGTTGTAGAATGGCATTCATCTCATTTATTATTTTGTCTAAGGGCCTTACCTAGATACTGGAATGCAGATTGTTGCTGAGAAGCAGGTATTTGTTAAATGGGTTAAATAAACAAGCACATTTTATCCCCTCGTTATTGTGAAGATTAATTGCTTTTTATATTATTATAGGTTTTGTGAAGTGTTTACTATAACTGGCTGTAGATCATCATGAAAAGAAACATGTTTGTAAAATAAATACTTTAGAAAAACATTTTCCAGGATCTTTTAAATATTTAATTTTTTTATCTAACATACTCATTAACCAAACTGAATTTAAATATAATGTACAAGTTTTTCTATCAAGACGTCATTGTGTGTAGTAAGCTGTCTCTACTGAATTATAGGATATATCACAATACTATTATCTATTATTTGAAATGCAGTTGTGAACAGATTGTAGAAGAGCACGTACTTTCTAATAAATCACAATATATTGTTATTTTAATTCAAAATGAAATGTAATACATTGTATATTGAAATCTAGCCCCAAGACTCCTGAAAGCAAAATGCCATTTGTCTTTACTAATATATGTGTGATTTATTTTTCACTAGCTCTTTTTTCTTATTAAGCTATACATTTTATTCATATACTACAATACCTCTAAAACATATCCTAAGTTCATAGATGGTCTTTAATATTATATAATGCATATATATATATATATATATATAGAGAGAGAGAGAGAGATGGGTATTTTCTCTTGTATTTTATTAACACAGCATCTTGGCAAACTGTCTAGAGACTGCCTACTATAGCATAATAGATAGTTTTAGATACATATCTGCTCTTATAAAACTAAAATGTTTAAATGTTGAGTAAAATTAATTATAATCATTAGATAAACCATAGCAATATGCTTTTATGTGTATGACATCATGCCAAGTTGACATATTTTGAGAGAATTGAAAAAAATAAATAAAAGTGAGAACACATAATTTTAAAAGATATATCCACAAGAAAAATAAAATTACATTTTAAAAACATAATATAAAGCAAAAAAAACTTGAGAGGCTCAAAATGTTAACACATTATACGGATACCTAGAATGATATTTTAACTTTTTTACTGCATTGAATTCTTATGGGCCTAATATTATGAAATTTTGACAAGTTTAAAATTTATAAGAGATATCAAAGAGTTGTGCCATTCATTGCCTTTTTTTATTAGAACAGATAAGAATGGACTATAGGTTATGACATTTCTTTTCGAGGAAAGCTCTGAAAATCTTTACTGAATGCACAGATAACCTTCAATATCACACCACAGAGGTTCTTCGAAGAGAATTATTGTCCCTCGTTTCTGCTTTTCTTCTTTCATATAATATTCTTGTCAAGATGTCTAAGGAATGCACATCACCACATTATCTCACTAGATAACTTCCAAGTTGTTCCTTCTTGGTTTAACAATAAATCTGAAGCTAAAACAGGGACAACTGCCATAATAATAAAAACTGCACCAGTTTTGATATGTAATTTTTATTTGACTTGAGGACGAACAAAGAAGACGAATACTCAGAAAATATTTTTTCAAAGAGGATTTTTTTTAAATCTATGCTGATCGTTTATAAGCTAGAAATGGATCTACAGGATGCTTTAAAACTTAGCTCAGATACTTTATGATAGTGTTTTATTGCAACAGAAATGAGTAAATGAAAGAAAGGTTTATTTAAGTCACAATCTAAATAATGAAAAGATCAGGATAGTATAAGTGAGTGTAAATACACCTTTGAAATTGTTATTAATCACAAATGTCTTCCCTTGCATGACACCTTTGGACCCAGATGTAGGAAAATTTAGATCAACAACTTTTTAAATATAATTATTTTATAGAAATAAACATAGCATCAAAACAAGACTAAATGTATCTAAATGACTTCAACCATCTGTCCGTTTTTATAAGTACGGATATGAAAGTATTGAATTTATACGTAAGGCAGTACTTTATTTTCAATATTTAGATGACTATAATGTGAAATGAGCTTAAAAATGTAAATATTTCAAGTATATGAATTAGAGATTTGCATTGTTGAATGAACAATAAGGATATGATTTTAAAAGAATATATTTTTAAGCAAAACAAATGAATAAAAATAGAGAACTAGAAACAACATTGAGAGGAAATAATAGTGTCAGTTCAGTATAGTTTGCTTGGGCAAATATTACTATCAATGTGGTTGGGGTAACTTAGAATTGCTTTAGTCATACACAAGCTGTGAGTCATTAAGAAACAAAAACATCCATAATAAAAGTGAGGTATAATAGTTTAACCACCATTTGCTTCATACATAAGTGTGTAGCCCACGTGTTTACCAGTGCCTCAGTATCTTAGACTTCATACTTTGATAGTTCTTTTTTAGTTGTTATTTATTTTTATTATTTATTATGATCTATTCACTTTGTAGCCTGGCTGTGTGGTCCTCCCTTATCTCCTCTTTGTTCCACCCTACCTTCTTTTTCCCTATGCTATTTCCCTAGCCCACTAATAGGAGAAGTCCTCCTCCCCTTCTATCTGACCCTAGCTTATCAGGTTTCATCAGGAGTGGCTGCATTGTCTTCCTTTGTGACCTGGTAAGGCTGTTTCCCCCTCAGGGGGAGGTGATCAAACAGTCAGCCACTGTTGGTCTCCTTTTGGAGCTCCTATCTCCTCCAAGTCTTTCTTTCTCCCACTTCTCTCATAGGATCAATTGCAAGCTGAATGGAGAGGATCTAAATCCCAGGCTCCGAAGCAGCTCATAGACTCATTCTCCAAGTGCAGTCCCTAATAAGGAGAGCAGGGGCTTTCTCTGGCAAGAACTTAAAGATGGGCTTTCTGATTACCTCCCCCTGGGGGTTTAACCTTGCCTGGTCACAGAGGAAGACAAGGCAACCAGTCCTGATGAGACCTAATAGGCTAGGGTCAGATAGAAGGGGAGGAAGTACTTCAGTAGGTGGATTGGGGACTTGGGGGCATAGGGAGTAAAGAGGGAGGGAAGGTGGGACTGGGAGGAGACTAGAGAGGGAGACACAGCCAGGATAAAATTAAGTTGTAATAAATTATAAAAAATAAAAACCACTAAAAAAAAGGAGCAAGCCACTGAGTCCATGTCAGAAACAGCAACCACTCCCCTTTCTAGGAAATCCACCTGGAAACTGACCTGCCTGTGGGCTACATCTGAGCAGGCAGTATAGGTCCTCTCCATGCATGGTCCTTGGTTGGAGCATTGGTCTCTGCAGGCACCCATGGGTCCAGGATTTTTGGTTCTGTTGCTCTCCTTTTGGAGCTCATGTCTCCTCCCGGTCCTTCTATCTCCCCTGTCTCCCGAAATTCTCCCGACACTCTGACCAAATTTTGGCAATGAGTCTCAGCATCTGGTTCTATTCTTATCCCTCATGCTTTTTCTAGACTCCATGACATTGAAACGTTGAAAGAGTTTAATCCTTTGTCATTTTCTCTTTATTAATCACACCCTTTTCATTGAGAAGTATATGGCTGTTAAAAATGATTCACAAATAAGACACAATTCATTGACAAATATTGCTAGACTTAAATGCACTTTTAATTGGTTCTTAAATGTTTTGATGATGGAAAATTGTTGGATCTGCAAAATTATCTGAAGGAAAATTTTACCTTCTATACTTTATTAATTTTTAATTTTCTTTTTAATTTTTATTTTTTAAAGCTTATTTTTTTAATTTTATTTTTTTCTTATCAGTTACATTTTATTAACTGTGTATCCCAGCCGTGTCCCGAACCCTCATTCCCTCCCAGTCCCTCCCTCCCTCCCTCATCTCCACTGTGCCCCTTTCCAAGTCCACTGATGGGGGGGGACCTCCTCCCCATTCATCTGATCCTGTTTTATCAGGTATCTTCAGGACTGGCTGCAAAGCCCTCCTCTGTGGCCTAACAGGACTGCTCCTCCCTTTGGGGGTGGGGAGGCCAAAGAGCCAGTCTTTGAGTTCCTGTTAGAAATAGTCCTTGTTCCCCTCACTTTGGGAAACCAATTGGTTACTGAGCTACCACAGGCTACATCTGAGTGGAGGTTCTAGGTTATATCCATACATGGTCCTTGGTTGAATGTCAGTCTCAGAAAAGACCCTGTGCCCAGATATATTTGGTCCTTGTGGAGCTCCTATCCTTTCCCCATCAGACTAACTCCCCTTCTTTCTTATGATTCCCTGTACTCTGCCAAAGGTTTGGTCATGAGTCTTTGCTTTGAAAACACTGCTAGTTAGAGTCTTTCAGATGTGCTCAGTAGACTCCTGTCCTTTACAGACCTTGAAAAAAAGATTCTCAGCTTCATATGGAGAAACAAAAAACCCAGAATCTCCAAAATGATCCTGTACAACAACAGATCATCTGAAGGTATCTCCATCCCTGATCTCAAGCTGTACTACAGGGCAACAGTAATAAAAACTGCATGGTATTGGCATAGAAACAGAAAGGAGGATCAATGGAACCACATAGAAGACCCAGAAATAAACCCACACAACTATGAATACTTGATATTTGACAAAGAAGCCAAATCCATTCAATGGAAAAAAGACAGCATCTTCAACAAATGGTGCTGGACCAACTGGATGTCTACATGCAGAAAAATGAAAATAGATCCATATTTATCACCCTGCCCAAAACTAAAGTCAAAGTGGATCAAGGACCTCAACATAACAGATACTCTAAATCAATTGGAAAAAACAGTGGGGAACAGCCTAGAACTCATTGGCACAGGAGGCAACTTCCTGAACAGAACACCAACAGCACAGGCTCTAAGAGCAACAATCAATAAATGGGACCTCATGAAACTGAAAAGCTTCTGTAAAGCAAAGGACACCGTCATCAAAACAAAACGACTGCCTACAGATTGGGAAAGAATCTTCACTAACCCTTTATCTGACAGAGGACTAATATCCAGTATATACAAAGAACTAAAGAAGCTGAAAAGCAGCAATCCAAGTAATCCAATTAAAAAATGGGGAACAGAGCTAAACAGAGAATTCTCTGTAGAGGAATATCGAATGGCAGAGAAACACTTGAAGAAATGCTCATCCTCATTAGCCATCAGGGAAATGCAAATCAAAACGACCCTGAGATATCACCTTACATCCATGAGAATGGCCAAGATGAAAAACTCAAGTGACAACACATGCTGGAGAGGTTGTGGAGAAAGGTGAACCCTCCTCCACTGCTGGTGGAAATGTAAACTGGTACAACCACTCTGGAAATCTATCTAGCACTTTCTAAGACAAATAGAAATAGTGCTTCCTCAAGACCCAACTATACCACTGCTAGGTATATACCCAAAGTTCACTCAAGTACACAAAAGGGATACTTGCTCAACCATGTTTATAGCAGCTTTATTTGTAATAGCCAGAACCTGGAAACAACCCAGAGGTCCATCAATGGAGGAATGGGTACAGAAACTGTGGTATTTTTACACAATGGAATACTACTCAGCAGTCAAAAAGGAGGAAATCATGAAATTTGCAGGCAAATGGTGGGATCTAGAAAAGGTCATTCTGAGTGAAATATCCCAGAAGGAAAGACAAACATGGGATATACTCACTTATATAGACCTATAAGATATGATAAACATAATGAAATCTATACACCTAAAAAAGATAATCAATTGAGCGGACATGGAATAAGATGATCAATCCTCATTTAGAAAGACAGATGGGATGTGCATTGAACGTATGACAGGAGTCTACTAATTTTTATTTTTTATACTAATTACTGTTTATTCACTTTGTATCCCAGCTGCAGCTCTCTCTCTCCTTTCCTACCTCCATCATCTCCTCCTATGCCCCTCTCCAAGTCCAAGGATAGGGGAGGTCCTCCTCCCCTTCCATCTGACCCTAGCTTATTCAGTCTCATCAGAACTGGCTGCATTGTCCTCAGTTATTGCTATTGCTTTGAACAAATATTCTATGACATATGTATAGTAATGCTACTTTCACCTGAATGAATACCTTTGCAAGTTTTATCTATTGCTTACTAAATTAAAAAAAAAATCAGTTTAGCAGTTATCCTACATATCATTTTATATTTATATTTATCCTAAAAATCAATTTTGTTGCAAATATCAACAGCTCTTTATTACAAAAACCTCTTCTGATCTGTTATAGCCAAGGTATACCCCATTCAATTTTTTATTGTTTATCTATAGCAGGTTTATATTTATTTATATTTATTATATATCTCGAATTTAAAAAAAAACACTGCTATGAAAAATTCACACTATTTTTGCTTCAACCCATGTTTACAACTGTCTTGGGAATATATCTGCAAGTGGAATTGTTAGATCATATGAAAACTCTTTATTTAGAAAGCTGAAGAATTCCAAAACCATATTTGTAAATAGTGCTGCCATTTTGCATTCTGAACACACTGTGTAAAGTGCTAATTTCTTGACAGTCTCACAGGCACAATTTATAAATTTCTACATGTTTTTTACCATCCTATTTGTTGTACAGTCAGACCTCTTTGTGGTTGTAATCCTCATGTCTCTACTGACCAATAGTGCTAAACACTTTTTAATTTTTATGTTGACAATTTATCATTGGAAGGAAGCATGGGAACATTGTGACCTATCCTGCCAATTTATTTGTTTTTCATTATTATACTGTATGAATTTGTTATATTTTGTCAGATACAGGATCTATAAAGATTTTTTTGCCCATTGTTTTAGCTCTTGTTTCTTTTTTCTTAGCTTTTGATACTGTATTTTGATGTACAAATGTTTTGGACATTTTTTTTTGTGGTACTGGAGAGCACACACAGATTCTTTATAATGCTATACAAGTGCTACCAAAGCAATTGATTAAATTTATTAGCTAATTTAACTATTGTGTTTCATTTCAGAAATTTAATAGCTCTGCACTTAAATTCTATGATGAATTAATTCTATGATAAATGTAGGGCTAATTTACATTTATGCTATGAAACAGGTATATTTTCATAATTTGGTCTTGACATCCACTTATAGTAAAAATATAGTAATAATTACAGTTTCTTTAGTTGATTTTTATGGCATTTTATCAAATGAGCACAAATACTAAGATTTCTATCTTGGATTTGAATTTTATTTAGTTAATATATATATATATTTCTAGATGGATTTCATATTTCCTTGATTTAATAAGATTCATAGGTATTTTTTGGAACAGGAAAAGTACATTTTTCAAAAGCTGTTCTTATTATAAATATTGTTTTAGTTATTCTTAGTCTCTTCATTTCTTTATTGAGGGTAGAATCAGGTTTTAAAAAATCTTCAGAAAAGTCTGCTAAAATTTTTATAGCATAGACAGCCAATCTGTACATATACTTGAATAATATGTTGACCATGAGACTTCTTCAGAGTCATTGATTTAAGTTTTATGTCCATTTATTTTAACAGATTTATTGTACATAGTCACAAATTGTGAGGTCCTACATGTTGGTATTGCTTTTGAATTCTCAGGACCCAGTTCAGGTCTTGTGCTTTTGAGGGTGAGAGGGGGAGCAGTCCAGAAGGAACTGAACCAGTTTTCCCGAGAGGTAGAGCTCCTTTGACCTCCCCTGTGACACTACCGAATAGTGCTTTCTATTTGTTTTCTGGATGTAGCAGGAACTTACGCCAAGTGAGAATAGTGTGCTGAGTATGGCTTAATGGGGATAAATACTTTCTTATTGCTTGCTGCTGGGTTCCACTGACACTAGAGCAAAGGATTTGTCTTCAAGCTAGATAAAGGGTCTAGAATTCTATTCATTCTTCTCTACCAACGTGTATATGGGTAAATTCACTAATCTGTTTAAAGGCCAGCAACAGTGGCAATATAGTTACAGCTCTTTTTTTGCTGGGAGGTATTGCAATGTTTTCTGTGATCTCTTATTTGAACAGTATGGCAACTATGATTGACTATGGTTGTTTTCTGAATGATTGTGTCATTTCTGATATTTTGTGTACGCATAGTTAACTTTTCTATGAGATTTTTAGCTCCTTTTGTTTGCATTTCTAGGTTATACTGATCTGGTGTAAAAAAAAAAAAAAACAAAAACAAAACAAAACAAAAAAACAGGACACACACCTCAAACCCAGTGCCCTTAACATGTCTGATTTATTCATACCACCATAGAAATAATCTTTCCTGTTAAATATATGATACCTAAATGATGATGATGATGATGATGATGATGATGATAATTGGAAGGCAGAGAAAAAGCTTTATCTACTCTTATCACCCTGTAAAGATAAGTTGTTCATTATTTTTCCATTCATATTTTTCTGTCATCTCATGAAGGAGCTATGTAGTAATAACTACCAGGTAAATTAATGTTTCATGAATGCCCAGTAACAGATGATTACATTGACCCTGTTATAACTGTAGGATGTTTCACTTTCTTCTGTTTTAGGATGATATTGTAGGCATTTAGGGCTTCTAGAAAACAGCATTCTAGATTATAGGAAGTATCATCTGAATTTTAAATCCTTTTATAGTTTCTGTCATAATATTTTATTCAAATAAAGGTATTTAATTTGTAAAAAAGAACAAATCCCTTGTTTAGTGTTGTTGCTCACATAATTTACATTTGAAAAATCCCCTGAAACACTTTACTCTTTAGACATATTATTCTGTTGTGCTGATTTACAGCTCCTAAATAATTTAGAGAATGCAATTTGTAATTAAGAACATTCTCATTCACATATGCAAATTCTAATGACTACTTGTTATGATCTTGCTATTTTTAATAACATTTGTACTGTTGGGCTGAAATTTCTTAAAAGATCAGACTAATTTTTAATAGCTCAAAGTTCCTTTCATAATTGGTGAAATCATTCATATTTCATTCTATGACTGCTGGTTCTCTTTAATGTTGTGGGGCTTAAAAATATAATATATATACCACAGTAGTTTGGGGAAAATGTTAAATTGAAAGTTTGAATCTTTGCAGTCCCAAATATGATAAATAGAGTTTATTTAAAAGAATTCTTCAGTGGAAATACTGTGACAGGCAAGGCCTTGATTATGGCATTAGTCTATCCCTCAGTTCTTTAACTAGCTTTAGACTAATTTGAACATTTCAGATGCTATTCTTAGAGTCTCCATTGAATAAATCAACTAAAAGAAGATCAGGTTCAGTAATCTTGCTTTCAAAAAATCAGTTGTCAGAAATTCGCATGTATACAGTAGTTATGCTGGTATTAAAGCAAATTTAATATAGAGGGTAGTTGCTTTCAAACCAAGCAAGCAGCGTAAGAGGGCTTATGTCTGCAAGACATCATTTATGATCTAGGAAAAAAACAAGAGAGCATCACATCTGCTTTCCTCCTTAGAAATCTGAGAGGTGCCTAAAAGAGGATGCGAGGCTAAGCACTGCACTCAGGGTCAGCCTCTTTCGACCCAGAGAAGAGCATGTCTGATTGCATGCGGGTTGATGCCACAGGTCCCGCCTCTGAGAAAAAGGTATCTGACGGGTCTGATGCTCTTTGGGTGGATGACACCTAAATGAACATCAGTACAAAGTCCCAATTTATTTCTAATATCAGAGATCAGACCTCTACTCTTGCCTGATACGTCTAAAACAAAAAGGGGGAACTGTAGAGAGCTGCGTAATGCTGTGCCTGAAAAATGGAGCTGGTTTCTGCCTTCTACCTTCCTGATGGTGAGTGCTCTCTGTCACAAACAATTCCACATTTGGCTAAGGCTGAGGATCTGGCTTGCTTCCATGTATGTAGACCTATCTGCATTGCCCACGTGGCACGCTGGGGTTGGCTACCCAGAGGGTATTTAAGCTGTGGGCTGGCTTTCCCCAGGGTCAGATGATTGTTCAAGGTTCCTGAATAAACTGCATTGAAAAAAAAAAAAAAAAGAGTCCTAGCCATGCATCTCCTCATTTGCAACAAGTGTAATTTACTTTGTAGATTTGTTGATAAAAGGGAGTGAGGTTCATGTGTGTAGAACTGGAAAAACATTAATTTTTGGTGTGAACCTAAAAAATTTAAATATTTAAATTAAAAATAAAAAAAAGTAAAAGAACAGAAGCTGGGGATATGGTTCAGTGGGTAGAGTATTTGCTTTTGAAGCCTTAGTACTTGAGTTTGGATCATAAGTACTCATGTAGAAAACCATGCAGAGCAGCACTCACTAGAAACTGAAGTGCTAAGGAGCGGCTATGCAGAAAGAGGCGACTCCCTCTAACTTCCTAACCAGCCAGTCTTTATCACTGAATGACAAGTTTAGTGAGAAACCTTGTCTCTAAACAATAAGATGGAGATAAAGGGAAGACATGTGGTGCTGACCTCTGTCCTATACATATGTATGCATGCATAGATGTACATATACACAAACAAGAACACACACAGAAAAATAAATTTTTAGACCTTTTGAACATAGAATAGCTATGAAAAGGGTTATTTTCTTACAATAGATTTATATTTCATAGTAACCCTATAGATGTTTCATCATAAGTTATTTAAAATAATTAATGCTCAGAAAATTTACTTTTTACTTAATTTTATTTTTACTTTAATTTTGCTTTCATGATAATCAGAAATGCTTCATGCTCCCATGACTTCAAGTGTAGGTCCCTGAAATTCTAGAATTTAAAACCTTTTCATTTTACAAACTCATTTGCTATATCTTTACGTTCAGAATCCATCATTGTTAGTAATCATATTTCTCTTTTCAGATGCAAGGTCATTATCATATAAATGATTTGAGCAATCTAATCCCTCTCATTACTAGCCACAGAATCTACTGAATTTCATCAAGCATAAGGTGCATCTAGTATAATATATAGATTTAAAGGTTCTCTCCAAAAATGCTTGACATTTAAATTATGCATATCATCATTTGTGAGGTACAGTGAGATTTTAAAATGATTTCATGTCCTGTGCCTAGCCTCAACATGGTACTGTTTATTTATGCAGCACTATGGAACCTGAGAAAAAGAGAAAGAGTGTGCATTAGTGCAGATGCTCTATTTGAGGATATTTTCTATAAGGAAAGATTTAGTAATTTCTAAAATGTCATTTTGACATGATGATTTAGAAAATTATAATAAAAATAGTTTCTAGAATTAAGAACTATTCTAAGATCACATCTGTAGAAATGTTAGAACCGTGATTATTTCATTCCCATAATCACATCTTCCTCACCAATTATCAGCCCTGTATATACAATTAAACAATAACATACAAGTTATTACGCTTGTGTTCAGTGCCAGATATAACCGTGGCTGCCTTTTCCAGGACTTGGAAAGACTTGCAGCTCCAAGCAGAGGCAGTGATATTGAAATTGTAGTTGTAGTTATTGGCAAATTTCAGCATAGAAATAATAAATATTTAACAGTCAAAATTGTGTTGGTAAAATGAAATAAATGCTTTTTTAAAACTTCAAGACCATGGTAATGTCAGTAAACTCTGGTATTGTATAGTCAATGAGAAATTCTGATTTTGAGTTAGTATGATGGGGAAAGGATAGGAGCTCCACAAGGACCAAATATATCTGGGCACAGGGTCTTTTCTGAGACTGACATTCAACCAAGGACCATGTATGGATATAACCTAGAACCTCTGCTCTGATGTAGCCTGTGGTAGCTCAGTAACCAATTGGTTTCCCATAGTGAGGGAAACAAGGACTATTTCTAACAGAAACTCAATGACTGGCTCTTTGACCTTCCCACCCCCCAAGGGAGGAGCAGTCCTGTTAGGCCACAGAGGAGAGCTTTGCAGCCAGTCCTGAAGATACCTGATAAAACAGGATCGGATGAATAGGGAGGAGGTCCACCCCATCAGTGGATTTGGAAAGGGGCAGGGTGGAGATGAGGGAAGGAGGGTGGGATTGGGAGGGAATGAAGGAGCAGGATATGGCTGGGATACAGAGTTAATAAAATGTAACTGATAAGAAAAAAATAAAATTAAAAAATATTATGTAAAAATTCTCAAAGAATTATTAAAATGCTTTTATACAAACTAAAACTCTTTATCAAGAGTGGAAAATTATATGGTATATACTCAATTATAAGTGGATATTAGCCTTTAATATAGGATAAACATACTGAAATCTATAGTCCAAAAGATGATAAAAACAAGGAGAACCCTAGGGAAGAGCCTGAAAACTCACCAAGAATGGCAAACAGGCTAGACATCAGAAGGAGGACAAGACAAGGAACAGGACACAAACGTTCCATAGAGGACTTCTGAAAGACTCCACCCACTGAAGGAGATACTGAGGCTTGTCGGCAAACTTTGGGCAGAGTGCTGGAAATATTACGGAAGAAGAGGGAGACAGAAAGACCTGGAGGGAACAGAAACTCCACAAGGAAAACAGCAGAGACAAAAAACTTGGGCCCAGGAGGCCTGCAGAGACTGACATGCCAACCAAGGAACATGCATGGAGAAGACCTAGACCCATAGGCTGCTCAGTTTCCAAGTGGGTTCCTAGTAAGGGGTACAGCAGCTGTCTTTGACATGAATTCAGTGTCTGGCTCTTTGATCACCTACCCCTGGTGGGTGCAGTCTTGGTAGGCCACAGAGGAAGATGATACTGCTGTTATCCTGAATACTGAGTCTGGTAATCTAATGGCCCATAGACCCTAATCACCAGGAAGTAGATAAAAGAGTGCTTTAACCCTTTTGTCTACTAATCTCCTACCTAAGGTTTTGGAAGAGAGGTAAAGGTGCTTAAGATCCCTAAATACTGGAGAGGACAGGAACTCCACAAGGAGAGCAACAGAACAAGAAAATTTGAACACAGGGAACTTCCCAGAGACTCATACTCCAACCAAGGACTATTCATGGAGATAACCTAGAACCCTGACAATGCAGCCACTTCTAATGAGAACTGATAGACTAAGATCAGAAAGGAGGAGAGGAGGACCTCCCCTATCAGTGGACTTGGGGAGGGGCATGCATGCAGAAAGGGGGTGGAAGGTGGGACTGGGAGGGGAGGAGGGAGGGGCTTATGGGGGGATACAAAATGAATAAAGTGTAATTAATAAAAGTTAAATAAAAAATTGAAAAAATAAAAAAAGAACCCTAAATAAATAAAGTAGGTTTGGAGAAAAATCTAACCCTACAAGGACATTAGGTTTCTTTGAGTCCATCCAATTAGATAATTTCTAACAGAGGATGGTGGTCTACAATCCCCTATAAGCAAACTTGCCTGAAAGTTAAATTCTTTTTAAACACCTGACCTCAAATTGAATACTAGCTTCTCGCTTCTAATCTAAGAGTTTGTATAAATTCTTACTTGTCATTATCTGGATGATATATATATATTTTTTTCAGGTACTTCTAAGTAGCTTTGATGTTACTGAAACTCTATTGAATAAGTTTAACATAGTGTGGAATACTTGAGTATAAAGTGTATATTAACATTATTAAATGACAACAACCCAACAACCATGGAGAAGATATTTTCAGTGTGGACTTGGCAATACATTTTTTTTTTTTAGAACAAATACTTAATGCATGATCTAGATAGAAAATGAGCCTACCTCAGTGCCAGAGCTATCACAGGATTTGGCTTGCATAGTGTTCTGGAAACCATGCAAAGTTTTGAGACTGTAACTTGAAATGATTAACATCATATTCCTGGAAGTATATTGGAAAGAAAAATTCTGATTTTAACTAATATGGAAACTGAGTCTCATTTATCATTACAGCCTGTGTAATTCATTGTATCTAATGTGAGGAATGTTGTCAGTTACTCTATATTGTGTCTAGAAGAATTCTTCAAAATTTAATATTTGCAATCGAATACCCATATATGTCTAACATTCAAAAAATAACATGTTGCTATGTTTATAAATTTATCTTAACCCCTAAATATATGGGATTTGAAAATAGCTGCTTTTGAAAGGCAAAAGATAAAGAGCATAGAAATGTCATTGGTGGTTTAGTGATCCCTTCAAAATGGGCCTAAGGGTGCTCTTTAACTCCTTTCCATCCTGTGACAACACCATGATAATACATTTCCATCCTCCAGAATTGTGAGACATAAATTTTGTTGTTTGTTAGCCACCCATATTTTGCCAGTCTGTTATAAGGCCAGGACAGGTTAGGTCACACATACATTATGTTCAGATTCTTAATGGCATCTTGGTGTTTAAAAATTCAATTCTATATCAATATTTTTCGAACTACTTTATTTATTAAGTATAATTTTACCCGCACTTTTAATAGCTCCACATTTTACTATCATTGTTTGATTGGGTATGCTAGAAATTAACTTGTTCCTGATTTCATTGGATATTGGTACATTGAAAAGATGTGGATTCTTTCTTTATAACTATGAAAACCTTTTAAAAAGACTAAGCAATGTATTTTACGTTTACTATTGAGAGAGACACTGCAAGTGTCCAGTCAAGGAAGCAAACCTGTGAAGACATAAGAATGACTGTGGGATCAGATTGACTTCAAGTGTATCAGACTTTGGATGGTCTAATGCCAGGTGGTTCTTTCACAGCACGTATTGAACACAGTACAGTTTGGGAAAGAAGTTTCCAGACTGTAATCATTCCAATCCAAGCACAAGCTTAAGGTGTGACTAAGTAGAACTTTCTTTACAAAGTACATGAGACCATGGGGGAAGGTTTTATAACTAAGAGGCTTAGATAGGATCTAATATGCATTCTGAGTAAGATAGCATAGAGTAGGCCTTAGAATACATATGACATCCCCCTTAAGGACAGGTAATGGGAGGGATAAACATCCCAGGGAATTTGGTTGAGGTTTGCCTCTATAGGAAGAAGTAAGTGAGGTCTATCCACAGATAGCAAAATTTCACAAGCTTGTTGATAGAATCCATTACCAGCATTCTGGGTGGGAAAACAGGTATTTCAAAGCCCTTGTGTGTTTCCCTGGTAATCTGCGGACTCAGGGACACACTATCTCTGTACTGGATATTGAGAAAGATATATCTCTATCATCTAAAGCTCTAGCTTTATCTCTTTCTATCTCTATCTACATAATCTATATTTATATCTATCTGCCTCTCTCCTCATCTCCCATATCTCTATCATCTATATCTATTTACCTATAGCATGTATATCATCTAATGCATCTATATACAGCATCTGTAACTCTGGTAATTTTTTCCTTTTCGTCTTTAAACTATTTATTTACTCATTTATTCGTGTGTTTGCAAATAAATGGATATATATATATATATATATAATGCATATTTTTTCTCAATTACATGAGCTTATGTATATATGCTGAGGCCAAAAGAAGTGTAGTGTTCCATCAGTGCTAGAACTACAGTCGCTTGGGAGACTCTTTGCTTGTTAGCAGAGTGTGATGACCCAAACGCTGGTACTCATGATTGTACAGCAAGCACGGCTAACCTCTGAACATACCCTCAAGCCCCACCCTGGAACTATTGAGTCTGTATGCTGTGTTCCTCTCCTTTTCATTCTATTCTGATCCATTCCTTTTTCTTTTCCTTTTAATTTTTATGCAGAACTATGTCACACACCTTTGTGACAATCAAAACTTGTATCAGTCCTCTTGTTCTCATCACCCCCTTACCTTTCTTCTGTCTTTAATAATTAGGTTGTCAGCCGGCTTTTCGGAGTTCCTGTGAGTCTCAGGTTGCTTGTCCATCCAACATGAAAAATAACTCGTTATTTTTCAAGTTTGTAATCATACATTTCTATTCAAGTTATAATAAGCACACTGAGACAGAAGTTGGTGATTGACCGGACCTTTGAAGTTCTGACTACTCTTAGGTGCTTGCTGTTTGGTTGTTCAAATTATCACACTACATTATGACCTACAAAGTGCTGTGCATCAGCCAACTATTCACAGAGCTATATCTCTTCCACAGTTCAACTCTCATCAAGTTGTATGGTCTCTGTTTCATCAATGTATTGGCATATTTAGTCCTTCTTTTTCTATGTTGGGGAGAGTTGAACTTGTCCTCCTCTGCCACACAGCTCTTTGTCATTGTGTCCTGTCTCTGTCCTCAGGCTGACATAGGGACAATTTCTCTTTCTTTATTTACTGCTGTGCTGAGTGTACCATTAGCACTCAATAAATTAAAATAATAATGACACAGCTCATCACTGTAATTATCTTTATTCCCTTAGGCAGATCCAGCAGGGAATGAAAACTTCAGACACTGTTTTGCTTCCTATCAATGGTCTCTGAATGTCTGAGGTTGTGAAAGGAGCTTTTTGATTTTTTTTTTGTGAGAACAATAGCAGAATAGTGGTCATTGAGAATCACTCTCTGAAACTTACAAGAAAATAAGATAATATAGCCTGGTTTCCGTTTCCATTCCTGAAATGGTGATGCAGTTATCATAGTACTCTTCTACTTTAATTATGAATAAGATGTAAGCCCTAGGGAAATAGGCTTGATTCTACTTTATGTATCAGAAACTGCTAATTGTGGATTCTTAGTGTGCAATTGTTAAAAATTATGATCAAATATAATGAGAGATAGAGATTATTGATTCACTTATCTGGAGAAAGTTTCCATTCATGAAGTATGATCAACAATGAATTAAATAGTGTGTGACCAACTTAAGTATGTATCTCTTAACCATATAAGATTTCACATCACCTGTAGAGTGATACAAAAACATTCTTCAATACATTTTTTTGTTGTTTTTCTTTTTGTTTTTTTTATTTGAAAATTATTTTATTTTATTTTATTTTATTTTTTTAATTTTTCATCAATTACACTTTATTCATTCTGTATCCCCCCATAAGCCCCTCCCTCCTCCCCTCCCGATCCCACTCTCCCTTCTCCCTCTGCATGCATGCCACTCCCCAAGTCCACTGATAGGGGAGGTTCTCCTCTCCTTTCTGATCTTAGTCTATCAGTTCACATCAAAAGTGGTTGCATTGTCCTCTACTATAGCCTGGTAAGGCTACTCGCCCCCAGGGGGAGGTGATCAAAGAGCAGGCCAATCAGATTATGTCAGAGGCAGTCCCTCTTCACATTACTATGTAACCCAATTGGACTCTGAACTACCCTGGGCTACATATGTGCAGGGGTTCTGGGTTATCTCTATGAATAGTCCTTGGTTGGAGTATGAGTCTCTGGGAAGTTCCCTGTGTTCAAATTTTCTTGTTCTGTTGCTCTCCTTGTGGAGACCCTGTCCTCTCCAGCTCTTACTATTTCCCAGTTCTTACCTAAAATTCCATTCACTCTGCCCAACAGTTGCCCATCAGGCTCAGCATCTGCTTTGATAGTCTGTAGGGCAGAGGCTTTCAGAGGCCCTCTGTGGTAGGTTCCTAGGTTGTTTCCTGTTTTCTTCTTCTTCTGATGTCCATCCTCTTTGCCTTTCCGGATGGGGATTGGACATTTTAGTTAGGGTCCTCTCTCTTGCTTAGTTTCTTTAGATGCACAGGTTTTAGTGGGTTTGTCCTATGTTGTATGTCTATATGAGTGAGTATATACCATGTGTGTCTTTTTGCTTTTGGGAAAACTTACTCAAGATGATCCTTTCTAGATCCCACCATTTACCTGCAAATTTCATGATTTCCTTATTTTTCATTGCTGAGTAATATTCCATTGTGTAGGTGTACCACAATTTCTGCATCCATTCTTCAGTTGAGGGGCATCTGGGTTGTTTCCAGCTTCTGGCTATTACAAATAAAGCTGCTACAAACATGGTTGAGCAAATGTCCTTTTTGTGTACTTGAGCCTCTTTTGGATATATGCCTAGGAGTGGTATGGCTGGATCTTGAGGAAGCGCTATTCCTAGTTGTCTGAGAAAGCACCAGATTGATTTCCAGAATGGTTGTACAAGTTTACATTCCCACCAGCAGTGCAGAAGGGTTCCCCTTTCTCCACAACCTCTCCAGCATGTGTTGTCACTTGAGTTTTTGATCTTGGCCGTTCTCATGGGTGTAAGGTGAAATCTCAGGGTTGTTTTGATTTGCATTTCCCTAATGGCTAGTGAGGTTGAGCATTTCTTTAAGTGCTTCTCTGCCATTCAGTATTCCTCTACAGAGAATTCTCTGTTTAGCTCTGTTCCCCATTTTTTTAAGTGGATTACTTGGTTTGCTGCTTTTCAGCTTCTTTAGTTCTTTATATATGCTGGATATGAGTCCTCTGTCAGATAAAGGGTTGGTGAAGATTTTTTCCCAATCTGTAGGTGGTCGCTTTGTTTTGATGACGGTGTACTTTGCTTTGCAGAAGCTTTTCAGTTTCGTGAGGTCCCATTTATTGATTATTGCTCTTAGAGCCTGTGCTGTTGGTGTTCTGTTCAGGAAGTTTTCTCCTGTACCAATGAGTTCTAGGGTATTCCCCACTTTTTTTCCTAGCTGATTTAATGTGTCAGGTTTTATGTTGAGGTCTTTGATCCACTTGGACTTCAGTTTTGTGCAGGGTGATAAGTATGGATCTATTTTTATTTTTCTACATGGAGACATCCAGTTGGACCAGCACCATTTGTTGAAGATGCTATCTTTTTTCCATTGAATGGTTTTGGCATCTTTGTCAAAGATCAGGTGTCCATAAGTGTGTGAGTTTATTTCTGGGTCCTCTGTTTGGTTCCATTGATCCACCGTTCTGTTTCTATGCCAGTACCATGCAGTTTTTAAAACTGTTGCTCTATAGTACAACTTAAGATCAGGGATGGAGATACCGCCAGAAGAACTTTTATTGTAGAGGATTGTTTTAACAATTCTGGGTTTCTTGTTATTCCAGATGAAGTTGAGAATTTTTCTTTCCAGGTCTGTAAAGAATTGTGTTGGTAATTTGATGGGCATTGCATTGAATCTGTAGATTGCTTTTGGTAAGATGGCCATTTTTACTATGTTAATCTTGCCAAGCCATGAGCATGGGAGATCTTTCCATCTTCTCATATCTTCTTCTAATTCTTTCTTCAGAGATTTGAAATTTTTTTTATACAAGTCTTTGACTTCCTTGGTTAGGGTTACTCCGAGGTACCTTATGTCATTTGTGGCTATTGTGAAGGGTGTTGTTTCCCTAATTTCTTTCTCAGCCCTTTTGGCTTTTGTATACAGGAGGGCTACTGATTTTTTTGAGTTAATTTTGTATCCGGCCACTTTGCTGAAGGTGTTTATCAGCTGTAGGAGTTCCCTGGTAGAGTTTTTGGGGTCACTCACGTATACTATCATATCATCTGCAAATAGTGATAATTTGACTTCTTCCTTTCCAATTTGTATCCCCTTGATCTCCTTCAACTGTCTTATTGCTCTAGCAAGGACTTCCAGTACTATGTTGAAGAGATATGGAGAGAGTGGGCAGCCTTGTCTTGTCCCTGATTTCAGTGGGATTGCTTTAAGTTTCTCTCCGTTCAGGTTGATGTTGGCTATAGGCTTGCTGTATATCGCCTTTACTATGTTTAGATATGTGCCTTGTATCCCTGATCTCTCCAATACTTTGAACATGAATGGATGTTGGATTTTGTCAAAGACTTTTTCAGCATCTAGGGAGATTATCATGTGGTTTTTTTCTTTCAGTTTGTTAAGATGGTGGATCACATTGATGGATTTCCGTATATTGAACCACCCCTGCATACCTGGGATGAAGCCTACTTGTCATAGTGGATAATATCTTTGATGTGTTCTTGGATTCAGTTTGCAAGTATTTTATTAAGTATTTTTGCATCAATGTTCATAAGGGAGATTGGCCGGAAATTCTCTTTCTTTGTTGAGTCTTTATGAGGTTTAGGTACCAAGGTGACTGTGGCTTCATAGAATGAATTTGGTAATATTCCTTCTGTTTCTATTTTGTGGAATAGTTTGAAGAGAATTGGTGTTAGATCTTCTTTGAAGGTCTGGTAGAATTCTGCGCTGAAGCCATCTGGTCCTGGGCTTTTTTTGGATGGTAGACTTTTGATGACCACTTCTATTTCTTTCTATTTCTTTGGGGGATATAGGACTATTTAGTTGATTTACCTGGTCCTGATTCAGCTTTGGTAAGTCAAATCGATCAAGAAAATTGTCCATTTCATTTAGATTTTCAAATTTTGTGGCATATAGACTTTTGAAGTAAGTCCTAATGATTGTTTGGATTTCCTCAGTGTCTGTAGTTATATCCCCCTTTTCATTTCTGATTTTGTTGATTTGGGTGGTGTCTCTCTGCCTTTTAGTTAGCCTGGCTAAGGGTTTGTCGATCATGTTGATTTTCTCAAAGAATCAGCTCTTGGTTTCATTGATTCTTTGAATTGTTTTATTTGTTTCCAATTGATTGATTTCAGCCCTGGGTTTGATTATTTCCAGCCATCTACTCCTTCTTGGTGTGTCTGCTTCTTCTTTTTCTAGGGTTTTTAAGTGAGCCATTAGTGTGCTTGAATGAGCTGTCTCGAATTTCTTCTTGAAGGCACTTAGTACTATGAACTTTCCTCTTAGCACTGCTTTAATTGTGTCCCACAAGTTCGGATATGTTGTGTCTTCATTTTCATTGATTTCTAGAAAGACTTTAATTTCTTTCTTTATTTCTTCCCTGACCCAGCTGTCATTTAGTAACAAGTTGTTCAGTTTCCATGTGTGTGTAGGCTTTTTGCTATTTCTGTTATTGTTGAGGTCCAGCTTTATTCCATGGTGATCAGACAAGATACAAGGGATTTTTTCAATCTTCTTGTATCTGTTGAGGCTTGCTTTGTGACCCACTATATGGTCTATTTTGGAGAAGGTTCCATGAGGTGCTGAGAAGAAGGTAAATTCTTTTGTGTTTGGGTGTAAATTTCTGTAAATGTCTCTTAGGTCCATTTGATTCATGACCTCTGTCAGAGACATTGTTTCTTTGTTTAATTTCTGTTTGGTTGACCTGTCCTTTGTTGAGAGTGGGGTGTTGAAGTCTCCCACTATTAATGTGTGGGGATCTATATGTGCTTTAAATTTTATCAATGTTTCTTTAACAAATGTGGGTGCTCTTGTATTTGGGGCATAGATGTTCAGGATTGTGATGTCTTCCTGGTGGAATTTTCCCTTGATGAGTATGAAGTGTCCTTCCCCATCTCTTTTGATTAATTTTGGTTGAAAGTCTATTTTATCAGATATTAGAATGGCTACTCCTGCTTGCTTCTTGGGTCCGTTTGCTTGGAAAGTCATCTTCCAACCCTTTACCCTCAGGTAATGTCTATCTTTGTGTCTTAGGTGTGTTTCTTGTATGCAACAGATTGCTGGGTTTAGTTTACGTATCCATTCTGTTAATCTGTGTCTTTTTATTGGAGAGTTGAGTCCATTGATGTTGAGAGAGATTAATGACCAGTGGCTGCTAGATCCCTTGATTTTGATGTTGGCTGTGGTCATCAGGTTGTGTGCTTGGTTGCTTTTTGTTTTACTGAAGTGAGGTTATTTATTTCCTGTGTTTTCTTGAATGTAGCTAGTTTTCCTGGGTTGTATTTTCCCTTCTAATGTCTTCTGTAATGCTGGATTTGTTTGTAGGTATTGTTGAAATTTGTTTTTGTCATTGAATATCTTGTTTTCTCCATCTATGAGGACTGAGAGTTTTGCGGGGTATAGTAGCCTGGGCTGACATCTGTGTTCTCTTAGGGTCTCCATGATATCCGTCCAGGCCCTTCTGGCTTTCATAGTCTCTGTTGAAAAGTCAGGTGTGATTCTAATGGGTTTGCCATTATATGTAACTTGGCCTTTTTCCCTTGAAGCTTTCAGTATTTTTTCTTTGTTCTGTATACTTACTGTTTTGATTATTATGTAGCGGGAGGATTTTCTTTTCTGGTCAAATTTCTTGGGTGTTCTGTAGGCCTCATGTATTCTAATTGGCTTCTCCTTTAGCTTGGGGAAATTTTCTTCAATGATTTTGTTGAAAATATTTTCTGGGCCTTGGAGAAGGGAGTCTTCTTTTTCCTCTATACCTATTATTCTTAGGTTTTGTCTTTTCATATTGTCTTGCATTTCTTGGATGGTCTGTGTCAGGAATTTTTCGGATTTAATATTTTCTTTGACAGATACATCGATTTCTTCCATTGTATCTTCTACACCTGAGATTCTTTCTTCCATCTCTTGTAGTCTGTTGGTTATGCTTACCTCCTGTTTTATTCCCTAGATTCTTCCTTTCCATTATTTCCTCCATTTGTGTTTTCTTTAATTTTTCCAATTCTATCTTCAGGTCTTGAGTTGTTTTGTTTACTTCCTTCACCTGTCTGATTGTACTTTCCTGTTTTTCTTTTAGTTCCTTCAACTGTTTCTTTTATTTCATTCAGTGTTTTAAGCATTTCCTTTCTAAAGGCCATAAACTGTTTGGCTGCAGCTTCCTCTATTTCTTTATGGATGACAATATTCTGTTTGAGTTTATCTTCCTCTATATCTTTACGAATCTTATTTGTTTCCTCTGTTATCATCTTCATGAGCACATTTGTTAGGTCATCTTCTTGGATTTCAGTTATGCTGGGGTGTCCAGGGCTACTTGCCCCTGGGTAACTGGGTTCTGGAGATGCCATATTGCTCTGTCTTTTGCTGCTTGAGCTTTTACGCTGGCCTCTACCCATTGTGCTATCTTAGGTGTTTGGGGTTATTTTCTGGTGGTTCCTGGGGATCCTGTGGTGGAGAGAATCCCCTTTGCAGAAAGCTGGTTTTTCCTGAAGGATGTCTTTTCAGCTTTTTGGGTATAGTCCCTGGATGGCTGGTGTTTTTTCAGGAGTTGCTCACCTCAGGGTTATAGACCTGAGTCTTGACTGTGGTGTTTGTTAGTCGAGATGGTTCTCCTCTCACCCAGGGAAGTCCTGAGGGCAGCTGCCCTGTTTCTGGGTTTCTTGTTATAAATTTAATGATCAGCTGCTGTGACCCAGTTGGACATCAGGCAAGCAGCAACTGTTTGTGCCTGTGTCTGGAGCACAGTTGAGTGATGGCCCCACTTGTCTGCTAGACTGCTAGACTTTTTCTAGGGAAGGATTGGGTGATTTAAGTCAGTACAGTTTCCTTCCTTCTCTGTGGATTTTCTGGAGACAGGGACTCCCAGTGTCTTTTTTGCCCTGGTGCACACTGCTCAGTGTCCGCCAGCTGACTGGCCGCAGAAACTGCCTGTGCCTGGAGCACAGCTGGGTGATGGCGGCTCAGTCTCTGCCAGCTGTCTGGTGTGCAGAAACTGCCTGTGTCTGCCTTTGTGCAGCCTTTGGGAGCCTGGGTGCCTCCCTAAGCTGGGTAATTTTCCGGGGACGTTTTCAGGCTGGGGGTGTCGGCTGAGTGCTCTGAGATCAGACCAGCTGTTTCCCTCCCTGTGTGTTTGCACTGGACAGTGAAACTCACTCGCTGGTGTCCTGGTGCCCACAGTTCTATCTCAGGCGGAGAGTCAGGCACACAGGCAGACAGGGCTCTGTGCTGGAGCCTGGGTCTTGGGCTCTGGTTCTGGGCTGGGTCCTGGGGTGCCCGTGAAACCTGAGTCTTTTCCAGGGGATGTCTGGGTTACCTAAGGTCGGTCCTAATCGTTTCCTGTACCCAGAGGTTATCTCTCAACTGAAAATTTCAGTCTCTGATAGTGTGGTGCGCATGGTTCAGTCTGGGACCGTGACCAGAGACACTGGCTTGTGGCTCTGGGCTGGGGCTGGGGCTGGTGGCAGGCAGCCAAGCGTCTGGCGGAACCGGGATCTCTTCCATGGTTTAGCTGGGTGAGTTAAAAGCTGATTGAATCCCCCACCGTGGGGTATCCTCTCACCTGGGAAACACAATCACTGTGTTTTATGGCTGCGAGTTCTGATTGCTGGTCACTGTGCTGATCCTGCTGCTGCTGCTCATGAGAGTCCTCCCGGCACCGCCATCTTGCCCCTCCGCTTCAATACATTTTTTAACGAAAAGCAGGTACATGTAAAAGGGAGTTTGGCTGTAATGTCTCCGTTAGATTTTATGTAATGTGTACTATTCACAGACTAAAATAAAACTCTGTCCTAATAATTCTGGGTAAAATGTATCTGTCTTATCCCATGGATTCTACTCCCATGAAAAACAAAGGATGCTCAATTACCTTGCCTGCTCTTACTTTTGAATAATTTTGCACTACCAATGAATGTGCTAGCTTGGCAAAAATGTCTTGCCCTTGATGTGTTTGTATTTCAAGCTACATCACCATTATAGATCCTTGCCTTTTCCATGTGGAGAAAGTGCAACAGCTGAATCTAACAGGTGGCTTATATTTCATAGCCATACTCCCTATTTTCTGCTTCTGACTTTTCTTCCATAACTTTTCTTGGTACTATTTCCTAAGCTTTAGATTGTACATTATGAATGTCCATGGGTGGAAGGGATCAAGTCCTCAAATCGTCACATATTCTCAGCACTGTGATCAGCTAAACATCTCTGCATTCACCACAATTTATTGTAAAATATCCACTTAGAAGCCTATCTGGACGGTAGTAAACCATGATCAAAACAGATGAGGCTGACTAAACTCAGTGAGTTTCATAAAATTCCACAAACAAGCAAGAAAATCAAATGGTAAAAAAAAAAAAAAATGATGATATCTGTAGGACACTGGTAGGAAAGAAGGAAAAGCATAAAGAAGTTGAAGGAGTAGGAGGGAGATTAGAGTTATAATAATTAGAATGCACATTATGCACATAGGAACTTGTTGGAAAGTCAACTTAATAAGAGGATTCAAAATACAAGTATTCAATCTAACATTTTAACTTAGGTATGTTATATCCACTAACTACTACTATAAAATGCTAGTACAACTTCCTGACCAAATTACTTCATCTATGTCATCATTTCAGTTTATTAAAACTTGTTCTTTTATCTTCTAAAAGGATCTAATTTGTTGCCTTTTCTCTTTTCCCAAGGCCAAAGACCTGCTTTTTCTGAGATGTGTTCCCCTATTTGAGCCTGAAAGAAGATGATTTTTCTGAATTGCTCAATTACTTTGCACGCTTGGGTTTCATTGCTCTTTTACTTTACCCCAAAATATCTAATCGTAAAATCATGTACAATCAATCTTCTCTCATACTAAGTGCTTAAAATTGCTCAGCATTGTGAATGATATTTTAAATTGATGTTTCTAACCTCTGATTGTACTTCAGGATTGCATATCAATTGTTTTTATTGCCAATACTAATCAGTTTTTTTAATATCCAACTTTTCTTTTATACTTTAGCTAGCTTATATTTCCACCCTTGTGAAGTTGTCCGGAAGTCTATATTAAGAATTATAAAATAAATATTATATTCTGTCAGACCTTGAGAATTTGAATCTATGTTTATATCTATATCACATTCAATAATAATTCTTCCCCTCCAGGCTCAAGGGACAGGCCTGCCAGACTTTCACTCTTGAGCTGCTCACCTTTCATAACTTAAACCTTGTTTCATAATAATTTTCCACTAATGTCATATATATTACAATATTTATCTCTAAAACTATAAATTTCTTTTCAATTTCTATATTGAAATACAGGAAAATAAAATTTCTAAATATTACTTTTCTCTCCAGCTCCTGCAGAGAGTGATTTCTCCTCCTTTCAGCTACACACCTTGCACATATGGTGATGGATCAGCCCATTTCTGTCTCTCTCAGCCCACAATTATTAAAAATCTTCCTTCTATATCGCTCTGTGCTTTGTGCACAAACACTGGGGAAAAAATAAGATCTACTGAGCTCTGCACTGGATGCTCTATCTCTTGCCTCCCATTTAGTCATCATCCTAATAACATGTGTTGGTGTTCTCAGAAAAATCCTCTGGTTCAGCTTGCCCCTCCGTCTCCTTGCCACAACAGATAGGTTTTCTCAATATGTTCTTCTTCTTATTTATTTGTTCAATTGTCTTTAATATTTTATATTGACCTCATCCTGATTTATCATTCTTCAAATTATGTAACTTATTTTCCTGTATTTCTGACTTGTATTTGTCAGAGCTTTTCACAGAACTTTTCCTCAGTTTATCAATTATGAGAGGGTATTGATAGTAATTTATTTATTATTTTCTTTCCATAATCTCATAGCTTAAAAAAATTAGCTAACCAGATTTTTACACTAAAGATATGATAATAGTCTTACCTTAGATTTTTCTAGACTGACTGTATTCTAAATGATTTCATGTAAATTAAATCCATTATTATTTTTTTATTAATTATATTTTATTCACTTTTTAACCCACCATAAGCCCCTCCCTCCTTCCCTCCCGATCTTACCCTCCCTTCCCCCTCTTCACACATGCCCCTCCCGAAGTCCACTGATAGGGGAGGTCCTCCTATCCTTCCCTCTGATCCTAGTCCACCAGATCTCATCCCAAATGGCTGCACTGTCATCCTCTGTGGCCTGGTAACAGAGGGGGATCAAAGAGCAGGCCAATCAGATTATGTCAGAGGCAGTCCCTCTTCCCATTATTATGTAACCCACTTGGACACTAAACTGCCATGGGCTACATCTGTGCAGGGGTTCTAGGTTATCTCCATGAATAGTCCTTGGTTGGAGTATGAGTCTCTGGGAAGTTCCCTGTGTTCAAATTTTCTTGTTCTGTTGCTCTCCCTGTGGAGTTCCTGTCCTCTCCAGGTCTTACTCTTTCCCACTTCTTACATAAGATTCCATGCACATTGCCAACAGTTGGCCACAAGTCATTATTTTTACCTTGTTGATTATAGTAGTGACTCCTCTAACAGATTTGACAAGAAAAACTCCTTTTTCTTTTTTTTTTTATGACCTCAATATTGTTTCTATTTTACATTAAGCAAAACACTGCAAATCAAATATTTCTGTTGTCTCCTAAGTAGTATAGCTTTGCTCTGGCCATAGATCATATTTGATTACATCACAATACAATCTAAAAGTTTAAGGAGTTAGATATTACATATCATCTAATAATAAGAATTTTAGCTTGAAAGAAGCTGTATTTAGCATTAAAAGTTTTCTCCTACTATGTATGCTCATGTTTTATTCTTCTGAAGCCTCGTTTTTCTTGTACTTTCCAATACTATATATATTTTCTAATCTTTAATATCTGCAAATTCCATCTGTATTTTTGTTGTATGTCTGTGAGAGAAAGAGAAAGAGAGAGGGAAGGAAAGAGAGAAAGAGAAAGAAAAAGAAAGAGATAGAAACAGAAATAGATAAATGCCTTTTGCTCTCCTTATTTTGTGTTCTACTTGTTGGGAGATTACTATTTTAATATCTTGGTTATTTGGAGAATGAACATATTTTAATGCTTAAATAAGACAATCCTAGTTTACCCTTCCATTAAACCATTTATAAATGTCACAGACTATCTGCATTGCCAGAATTAGTTCTGCTGTTTATGAAACAAACAAATGAAGTTTTCATTTCACCAATAGTAAGATCCCCAGTCTCTATTACGCTCCTTATAATTAACATGTTTATTTTTACGTCAATTGTAGAAACAAGCATTCCTCATCAGCTACTTAATGTTCTCATAATCTAAAAAGATTCTGAATAACATACTGTAGTTTGGACCGTAATTCTCATTTCTTCTCATAAACAGTGCATGATATTCAAAGATATTATGAGATATTATGAGAATTTGATTCATCAATCTCCAGAAGTTAAGTGGTAACCAGCTTTTATACTCTCAGGCTTTTGAAGTCACCATAAGGGAAAGGATGGCTTTCTTTTATTGTACTTTCATTTTTTGTTTCATTTTGAAAAAATATATATATATATATGTATATATATATATAATGTTGTCTCTATGCAAGTGCAAGGAAGTAGGCTCATATGTTTATTTTAATGCCAGGAGTAATTATTATATCTTGACCAGTTACATGGCTTTTAATTTCCTTACCATTCCATAATTCACTAATATTTTGGAGCTAAAAGAAAGTTGTCTACCACTCCCTGATTAATGTAAATTTATAAGCATGAAATTAACTAAGTCAGAGAAGAATATTCTGTTATTTGTATTTTCAGTTTTTTAAAAGTTTATAAAATCATTAACAATTCTCAATAACTAGGAACACTTAGTGAAGCCATATACTCCTACAGCTCACAAATAGACATGGGAAAATGTTAATAGTCTTCAAATTTCACCACAAAAAAATGATATCTTGAATAAATTTTTCTCTGCAGTGAATTTTTCTAACCAAGTTATAAAACACTCCATCTAGAGACTTCTAATGGAAATTCAGAGGGACCTTTATATATAGGAGGAGGGAGAGATATTGCTGTCATACAAAAGAAACCCTACTCCAACAAAAGGCTGAATATATAAATCATTGTTATGAAAAATACCTTTCAACTTTGTTACATTCAATCTGCAACTCATAAACTCATTCTTCCTAGTTTTTAAAAAAATGGCTTGAGTTTGATTTTAATGTCTTTTCCCCCCCATGCTTCTCTTCATTTTACATCTGTTCTGACTCTTCCTTTCAATCATTTCCTTTGTAATTGCTTAGCTTCATGTTTCCTATATTTGGTTAGAATAAAATGTAATGTACTCAAGGTTTATATTGGCAGGCCAGTGCAGCTAGGCAGCTCTTAAGCTAGCATTCATCTCAAATGGGCAAGGAGGGGGTAACTAGGGAGCCCTGAATGCAGAAAATGGAGACAGAGGAGAAGGAAAAAAAATAACCCATTTATATATCTGAAGTGGCTAATGTTCCTTATTGCAGAAGTTATTCTAAAAGAGAATACCCCTCTTCAGATGAGGACTAGCAGCTGTGCCGTCTGCAGAATCAGATACCTGTTTCAAATCACGCAGTTTGGATTATTTTTAATGGTGTGATATTGGTTGCCTCTTTACTTACATTCAGTAAAGTATCCTCAGGTCTGCTGGCTTCATTAGTTCCCATTTACTCTGCTTTTGGCTCACCTTGTGTTCTGCTCCTGACAAGTAACTAATGGGCCTTGGGGAGGCATCTGTTCAGAAAACCTTTTCTGTCGGATGCTCTTAAATTGTGCCAACTTGTTTGGTCATCTTATTAACCAGTGGAAGGAAAGAATTAGATTTCACTCCATAATTTTAGTTTGTTAAATAATAATTCTGAAATACAATATGATAAATTATTCCGTATGCACAGAGAGAAATTACCTTATTTTTATTCTACTCATTAAGAACATCCTTATATTTGCAGGGATTGCATGAGCAACAGAATATCAAATTCTACCTGTTTATAGGAACAGTAATTATATATTCTGTGTGACAGAAAGCACTCAGCAGGACTCCAAGGAAGGCTGTTAGTCATTTCATCATTCCATGCAGCATTGATCTTGCTGACTGCACAGAGCACTAATAGAACAAGTTAATGGAGTTTATTCTGTCACAAACGCTGCCAGTTAAAGATGATTGCCATGTATGGAAAACCAGACTCCCTGACTTTTACCCAGAGATATATAGAAATAGTAAATCTGTTACCTTATAGAGAAAATATGTAAACCCTGACTTTGTAAAGAAAGTTCATGTGGAATTTACTATTTTCACGTAGAGGTTACAGAAGTTTTGTGTAGTGTGTAGCTTTAAAACCTATGTGGAAACAGAGCAGCTAATTTTCGTTTAACTATGTATACAATACCAACATGATAATTATTCTCTTTCCTGAAAGTCAAATTATCCTAAATAGAAAGATGGAAATTTCTTATTTTATGAGCTGAATGCAAAACCAATTGTGATGTTTAATAAGTAAGTTTCAAGCTTGGATTGATGTTGATAAAGATGTGAAAAAGAAATGTTTTCCAAGCTAAAAATGGTAGATTATTCATTCTAAAATATGAAGCTGATTATAAGATTCAGTGGTAATCAGACTGAATTAATAGTAGTCCTGTACCAAACCTTCATTTTCTCAATAGTAATCTGAATTCAAGTAAATAAAAACTGGGAATATGTACCCATTCAGAAAATGAATTTAGCATTTTGCTTATAGCTTAAAATATTACTTTCAGTGATCTATAAAGCTAATTAATATTATCTCCTTTTAATGTAACAGCTTTATTCTTTTTTATAATACCATTTCCTTTTTATTATTATTATTATTATTTATTAGAATTTATTCAATTTGTATCCTGGCTGTGGCCCCCACCCTTACCTCTTCCCAAAACTACCCTCCCACCATCTTCTCCCCCTATTCCCCTCCCCGAGTCCACTGAAAAAAAGATTCCCCTACTATTTAACCCTAGTTTATCAGGTCTCTTTAGAACTGGTTGCATTTTCTTCCTCTGTGGACTGGAAAAAGTGCACACCACAGCGGGATGTGATCACAGAGCCTGCCATTGAGTTCATGTCAGAGAAATTCCATGCTCCCCTTCCTAGGGACCCAGCTTGGAGAATGAGTCCATGGGCTACATCTGAACCTGAGTTTTAGGTTCTTTTCATGCATTGTCCTTGTTTGGGGTATCAGAGCCCCCAGGGCTCAGTTTTTATGGCTCTGTTGGTCTCCTTTTGGAGCTCCTGTCCCCTCCAGATCTTTCTACCACCTCCCTAAGATTCCCTGCATTCTGCCCAAAGTTTGGCTATGAGTCTCAGCCTCTGCTTCCATATCTCAATTAGTAGAGTCTTTCAGTGGCCATCTGTGCTAGGCTCCTCTCCTGTTCCCTGTCTTCTCCTGCTTGCAATGTGTACCATGTTTGTCCTTCTGAATGAGAATTGAGCATCTTCCCTAGGGTCTTCTATGTTGTTCAGCTTCTTTATAAGTATAGATTTTAGTATGTTTATCCTATATTTGTGGCTATTACGCATGTATGAGTGAGTATATACAATGTGTGTCTTTCTGTTTCTGGGTCACCTTACTCAAGAGGATCTTTTCTAGTTTCCACCATTTGCCTGCAAATTTCACGATTGCCTTGTTTTTAATAGCTCAGTTGTGTTCCATTGTGTAAATATAATACAATCTCTATATATGTTCCTCCTTTGAGAGACATCTAGGTTGTTTCCATGTTCTGGCTATTACAAATAAACCTGCTATGAACATGATTGAACAAATGTCCTTGTTGTATAGTTGAGCATATTTTGGATATATGCTTAGGAGTGATATGGCTGGATCTGGAGGTAGCACTATTCCTATTTTCTGAGAAAGTACCAGATTGATTTCCAAAGTGGTTGCATATGTTTCCAGCATGCAGGAGGGTTCTCCTTTCGCCACAACCTCTCCAGCATGTGTTGTCACTTGTGTTTTTGACCTGACCCATTCTGATGGGTGTAAGGTGAAATCTCAGTGTTGTTTTATTGGCACCTCCCTGATGAATAAGGACATTGAACATTTCTTTAAGTGTCTCTCTGCCATTCATTATTCCTCTATTGAATATTCTCTGTTCAGCTCAGTACCTCATTTTTAAATTGGATTACTTGGTTTATTGGTGTTTAATTGTTTTATCTTATTTTCTTAATTTTTAATTTCTTTATTTTAGTTTTTAAATTTTTTATATTAATCACCGATTAGTCACTTTGTATCTCATCTGTAGCCCCCTTTTTCATTCCCGCCTTATCCCATCATTCCTCCTTTATCTCCTCCCATGCCCCTCTCCAATCCACTGATAGAGGATATCCTCTACTCCTTCCATTTGACACTAGCCTATCAGATCTCATCAAGACTGGCTGCATTGTCTTCCTCTGTGGCCTGGTAAGGCTGCTACCCTCTCCAGGGGAGGCGATCAAGGAGCTAGCCACTGAGTTCATGTCAGAGACAGTCCCTGTTCCCCATACTAGGGAACCCACTAGGAGACTGAGCTGCCATGGGCTACATCTGTGCTGGGTTCTAGGTTATCTCTATGCATGGTCCTCGGTTGGAGTATCAGCCCAGAAAAGACCCCTGGGCCCCGATTTCTTGGTTCTGTTGGTCTCCTTTGGAGCACCTGTACCCTCTGGTGTTTCTATCTCCCCCTTCTTTCGTGAGATTCCCTGCATTCTGTTCAAAGTTGGGCTATGAGTCTCAGCATCTGCTTTGATACTGTACTGGGTAGAGTCTTTCAGAATCCCTCTGTGATAGACTCCTGTCCTGTTCCCTGTTTTCTCCTTCTGATGTCAGTCCCTTTTGCCTTTTAGAGTGAGCATTGACCATCTTACTCTGGATCCTCCTTCTTGTTTATCTTCTTTCGGTGTCCAATTTTAGCATGTTTATCCTATCTTCTAGGTCTAGTATCCACTTATAAGTGAGTTTATACTGTGTGTGTCTTTCTGTTTCTGGGATACCTCACTCAGGATGATCTTCTCTAGATCCCACCATTTGCCTGCAAATTTCATGATTTCCTTGTTTTTAATTGCTGAGTAGTATTCCATTGTGTAAATGTACCACATTTTTTGTAGAGATTGTACACAATCTCCTCATTGTGTACTTGAGAAGATTTTTGATATATGCCTAGGAGTGGTATAGCTGAATCTTGAGGAAGCACTATTTTTAATTGAGAAAGCTCCAGATTTATTTCCAAAGTGGTTGTACAAATTTACATTCCCACCAGCAATGGAGGAGGGTTCTCCTTTTTCCACAACCTCTCCAGCATGTGATTTCACTTGAGTTTTTTTATCTTAGCCATTCTGATGGGATGTAAGGTGGAATCTCATGGTCGTTTTGATTTGCATCTCCCTGATTGCTAATGACATTGAGCATTTCTTTTTTTTTTTTTTGGCTTATAAACAGGAATTTATTTCTGGTGGATTTGTAGGAGGAGGTCAGATCAGGGTGCTGTTGGATTCTGTGACGGGTGAGAAGCTCATTCATGGTATATAAATGGTTCCTGCCCCCCCCCCCCCGTATCCCACACAGTGGAAGTGACCAAGCAGCTCCAGGGCTCTCTTACAATCTGCTGATCTCACTTACTGATGCCTCTACCCTCAGTCACTTCCCAGAAGGCCCCTGTTCCTCACACCATCAACTTGAGGTTGGGGCTGCAGCATTCCAGTGACAGACATTCCTCAGAGTTGCTTAATCAGAGTGGATGACAGCTTCAGGTGCTGTTTATTCCAAGGCACATTGCTCTCCATGAGCATCTCTTTAAGTGTTTCTCTGCCATTCTATTTTCTTCTACAGAGAGTTCTCTGCTTAGCTCCCTGCCCCATTTTTTAATTGGATTGGTTAATTTATTGCTTTTAAACTTCTTTAGTTCTTTATATATTCTGGATATCAGCCCTGTGTCAGATATATGGTTGGAGAAGATTCTTTCCTACCCTGTAGGCTGTCATTTGTTCTGAGGACATTGTCATTTGCTTTACAGAAGCTTTTCAGTTTTTATGAGGTCCCATTTATTGATTGTTGATCTTAGAGCCTGTGCTGTTGGTGTCCTGTTCAGGAAGTTTTCTCCTGTGCCAATGAGTTCTAGGCTCTTCCCCACTTTTTCTTCTAACTGATTTAGTGTGTCTGTTTTCATGTTGAGGTCTTTGATTCACTTGGACTTTAGTTTTGTACAGGGTCGTAAATATGTCTCTATTTGGATTTTTCTGTATCTAGACATCCAGTTGGACCATCACCATTTGTTGAAGATGCTGTCTTTTTTCATTTTTTGGCTTCTTTGTCGAAAAGCAATTATCCATACATGTGTGGGTTTATTTCTGGGTCTTCTATTTGGTTCCATTGATCCTCCTTTCTGTTTCTATGCCAATACTATGAAGTTTTTACTACTATTGCTCTGTAGTACAGCTTGAGATCAGAAATGGAGATACCTCCAGATGATCTGTTCTTGTACAGTATCGTTTTGGAAATTCAGGGGTTTTTGTTTCTCAATATGTAATAGTTAATTTTTCTCTCAAGGTCTATAAAGAATTGTCTTGGTATTTTGATGGGAATTTCATTGAATCTGTAGATTGCTTTTGACAGAATGGCCATTTTCACTATGTTAATCCTACTGACCATGAGCACGGGAGATCTTTCCATCTTCTTATATCGTCTTTATTTTCTTTCTTTAGAGATTTGAATTTTTTTTTTCAAACAGGTATTTCACTTGCTTGGTTAGAGTCACAAAAAGGTACTTTATGTTATTAGTGGCTATTTTGAAGGGTGTTGTTTCCCTAATTTCTTTTTCGGTCCTTTGTCTTTGGTATATAGGAGGGCTACTGATTTTTTTTTTTTGTTTGTTTGTTTGTTTGAGTTTATTTTGTATCCAGCTGCTTTTTTGAAGGCATTGATCAGCTGAAACAGTTCTCTGGTAAAATTTTTGGTGTCACTCATGTAAACTATTAAATCATCATACAATATTTTGTTGACTTGAGGTTTCTTTTTTTTCTATGTGTTCCTACTTGCATATTCTAATTATTACATGAAGCTAATCAAGAATGAAGGGTAAATATACCACAATTTCTGTATCCATTCATCCGTTGATGGACTTCTGGGTTGTTTACAGGTTCTGGCTATTACGAATAAAGCTGCTACGAAGATAGTTGGACAAATGTCCTAGTTGTGTACTTGAGCATATTTAGGATATATGCCTGGGAGTGGTATAGCTGGATCTTGAGGAAACACTATTCAGTAATTAAAAACAAGGAAATCATGAAATTTGCAGGTGAATGGTGGGAACTAGAAAAGATCATCCTGAGTGAAGTATCCCAGAAATAGAAACACACACACGGTATATACTCAGTTATAAGTGGATACTACACATACAATGTAGGTTAAACCTACAAAAATGTGTACACCTAAATAAGCTGAGCTAGAAGGAGGACTCTGGGTAAGATGATCAGTCCTCACTCAGAAAGGCAAACAGGACAGACATTGGAAGAAGGAGAAAACAGGAAACAGGCAGGAGCCAAACAGAGGGGGCTTCTGAAAGACTCTACACAGCATTGTATCAGAACAAATACTGAGACTCACAAACAAACTTTGGCAGAGTGCAGGGAATCTCATTAAAGAAGGGGGAGAAAGTAAGACCTAGAGAGACAGGAGCTCCACAAGAATAGCAACAGAGTCAAAATATCTGGGCAGAGGTGTCTTTTCTCAGACTGATTCTCCAACCAAGGATCATTCATGGATATAACCTAGAACCCTTGCTCAGATGTAGTCCATGGCAGCTCAGTATCCAAGTTGGGTACCCTAGTAAGGGGGAGCAGCCTTGCCAAGTCACAGAGGAGGACAATGCAATCAGTCCTTATGAGACCTGACAGGCTAAGATCAGATGGAAGGGGATGAGATTCTCCCCTACCCATGGACTTGGGAGGGGATGAGAGTTGGGGTTGCATCTGCCATACAAACTAAATAAACTGTAATTAATATAAAAAATAAAAATTTAATTAAAAGAAAGAATGAAGGGTAGATATGATTGCTTGTTGTAACTACAGAACAAAGAGAAATTGTGATTTATACATCATATCACTATTCTAATTCAAGATTTCCCAAAGGAAGTCTAGAGGTTTTGGATTTTTTCCAAGACACAAAATACTAGTTGAAAATATTTTCTAAAAACCAAATCTCAAATCCATAAAATATTGTGTGTGTCAACCACAGTATTATAAATGCTTGTGTACTCAAAATCTTGAAACGTAAAAAATGATTAATATTAACACGTGCTTTGTCTTTTCTTTATAAATTGCATGAATATTTTTACTACAAACATTCTACATTCTGAAACATGTATATGTTTAAAGATTCAAATGAACTCTTTTTAACATTTAATTGATGACAAACCACTTGTAGAACTGTACCCATGTAAGATTTAGAAGCCATAATTATGTAAGGGCAGAAAGTAATTTCATTGCCACAATTTGGTGTTTTTAATAACATCCGCTAACGTACTAATTTGTGGGCTGTTCTCCTAGCTCCAACTCAGTGTAGATTAAATTATATATTCATCAAATTAGAGAATAACATTTAAATAATTCATACCTTAAATGAGGTATACATTAATGAGTTTGATAATGGATTTGAGTTTAGGGAATATATAAGCTGTTTAATAGAGTTAAAAACTCTACACCTTACTTCTCAATACTCAATACTCTTGTATTAATTTATTCTATGAACAGCAGTAGGTATCAGCCAACACAACCAAAATTGAAAAAAAAAAATAACCTAAGATTTAAAGTACCACTGTCAAAGGAGTGTACAGAGGCAAGGTTGACACTTTTCTTAGCTTTTCTTCGGAAACTACATGTGGCTCTATGTGAGAATATGAAATTAAAAGTAAGCAATGACTTAGAAACTAAAAAGGACAGTGGAGTCCTCCTCAGACTCATAGAAGTAGGAGTTAAATATTGAATTAGTGCTTGTCAGAAAAGTAGTGGGCAAATATACGTAGAAAAGTGCAAAAATGCTTGAATAACAACATTATTTCAAATACTGCAAAATGTCACTATTACTCTATAATCCCAGATAGAATGTAGGTGAATGGCATTTGTCCTCCATTTGCCAATTTTTCTTCTTGTAGGCTTTTCAGAGTTTCATTCACAGAGTTCCACTTTGTGATTCCAACAGTATACACATTTAGGAAATGGAAAGATGTGGCATATGGAATCTGTGTGGCTGAGAAACAAAGATAATGGGAGTATATGAAGAAATTAGTGTGTATATTTTTTTTGAGTTTTTGTCTGCAAAAAAAGATATGTAATTTATGAAGATTGAAAGCCAACCAAAGGACAATTGTCAATTCACATATGGGAAAAAAAGGCCTTCATACCAGACATAGACACAGGAAATCTAAAGTACCTCAGGGCTCATAGCTATCTAAAGAGTCCTTAAGGGAGAGTAGGGGTGGGAGGCAAGAGCTAGGAGAGAAAAGGGATACCTGTTGGAGACACGAGAAAAAGTAGACTCCTGGGAAGATCTGGCTGTGACTCTAGCTAAGACTCCTACCAGGGTAGGACATGGAGACTGAAGTGGCCAGTCAGGCAGGACTTCTAGTAGAGGAAGAGGAACTACAACCTACCCACAAAACCTTTGGCCCTAAAATTTTTACCCTGCCTACAAGTGCAGGGATAAAGAGGGAAAAGAGATTGAGGCACTGTCCATACAATTAACTGGCCCGATCTGAGAACCATCCCATGATAGAGAGCCAACCCCTGACACTATTAATGACACTGTGCTTGCAGACAGGAGCCTAGCTCCACCTAGCAGCAGATTGAAACAGATGGTGAGACTCAGCAACCAAATATGGGGCAGAGCACAGGGAGTCTTGTGGAAATGCAAAGGGAAGGATAGAAAGACCTGGAGGTGACAAGAACTCCACAAAAAGACTAGCAGAGACAAGAATCTAGCCCCACGGGTGCTTACAAAGACTGAAGCACCACCTAAGGCGCATGTGTAGGCTGGAGCTAGGCTGCCTACATATATGTAAGCGATGGGCAACTTGATCTTCATATGAGCCCCCCGGCAAGTGCAGCAGGGCTGTTTCTGATTTGGATCTGTTGCCTGTTTCTAGATCACTTCCTCTCAGCTGGCTGCCTGGCCAGGCCTCAGTGGATGAGGATGTGCTTAATCCTGATGTGACTTGATGTGCTGGAGAGGGGTGATATGGGACAGGGGCAGGAGAGCTCCTTCCCCTCCACTCCTCCCTCACACACACACAATCGGAAGAATGGGACAGGGGAAAGGGGAGAAGAGAGGAAAGGGTGAGAGGATGGAGCAGGGAGGAGAGGAGGGAGGGGCCTGCATTCGGAATGTAAATGAAGAAATAAAGATTAATAATAAAAGAGTTAATTTTTTTAAGTACACCCATAAATTCTTTAAAAAATGGCTACCTAAACATGAGCTGAAAAATGATGACACTGATAGTCATTTTCATATAAATAAAGGAAGTCTCAGGAGGCCTGGTCCCTATACAAGGCACTACAAGCAACTAAGTAATACTGAGATATGGATTTTTTCCCCTTAAAGGTCCAATTCATACATGTTATGATTTGCAGTACTTTGTTTTTAATAGATCCCTTCTGTGTGTGTGTGTGTGTGTGTGTGTGTGTGTGTGAGTGTGTGTGTTTCCTGTGCTTTTTCTTTGGCTCTTTATTGGCTTATTTTATTTTGCTATTATCCCTCAGATGCTTGTTTATTTCCTAAGAGGAGACCAGAAAGACAGGTGTGGGTCAGGATTGGAGAGGAGTAACTGGGAGAAGTAGGGGGAAAGGAAACAGTAATCAGAATCCACTTTCTTCCAGAAACTAAAAATAAAAGATCCCTCACAAAGCAAAATCTTATCAAAGTAAATTAAACAAAACAAAGAAACATGTCTCAGAAGAGTCAAGAAAGCACACAAAACATGAGCAGTCTGCTTCCAGAGAAAAGCAACAGAACAACAGCACAAACCCCAATATTCAGACGCAAAGAATAGTTAACAGGCATATATAGTTAAAAAATATAAAGGACTGAAGCCTGAAAAAAAATGCAGATTCAAAGGAAATACTTATCATCACGTTATGCTGCTTCTTTAAGCAGGTCTCAAACATGTTAGTTACCAAAAAGAAGTCTTATAATGTGAAAATTTTAATTCAGGGTAATTATAGTGAAAGCCTATAACAAAGGGTTTGTAGAACTGTCTCAAACGTTTAGCAGAAAAAATGTTTCTTAGTAATACATTTGTCAAAGAAAAAGAGTAATGATTGGTATTGAAAATATTTTAACTAAGTGCTATGTACATGAAACTATGTTTTATGGAACAAAAGTCATATCCACCTGCATATTTTTTAAATATAGATGTACTGTAGTCAGTCATAATGCTAGATTACATTATTATAGACATCATAGCATAGAAAAAAAGAAATTGTAAAAAAAATCCTAAAACAAGGACCAACAAAATATCAAAATTACCTTTAAATACACGGGAACTGTGAAACGGTGAAGAACACATTGAAGTAGAGTTCTAAATAGAAAGCAGGCTTGTTTTATAAAGAACTTACAAAAGAGATCAATCAGAGTGGAAGTGGATCATAATGAAGACCAAAGTTTCACAGTAATGAGAAAGACAGTTATAGATTAATACTGATCTTACAAGAGCAAAATAGCTTACATAAATAACTTATAATAGAAATGAAACAATTCATTGCAAACAAATATGAGTTAAAATAATGATTTTAATTAAAATTAAATTATAAATGTTATTAATTCAAATTAAATTAAAGAAAGTTATGAATGCATTGGTCCTAATCCATTAAACAAAATTTTGTAACTGAAACAAAATTTAAAACAGAAAATATTTTTTTATATTTACGGGAATACAGAAAAAAGATATAAAGTTCATCAATTCAAAGAATTGTTTACCAAAATTCAACTTTTGTTTTATGCAAGAACTAAAAGAACTCAGTGTGATGAATGCTTAAGTATTGAAAGAAATTTCTCAATCTGGAATGGCATCAGATTATGCCTATAGTAAACAATAATTAATTTCAGTATGCTAAAGATTATTACCCATAAGGCAGTTGCTTAGTGATACTTAGCTTTCACTCATTAATATTCTAAAACTTGCTTTTAAAAAGATTGACATTGGAATTGATTTAAGTTTCTCTCCATTTAGTTTGATGTTGCCTATAGGCTTGCTGTATATTGCCTTTACTATGTTTAGGTATGTGCCTTGTATCCTTGATCTCTCCAATACTTTAAACATGAATAAGTGTTGGATTTTATCAAATGATTTTTCAGCATCTAAGAAGATGATCATGTTTTTTTTTTTCTTTTAGTTTGTTTATATGGTGGATTACATTGATGGATTTCCATATATTGAACCACCCCTGCATACCTAGGATGAAGCCTATTTGGTCATAGCAGATGATATCTTTGATGTGTTCTTGGATTCAGTTTGCGAGTATTTTGCTGAGTACTTTTGCATCAATGTTCATAAGGACAATTGACCTGAAATTCTCTTTCTTTGCTGCATCTTTGTGAGAATTAGGTATCAAGATGACTGTGGCTTCACAGAATGAGTTTGGCAAGGTTCTTTCTGTTTCTATTTTGTGGAATAATTTGAAAAGTATTGGGGTTATCTTTTCTTTGATGGTCTGGTACAATTCTGTGCTAAAACCATCTGGCCCTGTTTTTGTTTTTGTTTTTGTTTTTTTGTTTGTTTGTTTGTTTTTGTTTTGGATGGGAGACATTGCATGACAGCCTCTATTTCCTTAGGGAATTGGGGAAGGGGAGTGGAACAGGAGAAGAGAGAAAGAGGTTGGGATTGGGGGAGCTGAGGAAGGGGATTTCAACTGGGATATACAATGAATAATTTGTGAGGAAAAAATTAAAATAAGATTGACTTTGTTGTTTATTTATGCACGTGTGTGCATTTTGTATCTGTGCATATGTGCATTTTGTATCTGTGCATATGTTCACAGATACTACTTTTTTTCTTTTGTGCTCCTGGATCTACAGTTACTGGAGAGGTAAGCACTCAATGTGGGTACTAGGAACACTAATCTGGTTCTCTGAATGAGCAGGAAGCATTCTTAACCACTAGCTCCCCAACCATGCTTCTAAAATCATTTAGGAAATTCATGCACAAGAAATAATAGGGAAAATGTAAATGAAAAAATACAACTGTTAGCATCCACAGACATAATGTTGAACCTGGTATAAGTAAAACATCTAGACCAGAATAGAAATAAGCAAGGTGGTAAAAATATAGACACCTAAATGTTAATATATGCAATGACACATAACAGTTACCCATATAATCCATTGACAGAAGTGTAAACAAATAGATTCTATATATCAGAGAGTTATTGTCATGCAGACATTGTTGCACAGACAGTATCTCATTTGCAGTCTTCTGTGTAGTATATTAATATGAAACAACAGTGCAATGGATAGAGTGCTGCTCATTGGGAGTTTAGTGACAGGCATCTGGATACCTCTCAAAAAAATGGAGAATATGGAAAGATAATTATCTGTACTCCAATTTCATCTATCATAGATGGATTTCAAACCACAATTAGAAAGTTAAATCAATGAAGTGTCACCAGCATCTTAGAAGCCATCTTCATATGATATTCATGGATTAAAGATGTTTTGAACGCAACCAAAAAGGAACTAAGAATTAAGAAAAATTGAATGCACTGTTTAGGAGTCTCAAACTGTGTAAAGAACCCAAAGAGTTAGCAAGTATACATGAGTTAAGTTTCTACACATGAATGTAAATCAAGCATATTGTCCCAAGATACCAAAACAAAAACAACAACAAAAAGCTTGTCCATAATCCTTAGTACATCAAAACAACATGTCCTACTAACTGTTCATTTCATACTAAGTCATAATGAGAATTAGGACACAAACGAAAGCAACAAAAGTTGGTGAAGACACAGGAAAACAACTCTCACAGTCTGTGTATACAAATATGAATAGTCCAACCACTGGAAAAATCAGTCTTGAGTTACCTCACTCCAGATGATACTTTCTAATTCCCACCATTTGTAGGCAAACTTCATGATTTCCTTATTTTTATTAACTGAGTAGTATTCCATTGTGTAAATGTACCACAATTCCTGTATCCAAGCCTCAGTTGAGGGACATATAGGTTGTTTCCAGCTTCTAGCTATTATGAATAGAGCTGTTATGATCATGGCTGAGTAAATGTCCTTGTTGTATAGTTGAGCCTCTTTTGGATTTATGCCTAGGAGTGATATTGCTGGATCTTGAGGTAGCACTAATCCTAATTGTCTGAGAAAGTGACAGATTGACTTCCAAAGTGGTTATACAAGTTAACATTCCCACCAGCAATGGGGGAGGTTTTCCTTTCTCCACCTCCTCTCCAGCATGTGTTGTCAATTGAGTTTTTGAGCTTAGCCATTCTGAGTGTAAGGTGAAATCTCAGAGTTGTTTTGTTTTGCATCTCCCTGATGACTAAGGACACTGAGCATTTCTTCAAGTGTTTCTCTGCCATTCAATATTCCTCTATTGAAAATTCTGTTTAGCTTTTACCCCATTTATTAATTAGATCACTTGGTTTGTTGGTATTTAACTTCTTGAGATCTTTCTATATTCTGGATATTGGCATTCTGTCAGATATTAGGTTGGTGAAGATCCTTTCCCAATCCTCCACACACCTACAGATATTTGATTTTTGACAGAGAAGCAAAAACAATACAATGGAAAAAATATAGCATCTTCAACAAATGATTCTGGTCTAACAGGATGTCTACATGTAGAAAAATGCAAAAAGATCATCTTGAGTGAGGTAACCCAGGAGCAGAAACATATACATTATACATACTCACTCAAAAGTGCTTATTAGACTTATTATAATATAACTAATAATATAATAAGTCTTATTATAATATAGGATAAACATACTAAAATCCATAATCCTAATGAAGCTAAATAGTAAGGAAGACTCCAGGGAAGATGCTTAATCCTCATTCAGAAGGACAAATGCAATAGACATAGGAATCAGGAGATGACAGGGAATAGGACAGGAACATACCACAGAGGGCCTCTGAAAAACTCTACTGATTGCAGTAACAAAGCAGAGGCTGAGACTCATAGCCAAACTTTGGGCAGAGTTCATGGAATTTTATGAAAGAAAGGGGAGATAGAAAGATCTGGAGGTGACAGGAGCTCCAAAAAGAGACCAACAGAGCCAAAAAACACTGGGCCCTGGAGCCCTGCAGAGACTGATACCCCAAGCAAAGACCATATATGGAGAGGACCTAAAACCCCTGCTCAGAATTAGCCCATAGACTCAGTTTCCAAGTGTTTTCCCTAGTAAGTGGAGCAGGAGCTGTCTCTAGTTTGAATTTGGGGGTAGGCTCTTGACCTTCCCCTGGGGAGTGCAGCCTTGGCTAGGACACAGAGGAAGAATGAGAGACCATAGCTTAAAAATCAGTGGCTATTACTTTAAAGTTTACAAGCCTGAACTAAGACCAGCCAAATGGAGATATGTCTAGCTCTAATGATCTGAGGGGAAGAACTAGCCTTACTGCATTCTTTTCCCACCCTTGCCCACTAAAGATAAAGTTGCTAGGAAAATGGCCCAGCCCCCTAGGGAGGGACACCAGATCATTAATGGTTTGGGGACTGTCCAATAGCCAATCAATTCAAAATGCAACATCCATTTTGGACTTTGACCAATAGATGCTTGCCAGGCAGGAATCCCCCCTGCTTTGGGTACCCTGGGAGGGACTGGAATCTTTAAATCACAAAACTAACTGTAGCACAGGGCTCTCAGCTCTCACCTTCAGTGATGGGGGGTGTGAGCCCAAGCTGCAGCTTGCAATAATTTGTAATAAAAAGATCCTCATGTGTTTTACAATGGACTCGAATCCTAGTGGTGGTCTTTTGGAGTATAGTGATTTGGGCGTAACAAGACAATGCAGCCAGTCCTGATAGGCTAGAGTCAGATAGAGGGGGGGGGGACCTCCGCTATCAGTGGACTTGGGGAGGAACATAGGGTAAAAGAGGGAGGGAATGAGGAACAGGGCCACAACTGAGATACAAAGTGAAAAAATTGTAACAAATAATAAATAAAAGTTTTTTTAATTAAAAAAAAACATTTTATCTTAGGACAATCAGTATTGAGTTTTCCCAGAAATATTAAGAAATAGAAATTTTTCATGGTCTATCTGTGTAGCACATCTGAGTATACGCCTTAAGAAATCAAAGCCAGCTTACTCTAAGTATCTGCAAACTCATGTACATTAATTAATTAAAACAAAATCCAGAATAACTAGCCTAGATGTCTATCAAAGGATGAATGAGCAAAAATACGTATGTCAGAATGTTATTCGGTAATTATTGTTTGGCAGTTTGCTTCAAGATTGAAATGTTCCATTCTACAGGGAAGCTCTTAGAACAGGGATATAAATAACTTTAAAAAGCTTCAGAAAGTCCGTGAAACTGACCAGGTTCACTAGACCCTTCTCTGTCAGAGGAAGTGATAAAAGCTGAGAGTCCTCCCTCAGACATGGAGAGTTTCAGAGGAGCTGAATTGCAGAGAAAACTCTCAGAGGAGGAAAGTTGCAAAGACTGGTAGAAATGCAAACCAGCCAAACTACCTGGAAGAGGTTTAGAACAACTGACCAACCTAGAAAGTACACTCTGGAATCTGTTGGGCTGCCTGTAGGATTGGCAGTGTGCTCCTGGCTTCCATATTTGTGAGGTGAGGTGGGCTTTGGTGATCCAGTGTCATTCAGTCATATTTTTTTTTCTAAATTAAGCCCTCGCTCGTATTCCTGTAGCCCTAATAAAACTCATTGGTTCAACAAATTGGACTTTCATGGTATCTGTACTTTGGTCTGTCATGGATTACTTATTTGGGATGAGTAGATGTGTGTGTTATATCTTCACAAGAAAAGTTTTGTTATACTTAGAAAGAAAAAAAAAATTCTGGAATGAATGGGTAGAAACAATTATCATATTAACTAAAATACATATAATTATTTAATATTTGCTTTCATTTTTGGAATAAGGAAGAAAAAGAATGAAGAAAGAACTGCTAGGTATAGTGAGAAAGTTGGAGGAAGAACATGAAATGGTAATAAAGAAAAATAGCATGATCAAAACATGTGAATGTATATTAAAATTAATGTTCTTTCTTTGTGCAAATGAAATATGCTAAGAGAAAAATAACCAAAATATTTCTAAAAGCAGTGATAAAAATGATAGGGTCCAACTACAGTAAATAAAAGTTTTTAATTTACTAGACAGGTTATCATAAAGGCCAATAAATATTTGAAAGAATAAGAAAGTAAGTATAACTAAACTCCTAAGAGAATCACTAACCAAGATGAAAAGGACAATAAAACCACAGTCAAAACAATTCTAGGGACTGAAGAGGAAGTGGAAAACAAACAAACAAACAAAAAACCAACCAACCAAACAAACAAAACACTCCCACAATGATGGTGAGAATGGACAACACTAGAACACTTTGAAGCTATATTGGTCAATATAGGCGAAAGTTCTTAATCATTTTCTATTATTATGTATGTTGTTCACACAAATCAATTCCTATAAAATTATAATTCATATATACATGTACATACATATGTGTTTAATGGAAAACCCAAAGCTTCTCTTTTGGCAATAAAGACTCAGGAGCCGGATACTGGGTAGCTCAAGAAAAAAAACAAAACAAAACATATATGTGTATATATGTGTATGTGTGTGTCTGTGTGTGTGTGTGTGTGTATTGGACAGAAGAGTACAAGGGCAACAGATTAAAGAGAAGGGAGCAGAAACCATGATACTATTGATATTAGCATGCCGAGGGTATTGTGAACACTTCAAAATTCAATAATATTTTCTGCCTTCTGAAAATCTGTTACCTAGTAAGCAGTTTAAGGATAGGATTATTTTCTACTATGCATTGTCATATTATACATTCAGTATCTGTTTTGGCTTCACTCAAGGTTTTGCTCTCATTTAAAAAGCCCTTGTGCAGGAACTGGAGAATTTTTGAAATGTGTTTATAGCTTTTAGTTTCTCCCTAAAGATTATAGTTGATAACATAATAGAGATGTGAAATTTGACTTTTACTTGTTTTTCGCTGGAACTACCTCAGGGTAACAGAATAATCAGGATTACCTAACTGCTTTCTAGAATAATAATGGCGTTAGTAGACTATAGGTAATAGTGTGTTAAGAACTCCTCGTGACAGAAAAAGAGACAGTTATCATTGTTGAAAATCATGGAAAAAAACAATAAAAACTAATTCTAATAGAACATAATAATTATTTGTTTGATATATATTCATTTGCATATTGGATAAAAGGGAAGAACATTTTATAACAACCATTTTCATTTTCTGAATCTCCCAAACATATTATGTCTGAGGGTACCAGCAAGTGTACCATACTAATCAGTACTCAAGAATCAACCAGCATCTTAGAATACAGACAATGGTTTGTCATACCATTATCATTTCAAGAAAAAATATGAATACCACATACAGAAGTTGAAGCAAATGCTCCAAAAATATGGCAAACTTCCTACATGTTCATATACATTTAGATTTCTGATTAAAATCAGACAAATCTACTTGTACTTAACAAAATTGTAATTTACTCATTGCTATGAACATTTACTATGCCTTGAACATAATCTAATCCCTCCCAATTCCACCCTCCCTCCCTCTTCTCCCCTGATGCCCCTCCCCTAGTCCACTAATAGGGAAAGTCTTCTTATCTGATCCTAGCCTATCAGGTCTCATCAAGACTGGCTGTATTGTCTTTCTCTGTGGCTTGGCAAGGCTGTACATCTTGGGACAGGGGTGGGGGGTGGCGGTGTGATCAGAGAGACTGCCACTGAGTTCATGCCAGAGACAGTCTCTGCTCCTCTTACTAGGGTATCCACTTAAAGACTGAGTCTATGGGCTACATCTGAGCAGGAGTTTTAAGTTCTGCCATGTAACAAGACCTCATACAACAGAGCCAACTGACTGTGGAGTAAAACCTTGAAACTGAGAATCAAAATAAGCTTTACAATTTTTGTTTACCTTATCTATTTTCTCAGAGTAAAAGGTAGTTGACCAATACAACTATTAATTTAAAAACCATGGATATGCAAATGTATGCCTTAGGCTTACTCCAGAACTACAATAAAATTGTGTGTACCACATATGACATGTTTCTTCACTGATTACAGATTATAAATGTATTTGTATATCACTTTATGCAAATTAATGTCACTGTAGTCTTGCTCTAAACTCTGTTATTCTTGAATAATCTATATTCTGGCACATACATGCATGAGAGTATGTGTTCTTGCAAGCACATATACAATTTCTTTCTCACAGGTACATGTATATGCACACACAGAATTATTTGATTAAATGTTTTAATTTTGTTAAAATTCAACTTCAATAATGAAGTTTAAGGAACATAATTAATGCATTTAAAGTTAAAGGTGAATTTATCTTCACACAGAGTCAAAAGTACTGTCCTCAAAAATATCTTTTAAGGTAAAAATAAATCATCTTATCCCGGGTCCTCTTTCTTGTTTATCTCCTTTAGGTGCACATATTTTAGTATATTTATCCTGTCTTCTAGGACTATATAAGTGAGTATATACCACTGGGATACCTCACTCAGGATGATCTTTTCTAGATCCCACCATTTGCCTGCAAATTTCATGATTTTCTTGTTTTTAATTGTTGAGTAATGTTCCATTGTATAAAAGTACCACAAATTCTAAATCCATTCCTCTGTTGAAGGGCATCTGGGTTGTTTCCCCGGTTCTGGCTATTACAAATAAAGCTGCTACAAACATGGTTGAACAAATGTTCTTATTGTATACTTGAGCAACTTTTGGATATATGCCAAGGAGTAGGATAAAAAGTAAATAACCTATGATTAATATTAAAAATGTATAAATGTAAAATAAATAAATAAATAAATAAATAAATATACTTAATGAGTAGGACAAAAAAAAAAAAGATAAAAAGTGACAGCTGAATACTGGTTCCCAAAATGTCTTTCAGTTCTGTTCATACTCTTGATACTCTGCTTGAAAATACAGTAGGAACATCTCACATTTTATAGCACTAGTCTTCATCTGTTAGTGCACAATCTTGTTTATAAAATACACTTGCAAACACACTATGACTCTTGTTGGTTGTATTGTTTCACTGGGTTGCTTTGACTCCATTTAGCACAGATTCTCTATGCCTGAGATTGTGAAATCTCTTTCTCCCCTCAACACCATTTATCTTCTTGATTTTCTTTTTCTCAGATACACAGTTCAATATAATTTCACTTGTTTTTCCTTGATCATGAACTGAACATTCACAACAATGATGTATTTCTAAGTATGTTTGCTGCAGATAGATTTTATGAATGAATCTTGCTTTACCATACTTATTAATCCCTACATTTTAATGTTGTACAATTTTTTTTTTCTCTCTATGTCATATAGCTTTGGCAGCCTGGTCACCTTTATCACTGTAACTTTTTCCTCGTGGAAGTCTATGTCCCATTGTATGTTAATTTTTTAACACATTTTTTTAATTTCAGCAAAATATGGTCACCAGTTTTCTCCCTTTCATTAATTGAAGTGTCCTGTCCCCTCTCTATTCAGTCATCTTTTTGTGCTGACCTACCCTCTTTTGATGATGTCAATCATATTTTTTGTATATTTTTGACACAGAATGAGGTTTTCATTCTTGTAATAGCTTAATTTGTGTTTTTCGGGTCTCTTTTCAGGAAGTGTAGATCGATTTCCTTGCTTTCCTTGTTCTTATAACTACTTGCTTGAATTTGAATTTCATGGGCCTAAGCTTGTTCTCAAAGGTCACAGTTCTTGTAAATTTTTACACTAACATGAAGTATTTGAGCACTCATTGTGACGTCCTTTGTACTTTCAAATAATTAATTACTGCTTTTTAAGGCGTGCTACCTAAGAACATTTTCTGGTTGTTATCCACAGGAGATGTGGGCTGCTGGAGAAGTAAAGCCTCACTGGGAGTTCAGTGGCAGACCTGCGGGTTGGACTTGGAGGATTGTATTTGGAGAAGAGGCAGTGGAAAATTCCTTTGGTTGGTTCACTTGTCTCCCTGACCTCCTTGGCTGGAGTGTTCCCATGGAATGTCTGCTGGTGTTAGAGCTAAGGCAGAAGTGAAGATCTGCAATGAAACTCCCTGCTTCCTTGGCAGGAGTGAACTGTGGTTTTCAGGGATTGCCTGCTGGAGCTGGAAGCTAGAACAAAGCATTGAGTGTGGAGAAGGGATGAAGAAGGGGGAAGACCTGTGGGATCCACAGGACATGGGGTAGGAGAGACAAAGGGCTGCAGCAGGTGTATTGTTGCAGATCTGGTGTTGATACTTGGGAATTGAGTCCGGAGGTATGGAGGGCTAAGAATGTAATTAATTTACGTAGTGTACATGCACATACAGATGCTACTGGATTTACTATTGAGATAAATCTCAACAAACATAAGCTGAAAATATTATAATTTGAAAAGACACAATATACCCACCCTCCTGTCATTATAGAAAAAGCATTATAAATATTGACCCATGTTATGATATATTAAATTATGTGTACCCTGGAAATGTATAGTTATAATTTTATTTAAATTATCATGCTTCAATGTTCTCATGTAGAACATTTATTTTCTTCTCTTGAAAATACTGCAGCAAGTCATTGAGATAAGAATAAGATGTCCCCATCAATGTTGAGCCTCAGACATAAGTGTTATAAATACAGGTAACCAGAAAGGAACCAATAGAAAAGAAAGAACATTACTGACATTGTTGAGTGGAAGTGCTGAAATAAGAGTTTCACAAAGAATGCTGAAGTTTTTTTGAACACAAGATCTACTGAGATAAATTAGAAAATTGAGCGAGTTTCATTTCAAGGTTTTTACAGATAGATACTAAGAAATGTCTAAACCCTGACTACTCTTCTCATTTTTCTTTCACATACTTGGCAACTTGTAAACATAACTCAAATCCTCTCTGATAACATGTAGTCTGCTTGTACTTTGACAGTCTTTCAACTGAGGGTTTTCACATTCTATTCCTTGATAAGGAGTTTTCATTACTATACACCTTTTAAGTTATTTGATAGCTTAAAGAAATAAAGGTCTAGTAAAAATGTCTGAAAACTCCTCATGTTCTTATCTTTCAGAAGGAAAATCATGTGCTGAGTAGATGAGTTAAAAGGGGATAGGGAGGCCTAGATTGAAGTTTAATAGGAGCTATTGATCTTTACAAATTAGACTGACAACAGAGATCCATTAAACCCCACAGTGTAATGAAAAAAATTCCTTTTCCTTGGCCTTACTTTTTATCTTTCCTGTTCCCAAATCTAGTTTCTCTTTTCCATACTCTCTTTTCCTTCAGGAGAGACTGTAAATGCTGATGAGGTAATGGCCTTTACAAACCTCTTTCAGTATCCTTTGGAAAGTGACTGTGATTCCAAATGTTAAATATCCATTACCTATCAGAATAACAATTAGACTGCAGTATCTTTGATTATGTCACAAAAAAGAATAAAAACAGTAAGACAGGGAGTTGCATACTGAAATACTGCCCTGCTCATTCAATGAAACCAATTATGACCTAAAACAAGCACACAATTAAACACTTTTTTAAAATTTTTTATTCATTACAGTTTATTCACTTTGTATCCCCCTGTACCTCCCTCCCTCTCAATCTCACCCTCCCTCTTCCCAATCCTGTCCCTCTCCCAGTCCACTGATAAGGAAGGTCCTCCTCCCCTTCCCTCTGATCCTAGTCTATCAGGTTTCATCAGGAATGGCTGAATTGTCTTTTTCTGTGGCCTGGTAAGGCTGCTCCCCCCTCGGGTGGGGGGGTGATCAAAGAGCTGGCCAATCAGTTCCCGTCAGAGACAGTCTCTGTCCCCATTACTATGGAGTCTACTTGGATACTGAACTGCAGTAGGCTACCTCTGTTCAGGGGTTCCAGACCATCTCCATGAGTGGTCCTTGGCTGGAGTATCAACCTCTGTGCCCAGAGTTTTAGGATCTGTCACTGTCCTTGTGGAGCTCCTGTCCTCTCCAGGTCCTACTATCAACCATTTATTGCATAAGATTCCCTGTATCTGACCAAAGTTTGGCTATGAGTCTCAACATCTGCCTTGATACCCTGCAGGGTAGAGCCTTTTAGAAGTACTCTCTGGTAGGCTCCTGTCTGTTCCCTGTTTTCTCCCTCCTCAGATGTCAATCCTCTTTGCCTTTCTGAATGGGGATTACACAACCACTTTGGAAATCAATCTGACACTTTCTCAGACAATTAGGAATAGCACTTCCTCAAGATCCAGCTATACTACTGATAAGCATATACACAATAGATTCCCAAGTATACAACAAGGCCATCTGCTCAACCATGTTTGTAGCAGCTTTATTTGTAATAGTCAGAAGCTGGAAACAGTCCAGATCCCCCTCAGTTGAGGAATGGATACAGAAATTGTGGTACATCTATACAATAGAATATTACTCAGAGATAAAAAAAAAAACAAAAAAACAAGGAAATCATGAAATTTGCAGGCTAATGGTGGCAACTGGAATAGATCATCCTGAGTGAGGTATCCCAGAAACAGAAAGACACACAGGGTATATACTCACTCATAAGTGGATGCTATACATATATTATAAGATAAACACCCTAAAATCTGTACACCTGAGGAAGCTAATCAGGAAGGAAGACTCTGGCTAAGATGCTCAGTCCCCATTCAGAAAGGCAAAGAGTTCAACACTTTTTGAGTGTTCATATTGATTCTCATATCAATATCATTCTCATATTGATCATTGCATTCTTTTTATTTGTTTTTCTGGGTTTAATCCTCTGACTTAAGGTAAACCTCTTAAGCTTAAGGTCAGTAAGTAGATAAATTTAAAAGATTGAAATTTGGATCCTCTTACTTCTATATCATCTTGGCTTCTCCTACTGAAGCAGGAACAAGCCCTAGTCCCATTCATTTGCTTAGTCACTTGAGGCATATTGATTAGATGCTTGCAAGAAGGCAAAATACTTACTTGTATAGCTGTTCAAATAACTTAATTGCCTAAATAAGTAATAGGAATAGAGTAATGAATGATCACAACTGAATGTGATATAAATTACAACATGAGAGAAAAAAAATTATGCACAACCTGCCAATTTGTTTTCTGATCTCTTCAGATTGAGAAGACAGTCATACTAAGGTACTTACTGGATTCTATTATAATACATTTTGTATTTAAAGATACATCCAAGCCTTTCAGGGACAGGAATCCTGCCTTACTCATATTTATATTCTTAGTGTCTAAAGCTTTCAAGAGTAGATAATTTTCCGTGTGTTTGTATTTACCAGGCAAATAAAAGCTATCTTAGAACATATATTCCCTCTCTCCAAATACATATATTACTGGAAGAGATGGCTTAGTAGAGGATGTTTTGTTGTAAGTGTGAGGGCATAAGTTTGGTCGCCAGAGCCCATGTAATAATGTAGGCTATGGTGGTGCATTCTGGAATTGCAGTTCTGGGAATGGGGAGACAGGTAGCCCTCTGAAGTTTATTGTACATGCAGCCTAACATAATGCTAATCTGTGTACTGCTGGTGCCAGTGAAAGACCCTGTCACTAAACACAAAGTGTGTAGCATCTGAAAAATGACATCTGGATTATCTATTCCCTGGCTTAAGCAAGCTCATGAACACATGTACAACACACTCATAAATTCACACACACTATAGAGTAGTTCTTGGGATCTGGTTTCTCAGTGGGTCATATAACTAAGAAGCAAACCCAGTTCAAAGAAATAGAAGCAGGGATTGCGCTTCTGAAATGTGTGGTTGCTGTGATGTAAGTACTCCCCATACATTATCAAATTTATATGAGGTCATTTAGAGAGGTGGAATCATACAGTATATCTAGACTTTAGAGTCCATCTTTGAAGTTTTACTCTTGACTCCTTTACTTATGAAATGTGATAGCTTAGAGGGAAAATAAAACTTAGGCATTTCTGAACGTATTAATGGTGGGTTTGATTTGGTTCCTCAATATGTTAACTTGGCCTTAATCAGAAAGTGCATGTTAAACTGTATGGTGATTATCAGATCATATATATCAACTTTATAGTGGCTTCTGCTAGTGTCAGAAATTACAAGTAAAAAAATAATGAGACAGGTTTTGTGATTATGTGGGTATTATGTTAGCTGAATCAGTTGCAGCAAATCTGTTTGGAATGACCTGGAAGAATCTCAATGTGTAATTGCCTAGGTCAGATTGGCCAAGTGGAAATTTCTATGGGGTTGAACTTGCTTGATGTCATGGAAGTGGGAAAATCCACACTGAAATTTAAATGCATCATTTCTTTTTTTTATTGTGTAAATTTATAACCTTTATAAAAGAAAATCTGCATGTTAATAACATGGATGTGGCTGCTTATTTTTTTTTCATCAATTACACTTTATTCATTCTGCATCCCCCCATAAGCCCCTCCCTCCTCCCCTCCCAATCCCACCCTCCCTCCTCCCTCTGCTTGCATGCCATTCCCCAAGTCCACTGATAGGGGAGGTTCTCCTCTCCTTTCTGATCTTAGTCTCAGTCATGTGTTCCTTCCTTTTCATCTGCTTTTGACTGGGTGTATGACTAGCTGTTTCATTTTCCTACCTTGACTTCCCACAGTGACGGAGTGGACTGTAACCTGTGATTGAAAACTGAATAATCTCTTCTCGCTTAAAGCGGTTTTTGTCAGAGAATTTTATTGAGGAACAGAAATAAAGCTGTGTCACTTGGGGACTAGAGTTCCATACTTTTGCTTTTAAAAACATAGCCCGAGCAAAGCTATACAATTAATTTTGTATTTACCTTCCTGGTCTCTGCCTAGAAATTTATGGATGTGATTGCACTATGCCAAGCCACAATTGCCTTAGGTATAATAATAACATATGTATTTCCGCTGCATTTATAAATTCTTTAGCCACAGGTAGCACCTACTTTATTCATTTGCTTATTTTTATTTAGTTCTTTGACAGTTTCATACATGTACATAAGGCGTTGTTTTCTTACCTCTCACACCTACTTTTATATTCCTTTCATATCTATCAACCTATGTTTAATTTTTAAAACAAGAAAACATCGATATATTCTAAATACTCTCTCTTTTTTAAATTTTTTTTTAACTTTTATTAATTACACTTTATTCCTTTTGTATCCCCCCATAAGCCCCTCCCTCCTCCCCTCCCAGTCCCACCCTCCCCCCCTTTCTGCATGCATGCCTCTCCCCAAGTCCACTGATAGGGGAGGTCCTCCTCTCCTTCTTTCTGATCTTTTTTTTTTTTTTTTTTTTTTTGTTCTTCTCAATGCAGTTTATTCAGGAACCTTGAAAAATCTTCTGACCCTGGGGAAAGCCAGCCCACAGCTTAAATAGCCTCTGGGTAGCCAACCCCAGCGTGCCTTGTGGGCAATGCAGATAGGTCCACATACATGGAAGCAAGCCAGATCCTCAGCCTTAGCCAAATATGGAGTTGTTTGTGACAGAGAGCACTCACCATAGGGAAGGTGGAAGGCGGAAACCAGCTCCATCTTTAAGGCGCGGCATTACGCAGCTCTCTAGAGTTCCCCCTTTTTGTTTTAGACACATCAGGCAAGAGTAGAGGTCTGATCTCTGATATTAGAAATAAATTGGGACTTTGTACCAATGTTCATTTAGGTGTCATCCACCTAAATACTCTCTCTTAATGATTCTTTTCTCATTTCTTATAAGATCATTGCAGTTTCCACATTCCTATTATTTTCTTGAGGCAACACCCTTGAAAACACTTTTTTGACAATCATTTTTAATTTTTTGAGAATTGTTATTACAGAAATTAAAACTGTATTTTTCCAATGTTATAAACCATTCACTTTAGAGACCTTTTAAAATTCTTGATTAGATTTACTCCAAGTTGTTTGTGCATGTCTTATTCTGGGTGTGTGAATGCTGACCTGTGTGTATTGGCAGAAATGCATATTTGGGCGCACATGAATACATGTGCACATTTCTTTGGAAGCCAAAGATTACGTCATTGTTTTGAGACTATATTTCTCAGTGACCTGCAGCTCACTGAATAATATAGTCTGGGTAGCTAGTGAGATCCTGGTTTTCACTTGTCTCCATGCCTCCATTTTTTTTTTTATCACAAGTGTATGCTAGCATATTGTACTTTAAAAGTTAAGGCAACCACTCCTGATGAGAACTAATTGACTAGGATCAGAAGGAAGGAAAAGAAGTCCTCCCTTATCAGTGGACTTGGGGAGGGGCATGCATGCAGAGGAGGGAGGAAGGGAGGGATTGGGACAGGGGAGGGAGGGAACCACGGGAGGGATACAAAGTGAGTAAAGTATAATTAATAAAGAAAAATAAAAGAAAAAAAGAAAAAAGTTTATTTTAATCATGCTTATGGGGATTAAAATTTGATCTTTGTGTTTTTTAAGGAAAATACCTGAGTGGGCTATCTTCAAGCTATATTTCCAGGTAGATTTATAGGGTATTGTGAATGGGATTTCTAAATTATTTTTTTTAATTTTGCGTATGTCCTAGTTCCCAGTTTCTTTCTTTATTTGTGTAAAGAAAGAATACTGTTTTGTATGATGGTATTCTATCCTGTTACTTTGCTGAATTTGTTTTTCAACTCAAACAGTCTTGTGATGGAGTCTTTAAGGTTTCTAAGAAACAGCTGTCCCTATCTAACTGATTTACAGTTACATTAAAGAGCTATAAAAATAGCTTGATACTGGCACAAAACATACATGTAAATCAATTGCATAGAAATAGAATAACCAGATAAAAACTTATCGCTACAATCATTTGATTTGTAACAAATATGCCAAAATTGTACATTGGAAAACGACACCCTCTTTAACATATACTGCTGGTGATACTGTTGATACTTGGAAGACTGACTGATAGAGACAGATTAGAGTTTTTTTAGTTCCACCTTTTCCTTACAAAAAATCAATAGGACCTTTCCGAGGGGACCAACAAAGCTGAATATTTTGGGCCCAGTGGGGCACATCAACCAAGGGCCATGCTTGGAAAGGACCTAGAACCCCTTCTCAGATGTAGCCTATAGGCAGCTCAGTTTCCAAGTGGGCTTCCTAGTAAAGGGAATAGGGGAAATCTCTGACAGGAACTCTGTTGCCTGCTCTTTGATCACTCTCCCGAGCCATAGCTACCTAGCCAACCCACAGAGGAAGAGGATCCAGGTGGTCCTGATGAGACCTGAGAGGCTAGGGTCAGATAGTAGGGAGGAGGACTTCCTCTATCAGTGGAATAGGAAAGATGAATAGGGGAGTGGAGGGGGAAGGAGGGTTGGCCTACAACTGGAATACAAAATGAATAATTTGTAAATAATAATAATAATAATAATATAGGGTAACCATAAAAACAAAACAGCAACAACAACAAAAATAAAATTGAGAAGGAGACTGTCTTTGCACTTATAAGGTATTCCTATTTGACTTTGGTTCAGACCTGAGGACAATGGAAGTTAATTACATGTGAATGTACCCATGTAGAACCCAAAAGTAGGAACCTAAAAACTAGTTGGTAACTCTTAAAACATTCACTTTATAAGATTCCCTGTACTCTGCCAAAGTTTGTTTATGAGACTCAGCATCTGCTTTAATACCCTGCTGGGTAGAGTCTTTCAAAGGCCCTCTGTGGTAGGCTCCTGTCCTATTCCCTGTTTTCTCCCTGTTCTGATGTCTATCCCATTTACCTTTCCTTTTTAAATTAAATTAAAATTTTTAAGGTACAGTTTCTTCACTTTGTATCCCAGCTGTAGCCCCCTCTTCCTCCCCTCCCAATCCCACCCTCCCTCTGTCTTCTACTCCTATGCCCTGCCCCCAGTCCAATGATAGGGGAGGTCCTCCTCTCCTTACATCTGACCATAGTCTATCAGGTCTCATCAAGACTGGCTTCTTTGTCTTCCTCTGTGGACTAGTAAAGCTGCTCCCCCCTCAGGTTGAAGTGATCAAAAAGCCTGCCCATGAGTTCATGTCAGAGATGGTCCCTGGTCCTATTATTGGGGAACCTTCTTGGATCCTGAGCTACCTTGGGCTTCTTCTGTGCAGGGGTTCTAAGTTATCTCCATGTGTGGTCATTGTTTGGAGTATCAGTCTCAGAAAAAAACCCTGTGCCCAGAACTTTTGGGTCTGTTGCTCTCTTTGTGGAGCTCCTGCCAAATGACCCTGAGATTTCACCTTCAACCCATCAGAATGGCTAAGATCAAAAACTCAATTGTCAACACATGCTGGAGAGGAGGTGGAGAAAGTGGAACCCTCCTCCATTGCTGGTGGGAATGTAAAGTTGTACAACCCCTTTGGAAATCAATCTCGTGCTTTCTCAGACAAATAAGAATAGTGCTACCTCAAGACCCAGCTATACCACTCCTGGGCATATATCCAAAAGATGCTCAAGTATACAAGGATATTTGCTCAACCATGTTCATAGCAGCTTTATTTGTAATAGCCAGATGCTGGAAACAACCCAGATGTCCCTCATTTGAGGAATGGATACAGATATTGTGGTACATTTACGCAATGGAATACTGCTCAGCAATTAAAAACAAAGAAATCATGAAATTTGAAGGGAAATGGTAGGAACTAGAAAAGATCATCCTGAGTGAGGTATCCCAGAAGCCAAAAAACACACATGGTGTATACTCACTTATAAGCGGATATTAGACATATAATACAGGATAATCGTACTAATATCTGTACGCCTAAGGGAGCTAATCAAGAAGGAGGAACCTGGATAAGATGCTCAATCTTCACTCAGAAAGGCAAATGAGGCAGACATTGGAAGAGGGAGAAAACAGGTAACAGGAGCCTATCACAAAAGGCCTCTGAAGTACTCTACCCAGCAGGGTATCAAGGCATATGCTGAGATGCATAACCAAACTTTGGGCAGAGTGCAGGGAATCTTATGAAAGAAGGGAAAGATCGAGAGACCATTTGCCTTTTTTAATGAGGATTGAGCATCTTACCCAGGGTCCTCCTTCTTGCTTAGCTTCTTTAGGTATACAGATTTTAGTATGGTTATTCTACATTATATGCCTAATATCCACTTGTAAGTGAGTATACACCATGTATGTCTTTCTGCTTTTGACATACCTTGTTCAGCATGATCTTTTATAGTTCCCATCATTTGCCTGCAAATTTCATGATTACCTTGTGTTTAATTCCCGAATATTATCCCATTGTGTAAATGTACCACAATCTCTGTATCCATTCCTTTTGAAAGCAGGCAGAGATAGAAAGACCTCTAGGCAACTGGAGCTCCACAAGGAGAGCAACAAAACCAAAATATCTGGGCCCAGGGGACTTCTCTGAGACTTATACTCCAACCAAGGATCATGCATGGAGATAACCAAGAACCCCTACACAGAAGTAGTCCATGACATCTCAGTTTCCAAGTGGGTTTCCTAGTAAGGGGAACAGGGACTGTCTCTGATATGAATTCAGTGGTTGGCTCTTTGATCACATCCTCCTACTGAGGTAGGGCAGCCCTACCAGGCCACAGAGAAAGACAATGCAAGCCAGTCCTGATGAGAAGTGATAGGCTAGGTTCAGAATGAAGGGGAGAAGAACCTCCCCTCTCAGTGGACTAAGGGAGGAGCATGGGAGGAGAAGAGGAAGGAAGGGAGGGCTTGGAAGTGGATAAGGGATGGGCTACAGTAGAGATACAAAGTGAATAAATTTTAATAAATAAAAAATTAAATTAAAAACATTCACTTTAAATAATTTGGCCTAGTTATGTTTATATTTTTCTGTGATAAGATATCCTGACAAAAACAATGCCAGGGGAAAGGGTTTATTGTGCCTCACTCTATTTGTAAGGTCCATCATGATGAGGAATTCCTGACTATGGAGGAATGCAGCATCTGGTCCCATTATGCACACACCAGGAAGCAGAGGATGAGGAATGCTTGTGGTCTGCCAGCTTTCAGCTTTTGATCTCCTCCAGAACCAAAGCCCATGAAGTGGTGTTGACCACTTTCTCCTCAACCTAAACAAGTCTGCCTGGAGTTTTATCTTCTAAATGACTCTAGATAATGTCAAATTTGCAACTGATATTGACTATCAAAGAGGCCATCAAATTATTCAGAAAGTAGACATTTGTTTTCACTTTAAAATATAAATTTTAATATAAAATTAATATAAAATATATTAATATGAAATTAATATAAAATATAAATTTTCTTATAACAAGCTATTATGTAATGTTTAGTCTTCTACACAGTTTCATGGGGAAGGATGGTACTTCTTTTCTTTGTGCTTTTAAATAACAAAGGCTGCTACAAGAAAATACTTGGGAAGACTGAATGTGTCTTATGTCTTATGTGTCTTCTAATCTTTGTTATGGACAGTGAAGTAACACCCAGGGATCTGAGTCTACGGTGAAGAACTAGACGTGTGACTGGCCGACTGGAGTGGTGTGAAGGATGTGATAGAGGAAGAGGGTCCTTGGCAAGAAGCTGTCCCTATGACAGCAGAGTCTCCAGGATCTGTGTTCTTGCAAGGACCACAGAAAGCCTTCAGACAGTGCTGTGATGCAGGGGTATCAAATGTATCAAGGAACTGGAGGCAAAGGGAAGCAGCTTCAGGTGGTGTCTTTGTCTTCAAGTTGTTCTTGCACACATGTGAGACCCAGAAAGTACAAAGCCATCAGACCACAGTTTCTAGCCAACACTCTCTAATTCCTATTACTTTCTTCTCTGTTTCTTACTCCAAAACCGAAGGGACCAAGAAATCTTGTTAACAAATCCACAAAGAAGCAATTGCAGAAGATATCCACTAAGCTCCAACCCTGATCATATACATTTTGTGCAGCTTGGGATCTAACTGAAGGGACAGGGGAAAGACTAATGTAAATTGGAATGGACATTCCAATTTCTGTGAAGGAGAGCTCGTTTACTTACTTGCTATGATCAGATCACAGAACTCTTTATTATCAATGTATAAACAAAATGTTAGGAGCCTATCTGCGTTGCTGCCCAGGGGCACTGTGGAAACTACCTCTGCATAAATATATAAGAGATAAAAATATGTCTGTTTCATAATTACACCTAATGAATCCTGTTTATACAATGTAATATTTAAATTCTTAATTGTGTTACTAATACAATAAGTCCTTTAGGATTATTATCTCTTAGTTATGTGTAATGACTGCCAATCTTCAGGGTGGTGCCAGGAGTTAAGTAAACAGATCTAACAGGTGTTAGATTTTCTTTCTGCTATTCTTTCAAAACATTTTTAGACTTGTACTTAGTAAATTATTAAATTCATTGGCATGAACTAAAATCCGGCAGTTTACCAGAATGATTTTTTTTTTTAATTTGTGATAGTTTCAGGGAAAGCTACAAATGAGATTACAGTAACTAAACAATTTAAGGAGTGAGAGTGAAGATATTAGGAGCAAATATAACAACATATATCTTATGTGATAAATTACTGGGCACTGATATTAAAGTTCCCTTTGATGTACAATATTTCTAGGTCACTATTTGATGTTAAATATTTTTTTGTTTCTATGCTATTATAATATCATTTATAGCAAACAAGTTTATTGTTGTTGTCTGCACATTCTTATCAGAAGTTCATAGTCATTCCAATGTGGTATTTCATGGCCTATTTCTACTGGGATCCTTTTCTTCTACAAAGAGTTTAGGAGCTGAGGCAAGTTATTTTTAGAAACAGAAAAAAAGCATCTCTCCAAGGTAATGGGACACCATGAGGTGTGCTCTTGCATATTGCTTCCTTTACTAATTAAAGGGAATGTGAAACTGAGAGTAAGTTGGCATTGTTAAAGTAAATGACCCAATGCTTTAGTAATGAAGACACTCAGGAGCTGAAGTTTATTGTTTTAATTTTAATCTTGAGCAATTTTAGCCCCACAGAGAAAGTTGCTCTACATGTCCTGCAGAGCCCCACTTCCATTGTCCCAGCAATGGCTGCCCACGGACTCCATAAAAGCAAAACTGTCTGTAATGAGTTGCATTTCCGATTGAAGTGTTTTATTTATATGCAAGATGAACTGATATTGGACATTTATTAAATCTAGTTTTTAACATGCTGTCATAAGTGGGGTTCTTCAAAGGGCAGAGATTCTGGGAGACTAAATGTTGCTTAAATGATGCCCCATAAAAATACAGATGAGGCTCAGATGACTTTGGATTAAATATTCATTACCAAATATTTACATAATGCATGGGAAAGTGCTTTTAAAATAAAAACTCTCTTTATATAAATGGAAACTATGGCCAGATTTTTCCCCATTATCCCCAGTAGAGCACTTCAAAGCATCCTTGAGAGTCTTAGTAAAGAGAAATTCTCCCCATCATGCCTGTCAAATGAGGGACTGACTAGTGTATGCTGTCCAAACCAACCCCAAATACAATGTTTCATCTAGCTATAACTGCCAAATCTTTCATGGAATTTCTATTTTCCATCGTATAAATACATGATTCTGAAAAATACAACAGACTTTTCTTTTACAAGATTGATTGGACGATATTGAATATCAAGGTTTTCTCAATTAACCGTAATCAAATGAATGCGCAGAAACAACAGACAGACCTGGCTACCTGCCATACCCCCTCTACTTACTAGTTAGGCTCATAATCTTGGACAAATAATGAAAGGTCTGTGCATTGTATTATTCATCTTTTTATACGTTATCATATTGTTTTTCTTGAAAGGTTACCTGAAATTTTATTGACATACTACAGGCAAAATAGGGTGAAAGTTTGCTCATTTCACCTACTTACACATATTATTCTTGCCAAATTAGGAACAGCCAGTTCTCATTTACCCATATTATAATATTGGGATACCTGTGGGAGGGGTAACAAAATAATATGAGCATGTTTTTTCACATGTGGTTTTATAATCTATTTTTATATTTTATAATTTTTAAACAAAAAAATATCTATGTAGAGTAGAGATATGAGAGGAGGAATTTTAAGGAATAGGAAAGCCTTTTCATTTTACAGATTAAAGTTTTCAGAGAGAGATAGAATGACAAACAAATATAAATGTACATTATGTAGTTAAGGGGAGCGACAAAACAAAATTTTTTTCTACTTGTTCTGTGACTTTTTTTCATTATTTTAAAAGTTATATTCAAATTTGTGTCTGTCAGTCCATGGTAGCCAAACAAAGTATGTGTCTCCATTACTTCTGCCTGACAACTTTTTTCAGTGGGTATCCATTTTAATTACCTGTAGTAGTTCAGAGCAGCACACAGGGATACAACATATGGATGATTTCTTTCAAAAGTTTGAGTTAGTTTAGTTTGAACTTTTGGATATTGAGGACATCTGTGAATTAAAAAAAATAAAATAAAACTGTCTATCACCGGCTAAGTCCTAAAATAGGGAGTGGATTCCTTTGCCATGTTTGCAGATTGTATTGTTTACTCTGGAGGTTACGGCTAGAGTGGGGCTGAGGACTGTTTACAGGCTGAGCACACAGCACCATCTTAGCTTAATATCTTGGCTTATAACATCCCTAGAGGCAAAGAAGTAATTAAATGCTTTGTAGGAAGAGTCCTTCTATTGTGATTCTTAAGCAGGTAAAACTGGCGTAAGATAAGAATAAGTAAAGCTGCCAATGATGATAAAGGAGGATGTGCCTGATATTTTCTCCAAAAACTGGAAATTGAGATTTACTTTAAAAAATTCACATAAGAGATAATCTTGCAGGAAAGAGATGTGCTGTGCATTACTCTGTCTGTACTTTAATGGACACATTTTCTAACTTGCACTGAAGTTATTTATACAGGCATTTTATCTCTTTGATTGTCCCATAAACAGCTCAGGGATGAAAAATCTCTCTGCCTCAGTTTTATAGGGGCCAAGGTACCCACTGATTATACTCCCTCATCTGTTTGCCAAGAGTGGGTTAATAGATTAATACATTTATGATGATATTAGAATTGTATTTCATATAATGAAATTAGAAGATATTATGACAAAATAGTATCAACTCTTCCAGAGAAAAAAGAAAAACTCTCACATTATCTTTAAGCAGAGAAAATAAACTATAGCCATTATTCTAAGTCTCATATAAAAGAGTGCAGGGCAATGAGAAAGCTTGCTGAGATGGATTAAGACATATTCACTTTAGAATATTTATTTATTTTAGCTATTTCCTATAAGATATTATGGACAAAATATAAGCTGGACACGTTTTTGCTTTTTTAAATTTTTTATTTAACTTTTATTAATTACACTTTATTCCTTTTGTATCCCCCCATAAGCCCCTCCCTCCTCCCCTCCTGGTCCCACCCTCCCCCCCTTTCTGCATGCATGCCTCTCCCCAAGTCCACTGATAGGGGATGACCTCCTCTCCTTCTTTCTGTTCTTTTTTTTTTCTTCTCAATGCAGTTTATTCAGGAACTTTGAACAATCTTCTGACCCTGGGGAAAGCCAGCCCACAGCTTAAGTTTTTGCTTTTTAAAATAAGGTCAAACCCATCTGTATGTAGCCACATTTACTTTAGGATTTCTCACCCTGCTGCATAGCACAGACTCTAGTGGCTGGTTGTGCTATATCTATCTCCTTGTCTCTTCTTGAAAATAAGTTAGACACATCCCAGAAGTTCCAGAACCCCATGTGCTCCCCAAACTACAGGGCGCCACAGGGAAACTTCATTAGCACTTGCTGGGGAAAGTCCTGTTCTTTTTTATTCTTATTTTTCCTACACCAGGCCACAGATTTTCCCTTATTTCTCTTTCCTAGATTTTTCTTCTTTCAGCTCCTATCCTTCTTTCACATAACAATCCCCACTCTACTGATGAGTATGAAGGAAGCATTGTTCCCAGCTAGCATGTTTGCAGATTTCTGCTATCTTTTCTCCCACCAGGGATAGAGACAACTGTGGATGAAGTACATTCTGAAGGTGACAGATCAGATAGAGGGTAAAATTCAGGTCTATGATATTGTTCCCCACAAATTGTAAGGATCAAGAATAAAACTCATGCTGTGTATGGACTTTCAGTCTCCGCAAATGACAAAAGTACTTGTTGTTTAAGCCAGTTTATTCCCATATTGTTGCAAACTAATTTGGATGCACTCCTTCACCCTCAATCTCCCATATTTTAAAACTCCCTTCTTTGCAAACGTATTCTTCTATATGTGCCATTATTATTCTTGTGTAGAGAAACATGTCTAGCTTTATGATACTAAATGATTACTATTAAATATGGACAATAGCAAGGGGGAAATGGTGCAAATTCAAATGAAATGCTAGCAGCTAAAAGGCCGATTTTATAATGTGCATTTGTAGCAGCCATTTCAGAGAGTCTACATAATGGTTTTAAAGGACTTTCCATAATGTTTCCTGCAGCTGTGCAGACTTTTAACTTTTAACTCTTCATTTAAAAACTACATCTAAATATAAATCAAACACTATACACTTCCAATTTAGCTGTTTGAATGGAAAGAGAAAGTGGAAAGCTGGAGCAGTCCTGAGTAAGTGCTATAGAAAGCTGGAGTCGACAGTTGCAATTTAAAACCAATCAAGTGGGCAGGAGAAGGGGAACACAACCTGAAAATAACTAGTGAGCTTAGAAATAGTCTTAAAGCCATAGCTGCACTAATAGTGATTATGGTTAATTAGTGGCCCAAGTGTGCCATACTCTAGGCAAGGGGAATTGAAGTTGAGATGTAGTTTGAGCACAGTCTAGTCAGTTTCCACCAGCAACACTCACCTGAGCTAGTCTTCCCTAATATAGAAAAAAGGTCGTTTTGTATCAAAGTACAGAGTGGAAATCAGAGGTAGCCACACAAGTGACATGACATGAATTCTCACTCCAAGGTGTCATGCAGATGGGCAAGATACTAGAAAACCCAGACTTTAATGTGAAGGTAGTACATAAAACGAGAAATGGTATTGTTTTACTCTCTCAGGAATATTTATTTCCGGATGGGAGCTGGTGTGAAATGTATAGTAAATATGCTACCAGGTCCACATTCGCCCTTGGCCATAACATCCTGAGCCAAAGGGCCACGGCGGGGGAGACTTTTAAACTACAAAATGCTACTTTTCAGTCCTGTTAGGGAAGCTAGTGTCTTGACTACTTTTTCAGGCTTATGCAGTTATGATATGAGCAAGTCATTTCTGCTCTTTCATCCCTTTGAATATGGATAACACCAATGCAGGACTGCATTTACTTCCAGTGAATTTCTGAATGAAAAATAATTTACATTTGTGAACTTATCAGAAGAATTGCTATAAATTAGACCAAACACACACACACACACACACACACACACACACACACACACGTGTGTACATGCTATTTATTTATTTATTCATTTATTTATTTATTTTTTTGTCAAAACAGGATTTCTCTATGTAGATTTGGGTGTGTTTGAAATCATTGAGTAGACAATGCTGACCTCGAGCTCACATAGATCTGCCTGCCTCTGCCTCCTGAGTTCTGGCATTGTGTATGCCACTACCTTCAGGCTGCATAATTCTAATCAGATTTTCAATTTCAAGACAGGATGAAATTGAGGGATACAATTTTTCTCTGAAAAATATAAATTTGGTGAATTATTAGCTTTAGTAGTATAATTTATAATTTATTTGAAAACAGTAAGGAAGGAACGTTAGACTTATATGAGATAACTAAACATAATGGAAATCTGTATTAACATGTTTTAATTTTATTTTTTACCGATATTTTTACTTGTTAATTGTTTTTCAAAAAGTCAAGGATACTTTAAAATTCAGGAAACCCAGATATATTTGGTCCTTGTGGAGCTCCTATCCTTTCCCCATCAGACTAACTCCCCTTCTTTCTTATGATTCCCTGTACTCTGCCAAAGGTTTGGTCATGAGTCTTTGCTTTGAAAACACTGCTAGTTAGAGTCTTTCAGATGCGCTCAGTAGAAATATATCTGGGCACAGGGTCTTTTCTGAGACTGACATTCAACCAAGGACCATGTATGGATATAACCTAGAACCTCCACTCAGATGTAGCCTGTGATAGCTCAGTAACCAATTGGTTTCCCAAAGTGAGGGGAACAGGGACTATTTCTAACAGGAACTCAATGACTGGCTCTTTGGTCTCCCCACCCCCGAAGGGAGGAGCAGTCCTGTTAGGCCACAGAGGAGGGCTTTGCAGCCAGTCCTGAAGATACCTGATAAAACAGGATCAGATGAATGGGGAGGAGGTCCCCCCTATCAGTGGACTTGGAAAGGGGCACAGTGGAGATGAGGGAGGGAGGGAGGGACTGGGAGGGAATGAGGGATTGGGACATGGCTGGGATACAGAGTTAATAAAATGTAACTGATAAAAAAAATAAAAAATAAAAAAAAGAAAAAAAATTCAGGAAACCCCACTGAAAATTTCTGGGCAGTCTCACGATCCTTAAATGACTTTTAAGTTTATTTTTTTTACCTCCAAGTTTTATGAGAAGTTTTAGCATTTTTAATGTTATTTATTTTTAAAAACACCACCTTTGAAAACTATATGACTGATCTCAAAAATTCATTGCCATTTTATATCTCAATGTCTGACAAATGTAAGAACTACCCATGTAAATTACCACATAATGTTGTTGGGAATAGGTTTTGGGTAGAGCTAGAATTGTTGTATTTTCAATAAATAATATACTGCAAAAAAAAGCTATTAAGGGCTTGTAGTCAGCTCAATATACCAATACCAAGTTTTTAGCATAAAGGACTTATGTTTGCTCCAAAAGGACTGAGGGCAGGGATAAGGGACAAAAACAGTAGACAGAGGAAGAGGGAGAAAGAGAATGGAAGAGAAAAGGGACAACGGTGAGGGAAAGTTGGAGGAGACAGACATGGCCCATTGGAAAACGGCAGTTTATAAAGTTAAAACTAAATCCTGTATTAGGATGAGGTTTTGAATTTTAATTGGGCATGTTCATTAGGTGAGCTAAAGGGGAATTTTGATTACTGGAATTCAATAATTTGATAGCTGGACTTCAATAATATGATAGCTGGACCTCAGTAGTCAGCTTCAGGAGGAGAAATTGCCCAAATAAGGGAATGGACCTTGGCAGCTTCCTTCAGAAAAATAATCTAGTGGTTTTCAGCTAGGCAAAGGGAAGGAGAAGGGTAAGGCTTTCCAGGGTCATGTTTATCACTCTCAGGCTGGCTAGAGTTTCTTCCTACCCACATTTTTGTATTATTATTAGGTCACTGGGTTTTAGATAAGTGGGTGCTTTCTGCTAACACCGTGGAGTTGTTGTTAGGAAATCTAAGAAAGTTGGGTTGTTAGACAAGGCCAAAAAAGCAGGCTGTGTCATTTGGTGTCCAGGTTCTGCGGAACCATCTGAGGCTAGTGAAGGGTAATCTATGAGTTTGGACCAAGATGTACATTCCAAAGAAACCACTGGGGCTAGTGCTGGAACTCCTGGAGCAGTTGATTTGAAAACTGTAGGGAAAGATACACCAGGGAAGAGGTAAAGTTAAGGACTCTAGAAAAAGTTACCTTCAATGGACATTTGAAACTTTTAGGTTCATTGTCTTGGTAGTTTGGGAAAGGAGTTTCATGACCACAGAAAGAGATATCCTCTCCTTAGAAATAAGCAAGAGGCAGAAAAACTTAGGTTGTTGCTTAGTACTTATCTGGAGTCTATTTGAGAGTTTTTTGAGAAGAGATAGAAAAATTTAGATTAACTGTATCAGGTTAATTGTGGAACAATTGTTATCTGAAAGCAAGGTCTGGTTGTGTTGGGAGAATATAATTTGAGAGGCTTTTTTACATTATAATAATCTCTCCTGGGTTGTTCAATTGGGTTCTGAAATTAAAATATTTTAGGAACATGGCCGATAGGGAGGTTCTTGGCAAACAGTGAGAGAGACAGTCAATAAAAACATTAGGAATGTAATCTTACAGTTTTTAGGAAGGGGGAGTAGGGGAGAAGGGCAAGTATGCCCTTGTCTTATTTGCCATGCTTGGGCTGGGATGGCTAGAGTCCCTTCAGGGCTAGCTAACATTGTGTGCTTAGTTTTCACTCTCAGTTTTAGGGTGTTCCTTTCTCTGCCCTTCCAAATAATGGAAACTAGGTCCGCAGGTATGAGATGCAGATTCAGGACCAATTTGGGTTTTTAAGGAACCTGGTTGACTCTAGAATAATCAGAGCAAGATAAGAGGGGGAGGCAATGAGATAGTGAACGAAGTCTTTGTAAGGATAGCTTTCTTGTTCCTGGATCCCGTTTGCTTATTTTTCTTTGCTGGTCAGTACTTTAAAGAGGAGAAAGAAATGTTATTTTCTTTCTCCTTTTCAATTTGTAAGGTAAGTCATGAACCCCTCTATAAAGTAAAATATATATAAAAAAATAGAACAGAAGCACCAACTCTGAACATGTAAAACCTTATTAAAATTTTGTCATACATAATTCACTTTAAAGCAAAGAACAGAAAGCAGTCCTTGACAGAGTGTATTTTTCAAACATGGGACAGCAGTAATTCCAGACTCTTTTGCTCCTGTGAAACCTTGCTATTTCATTTGAAGAGTATTGTCTGTTTAACCAATCCTTGAACTTGTATGGTAATTGTGATAAAATTCAGCAAAATCTCAGTTTAAGAGGAATCGATGAGTCCTTTTGTCGTGAGGTCAAAAGTGCTGATATGTTTCTCCCTAATACAAAATATAGGTAAGCACTTTTGTTTTCAGCCATCATGCTAAACAGTTTTGGAAAACCTTATGGATATGTTTCCTAGGAAAGTTGCAATGTGAAAAAGCTACCTTCACATTTGGTAGAAACTAATAGAAATGTGTGTATGTTGATAATGAATAAAACCAATAGCATTTTCATTAACTTTCTAAAGCCTAGGTATAATGGAAGAGAGACAGTTTGTACTTTTTTGACACCTATGAAATGTTAGACTATTTCAAACAAAACTGAAAATAATTTGTAAATTAAATTTTACATATAATGTGACATTCATAATTGTCACACACACACACAGCCAATTTTAACATGTGTCACTGCAATGTACTCTTTAGATCACATTCAAAGTTTAATATGTACCATAAAAAGTATAAAAATGTTTGTATTAAATATGTATGGAAGATACAAATCGACGTCATAAAATATTTTTCTATTCTGAGATCTAATTTTCATCAAATTTTACCAAATAACGACAAACATATATGTTCCGAAATTCATGATTTTTTTTCATTTTCTTCTCTTTGTTTTTAACTTTTGGTTTTTCAAGACAGGGTTTCCCTGAATAGCCTTTGCTTTCTTAGACTCACCTTTGTAGACAAGGCTGGATTTGATCTGCCTGCACCTGCTGTAAATGCTTGGATTACATGCATGTGACACTGTGCTGGGTTTATGGTTTGTTCTTATCAATAATGGTAACAACAACAACAATAATAAGTAGGTTCTATTCTTTTGTTTTTGTAAAAAAGAATGACTGGATAAAACTAAACTGTGAATGAAGAGAAACAGAAGAAAAAAAACACATACATAGATACAAAGTATCTATGAACTTTTGTGTGAAATTTTCCTAGGGAATTGCAAAGTTGTTTAGTACTGGCAGGTAAGTCAGAAACCACTGGCAAACCATATAAATGATTGCACTCAAATCTACCCTAGTGTAGATTTTACTTAAATCTAAGTGAATTTACTTAGGTTTACTTTGAGAAGTCCAAGAGAAGGATTATTTACAGAAGCATAGTCAATTAATGAGTGGTCACACCCTTAAATAAAAATATCTCTTTCTCTCCATGTAACTCTTGCTTTTATTCATTTGAAGATGAGTATGGCCTTGTGATCTCCTCACATAACTCTGTGATTAAAAGTTAAATGTTCCAACTTTGTGCTAATCTCCTTCTAGTAATCCCAGGTAATGACAAATAGAGTGAGGCTTTAGTCATTCTGGAAGAAGAGTGCTTCAAAACATTGAGATAGGAAAAAGAAAAGAGAAAAAGAAACAGAAAGAGTAAGACTGTGGTCAGAAGAATATTGAGAATGAGGCAATGAGAAACAGAAAGCAAAGAAAAACTGAGATGGTTGTCTTGAGAATGATTTTCCTTTAGGAAGATAGAAGCACAGACATGTTTAATACAGTAAATTTGTGCTTTGATTGCCCTTTATAATTTGGTGGCATTATACTAAGTTCTGGAGCTTTGGAATAGGTGAGTATTTGATGGGGTAGGCATGTACCAAGTAGCTTCAGCAAACAATCAGCTTAAAAACAACTCCTAAGATTGGGACAATTCCTCCTAAAGTTTAATATCCATAGGCTGAATAACCAAAAGACAGATTTGTCTTAACATCATAGACCACTCGCTAACTTTTATTTAGCAACAAAATCTATTCCAGATCAATATAAAACAAAACAAATGTTGTAGGTGCTAGAATTATTTATCATTTATTTATAATATTGTTATTATACAATCAACTTAATAGTTCCTAGAAGCATTCATAAGTGGGTCCTCTCGCTGCCTGAGTTGATAAAGTTCTTGTGGCACTAGTTTTAGGACAGATGTATAGATCTTGGGGGTACATGCAAATGTCCTGGTGCACCAGGGGCTGCTGTTAATCCTACCCTTGAGGGATCAGAGGCTAGTATTTTATCCGTCAGAACTGGTGACCTCCTGATTTGAAGAGACACTCGGTTCCAAAAATCATGTGATCTGACCCAGTGTGGTAGCACATGCTTGTAAACCTAACAGCTGGAGAAGCTCAATCAGGGTGGTGTTTGTGTGTTTGGGGTTGGCCTGCTGAGTTTTGGGCTTCCCTAGGTGATTATGATCCTGTGATAGGCCATACCCTGAGAATAGACAGGTGAAAGCTCATGACCCACATTTTGTCTCATAGCAGAATGGCTCCAGGTAGGTGAGCCATGCTCACCATGCTCACATATTATTAAAAAATAAACACATGGCTATATCAAGCTACATGAAGGATGCTCTTTCCTTTGAGGATGCCATAAGATTATAGACTTGTTTGAGTTGAGTAGTGGTTACATATGTCAGAAAATAATTCTTCTTGGGTTATTGTCATTTTCCTTGGAGCTCTTACAATTACATGTGTTACTGTTGGGAATGGAGATGAATTTGTATATTCGACCCAATATCTTTGTTAATAATACTAAATAAGCTAGGACACTGAAGTAAAGATTTTCTAAATTCGAAATCCATTGTTAAAATGCAAATAATATTGAGTAAATTAATTTGAAGTTTCCTACTTAAGTTTCCATTAGTGTTGTGGTGGTTGCAAATCAAGATAATTAAATGCATCAAGCAAAACTAGATACTTCAATTTTTTTTGTTAGATAGTTGCCTTTCTTATATTTCTTCTGCCTGAGATTTTTGTTGATCATTTTTAAATCCTGCATGTTCTTGAAAATTAGATTGTTTTTCTCAAAGCTAGAGTTCTTGACAGAAAATATGAATCAAAACTACATTTTGTTAAAAACAATAAAAACAAAGAACTACCTATTTGTTTGATGAATATGACAGCCTGTACCATAAATACACATTTTGTGGATGCTAAGTGTCTCAATACAGTAGAACAAGCTTCCAGTTACTTCTTAGAGTTTTCTATAATGTGACTAAAAGTGTCCTGCACAGCCACCTGTTCAAGGGGAAAAGTCTCAAGAGAGCCCTGTATAGACTTTGAGTTCTTTGCTTGACAAGGGCCAGATGTTGCTTGTCTTCTTACTCTATATCCTCTCCATTCCATTCATAAAACACCCACTGTGTTACCAGTTGCTAGCATGTACGATGATCTGACATATTGCTTTGTTTGTGGATATTTTTATCCATTATGTTATTAGTAATATGTTTCTAAAAATAAACTTTTCTTCTCCTGAGACTCTAATCAAGCATAACATAAATATATTGTTATATTTAAAGGTATTTGTTTAGAGGCCTACTATAAAGAGGAAAATTAAGATGTGTGTCACACTAGTTTGTAAACTTTGGAGTAAACCCCTTGCTGACAATGCTGCTGGCTCATCAAAGCATTTATTGTCAGCTAACATCTCTTCATGGTGTTGTATCTTTCTTTTTCAGTCCCTTACACCTCAGTCATCTTCTTAACTAGTATATGAACCCTGAGTAGCCCTTTTGTGAAGGCTGCTAACAAAGTAACTCAAACTCAGAGAGATAAGCAGTGAGTCAACATATTATTCTCATTTTCTTCAAGCAAAAGAGAAAAATATATATATACTTAAGAGAAGGATGTGTATGAGACAGGGTCAGCCATCAGACAAGCTGTATCACCCAGTGTTGACTGTCACAGATATGTTTGTGTATAAGTATATACACAAACAGGTTTTTTGTGGGATCATAAACTGTGGAAATAAATTTCAAAGGATGTTAGTGGGTTTGAACAATCTAGATAAGACAACCAGAAGATTGTTCATTGTCAGATATGATAAACAGTATTACAGAATAAATATGTTGAATTGGATAGAAAAAGGTAAGCTGCAATTTTGTGTAGAATTTCTTTTTTTTTTAATTAATTATTCTCTCATTAATTACATTCCAGGTGGTTTTGCCTCCTTTCACTCCTCTAAGATCCTGACCCCCTCCTTCTTTTCCAGATCCACTTCTCTTCCATTTATTTTCTGAAAAGAAAATTCCCAGGCATGTCATCCAACAGGACATAACAAGTTATAATAAGACTAGGCAAAAAAAACCTTATATCAAGGCTGGATTAAACAAAGGAAGATGGGCTCTGACAACTCCATGGAAGATGAGGAGAAAGAATTTCAGAATTGACTTCTATCTACTGTTTGATTTCCTTTTTACTGTTTCAATTTCCAACATAAAGCTAATGAATTTTAGTCATTTCCACTCCTCATTCTTTCCCTTTCCCTCATATCCAGTCCTGCCAAAAACTGTCTTCATTTTGTATATGACCCAGAATTGATTATTTAAAAATATCTGTTTAAATGAAAAGAAAATCTCATCATTCTTTAAAAAAAAAAAAAAAAAGACTGCAAAGCTGTGTGATTTCATCAGATGTCACTCTGAGTAGAATTTGTGCGTGCATGTGTGTGGGGGGGGTGTGATACAGAGTGTGTGAAGACAGTGGTGGGAGGAAAACAAAACCGTTTCACACTTGTCCCTGCCTAATTCAGACTTCGTAAAAATTAATTGATTAGACATGGCACAAATTCCTTCTGTATACTCCTGTTTGGATCAAACACTTCTCTTATCTTAAGCCAGAGTGTGGACAAGCCCTTCAGCAGCAGTATTAAGCATTTTCTCCATCCTCAGAACTGGTATGTCACCCACAACCCTTCCCCAACTCCTGCCAGAACTTTTATTTTCAGAATTTCAGATTTTTCTAAGCCAATTGGAATTGTGCCCCCGAATAACTTCCCAATTTTAGTGTCTACCAAAATGATATCCTAAAATCAAGCCTGACATGCATATGTAAGTCATCAAATAGTTGTTGATTAATAATCTCTTAATTTAGAAACCTTTTGTCATTTGTTATATTTTCTGGGGGAAAAAATCTATGCACATGTTCTAGGAGAACTCAGGAGCTGGTTTTCTCCTTCCCCTATGGATTGAGCACAGCTTAACAGCTGTGGGTGGTTTCACCTTTACCTGCTAAACCATCTAGTCCTTTTTAAGGAAATTTTGAATGCTTTCCTAACTTCTACTTTCTAAGTGTAAATTTATTTGCTTTCTTATTTCATTAATTTATCATTCATTTTTAAAATTAATTTTAAAGTTTTCATGCTGGCCACCACTTTTTGTCTTTTGTCTTAAACTTGTCTGTCTTCCTAGTGTACTAAAGTAAACAGTTGTATTTTATTTATTGTTTCAACTCATGGTCCTGCATAGAAACTTTACTTTACATACTTGATTAATCAAATAAAGTTTAAATAAAATCATTAACTTTGGATGTAATTTGGATTCTCTTTGTCCTCCCACAAATAGTATGCTGGTTTTACACTACTAGACTTATTCAGGAAACTAATTCCAGGAAGATTTTGCTCAAATAAATACTAAGTGTAGGCATATAATTATATGGTAAGAGCTTATTAAGGATATTCAAGATTTCTAGATTAGAACTTAGTCACCATTCAGCTAAGTCCATGTCTTTTGAAGTTCACAAATCAAAATGTACTATGTGAAGAAGAAATATTTGAGAATGTGTTCTAAAGAGCAAAGAATGCATATGTGTTACATTGACTTTTTCTGTTATTACTTAGATTTCTTGGATTTTTGGTTCTATAAAATAAGCTGTTCAAAGAATCATCAATCATTACTTCTTTCTGAATTTAATTTATCTCTGCAAGGAATTAGTTCAATCTGTTATGATAAAGATGCCCATATTTTTTGTGCAAATGATTTAAATCTCTTTATACAGATAATCCACATATACACAGAATAAACACATATTCTGTGCAAAAGAGGAGGAAGTGGGTTGACTATGTCACATTTTGTTAGCAGGGCTTCTCACTTGGCCCTTTCTTTTCAGATATGCATTATTTCTCTTTCATAATCTGCAATGCAGGACAACACAAGATAATTATCTTAAATAATTCATATGTATGTTGGAAGCTATAATAATTTCCACTCTTATAAAACCTATTACAGAGTGCTACAATAGTGATCAAGGAGAAATGAATGATAAATATATATAGAGATGATAGATATAAATATTTGGCATATAAATGATAGACATATACACACAGAACTTCAAATGTATATTCTTATAACAGATATTGACACATGTATTATGTAAAATTATAATCAAATGATATTTTGTTCAGCATTATTACTCTGAGACAGTTGTTATTCTAAGACTTAGGTGAAGTTTTTCTCCAACGAAATACATGATTAATCTAAAAACTTTCAGACATTATTACACTGGGCCAAGGAATGGGAGTAGTGTACCAAATAAAACATTTCTTAATCAGGTGGGTAGAAAGATCTTTGGAAAAGAATTAGAAATGCTTCCAAATTGCACGCTACTAGAGAAATATTTTGAGGGTCATAACTTCTCTTAAAAGTGTTTAGACAAAGTTAATCAGATTAAGAAAAAAGAGCTCTCCTAAGATTAGGGAATGCTCTAATGAGGTACACAAACACACATACAAAATAAACCTTGGTTTTATAACATTTATTGAATTATGTATTAACGGATTTCACCTCAGTTGTTGTAATAAAAGGCTTCTGTTCAGAGTTTAATGCTTTCTTGAAAGTTGTGGAAGTCATATTGTAGGTTTGCAATTATCAACTTCTCTTATTTCTTTCTGAATTTGGTTTATCTCTACAAGGAATTACATAAATCTGTTATGGTAAAGATGCCCATAATTTTTGTGAAAATATTTTAAATCTCTTTATACAATCAATCCATGGAACACACATATTCTGTGCAAAAGTGGAGTAAGTAGTCATGACGGTAAACGGGAGATTTATTTGAGAAATACTTTAAAGGTAAAATCAGTACCACTTGAGATGTTATTTATATAGGCAAGAATGATGTTGGGATGGCTTTGCCATGTCTAGCTTACACAGCATTGGGAATACTAGTAAAATTTTTCTCTGTTGGGAGAAAGAGGTGTAATAGCAAAGAGGAAATGCAAACATTAAAAGAGTTAATGCTTTTGTTTTAGGTTATTTTCTTTATAGCTAACCTAAAGTATCTAAAATCTCATTAACTGAAAGTTATTTGCTTACACTAACATTGATGTCTTTCTTTTTCCTTTTGGAATGTAATGAAGTATATCTTAATGCCCTGAAGTAAAAGAATAAATTTATTAAATTGTTATTCTCTGAAATAAGAATGCACAGATCTTTTAAAAATTTAAGAAAGGTAACAAAGAACACATAGATAAAAACTCAACTTTTTATTAGTATTCATTACAAATATTTTAATAAAACTTCTAATATTGAGTGAATTTTTTATCCTTGAAGTTGGATTCATCAGGATATAAACTTTTCACAAATTTAACAGGTTTGCAAGGTGCATGATTAAAAAGGCTCTTCTTTAGATTTATTCTCTTGTCTGCATAGCATAAATCTTCTTGTTCATTATGTTCAAACAATCAACTGGAGTTAGTCATTAGCAAATTAACCAAGTCTTGTAAAGTGTGTCTCACTCTTCTGCTTGTGACTTTGAATAAGGACCAATTACGTTCTCACATCTGTCACTCACTTCATGAGCTACAGAATGTCAAGGCTCATTGGCATAATGTGTACATATATGAAAGAAGATGTTTATGATCCAAGTGTTCTTAACTGAAAGCCTTTATCCATAGTAATTGGTACACATCAAACGATTTTTTTTAATTCATGGTAGACTGCAATTTGCATTTTCCCAGGTATCTGAAGAAAAATTATTTTTACATAATAGTATTTTAAAATTCTGAATTAAAATGTTAAAGGATTTTCACATTGCTGGTAAAGGAAGTAATTTTATCTTAAAATATACATGCAAAATAGCATTGTCAGAATACACAGAATAAATAAATTTGAAGCAATGTATTATTTAGATAGAAATTGTTCTAAGGCACAAAAAATTAGTCATAAGATTTAGAAAGGAAAAATTCAGTCATATAATTGAAAAAACAAAAGCTTGTATTTAATAATGCACTGGTATTTTATTGAGCCTCTGCATTTTCAGTTTCCTACACACTATGAGGTATTAAGAGGACTTTCAAAGCCTCTCAAGTTATACATTGAGATGCTTTCCTGCTATGTTATTCTGTTTGCTAGCAATTCTGAACTTCTGTTTCTGTTCCAGTTTTTTCATCATTTCTTATATGAATCTCTTTTTGATATCTCTTATTTATTGCTTGGAGTGTGCAAATGAACAACAACATTCTTGTAGCCAAATTTTAAACATTTTTTCAATTTATTATTATCTATGTGATTTTTTTCACACACGTGTGCTTAATTATTAAATACAAATTTACAAACCTGCCTTTTAAAAAAAGACAAGCTTGTATTCTGTCATTGAAAATCCTTAGTAGTATTTTAATAAAAGCCACATGAGTTTCTTAATTGAAGAAACTCTTAGTTCTTTTGTCTAATGGGGTAGTTAAAAACTGTTTCTTCTGAACTACCAGGAAATACTCATCAGAAATAGCACCTTTTATTCAGTAATTATTTTACTGATTTCTTCTTTTGGCTTTAGCCATCAGCCTGCATGAACACTTCTCTGTCTTGCCAGTGACTGCAAAATTTACTTTACACAGACTGGCAAACCTAAGTATCAACAAAATGTAGTCGTGTCCTTGGCCATTTTGCATGCTTGGTATAAAATCTCCCACTTCTTTTCTGTTGCATGATTATAAGAAGTAGTTAATGTTACTCCTGGAATCATATCTTGTAAACAATGTCCAGATGAGTCCCTCCAGATTTCTGAGAAGCAAACATCAGACCCACTTTGAACCCCAAGGAGTAAATGGTACATAGTTGCATAAATTATAAAAAATAAATGACTGCGATGATGGGATGTTTACATCGGTTGATCTGATTGGATGTATCATGACATTCATGCAACCTGTTATGACGTGTAAAATCTGGGTGGCAGCTTTTGTTTATCAGAAACAAAAGCATTGCAGAGAGCAAGCAAAGCAAAGCAAAGCAAGACATGGCTCTCGTCCTACAAGGAAACGTTAAGACATGGATGGTTAACAATAACTGAAGAAATTTTATAAATAGGATGTATCATACTAGGACTCTAGTATTCTTTTCAAGAAGTTTCTTCCATTCTTCTATTTTCTTAGTCATATCTGACATCTGCCTTCAGGGAGCTTACTTCATTCAGCCTCCCAGTTAATTCACCTTAATTTTCCTTTTCTTTATACCTTATTTCCATTGTTCATCCCTTCTTTTTGTCCCTCCCCCTTCCCTCTCTCTCCCAGAATTTCTTCTTAACATCGCCATACTCCATAATGACTGAACTTACTGTGCCATGCACCACAAGTCTCTCCATTCCAGTCTCTATTACTCCACTTTTCTAGGCATATGAAAACAATTTGGATGGCTAGTTAAATAAAAACAAATTATTTCTGGAGAGTGCTGGAGTGTTTTTTGATATAGAAGAGTGGATTCGAAGAAGAAGAAGAAGAAGAAGAAGAAGAAGAAGAAGAAGAAGAAGAAGAAGAAGAAGAAGAAGGAAAAAAAAAAAAAAACCTTTGTCAAGCCCTGTAAAAAGAAACTTGTATTTGCCTGGTTTGATTGTTGACTCAGAGGCTTTCTGCTGCCTCCTGATAACCAAGGCCTAGTCCTGAAAGCTACTAGCCTCCATACAACCTAACCTAGGCCTAGAATGTTGTTTTGCCTCTGAGACTTATTGTTTAATAAGCTCACCTTTTCTTGTTCTTACTGAGCTCTGGGCTGGCTGTTTCAACTCAGCTCTTCTGTTCAAACATTCTCCCAGCAGACTGATTTCATCTGGCTTCTCTCTTGGCCCCTGCATTGCCCTGTTAGGCTTCAAACTAATTCAAGCAATCTCTTCTAATCTCTGGCTCCCTCTCGTTCTCCGGCCCATTCGATCTTCACCTGTGCTCCTCTGCAACCTGTCTCTGTGTTACTGTCCTAGTAAAGACTGTCTAGTCTCACTCCACATTTCCCCTTAAGTGCCTTCCCTTTCTTCTCTCTTCTTGTGAGAGTTGAGAATATCCTATTCTGTCAAATCTTCTATTATTTGTCACTGTTTCTGACACTCGTTCAGATAGCACTTGAAAACATGGGTGCTTTCTTTACCTTCATTGCTTGGGATTAAAAATGTGGACCACCATGCCCAGACCTAAGCTTTTCTTTACCTGAAACTTGCTCTGTACAGTCTGGCCTTGAACTCAGATCTGCTTGCCTCTATAGCCTAGATTAAAGGAGCCTTTGTGTTCCAGACAGATTATATAGACCTAGAAGGTCTTTGGATGTGATCTCTTGCCAGAGCAGCCAAGTTCTGAATTAAAATTTTCAACAACACCCTTATTCTCCTCAACCTATATAAGATCTGACATGTCATGTTCAGTTTGGAGCAATTTTTACTCTAAGAAATTCCTTAAATAATTTTAGTGAGCAGTCAGCTTGGAAAAACAAACAAACAAACAAAAAACAAAACAAAAAACCAGAACACTGTATAACCATTGTTAAGAGGGGAACCTAACCAGTGTAGAAATAGTTAAAAATGCTCCTTAGTATCCACTCATAAATTTTTGGGCTGATTGAAGTATAGATAAACCATAGGTTACCCAGTTTGTTTAATAAAATGACAGGAATGGTTGGCAGATAATTCAATTAAATAATATACACCTAATATTTGAAGTTGAATGATATCTAATTAAAAAAATAAAGCTCAAAGTAACTATGACTCATTAAATTGAGATGCTGGAAAGTCACAACTCACCTTGATGTTCTTTTCCTCGCTTTCTGTGAACACCCGTAAACAATGCTTACACAGCCCTTGACAATTCTCCACAATATAGTTTCTAAAGAAAAAAGCCAAAGTAACATAAAAAGAAAAAAATTAAACACTAATATTTGACATTATTTGCATTGGGGATTCAGTGCAGATATGGGACACTAATTCACTTGCAAATCTTAGTGTGTACATGTCATCATAAAGCCGCAGGATAAAATGTCTCTGCATTGCTCTTTTCCAAATTTCTTCAAATAAAGTCTGTCCTCTTTTACATGAAAAGCTTCATATAAATTCCTTCAAATGATGAAATATTAATTTTAGTATTGTATTCAGAGACAGGATCTCCCATTATGGATAATTTAAAAAATGTCCACACATAAACTCACAAGATATAGTTAGCAGCAGTACTGGCTTTCATCTTTTTGCTGATTCCAAACACAGCCTCCTTGGTCTTTTTTATTTTTTATTTTTATCACCTTTAGCCACTTAATCCTTGAACATATTTCGGGATATGTCTTACAGTTCTGTTCAGTGTCCTTTTACGCCTAGACAGAGACACACTGGAAAGTAATTCTAATGTATTCAGGCTTATCTTGGGCTAAAATTAACTAGCACTGAAACCCCAGATTCATATTAATCACATCGTTATATCATCCATTGTCTACCTTTTTTCTTCGTCTGGTGAACTGAGAAAAATCCAAAGGATTTCTAATAAAATCAGGTACAACACAAGGTTCTCTAGTTTCTTGTTTCCTGTTTAATATAGTAATTAATGTATTAGCATTAGAGAAAAGATAAATGAAAGATGAAAAATGGCTACACGTTGGAAAGGAAGAAGCCAAAGTATCTTTATTTGCATGTAATTTGATTTTGCACATAGAAGACCCTATGGAGTCAACTAAAAGCCTCCTAAAGCTAATAAAAAAGAATCAGCACTAAAGCAAGATACATTATTATTATTAACCATGTGTTTTAGATTCTTAAAATATTAAATTATGTATCAATGAGATCCCAAGTACTATACTGAGTAATTTAAAAAGAAGAGCATTGTTGAGCTTGTTTTAAATTGACAGAACTCAAATGTTGGCTTTTTTCTTTTTCATCATATACTTTCTGTCTTTTTTGTTTTGTTTATTTGCTGCCAAGGCCTTGCCATATAGGTTAACTTCAAACTTATGGTCTTCTGGCACACCTGGCCTTTAGCTTCCCAAGTGCTTGGATTGCTAACATGTTTCTTTACAATAATACATTAACTTTCCTACCTTTACATTCAAACTTTCAAACTTTTATTTTTTAGAATATCTATCACATATTCTGTAGCTTTTCAGTTGACTTTTATTTTTTTTAGTGTAAAGTATTCATATGCCAGTATTAGAAAGCCTAGCATTTCTTATTTGATTTCATATCCCTGTCCCTGACTGCAGCCCAGTATGATCTCTTGCAGATTAGCAAGGAAGATGGAAGTCATTTCATCATCTGAGCTCCACCTAAACCCTTTGTTTGCAGGTGGCTTCTAGATTCTCTCTGATTGAAAGAAAAGGAGAGAAAAAGCAAAGTGAAGGAAAAATTGCATTTGAATTTCTTCCTGAGTGCTACAGTAGCTTGTTACCTGAGCAAGAGGAAGCAGCATGCCAAGCTTTGCTCACGAACAACACTCAGTTTACAGTTGATGCCTTGTGGAATTCATAAGAACCCACCATTGCCCAAGGTTTAGCTCTCTGTCAAGATGCAGAAAAAATTGGAGTTGATGGGTGGCAAAGTGTTTTAACTGCCCAGGATGGAAAAAGAAAAGGAACAAAGGACCAGAAAATGTACCAGAGAGAAAAACAGACCCATGTAGAGAAACACCGCTCCCTTTCTCCACAATCTCTATTTTTTATTTAATTATTATTATTATTATTATTTTGTGGTTTATTTTTTATTTTATTTTGTTTCATTTTTATTTTTAGTTACATTTTATTAACTCAGTATCCCAGCTGTATCCCACTCCCTCATTCCCTCCCAATCCCACCTTCCTTCCCTCATCTCCTCCCTGCCCCTTTCCAAGTCCACTGATTGGGGAAGACCTCCTCTCCTTTCATCTGATCCTGTTTTATCAGGTATCTTCAGGACTGGCTGCAAACTCCTCCTCTGTGGCCTAGCAGGACTGCTCCTCCCTTGGGGGGGGGAGGTCAAAGAGCCTGCCATTGAGTTCCTGTTAGAAATAGTCCCTCTTCCCGTTACTATGGGAAACCAATTGGTTACGGAGCTACCACAGGCTTCATCCGAGCAAAGGTTCTAAGTTATATCCATACATGGTCCTTGGTAGAGTGTCAGTCTCAGAAAAGACCCTGTGCACAGATATATTTGGTCCCACAATCACTCTCTTAATGTTATGTATGTTTCTAAATTCACAATTGACTTAAACAAGAAAATACTTATACTTTTGTTGGTTGTGTATATATTGAACTGAGTTTGATCATATAATAGTCTCTTGGAAAAATAAAATAAAATAAAACTACTAAACTCTGGAAAAAATAGCATACAAAGGGCTGCCTCTCCATACAAGCTACACACCTTACAGAACATCATTGCATAAATTTGAAGTTACTTTCATGTAATAGGAGAAAAGGGAGTCCTGCAGGCTTTGGAATTCTCTGCATCCTCTAATTTCTCAGAATCAGCCATATTGAAGTCAAGGTTCGTCTTTCATAATAAAACCGTCAATGTTCTCATGGACACTCCATGACATTCCAGGGCAATCATCACAGCCCAGAAACTCCGAGGTTCTTACTACAGACTCAGCTCTCCGTCAAATTATCACTAAAGTACAACATGTAACGATGCTATTCGAAGAAAGTCCGACCTTTCTAAAATCAAAAGTTTCAAAAGCTGATGTTTTTGTTTTTGTTTTTGTTTTTGTTTTTTACTTTTTTTTAAATTCCCTAAGACTATTGCAAGGATCTGGCCAATCCAGAGTCCACGTGTTCTTTCCAGTACATATGGTTAGTGACATGTCAGCAGCTTTTCAGCAACACATTCTCTTTTTCAGAAACAATGTAATCATTCTCCGAGTTGCTACAATGGTGCGAGAATGCTAGGGTATCATATATATAAATTATACTTTCTCTTCCTCTCATCTGAAATCCCTCAGGATTCCTGGATCCTAACTTGTGAGAAATTTGAGGTAAGGACAATTGTGTAATTTCTGGTCATTTTAAACTGAAAACCAATGTGTTGACAACTCTCTCTTCTCTCTGTCCCAGTCTGTGTATGTGTTTGGGGAAGGGCACATGCATTCTGCTTCTATATGGAGATATATAAGCATGTACTTTTGGAGGTCAGATTCAACATCAGCTGTTTGGTATCAAGCATATTTTATTTTTTTAAAAAAAGGTCTTTCCCTAAACCTGGAGTTCACAAACTAGCTAGAGTGACAGTGAACTCCAGTGATGCCTTCCTCCCAACTTATGGTTACAGATGAATGACTGCCATTCCCAACTTTAACATATGTCCTGAGAATCCATTTCAGATTCTCATGGTTGAATGCACTTTACTGACTGAGATGTCTCCAAAGCCCCAGTAATAAATACTTTGTACAATTGTGTAAGAGACAGAGGACCAGAACACAGAGTTTTTACACTAAAGAACTCTGTAACTGTTAAAAGAATTTTCTAACTGTAAACTGTAATGTTATTGGTTGTGAATATTCAAAAAATCCACAGTTTTGTTTAAGAGAAGTTCTCTACCTTTTAGCTGGAAGGGTAGTAGAAAAATTAATCAAAGAAATACAGAGAAAATTATAATCAGAAGAATCATTAATATATATATTATACATATGTATATTAGTAAATTATATCATGAGATAAAAAGTAGGACTGTTGTCCTTATTGATACATAAGGAAACTATGATAATTTCAACTGAATTTATTTCAATAAGAGCTCAATTTAGATCATCCTGAGTGAGGTATCCCAAAAGCAGAAAGACACACATGGTATATACTCACTTATAGAGACCTATAAGATAGGATAAACATGCTGAAATTTATACACCTAAAGAAGATAAACAAGAAAGAAGACCCGGGTTTAGATGATCAATCCTCACTTAGAAAGACAAATGGGATGGACATTGGATGTAGGAGAAAACAAGCAACAGACAGAACAGAACAAGAGCCTATCACAGAAGGCCTCTGAAAGACGCTACCTAGCAGTGTATCAAAGCTTATGCTGAGACTCATAACAAAACCTTTGGCGGAGTGCTGGGAATCATAAGAAAGAAGGGGGAGCAAGGACTGTCTCTGACATTAACTCAGTGTCTAGCTCTTTGATCACCTCTCTCCTGAGGGAGGAACAGCCTTACCAGGCCACAGAGGAAGCAATGCTTCCAGTCCTGATGAGACCTGATAAGCTAGGGTTGGATAGAAGGGGAAGAGGACCTTCCAATTCCATCTTGGGTAGGGGTTTGGGAGGAGATGAGGAAGGGAGGTTGGGATTGGGAGGAAATGAGAGGAGGAGCTACAGCTGGGATACAAAGTGAATAAACTGTAATTAATATAAAAAATAAAAAAGAGAACAATTTAGTAAGGATTTATGGGAAGTAAAATAACAAATATTCCAATGTCCTTTTCATGTTAGAGTTCTATCAGTTAATTGAAGTTTCAATGTTTATTTTATAATATATCAGCTAAACTTCGCATTATCCAAATACAGTATCAACTATAGATAATTTTATGTGAAACATTAAAACAAACGAGTTGATAACATTGAAAAACAGGCTGTAAATTGACACAGATGTGTTATGAAAAAAGTCTGAAATGTACATAAAAATATTAGAAATAGCATGCTGGCTGTATAAGTGTGATAAGGACATGTTATACCTTCAAGAGAGAGAATATTATTTAGGGGACAAGTGTATTTCTGTGCAAGAATTGTTATGTGTTAGTAACATATAACACATACTTTTATGTTAGTAACACCTAATTCTCAGTATGTGTTAGTAAAGTTACAAAGATATTAAGCAAAACTTATTCTTCTTAAAAACATTAGTTTATAAAGGAAAGGAGTTTTTAATGGTTTGGTAATAATATTAACACAAATATTAGCCCAACTATCATTAGCGACTATAACAAAGAAGGACACATTCTGGTACATAATACATTAAAAAGGTAATATCTATTCAGTGTAATGCCAAAAATTAAAGCATTAAAATATGAATCTTTTAACAGTAGACCATCAATATGAACAATTGTTACATTGTAAATAACATTTTATCTCTTCAACAGTCTCTGAGTTGCCAGGGTCTCATTGAAGATTAACAGTCATCCATCTGGTTTATAGCAAATGTATTGTTCTCTATGTGTATATATACTCCAAATACTGGCATATTAGAGGAACTGAAATAACTGTGAAATTTTTTACCATTTTCTATCATATTTAGACTGTGTTTTCTAAGTAGAAGATTCAAGGAGGTGAAGGAGAAGCAGATAGAATCTGGTAAAGATACTTCATTTTTTCTTAGTTTCATGCTAGGGATATGAGATCAACGTGTTCTTAATTCCTTATATAGTGCTTTTTATTAGTATTGAGTAGTCAGTCAGACAATGTCCCAATGGCTCACTCACCATATACTTCATCTAATTTTCTTCAATAATGCTGTACTATGCACATTTTACCTTAAAAGTCGTATTTGGCGTGAGAAGTGTCCCTGAGTCCCATAGCTTACTTAGGTCTAAATTATCTCTTGCCTACTCTCTTAAATTTCGCCTTACTGGAATATTGCTACATGATTTCCCTACATAATTTCAGTAATACTCTTAAATATCTCTTTTAAAACTCATCCCCTGGTCACCTACTTCTGCATATTTCCTCTCATGAAAAACAAACAAACATAATAGTGTATCCTACTGTCGTGAGGAAAGACAGACCTTTGCTTTCATATCGTTTATACATGCCTTTCATACTAATATGCAAAGTGAGTGGAGAAGAGATCTCAAAGCTCGAGGACATTGAGAGAAATGATGTGAAAACAGCTCTTGTTAATTTCAGCCTCATGTATCAAAACCCAAGGAGAACACTAGATGAACTAAAATTAGTAAGCCCCCTTTTTCTGTACAGAGACACCTAAAAAGTCTTCAGCAGTTATGTATTTCAAGTAAAATCATCAAAGCTACATCTCTTGCTGCTTAGAGAAGGCTGAACCTTTCAGTGAAGTTAAGGATATATTAAATACTTCTGTAATAGTTGACAAATGTGAAGCCCTCTGGGTTAATTATGACCTTTAGGTTGATTTTTGATCCAACAATTGGGGCTAGTTTTACTCACATGGGGGAACTTTGAAATGTCTATGAAAATCTCATATATCATTTATGCAAAGTCTGAAGCCTGAGAAATTCCTTCGGCTCCAAATTCTTGCTACAGCTTTAGACACAGGTGAGTCGGAAACCCTACTAACACTGCTAGCCTGGCTGATACTCTAATGAAACCCAGTATTCTCAGCAGCAACCTTGTCTTTTAGTCTGTACATAGTTAAAAAGAAAGAGAGAAAGAGAGAGAGAAAACAATGACTTAACGACCTGACAGGGTTACTGACTGTCAAAGACCAGGTAAATATATCTGTGCAGCTTTAAATCATGCATCAATTAGAAAAGAGTTACAAGGCAAATAAACAAATGATAAAGCACTTAAAAACAGGCTGATGTAGAAAGAAAGATGTTGAAATAATTTATCTTTGAGAGATATGCCTGTATTTCACTTACACTATTTTATTTTTTGCTTCTTTCCAATGAAGAGTCTGTACTTTCAAATTACAAAATACATTGTATAATATCTTCTCTGGGAAACGGGCATGAGAATCACAGACATTTTACATATGGCCCCTATAAGTAAAAAAGAAAAACAATAAAAGCATTTCTTTTTATTAATAATTCATTTGTTTATCTTTTATGCTGAAAATATTTTTATGGTCTCAGAATCTAACAGTGAGTTGTATGCACATGAATAGATAGATACACAGACTATTATAAGAGAAACTCCAAAATTAACCCCAAGTAGAAAGATGACTACATATAACAATGGTAACACTTAAATGTCTATTTATCATAACAGTAAATGTTTTATTTATTTATTTTTAATAGCGCTTCCTCAAGATCCAGCTATACCACTCCTAGGCATATACCCAAAAGAGGCTCAAGTACACAATAAGGACATTTGCTCAACCATGTTTTTAGCAGCTTTATTTGTAATAGCCAGAAGCTGGAAACAGCCCAGATGCCCCTCAGTGGAGGAATGGATGCACAAATTGTGGTATAGCTACACAATGGAGTATTACTCAGGAATAAAAAACAAGGAAATCATGGAATTTGCAGGTAAATGGTGGGATCGGGAAAGGATTATCATGAGTGAGCTATCCCAGAAGCAGAAAGATGCACACGATATATACTCACTCATATAGACATATAATATAGGATAAACCTACTAAAATCTGTACACCTAAAGAAACTATTCTCTTCAGACAGAAAAGGGATCTTGGAACTACAGCCACCATTGTTACTACCATCTCATTGGCGGCTGTTGGAGCTACCACCACGGCATTAGCCATGAGTCATACTGGGCAGACTGCTCAGACCCTGAACAATCATTTAGCCAATGTAGCTCATGCCTTAGTTGTACATAAAGGAATTAATGCTCAACTAAAAGGAAGCTTGATGGTGTTCAATCAGAGGATTGACCTCGTGCAGGAGCAAATTGATACCCTATGGCAAATCGCTCAACTTGGCTGTCAATGAAAATATGCTGAACTTTGAGTCACTAGCATATAACATGAGAATTTTTCCTGTGCTGCAAATCTGTCTAAACAATTGTCAAGCTATATTTTAGGTAATTGGACTGGAGAATTCGATACTACGATGGAGCAGCTGAGAGTGGCCATTGTCACAGTAAATTCTACCAGAGTGGACGCAGGACTAATCACAGGATTATCAACATGGATTGCTGCAGCCATGAATCATCTGAAGGAATGGGCGGGCATGGGAGCGTTAGCAGGCCTTCTGGTGTTGGTCTCCTTGGTTTGCCTGTGGTATATATGCAAGATTAGAGTCTCACAACAGTGTGATGCAGCCATGATCATTCAGGCCTTTACAGCCATTGAAGCAGGACATTCTCCCCAAGCATGGTTGGCTACCATAAAAAGCTAAAATGTTACGCTCAGGATGCGAGGCTAAGCACTGCACTCAGGGTCAGCCGCTTTGGACCCAGAGAAGAGAATGTCTGGTTGCATGCGGGTTGATGCCCCAGGTCCCGCCTCTGAGAAAAAGGTATTGGACGGGTCTGATGCTCTTTGGGTGGATGACACCTAAATGAACATCGGTACAAAGTCCCAATTTATTTCTAATATCAGAGATCAGACCTCTACTCTTGCCTGATGCGTCTAAAACAAAAATGGGGAACTGTAGAGAGCTACGGAATGCTATGCCTTAAAGATGGAGCTGGTTTCCGCCTTCCACCTTCCCGATGGTGAGTGCTCTCTGTCACGAACAACTCCACATTTGGCTAAGGCTGAGGATCTGGCTTGCTTCCATGTATGTGGACCTATCTGCATTGCCCCCGTGGCACGCCTGGGTTGGCTACCCAGAGGCTATTTAAGCTGTGGGCTGGCTTTCCCCAGGGTCAGATGATTGTTCAAGGTTCCTGAATAAACTGCATTGAAAAAAAAAATAATTTAAATTAGAGCATCAATAAAAATTCAGAATTATACATAAAACAGAAAAAAAAAGAAACTATTCAGGAGGGATAAAAGCATTTCTAAGGACATTCCTTTTAAAACCCAAACATCAACTTATAACTAATTCTCCAGAACTTATGTAGTTATAATATATAGTACAAACTGGCCAAACAGTTGCCTTGTCATTTATTTGAAGTGCTGGAAATAATAGGATTGAAATCTTAAATGTTACCTATGAAGTCTGAATAAATGAATGAAGCATAGGATTAGCTAGTTTACTATTTTGATGTTATTAGATATTTCTTTAATTTTGTGATGGTCAAAGGAATTAGGAAAAGACATCTGTTATTACAAAATATAGATCACAAAATCTCAAGAAATTTATATTATGTCAGTGCATAAAGTACCAATAAAGCAAACATCAATAGTTCAGGTGAGACTAGAAATCTGCTCTCTTCTGGAAGAATATATGCTTTTGGGTGGACTGTGTTATCAAGGCTAATGGCTCCTTGTTATTGTTCTTTGTTCCAGCGCTGCTTTTCATTTCTAACTTGTAGGACAGCTGAAATGGTTGACTTGTTTAAAGTGCTTAATTACTCATGTGGTGGCTATTACCAATACAAACTGTAGGCAGAATACACAGACAGCCATTGTGTCCCAGCTGATGTTACAATACTAAATGGGACCTGATTACCTTACATTGCTTTCTCAATGCTGTTAATTTGCATGTTTGAATAAGTCTGTTGGGATGCCATTTTACAGCGATTGCTCCATGGACACTGCTTGGGATCGCTTTGGGAAACAGTATGGAACCAGATTTTTCTATTCATCGGAATGGAGGGTTGGGAGCTGCTGACACCATGGTCATTATGCATTGCACCTATGGGTTTATGGTCCATTAGATATCCCAGTGCTGCACTTGCTTTTGTTTTTATCGGTTTCCTTTTTTTCTTTCAGTGGCCAGGTTCAGTTCATTATTAAATATTACTGCTAAATGTGGACCTGAGCATTTACATATAATTGTCTAAATAAAGTAGAAGTGCCTTAAAAAAAAACTCAAAAGGGTGTATTCATCAAGGGATGTGTTACACAGACACACACACCTGTCATTTGAGAGTATGGGGAAACATAAGGAGTTTGGGAGAGAAGATACTTGAGAAATGCTGAAATACTTGGGGCAAGGGTGATGCAATTCAGTTTTTTGCGGATGACATTATAGTACTCATGAGTGTCCCCCAAAACTCAACCAGAGAACTCCTTCAGCTGCTAAACACCTTCAGCAAAGTGGCTGGATACAAAATTAATTTAAAAAAATCAGAAATATATATTTTAAACCCACAAATATATATTTTAAACGTGATGGCAAAAAATTACTCTGTAACACTAGGTGGACAAACACATTTTTATTGTTTCAAAACCCAATGGTTTATTCAGCCCATTTAGACTTCATAAGAAATTGGCAATTTGTTCAGTTTCTGTAATACATATTTTAAACTGGGTTGTACTGTTATTTTGTCAAAGAGAAAAATAAATGAGTTTACTTGGCAGCATGCAAACTTTTCTAAAGATAAAAAGTCAATACATTTAATGTAACTTGATATACATTAGAATAAAGCAAGTTGCAGCGTATTTTACTCTAGAAAACTTGCATAGCACTTGAATATATGTGAGTGACTTAAAAATACTTGTGAACATGTCAGAGACTGTCTCTTCTCCCATTAGTAGGGGACCCACATGGAGACAGAGCTGTCTATGAGCTACATCTGAGCAGAGGGTCCATGTCCTCTCCATGCATGGTCCTTGGCTGATTTATCAGTCTCTATGTGACCCCCTGGACCCAGTATTTTTTGGATTTGTTGGTCTCCTTGTAGTGCTCCTCTAACCTCCAGGTCCTTCTGTATCCCCCTTCTTCCATAAGACTCTCTGTGCTCTGTCCAAAGTTTGGAGGACAGTTTCTGCATCTGCTTCAGTCCCATACATAGTGGAATCTTTTAGATGACATCTGTAGTAAGCTTTCACCCTGTTACCTCACATCTAGCTCTTCCAGGTTTATCCTATTTTCCCTTCTGAATGAGAATTAAGCATCTTCTTTCTCTAGGGTCCTCCTTGTTGTTTAGCTTCCTTATGTCTGTAACCCACAGAGAAATAGGATCCAGGCAGTCCTGGATGGAACTGATGGGAACTGATAGGCTAGGGTCAGACAGTAGGGGAGGAGGACTTTCTCTATCAGTGGGCTAGGGGAGAGGGATAGGAGAGGAAGAGGGAGAGAGAGTGGGACTGGGAGGAGATGAAAGAGGGGGCCACAACCAGGATACAGAGTGAATAAATTGTAAATGATAAAGATAATAATAATCATAACAAATTAATAGTAATAATGAGAAAATAATTCTTGTGACCAAATTAGTGTGATTTTTTTAAGCACTTCTGACTTTTTTTTTCTCAATTGGACTTTCCTTGGTTTCTATCAGAAATGATAAAGGCAAAATTATTTCAGTCTTTGAGATAATCTTTGGAGGATTATACTACAGTGGAAATTTCAAATTTAAGTCCAGACAAGTGGCAAAGGGAAAATTGGTTCCATGTGGTAAAAGATAAATATCAATAGTTGTAACTCACTCTTGTTTTATGTCCATTTCGTTCAACTTGTGAAGAGATTGTTTTTGTCTTCCTTTAGACTTTTATAAGGGTTAGTAACTGTCCAAGTTACAGAAAGTAGTTGCAGAAACTGAGGTTTCGTTTAAAAAATAAGCCACCATGAAACTATCATATATAGAAAACAATGTCTTAAAATAGTTTATTTGTAATAAGAAATTTGAGGGGAAGTGTGAATCTGAATTGAATACCTCTGATACAAGAGACACTCAACTTGTACCTCTTCTGCTGGGCTCTCAAGAAGGGTCAAAAGATATAATCTAGATTGCTTTTGGCAGTATGGCCATTTTCACAATGTTAATCCTACCAATCCATGAGAACGGGAGATCTTTCCATCTTCTGATATCTTCTTAGATTTCTTTCTTCAGAGACTTGAAGTTTTTCTCAAACAGGTCTTTCACTTGCTTGGTTAGAGTCACACCAAGGTACTTTATTTTATTAGTGGCTATTGTGAAGGGTGTTGTTTCCCTAATTTCTTTCTCAGCCTTTTTGTCTTTGGTATATAGGAGGGCTTCTGAATTTTTTTTTTTTGAGTTGATTTTGTATCCTGCCACTTTGCTGAAGGTGTTTATCAGCTGAAGGAGTTCTCTGGTTGAATTTTTGGGGTCGCTCATGTATACTATCATATCATCTGCAAATAGTGACACTTTGACCTCTTCCTTTCCAATTTGTATCCCCTTGATCTCCTTTAGTTGTCTTATTGCTCTGGCTAGGACTTCAAGTACTAAGTTGAAGAGATATGGGGACAATGGACAGCCTTGTCTTGTCCCTGATTTCAGTGGGATTGATTTAAGTTTCTCTCCATTAAGTTTGATGTTAGCTATAGGCTTGCTGTATATCGCCTTTACTATGTTTAGGTATGTGCCTTTTATCCCTGATCTCTCCAAGACTTTAAACATGAATGGGTGTTGGACTTTGTGAAAATGGCCATAGTGCCAAAAGCAATCTACAGATTCAATGCAATTCCCATCAAAATACCAACTCAATTCTTTACAGACCTTGAAAAAAAGATTCTCAGCTTCATATGGAGAAACAAAAAACCCAGAATCTCCAAAACGATCCTGTACAACAACAGGTCATCTGGAGGTATCTCCATCCCTGATCTCAAGCTGTACTACAGGGCAACAGGAATAAAAACTGCATGGTATTGGCATAGAAACAGAAAGGAGGATCAATGGAACCGCATAGAAGACCCAGAAATAAATCTACACACCTATGAATACTTGATATTCGACAAAGAAGCCAAATCCATTCAATGGAAAAAAAAGAGAGCATCTTCAACAAATGGTGCTGGACCAACTGGATGTCTACATGCAGAAAAATGAAAATAGATCCATATTTATCACCCTGCACAAAACTAAAGTCAAAGTGGATCAAGGACCTCAACATAACAGATACTCTAAATCAATTGGAAAAAAAAGTGGGGAACAGCCTAGAACTCATTGGCTCAGGAGACGACTTCCTGAACAGAACACCAACAGCACAGGCTCTAAGAGCAACAATCAATAAATGGGACCTCATGAAACTGAAAAGTTTCTGTAAAGCAAAGGATACCGTCATCAAAACAAAACGACTGCCTACAGATTGGGAAAGAATCTTCACTAACCCTTTATCTGACAGAGGACTAATATCCAGTATATACAAAGAACTAAAGAAGCTGAAAAGCAGCAAACCAAGTAATCCAATTAAAAAATGGGGAACAGAGCTAAACAGAGAATTCTCTGTAGAGGAATATCGAATGGCAGAAAAACACTTAAAGAAATGCTCATCCTCATTAGCCATCAGGGAAATGCAAATCAAAACGACGCTGAGATATCACCTTACACCCATCAGAATGGCCAAGATGAAAAACTCAAGCAATAACACATGCTGGAGAGGTTGTGGAGAAAGGGGAACCCTCCTCCACTGTTGGTGGGAATGTAAACTGGTACAACCACTCTGGAAAGCTATCTGGTGCTTTCTAAGACAATTAGGAATAGTGCTTCCTGCAGACTCAGCTATACCACTGCTAGGTATATACCCAAAGTTCGTTCAAGTACACAAAAGGGATACTTGCTCAACCATGTTCATAGCAGCTTTATTTGTAATAGCCAGAACCTGGAAACAACCCAGATGTCCATCAACGGAGGAATGGGTACAGAAATTGTGGTATTTTTACACAAAGGAATACTACACCGCAATCAAAAAGGAGGAAATCATGAAATTTGCAGGCAAATGGTGGGATCTAGAAAAGGTCATTCTGAGTGAAATATCCCAGAAGGAGAAAGACAAACATGGGATATCCTCACTTATATAGACCCATAAGATATGATAAACATAATGAAATCTATACACCTAAAAAAGATACTCAATTGAGCGGACATGGGGTAAGATGATCAATCCTCGTTTAGAAAGACAGATGGAATGTGCATTGAATGTATGACAGGAGTCTACTGAGCGCATCTGAAAGACTCTAACTAGCAGTGTTTTCACAGCAAAGACTCACGACCAAAACTTTGGCAGAGTACAGGGAATCTTAAGAAAGAAGGGGAGTTAGTCTGATGGGGAAAGGATAGGAGCTCCACAAGGACCAAATATATCTGGGCACAGGGTCTTTTCTGAGACTGACATTCAACCGAGGACCATGTATGGATATAACCTAGAACCTCCACTCAGATGTAGCCTGTGGTAGCTCAGTAACCAATTGGTTTCCCAAAGTGAGGGGAACAAGGACAATTTCTAACAGGAACTCAATGACTGGCTCTTTGGTCTCCCCACCCCCAAAGGGAGGAGCAGTCCTGTTAGGCCACAGAGAAGGGCTTTGCAGCCAGTCCTGAAGATACCTGATAAAACAGGATCAGATGAATGGGGAGGAGGTCCCCCCTATCAGTGGACTTGGAAAGGGGCACGGTGGAGATGAGGGAGGGAGGGAGGGACTGGGAGGGAATGAGGGATCGGGACACGGCTGGGATACAGAGTTAATAAAATGTAACTGATAAAAAAATAATAATAATAAAATAAAAAGATATAATCTAAACATGTGGTCTGTATGTCAATATTATGCATAAATGAACAAATTTTGAATATTAGTAGTTACAGTATATTATTCCTTTATGTAATAACAAAATATATGTTCACTAGGTCAACAAATTTAAGAAGCAATTGCTTTTCTTACATATATTATATGGAACATCAAAATACAGGTCTTAGGTATGATGGTACACACCTAGAGTTCCAATATTTGGTACACTGAAAAAAGGATTATTACATGATAATTGTAAGTTTAATATGTGTCTAAGTTATATAATAAGACTATCAAAATTATGATTCAACTCAATATTTTTTAAAAAGCCAAAAGGATTATACATTAATAAATAATAAAAATAAAGTATACATTAATTAAGTAGGCACCAATAAAACAATTCAAGGAGTCAAAAATTCTAAGATCTGGTTCTTTCAGAGGATAAACATGATTGATAGATCCTTGGTCCAATTATACAAAATAAGGAAAAAAAAATGAAACAAGTTGACAGTATCAGAGATGACTTAGGGAACACTGCAGCAGACACCAAAGAAATTCAGAATATTATCCAAGAATATTTAAAATCTATGCTTATTAAGTTGGTAAAGCTATGAGAAATGAACAAATTTCAAAATTCAACCAAACTACCACAGTAAAACCAAGAAGAGAATGACAAACAAGAAGACAGAGTAATAAAAAGCCTTCCAAAAAAGAAAAAAAAGAAAGAAAAGAAAAAATGGAGGAAGGAATAAGAAAGAAAGAATTTCTTTTAAGTTATGAAATATTGTTTTTGTTCTTTTTTAAACTTCCATAATGGTCATTAACTGTTCACTTTACATAAAAAATTTGTTAAAAGGGAGGATTTGGTTAAAAATATTATTACCAAGGAATTATTATATATAGATTAAAATGTTTAAAAATAATTTATTGGTAATGAGTTTGAGGTGGAGAGAGAAAGAAAGAAAGAAGGAAAGAAAGAAAGAAAGAAACAAAGAAACAAAGAAACAAAAAAACAAAGAAACAAAGAAACAAAGAAACAAAGAAACAAAGACCAGGCCTAGATGGATTCACAACATTTTATTGGACTTTCAAAGATAATCTACAACCAGTACTTCTCAAACTTTTCAAATAAATTGAAAGTGAATAAGCTCTTTCAAGCTCTTCCTAGAAAGCCTGTATTACTATAATAACAATACCAGGTAAAGTAATGGCAACAAAACAATAAAAGTAATGTTAGAGGACAATATTCCTGATGAAAAGGGACAAATACACCCTTTCCAAAAGTGCTAGCATACTAATACAGACATATGTCAAGAAGATCCTTTACCTAGATTAAACTGGTTTTATCCCATTGACGTGGGGGCGATTCAACATGTTTTAACATTCTGAAGAATGAATTGACAAAGACAACAGATGTATTTTAGTCAAACCTAAACACATTCTATTTCCTAAAGGATATACCCTTCTTCCCCAATCAGTTTTCCTTTTGATTAAACTTGCCTTGTTTTTAATCCCAGTTAATGCTGTCTACAAGTGCATCATCTACAGAAGCAAAGATAGCCTCTCAGAGACCGATCCCCAAAAAAACCTGACTTTTCTTTCTCCAACAGCCATCAGGTTACAATGAACCCTGAGACAGTGGGAAAACATCATGAGTGCCTCCCTCACACACACTGGAATCTTGGAACCTGGATCTCATGCACATCTGTGTTGCAGTCACAGACTCTGTGAGATCATATGTATAAAGGCCATTTCTGAAAAATATTTGACCAGGGACATTCACTACCTATGGTTGTACAACTGAGTAAACTACTTACTTCTGTTTGTAACATGCAAACACACACAAATTCTGAAGGAAAAAATGGACATTTGTTTCAATCAAAATAATATCTGAAAATAGAAAACTCTACTGATAGTTATTGCATTTATCTTATTTTCCATATTGACTAATTGGCTGAGTTCATCATGTATATTCTCTATACTTTAGCTTCTACGATAATCCCTGAGGAGAAGTTTTGTAATATTAGGTTCTCCCTTCAAGTCTGTTATCTAGCCTGCAATGGGTTGTTGGCAGAGTTAATGGTAATCATCATTAGATACGGTTTGTGAAGTAGGACTTAAATTTGAGCACAAAGTTGTTGGTCATCCCCATTACATTCATGCCATATCTTGCCATACAAGTTGCTTTTGAAGTTGAAATATTTACAACTGTGTAAGTGTGTTGCTTACTTTCCAACCAGCAGTAGTACATAGTATGCATGGAACTTTCTAGCACGATGAAAGCTTAAAAGAAAGATCAAACTTCCAGGTTGACACCATCTAGACTTTTCCAGTTACTATGACTTATGTCGGTGTCTGAGACAATAGTTTCTTACTATCAACTTATGAATGGTGACTTCGATAAAAGACAATAAATAGTCTGTCATAGGTGGGCATTCAGTGTGACATAGTTGTACAACAAATCAACAAACACACACACACACACACACACACACACACATACAATCATGACACTGTGTTTCTTTTTTGCCAGCTTATGTTGTCCGTGAAAGGTACTGTCCCCATTAATGGGGAGATCTATGTAAACTCTCTTTCTTGTTCTCTCTCTCACTCACTTTTGTGTGTGTGTGTGTGTCCATGTATTTTACAAAGCTTCTAGAATAGTAGGTTTGTATTAGACCTTTTCAAAGTTCACTAGTGTTCGTTATCCTTTGCTTACTGTGTCCTGTATCCTGCCCTCTCATATGCCACTCCAGTTAACATTTTATGAACAAAATATATTTTCCTTTTAAAATAAATTTGAAGTGGGAAAGAAGAAACTCTGCATCATTGTGAAAGCATTGTTCACTTTAATCCCATGTGTTTCTAAACATTTAACTTTTATTCACACATTTTTCCCTAGAAGATTTATTCTGATCATACACTTAAGAATAATACCCAATCTCTGTCCTCAGAAGGTACAATAATGACAAAAATGGTCATCCTATTTTTTAATCACAGTCATATCTGAAAAGAGCATACTTCACTGGTTGTTTCTATTATTTTGTCTATTCATCTTATTCTCCGTATTTGGTTAGGCCATCAAGTGTATTCTAAATTTAAATATAAGATATAAAATTGATTAGCTTAATTTACATAATATGCTTGACAAAAAGTTGTTTTTCTCTTTTTATCTGTTTTTTGAAATTATTATTTTTATCTGTTTTTGAAATTATACCAGTGTTTCACTGGTATCTGAGGCTAGCCTTGTAATTATAATTCACCTCTCTTATGTTCTCTAAAATGGCTTTTTAAAGGTATCATAATATCATTTATCACTACTGTAAAAATTATTGGTTTTTAGTATTCCATTTTGTTGAAGCATACTGCACAAATCCATTATTTCTGGTCTAAACAGCAAAGTAACAGTTTTACAAAAATGATCCTTGGAATTCCCTATAGTATTTGTTTTTTAATCTGGTTCTCAAGTTTGTCATTTACTGGAGTACCTTCATCATATTTCTCTGAGTTAGAGTAAACCATGAATCAGCTAAAGATATAAAGTGATGCATAGCTTTTGCAAAGAAGACATAAGCTACATGAAATTTTAGCTTTGCTTGTATCGTTGAAATTTTTGAATTTTACACTGAGCTTTCTAACTTTTCATATGACAATAGGAAGAGAAAGTTACCTACTATATGGAAGTAGAGTGATGCAGATTTTTGTTCACAATCTGTCAGTATCTACTAAACTTTGTAAATCATCTTTGTTAAACAGGAAAATATAAGCCAGTATATCATGGTCAGTATGATTTCAACATGCTGTACAATATTACGTGAATTTTGTTGCTTATATTTTGCTTTAGCAAGTGCTGCTTATATTTTTCTCTGTGTAGTTTTTATAGTGTGTTTTGTTTTTTCTTTAATTTATATTTATTGTTCTCTCATAGAATATATCTTGACTGAAGCTTTCCCTTCCTGCAGTCCTCCCAGTTCTTTCCTTCCCCATCCCCAACTTCCTTAATTCCACTCCCTCTCCCATCTAACAACAAGAAAAAGCAGACCTCTTAGGGACATTAGCTGAACACAATACAATAAGATACAATAAGACAAGGCACAAACCTTCACATCAAGGCTAGGCAAAGCAACCGAGTTAGACAAAACAGAGTGCCAAGAGCAGGTAAAAGAGTTAGAGATAGCCATTGTCACTGTCAAAAGTCTCTCTAAAACACAAAGCCAACAACCATAACATATATGCAGAGGACCTAACTCAGAACTATGAAGACTCCACAATTTCTACTTTAGTCCCCATGAGACTTCATGAGCTATGCTTAGTGATTCCGTGGGCCATGCTTTCCCAGTGTCCTCAACTCCTCTAGTTTCCACAATTCCTCCTCTTCTTCTGAGGGATTCTTTGAGCTTCAAGGGAAGATGCCAATGGGCACCTCCAACTTTCTCTCTCTCTCTCTCTCTCTCTCTCTCTCTCTCTCTCTCTCTCTCTTTATATATCTCTGTATGTGTCTCTCTGTGTCTATCTTTCTTTCTCTCTCCTCCTGTCTTTCTCTCTGCCTAATGTTTGGCTGTGGGTCTCTCAATGCTCTCTCATCAACTGCCTGAGTTATGCTCTCTCATCAACTCTCTGATGATTGCACTGAGCACCTATTTATGAGTATAGCAGGACATCATTAGGCATCATTTCATTGCTTGCTTCTCTGGCCAGTCATGTTTGGTTCTGCTCTAAGTCTCTGTGACATACGGATTCTGGTGCCTGGTCATTCTGGCACTGTGGATAAGTTCTTTACTCTGACTTTTACCTCAAATGTAAACAGTCATTGATTGGCCACTTTCCCACACTCTGTGCCCTCACTGTCTTAGCATCCTAGCACATCTTGCAGCAGGTCAGGCTGTATGTCAAAGGTTCTTGTGGCTGTGTGATGTCCTATTTCCAAGACTGGAAGACTTGTCAGGTTATAGATTACCTTCTCTGGTTCTGTGGACTGTAGAATGATTATTATCTACTCAACAGCTAGTATCTACTGATAAGTGAGTAGACACCACATTTACATTTCTGGGTGTGGGTTACCTCACTCATTACCAGGTTAGAGATATCTAAGTTCTTTCCAGTTTCTGGTTATGGATAAAACCTCTATGAACATAGTTAAGCAAGTGACCCTGTGGTAGAATAGAATTTTGTTTTGGTATATGAAGAGAATGGTATAGCTGGATCTTGAGGAAATCTATTTCCAATTTTATGAGGAACTGTGATGTTGATTTCCACAGGACTTATGCACATGTGTACTCATTAGCAATGGAGGAGTGATACCCTTGCCCCACATCCTCACCAACACATTCTGCCAGTTATGCCATTGATCTTAGCCATAAATGACAGTTATGATATGGACTCTCAAAACAGTTTTGATTTGTATTTTCCTGAAGGCTAAAGATGTTGAATATTTCTTTAAATGTTTCTTAAACATTAGATTTTTCTCTAGTGATAATTCTCTGTTTAAATCTGTAACCAGGCATTTTGCCTGGCTTATTTGGGTTCAAATATCAACCACCCTACTCAATCCCATCCCTTTCAAACCCCCCAACAACAGGTAGGCAAGAAAGTCAGAGGGAAAAGAGGACATAAATCTCTTTAGACTACTTCTTTCTGCTTAGGGTTTGAGTAACTTGGGGGGCAAGTCTAGTCTTTGTCTTCAGAATACCAGCAAAAAGCAATCCATCAAGAGCAGAAGGAACTAACAGCAGCAGCAGAAATGGCAGGAGCAGAAGTAACAGGCAATACAGAGCTTATTGGGGAATTTGCATCTAAATCCTCATGTGAGTAAAGAGCAAACTATATGCAACTCACAAAAATCACATCCCTCCTAGAGTACAAGCCAAAAATGGTTAGCAGTTGTGGACAGAGTCTTTCAGAGGCCCTCTGTGGTAGGCTCCTGTCCTATTCCCTGTTTTCTCCCTCTTCCAATGTCTATCACATTTACCTTTCTCATCGAGGATCTTACCCAGGGTCGTCCAGGATTTTTCAGTTCAGGTTTAGTCTGGATGACATGTCTGTTGGTGGGTATTAAAGTCACTCACTATTGATATATAGGAGCCAATGTGTAATGCATGTATTATTAATGTTTCCGCTACAAACATGAGTGGCCTTCTCTTTGGGCCATGGATGTTAAGAATTGAAACACCGAGGCAGAGATAGGTGGATCTCGGTGAATTTGAAGCCAGCCTAGTCTACAAAGCGAGACAAGGCTACACAGAAAAAAAGCTGTCTTGAGAAAAAAAAAAAAAGAACTGAAACATCATCTTGATGGGATTCTCCTTTGATGACTATGAAGTATTCTCCTTTGTCACTTTTGATTAATTTTTTTAGAAATTTAGAATTTTCTTAATGGCTACACACCAGCTTGCTTATTAGGCCCACTTGCTTGGGAAATCTTTTTTTTTTTTTTTTTGCCTGAATTAGTTTCTTCACTTTAAAAATGAAAAGAACGCGCATCCCTGAAATTTCACCTTTTTCAATACAGAATAATCACTTCTATAATAAGCTTCCTTGCTTTCTATTTTTGTAAGTACAGAATAATCTTTCTCTAAATCACAAAGACAAATATTTTGGATTACACTGAACTGTCCTCAGAAACATAAACACTCTCAAAATGCAATCTTGGGTGTTCCAGCACTTTAGATTCTATGAGTAGTTGTCAGGTATATAATAGAATAATCATTGATCGAGTGCAATTTCAAGAGATCACACGATCATCTTCCTACACATTTTCCTGTGAACAAGACAATACAAAATGGTTTTAAGATGAATTATTCACTATTTAGCATCTCTTTGTGCTTACTGCACAGCTAAGTGAATTATACAGGTAGCGACTGTCAATAACATTCTGTCAAAAAGAAACACTCAAAGTATGACAGAGAAGAATGTTGAGTAATCACACTATAAATGCTGAAATCAATTCTCCCAGTTCCTAAAACATACACAGAAAACGACAGAGCCACCGTCTGAACACAGTTGTATACATTGAGAACATTACATTGATGATATTAGTTGTGATTTTAAATAAAATAAACAAAAATTAATGGGAGGGTCCAGCATTAGTCTACACATTTAGAATCATTATCTGTTTACATTAGTTGATAACTTAAAATTGCTGTCTTGTCCTCCTCTTTCTATTTAATCTTTTGGCAAATGTCATTCATTAGTCATTCTAGAAACTAAGGTAGACCTCTCAAATGCTATTTACGATATTATACACATCACATATTTTTTTTTTCTTTCCTGAAGTAAAAATTTAAAGACTCTGAATGCTAAATCTATGGGGTGAGCTAGGTAGGATGGTGGGTAGATTTAAATGAACCAAGATTTGACCTCACTATAAAACAATCTACAGATCATTGGTCTTGTACATGACAGTGAGGCATTTCAGAGATGACAGAGATATGCTGATTATGGGAATAACTTATAAAACATACCCGTAGAATGGCAGTCTTAAATGCACACATATATGCGACGAGAGAGAGGTCTAGTAGTCACGAGCACCTGTTGCTCTTTTAAAGGACCTGAGCCCAATTTGCAGCACCCAGGTAGTGGCTCACAATCATCTGGAACTCCAGTCCCAAGGGATTTGACACATATTTTCTAGCATGTGAAGGCACAAGTCACACACGTGGTACAGAGATATGTTTTACAAGGAACACACACATACTTATAAATAAGTAAAAATTTTTAAGTGCATATCTATACGTAAATACACATATATACTTAACAAACTTTAGTCTTGTGCTTATTCAGGTAGTTTTGAAACATCATGCTCTTCATAATTATCATTATTGAACAATCTTTCTAATTTCAATGGCTTTATGCTTTGTAAGTTTTAACTTAGATGATATTTTTGATTACTAAAGTTGGAAAAGATGGAAAAATCAACATAAATGTACATTTGTGAAAAACTATGTTTTTTTTTCCACAAAGTTTGAATTTTTTGAGAAATGGATATTTTTTAGCCACTTCATTATTCAAGAATCGTTCATCTTCTATTAAATAATTAAAAATTGGACAAAAATACAATTTTTCTTTTTTTATAAAGCTTTGTATACCTGGTAATTTGAAATTATACATCTATGTTTTATTTATTTGATAATTTCACATCATAAGTCTTGGTAATATTTAACACTCTGACTTCTAGCTTTTCCTAAATCCATTCCTTCTTCTCTTCCCATTCAACTTTTTGTCTTTAACACCAATGAAGGACAATTTGTGTTGTCCAAATATTCTTGGACGTATGACCTTACACTGGGTCTGGGTCATCTTAGTTAAACATAATATCTGATATTCTGAATTTGATAACAGAGAAAACAAGAAATATATTTGAACCCATTAGCACAGGAAAGAACTTTCTGAACATGAACCTGATAGCTCAAGCACTAAGACCAGAGATTAGTAAAAGGCTATACGGAATTCAAATATCCTGTAGAGCATATCACACCACTTCTCAAGAGATTAGGAAGCATGAAAGGTGGGAAAATATATTTACAAGCTGTACATTGTACAGAGAGTTGGTATTGAGAATATGTAAAGAACTAAAATAAAATGTTAACATCAAGAAATCTAGCAACTCAGTTAAGACTGGAACACAGAACTAACAGAGTTCTCAAATTTTATAATACAAATGACTATGAAATACTTTAAAACTGTTAAACATTTTTAGCCTTCAGGAAAATGTAAATTTAAAGTACTTTGAGATTGCATCTTACCTCAGTCCGATTGGTTAAGATCCAAAATCTGACAGCAAATGTTGGTATGAATTCCGGAAAAGGTAGTCCTACTGCTAGAGGAAATGCCAGTAAAGTCCCTATGGAAATCTGTGAGGAAATTCTCCCAAAAGCTAAAAATAAATTTTATATATGATTCATTATACCACTCTTGGGCATATTACCAAATAATTCTATGTTACTACAGAAATACATGTTCTATTCACAAATCCACAGATAGAAACAACCTAGTTATTCATTCACTGATGAGCAGACAATGACTATATGGTACATTATACATGTAATATTACTTAGCTCTCAAGAAACATAAAATTACAAAATTTGCAGGTAAATGGATGAAGTTGTAAACACATATCATGAGTGAGTCCCGGAAAGAAAAACATCAGGAGTTTCTCTTTTTGGTGAGTGTAAACTTTGAATCTTCTTTAGATGTGATTCTGTCATCTGACCTAAAATTGTCTTTTATTTTTAAAGTAAAATATAATTACATCATTTTCCGTTCTCCTCTTTCACTCTAATACAGCTAGTACAATAACCTTTCATCTTCTCAACATCAGTTTTTCTCTTATTTACTATTGTTACACATGTGTAACACATAGGGAAATACAAGCAGATGAGACTTATTAGTGTTACTTGTATATAATGTGAAACAAACATTCAAATACATATAGTTGGTAAATAATCTATATTTTCATTCAAATATAAAAGAAAAGATATGTGTATGTGTTTAAAAATTAATATGTATGAATTTAAATTTTTATTCATGAGAATGGCATGCTCCAGAGTTAAAAAAAATAGGCCCTAAATATATATATATATGATATATATGCATACAATTCAAAATGTCTATTTTATGAGCTTGTATTAATAAAATTTGCCATTACAAACAGTGTCAAAGCATGCCTTTACATTATGTATTTACATAGGCTAATTCAAATAAAACAAAGGCAAATTGAGTTGTGCTTTGCATGACTTCAAAGTAGTTGTTTTAAAGGATCTGTGTACAGTGATAGTGAATTGTTTCATGGATGTAGATGATTTTAAATAGCCCCTTTTTGTTTACTCAGGGACTGAATCAACTCCTTTACAGTATATTGATAAGACAATGAATCATATTGATGTCACCCATAAAACAAAATATAGATACTCTGCTCTTAGTGATTCTAAGAATGAAGTCATCATCAACATGTTAGATCATCAATTCATGTGAAATGATTATGACAAGACTTCTTCATTAACATGATGTCTTATGCTATATATAATTATCACAACTCTATTTAATATTATAGGGACAAATAGTGGTAATAAATGATGATTGAACTAAACCATTTTTCAATTTAAAATAATTATCTTGTAGATTAATTTTTCTTTCCTATGTGTAAAACAAGCTATTAACAAAAGGCTATAACGTAGTCTTTACTTTTAATGATATATAGAGAAGTAAACTGGTCAAAATATTGTTTATATGAAAAATTTTTTCTATCAGGTGAACTCAGCATTAATAACCATGATGAAGAGAATTTGGGTAATTATTTGCATGTCTTTCTCTGCCCTTGTGGAGGACATATACAGTAAAACACAGCATTTGTTCACTAGGGATGCTGTCTGTTATGATGATGCAGGGGTTTAAAGCATATAATGTCACCTTATTAATGACAAAGCAGAAAATTCTTGTATCTGATTATATTGATATAAACCTGTATGTAACTACAAGGACATGGATTATGTAAGTGCTGAATATTTTTAAGCATTTATTTTAAAAGAAAATAATATGCTAAGATGGAGTGAGAAAAGGTGAGGAAACTATGACTTAAAAAAAAAAACGTGTTTTGATAAACAAATGAAGAGAAAAGGAAAACAACTATGCGACCAACAGGAGTTTGAGATGCTAAATGACTTACTGAAGCAGATACCTGCCTACCTCCTATGTGTATTGAACTGAGGCAGAAGAGAAGGATAAATGTGAAGTGTGCTGTTCTACTGAGAATATGAATTATAACAGCATCTATTATTACAGAACATGCATGGCAAAAGTCAGATATGTGGTGTAAATAAAGGCTGAAATTATATTTAGAAAATAAAAAGCAATAGGCTGAAAAGAACGTGTTTTGAAACAACAAAACAATTGGTCTACACTGAAAGACATTCTGTATGAGGTGAATTAGTTTAGTGAAATACTCACATTCCTATGTAACTTCTGAAGTATAATAAAAATCAACTACTGAAAAGGCCAGAGAATTTGATTTTTCATAACAACATTAAATGATACTTATCTACATAATTTCCTATTTAAAAATCAAGAAATGAAAATGTCATTGGCAAGAAGAATGTTTTCTTTTATATAACCTTTGTTGTTTAAACTCATTGGATGAATTGTACATTTCAAAAGATGTTTCATGTTTACTAATTGATTTAAAATATTTTTTATTGTTGGAAAATTTTCTTTAAGCAAGAATCTATAATTCTATAATTACAGCCAGCTTTGTTATGTTGTTATTTAATTTTCCTGTGTTTTACTAGGTATGTGGCAGTATGTAGATAATATCTTATTTCTTTACATTTTTGCATTTGGTGTGCTGTATTAAAAGTAAATCTGTTTCCAAATACCAACATAATTCTCTGTGAATATCAGACTTTAAATATAAACAGAAATACAAATGTCAAGATCCTTGCACTTTAAAAGCAGGTGGTGTTTATTGCCTCATGGTTTTAAAACGTCTTTCTATCTTTATTCACAACAAGGTGGGTGGCACTGAAAGCTGCTATGTATTTAACAGTACTCTTTAACTTTAAAGAGCTTATAATATGTATTTTTTGATGAGTAATCCCCAAGGTGATTCACTCTAGACAGTACAAAAGCATCAAGTCTTTTCTTCTAGAGAATATATATATATATATATATATATATATATATATATATATATGCTAGTTTAATCAAGATGATATTGTTGGCAGGGAATTAAAAGTTAAAAACAGATGCTCATTTGATTTTCAAAAGAAGCTATTGGCAAGATGACAGTTTAACAACTATTCAGCTGGAGTTGAAGTAACAGCACCTTTGAAGCCAGGTCTTCATATGCAATTGACTTCACCGATTTGATTCCATCTGTTTAGATGAGGCAGTAGCTCCCTACTCCACTGGGAAAATGGGAATTATTTATGTTTTCACAGTTATATATCAGTGCTAATAGTTGTGTCTGCACCATGTAATTGAAACAATTAACTATATGAAAATTTTTTCTTTAGAGAAAGTTTCTCATTGTTCTAAACAGGAATTTTGTAATGAATATGTTTCTATATCTGGGAGTGTTTCTATTTTTGTACATTTAGAATGTTAACATGCTTTGGCCACCTATGCACATAACTTCCATTATAACAATCTAATATAATTATAGATACTGTGTAATATACTGAGCAACATTATTCCCAATTAGAAACTTTATTTAAGACCACATCATGGAATTTTATGAAAGAAGGGGAGATAGAAATACTTGGAGGGGACAAGAGCTCCAAAAAGAGAACAACAGAGCCAAAAAACAAAAACAAAACCCCCAAAACTGGACCCTCGGGCCCTGAAGAGACTGATACTCTAACCAAGGTCCATGCGTGGAGAGGACCTAAAACCCCTGCTCAGATGTAGCCCATAGACTCAGTCTCCAACTGGGTTCCCTAGTAAAGGGAGCAGGGACTGTCTCTGGCATGAACTCAGTGGCAGGCTTTCTGATCACCTCCATCTGGAGGGTGCAACATTGCCAGACCATAGAAGAAGACAAAGGAGCCAGTCCTGAGGAGACCTGATAGGCAAGGGTCAGATAGAGAGGGAGAAGGACTTCTCCTATCAGTGGACTAGGGGAGGGGCATACAGGGAGAAGAGGGTGGGAGTGTTGGATTGGGAGGAGACAAGAAGGGGGCCACAGCCAGGATACAAAGTGAATAAATTATAATAAATTATAATTAAAAAAATAAAAAAGACCATATCATGGAATGAAATTCTCTTTTTATATTCCATAAGACCAGACATTAAGTAATTTATGTTTTAGGAATATTATGCATGTTTGCATTCTTTAAAGAAGATAATATAGGTGAGACTTCTGGATGTAGCTTCTGATGATACTAGGAGACACAGTATTACAGTTCTGGTTCTAACAATCTTTCACTCTTTTCTTATGAAAAGTTTCCTTGGCCTAAGGTGCCGGGTTGTGTTTTGTAGATGTATGCATTAGGACTGGGCTCTACCACTCTGCATTATTATTGGTGATTAATATGTGTGTGTGTCTTTATTGTAATGACATGCAAATTTATTGAAATTTGAATATAGCTATGAAATCCTGGAATGAGGGTTTGCTTAGAAACCCAACTTTAGGCTTTACTTTGAGGAAAAAGTAAATCTTCCAGATATTTCACAGCAGATTTTGTTGACTAGTTTTTCCTTAAGATGTCTAAACTCTTAACTTCTTGAAGCTGAATTTATACAGAATGTGTAATAATAATTTTCAAAATCATTTTATTACCCATCTGTTGAGACTTTCTATTTGATTTGCTATAGTGATAATATATAATCATAGTGGAAAATAACACACTTGTCACTTTAACTTGCTACAAGTCCATTGCTAATTTAGCATGAATTTGGTAAATTTTCACCTGATTATGATTAGAAGCAAAGAAATAAATTTTAGAGAAAATATGGAGAAGCTCTAAATAACATGTAAACACATAATATTTTAAAACGTATATTTGTTGGTTTGAAATACATTTATTCGACTAATTTTCCATGGGATGTTTCAGATTACCAATACAACTGCCAAATTATTCACAAACACACTTGAGGATGCCTGAAAAATCGGGGCTATAGGATACTGTAATCTATCACATCCTAATGTGGCTCTCATAATCAACTGCCAGAAGTCATTTTAATTAAGAACATTAATCTGCTTATAAAGAGCAACCATATCTTCATTTTATATTTCTAAACTGAATTCAAAGAAAAACTGTGATCTGTTATTTTTAGAGCAATGCAAATTCTGAGGGGTACATAATAAAGATACAGATGATGGAATTATGTGTGATGAATTTGCAAATGACAGCAAGTCATCTTGCATATGAGTTGAGGACTGCTATCTAGGATGGCAGGTTAATGTGTACAAAATAGCATGCATGTGTCTGTTTCAAGAGTTTAGTTTTCATCTTGGATAACAATGCAAAATATGTGCTTATCAATATGTGAGGAAAATGATGCTATAAAAAATAAGAAATATATGGATCAAAACTCTGAAAACCCTTATGTAAATATATATGCAAATAAAATAGAGTGCTTAAGCAGTGTACATAAGAACATTTCTGTCAGTGAAACACACACTACTACAAATGGCTTTAAAATTATGTTTCCAAATAGTTTTCCACCCATGAATAGACTTAATTCTGTTTCCGGTGAGGGACAGCTAAAGTATGAAGTCTCCTTAATTACCATAGTATAAGACAAGTGAAAAAAATTAAATTATTAGATTTTTAATTAATGCTTTGATCTTAGATATTGTCAAACTGAGATTATTTAGAGAAAGTTCTAAGTTTTATAAGGTCCTGACATGACCTTATAAAAAGCCCCAAATAACAAGGCAGTAAATCAGCTGCATCAAAAACAAAGAACAAAATTGACACCTGAAAACAGCCTATGTTCTCTGTCAAAAACTTGACCTCAGCCTTGGTCCCCAATAGAAAACCATCCAGATTGTCTACCACTTGGCTTCTGACTTTCTGTATTTGCATGATAGGGTAACTCTTTTCCTCTTTGCCAGTAGTGTAGTTCATCCAGAAGCTTCTTGTTGCAACAGACAGAAGCGATTGGGGGAAACCACAACTGGACATAAGACAGAGATCAACTGATCATGCGAAACCAAGCCCAATAGATAAATCTACAAGAAAACTCCTACACCCAGGCTCAGGGAACAAGTGGGGCAAAGTAATTGTAAGAGCCAGAGGACCAGAACTCTGTGTGAGAATGTGTTTCTTAGAAAGAATAGGGAAGCAGAGATGTCACAACCATATCTCAAAAGCTCAGCTGGTAAAATCATATAAACATGCCTGTGTAGAAGGGGAAAATCTCAATGTGTCTCATTCCTAGAGAGATAATAATAGACAAATAATGACTGTTTTTCTGAGAGAAAGAAGACATCACCCAGGGCTGAGTGCCATAAATGGTTATCCAATACAAAGATGTCTGCTCTGATAGCATATGCACAAAAATACTGAGCAAAGAGTCCAGCTGCTCAGGTGCAGGCAACACCAGTCAGAAGGACAAATAGGAGAGCTCCTGCCAGCTGAAATGTCCTACTTTTGAGAATTGGTTCCTAAAGACACATTACACAGACTCTCCATTCCCACCTTACTTCCTGTCCCAGAGCAGGGCCCCTACTCCTACTTCTAGTACATTCTAGTTGCTCAGGTAAAGGGCACACCAATGAGAAGAAAAGAGACCCTCTACTGCACCAAAGGCCAAGCAAGTTGCCAGAAGTCAAGCCCCCAACCTCATTAGCGATTCCCTAGAAGATCAGAAGTCAAGCAGGCTGCCAGAAATCCAGGCAGTAAAGACCAAAAGAGCAAAGAGAAAACAGAAACTGAGGTACAAAACAGCCACCCAATAAAGATAAAAACTCAGAAATCAGCACCTAAGCCAATAATCACTCTGAAGCTATATGCCAAAACACCACTATAAGAACATAATGAACAGTAACCGAACAATATGACACCAACAGAGCCAAGCTGTCTACAACAGCAAGACCTGAATATTTCAGTGCAGCTGAAGTAGAGGAAAACGAAATGATAACCAACATTATGAAGATGATAGAAGTCCTTAAAAATAAATATATAAAATCCCTTAGAATTTGAGAAAAAGAAAAAAAAATGATGAAAATCATTAAATTCCTTAACAAATGCCAAGAAAGCTAAGAAAAAACAAGCATGTGAAGGAAAGTGTTCAAGACCTGAAGATTGAAGTAGAAGCAACAAACTGAGGGCATTCTTTATTTTTTTAATTAATTTATTTTTTATTAGTTTATTCCCTTTGTATCCCACTGTAGCTCCTTCCCTTGTCCCCTCCCAATCTCACTCTCCCTTCCTCTTCTTCACCCGTGTCCCTCCCCCAATCCACTGATAGGGAGGTCCTCCTCTCCTTCCATCTGATCCTAGTCTATCAGGTCTCATCAGGAGTGGCTGCATTGTCTTCCTCTGTGGCCTGGTAAGGCTGCTCCCCCCTCAGGGGAGGTGATCAAAGAGCAGGCCAATAGAATGAATAAGAAAACAGTCTCAACCTTTCTGTTGCCTACGAGAAACACACCTCAACATTAAAGACAGGCACTTCAGAAAAAAAGGGTTGGAAAAAGATTTTCCAAGCAAATGGACGCAAGATGCAAGCTGATGTACCTATTCTAATATTGAACAAAATTTACTTCAATGCAAAATCAATCAAAAGAGATGCAGAAACACATTTCAGACTCATTAAAGAAAAAATCCATTGAGATGACATTTCAATTCTTAACAGCTATGTCCGAAGTGCAAGAACACTCACATTTGTATAAGAAACATTACTAAAACGCAATTCACACATTAATATTGTAGACTTCCAACATCCAACTCTCAATAGAAAATCGAAATAACTCTCTGTAGCTTGTTAGATTACCATGGGTTAAAGCTGGACTTTAATAACAACAGAAACAACAGAAAACCTACAAACTCATGGAAACTAAATTAAACTGAATTACTACTCTGTCAAAGTCCCCCAACAATGGGAGTAGGGACTTCTCTGACTCTGTCTTTTTCTTAGCTGGGCTGCTTTGTCACATCCCAATGGGATGAGAGGCTCTTAGTCCTGCTGTGACTTGAGGTGCCTGGGTGGGTTGGCACCCCTTACAACCCTCCCCTTTTCTGAGAAGGATAGGGAAGAATTTGGAGAGGGGGGTGTGAGGGTGGGACTTTGAGGGAAGAAGGAGGGGTATGAGATTAGTCTGTAACAAGATTAAATAACTACATGAAAAATTAAAATGCGGGAAAGCACAGCTATAGTGAAAAAATAATGAAAATATTCTTTTGAAAAAAAAAAGACATTGAAATTTTTCTGGAATTCAATGTAAATGAAGACACAACACACGTAATTTATGGGACACAATGAAAGCAGTGCTAAAAAGAAAGTTCATAGCACTAAGTACCTTCTTAAAGAAATGTGAGCCTGGTGCCTGCCTTTAATCCTACCACCTAGGGAGTCAGAGGTACCCAGATCACTGAGTCCAGGACAGCCAAGGATACACAGAGAAACCCTTTCTAAAGAAAACCAAAGGGAGGGTGACAGAATGTCACTCAGAAGGAGAAATAGAATAGACAGCTTAAGTGGATGAAGAGAGGGAACTCTGCAGGAGATTGAATGGGGAGGGGAAAAAAAAGGTGGTAATCGATGAGGGGAGAACGGAGTAGAGAGGTGAGAGGACCTGGAACAATAAAAGAAACTGAAGGGGACTATCTCTTTGACAAGCTGGAGGCCTGTGACAGAGTAGGCTCCTGGAAGATGCTGAGACTCCTAACTGGGAGGGCTTGGATACTGAAGTGACCACCTCCTAACCAAGAAGGACTAGTAGAGGGAGGAAAACGACAACTCACTCATGACAATTTTCATCCAAAAATTATCCTACCTACAAGAAGTGCAGGGATAAAAAGGGAACTGAGATTGAGGGAATGTCCAAACAATGACTGGCCCAACCTGAGACCCACCCCATGGTAGAAAGCCAGCCCCTGACACTATTTATTTATTTATTTACTTACTTACTTATTTATTTATCTATCTAGTCATTCATTCATTTATTTATTATTATTAATTAAAATTTATTCGCTTTGTATCCCAGGTGTAGCCCCCTTCCTCATTCCCTCCCAACCCCACCCTTTCTCTCTTTTCTTCTCTCTTGTCCCTTACCCAGTTCACTGATAAGGGCTGTTCGCCTCCTCTTCCAGCTGACCCTAGCCTATCAGGTCTCAACAGGATTGGCTGCATTGTCTTCCTCTGTGGTCTAGTAAGGCTGTTTGTCCCTCAGGGGGAGGTGGTCAAAGAGCCAGCCACTGAGTTGTTAATGATACACTGCTATACTTGAAAAAAAGGAGCCCAACTTGACTGAACTCTAGGAGGCTCCACCCCAGAGCAGATCTAGAGAGATGCTAGGACTTGCAGGCAAGCATGGGGTAGAACTCTGGAGGTCTTGTGGAAATGTTAAAGGAAAGATGAAAGTACCTGGAGGGGGCAGAAACCCCACAAGAAGACCAACAGAGATGACTAACCCAGACCCACAGGGGCTTACAGACACTGAGATATCAACTAAGGTGCATTAAAAGTCTGGACCTGGGCCCCTGCACATATGTAGCAGATGGATAGCTTCGTTTTCAAATGGGTTGCATGGCAATTGGAGGGGGAGTGTTGTTTCTAACATGGAATGGACTCTATTGCCTGATTTTTGTTTGTTTGTTTGTTTGTTTTATTATTTTTTTTATCAGTTACAATTTATTAACTCTGTATCCCAGCCATGTCCCGATCCCTCATTCCCTCCCAGTCCCTCACTCCCTCCCTCATCTCCACCGTGCCCCTTTCCAAGTCCACTGATAAGGGGGACCTCCTCCCCATTCATCTGATCCTGTTTTGTCAGGTATCTTCAGGACTGGCTGCAAAGCCCTCCTCTGTGGCCTAACAGGACTGCTCCTCCCTTCGGGGGTGGGGAGACCAAAGAGCCAGTCATTGAGTTCCTGTTAGAAATTGTCCTTGTTCCCCTCACTTTGGGAAACCAATTAGTTACTGAGCTACCACAGGCTACATCTGAGTGGAGGTTCTAGGTTATATCCATACATGGTCCTTGGTTGAATGTCAGTCTTAGAAAAGACCCTGTGCCCAGATATATTTGGTCCTTGTAGAGCTCCTATCCTTTCCCCATCAGACTAACTCCCCTTCTTTCTTATGATTCCCTGTACTCTGCCAAAGGATTGGTTGTGAGTCTTTGCTTTGAAAACACTGCTAGTTAGAGTCTTTCAGATGCACTCAGTAGACTCCTGTCATATGATCAATGCACATCCCATCTGTCTTTCTAAATGAGGATTGATCATCTTACCCCATGTCCGCTCAATTGAATATCTTTTTTAGGTGTATAGATTTCATTATGTTTATCATATCTTATAGGTCTATATAAGTGAGTATATCCCATGTTTGTCTTTCTCCTTCTGGGATATTTCACTCAGAATGACCTTTTCTAGATCCCACCATTTGCCTGCAAATTTCATGATTTCCTCCTTTTTGATTGCTGAGTAGTATACCATTGTATAAAAAAAAACAACCACAATTTCTGAACCCATTCCTCCGTTGATGGACATCTGGGTTGTTTCCAGGTTCTGGCTATTACAAATAAAGCTGCTATAAACATGGTTGAGCAAGTATCCCTTTTGTGTACTTGAACAAACTTTGGGTATATACCTAGCGGTGGTATAGCTGGGTCTTGAGGAAGCACTATTCCTAATTGTCTTAGAAAGCGCCAGATAGCTTTCCAGAGTGGTTGTACCAGTTTACATTCCCACCAGCAGTGGAGGAGGGTTCCCCTTTCTCCACAACCTCTCCAGCATGTGTTATCGCTTGAGTTTTTCATCTTGGCCATTCTGATGGGTGTAAGGTGATATCTCAGCGTCGTTTTATTTGCATTTCCCTGATGGCTAATGAGGATGAGCATTTCTTTAAGTGTTTTTCTGCCATTCGATATTCCTCTACAGAGAATTCTCTGTTTAGCTCTGTTCCCCATTTTTTAATTGGATTACTTGGTTTGCTGCTTTTCAGCTTCTTTAGTTCTTTGTATATACTGGATATTAGTCCTCTGTCAGATAAAGGGTTAGTGAAGATTCTTTCCCAATCTGTAGGCAGTCGTTTTGTTTTGATGACGGTATCCTTTGCTTTACAGAAACTTTTCAGTTTCATGGGGTCCCATTTATTGATTGTTGCTCTTAGAGCCTGTGCTGTTGGTGTTCTGTTCAGGAAGTCGTCTCCTGTGCCAATGAGTTCTAGGCTGTTCCCCAATTTTTTCCAATTGATTTAGGGTATCTGGTTTTATGTTGAGGTCCTTGATCCACTTTGACTTTAGTTTTGTGCAGGGTGATAAATATGGATCTATTTTCATTTTTCTGCATGTAGACATCCAGTTGGTCCAGCACCATTTGTTGAAGATGCTGTCTTTTTTTTTCCATTGAATGGATTTGGCTTCTTTGTCAAATATCGAGTATTCATAGGTGTGTGGATTTATTCCTGGGTCTTCTATGCGGTTCCATTGATCCTCCTTTCTGTTTCTACACCAATACCATGCAGTTTTTATTACTGTTGCCCTGTAGTACAGCTTGAGATCAGGGATGGAGATACCTCCAGATATTCTGTTGTTGTACAGGATCGTTTTGGAGATTCTGGTTTTTTTGTTTCTCCATATGAAGCTGAGAATCTTTTTTTCAAGGTCTGTAAAGAATTGAGGTGGTATTTTGATGGGAATTGCATTGAATCTGTAGATTGTTTTTGGCAGTATGGCCATTTTCACAATGTTAATCCTACCAATCCATGAGCACGGGAAATCTTTCCATCTTCTGATATCTTCTTCGATTTCTTTCTTCAGAGACTTGAAGTTTTTCTCAAACAGGTCTTTCACTTGCTTGGTTAGAGTCACACCAAGGTACTTTATGTTATTAGTGGCTATTGTGAAGGGTGTTGTTTCCCTAATTTCTTTCTCAGCCTTTTTGTCTTTGGTATATAGGAGGGCTTCTGATTTTTTTGAGTTGATTTTGTATCCTGCCACTTTGCTGAAGGTGTTTATCAGCTGAAGGAGTTCTCTGGTTGAATTTTTGGGGTCGCTCATGTATACTATCATATCATCTGCAAATAGTGACACTTTGACCTCTTCCTTTCCGATTTGTATCCCCTTGATCTCCTTTAGTTGTCTTATTGCTCTGGCTAGGACTTCAAGTACTATGTTGAAGAGATATGGGGACAATGGACAGCCTTGTCTTGTCCCTGATTTCAGTGGGATTGATTTAAGTTTCTCTCCATTGAGTTTGATGTTAGCTATAGGCTTGCTATATATTGCCTTTACTATGTTTAGGTATGTGCCTTGTATCCCTGATCTCTCCAAGACTTTAAACATGTATGGGTGTTGGACTTTGTCAAATGCTTTTTCGGCGTCTAAGGAGATGATCATGTGGTTTTTCTCCTTCAGTTTGTTTATGTAGTGGATTACATTGATGGATTTCCATATGTTGAACCACCCTTCCATGCCTGGGATGAAGCCTACTTGGTCATGGTGGATGATATCTTTGATGTGTTCTTGGATTCGGTTTGCAAGTATTTTATTGAGTATTTTTGCGTCAATGTTCATAAGAGAGATAGGCCTAAAGTTCTCTTTTTTTGTTGGGTCTTTGTGTGGTTTAGGTATTAAGGTGACTGTGGCTTCATAGAATGAGTTTGGTAGTGTTCCTTCTGTTTCTATTTTGTGGAATAGCTTGAGGAGAATTGGAGTTAGCACTTCTTTGAAGGTCTTGTAGAATTCTGCGCTGAAGCCATCTGGTCCAGGGCTTTTTTTGGAGGGGAGACTGTTAATGACTGCTTCGATTTCCTTGGGAGATATAGGGCTATTCAGTCTTTCTACCTGATCTTGACTTAGTTTTGGTAGATGGAATCTTTCAAGAAAATTATCCATTTCATTTAGATTCTCAAATTTTGTGGCATATAGGCTTTTGTAGTATGACCTAATAATTGTTTGGATTTCCTCAGTGTCTGTGGTTATGTCCCCATTTTCATTTCTGATTTTGCTGATCTGGATAGTTTCTCTCTGCTTTTTAGTTAGTTTGGCTAAGGGTTTGTCTATCTTGTTGATTTTCTCCAAGAACCAGCTTTTTGTTTCATTGATTCTTTGGATAGTTTTATTTGTTTCCAGTTGATTGATTTCAGCCCTTAGTTTGATTATTCCCAGCCGTCTGCTTCTCTTGGGTGTATCGGCTTCTTTTTTTTCTAGGGTTTTCAGTTGGGGCATTAAGTTGTTTGTATGTGATGTTACGAATTTCCTCTTGCAGGCATTTAGTGCTATAAATTTTCCTCTGAGCACTGCTTTCAATGTGTCCCATAAATTTGGGTATGTTGAGCCTTCCTTTTCATTGAATTCTAGGAAGTCTTTAATTTCTTTCTTTATTTCTTCCTTAACCCAGCTGTCATTGAGTAGTAAGTTGTTTAGTTTCCATGTGCATGTCGGCTTTTTGTTGTTTCTGTTGCTGTTGATGTCTAGCTTTAGTCCATGGTGGTCAGATAGTATACAAGGGATTATTTCAATCCTTTTGTATCTGTTGAGGCTTGCTTTGTGACCCACTATATGGTCTATTTTGGAAAAGGTTCCATGTGGTGCTGAAAAGCAGGTGTACTCTTTTGAGTTTGGGTGAAAAGATCTGTAGACGTCTATTAGGTCCATTTGATTTAGGGATACTGTGAGTGCTTTTATTTCCCTATTTGGTGTCTGTCTAGTTGATCTGTCCCTTGTTGAGAGTGGAGTGTTGAAGTCTCCCACTATTAAGGTATTAGGATCAATGTATGATTTAAGCTTTAATAATGTTTCATTTACGAATGTCGGTGCTCTTGTATTAGGGGCATAGATATTCAAGATTGTGATGTCCTCTTGGTGGATTTTTCCTTTGATGAGAATATAGTGGCCCTCCTTATCTTTTTTGATTAACTTGGGTTGAAAGTCTATTTTATTAGATATTAGGATGGCTACTCCAGCTTGTTTTCTGGAACCATTTGCTTGAAAAACAGTTTTCCAGCCCTTTACTCTGAGGTAGTGTTTATCTTTGTTACATAGGTGTGTTTCTTGGATGCAACAGAATGTTGGATCCTGTTTCCTTAACCATTCTGTTAGCCTGTGTCTTTTTATTGGTGAGTTGAGTCCATTGATATTGGTAGATAATAGTGACCAATGCATGTTAGTTCCTTTTGTAATGGAGTCGGTGATCTAACCCTGTTTCATTGCTTGTTTTCTTTTCATTTTGTTGGGATATTATCTGTATGCCCTGTTTTCTTGGGTGAATTTGTTTTCATTGGATTGGAGTTTTCCTTCTCGTATCTTCTGTAGGGATGGTTTGCTGTGTAGATATTGTGTAAATTTAGTTTTGTCATGGAATTTTTTGTTTCCTCCATCTATGTTGATTGAAAGCTTTGCAGGGTATAGTAATCTGTGTTGACATTTGTGATCTCTTAGAGTCTCCATGATACTTGCCCAGGCCCTTCTGGCTTTCATAGTTTCTGATGAGAAGTCTGGTGTGATTCTGATAGGTCTACCTTCATATGTTACTTGGCCTTTTTCCCTTGCTGCTTTTAATATCTTTTCTTTGTTCTGTAGATTTAGTGTTTTGACTATGATGTGACATGATGCATTTCTTTTCTGGTCTAGGCTATTTGGAGTTCTGTAGGCTTCTTGTATATTTATGGACATCTCTTTCTTTAAGTTGGGAAAATTTTCTTCTATGATTTTCTTGAAAATATTTTCTGGACCTTGGAGTCTGGAGTCTTCTTTTTCATGAATTCCTATTATACTTAGATTTTGTCTTTTCATAGCATCCTTGATTTCTTGGATATTTTGTGATTGGAACTTTTCTGATTTTACTTTTTCTTTGAGAGAAGTATCCATTTCTGCAAGTGTGTCTTCAGCTCCAGAGATTCTCTCTTCCATCTCTTGTATTCTGTTGGTGATGCTTACTTTTGTGGTTCCTGATCTTTTCTCCAAGTTCTCCAGCTCAAGGGTTTTCTCATTTTGTGTTTTCTTTATTGATTCTAGTTCTGTTTTCATGCTTTGCACCATTTCTTTCATGTGTTTGAATTTGAATTCCTGTCTCTCTATGATGGCCTCTATTTCTTTTTTCATTTCCTTTTCATATGCCACTAATTTTTCCTCTACTTGTGTATCTATTTGTTTGGCTATGTTTGCCTGTGTTTCTTTAAGGATATTGTCTATTTCTTCTTTCTTTGCCTCCAATTGACTGGCCATCTCTTTGAAAGACTTGTTCATTACCTCCTTATGAACCTCAAATAATTGGGCAAGCATGGCTTTAAAATCATTTTCCTGTGCTTCTGCTGAACTGGAGTATCCATCGATTTTGGGGTTTGCTGGTGAAGTCATGATGTCCTGATTTATGTTGGAAGTGTTCTTTCGCCTACCTCTGGCCATTGGCTTATCTGAAACCTTCCCTGTTTGTTTTTGGATTTTTGGTGCTGTCTCTCTCTGGTGTCTGAAGAGTTCTTCAGGAAGCTGAGCACTCTCATTGTGTGCTGAGGACTAGCTGTACCTGTGGGAGGAAAGTACGCAGGCACAAACAGGGCAAATGCAAGCGTTTGTGTGCGCGCGCGCGTGTGTGTCTGTGTGTGTAAGTGTGTGTGGACGTGTGTCTCGAGGGACAGAGTGATGGCTAATGTTGAACCCTTGAGTGTGTGGGAGGGGCTCTGCACTGTATATGTCGCAGGCGCTAATGATGATCGCAGTGCAATTTCTGGCATTAACTGCCTTAACTCCTCAATTAGGCCCACAGGGCAGGAACTTCAATGTCCCTAGTGCCCCTCTGTTTCCCAAAGTGGGTATGTTGGTGGGAGGCGGGTTCGATGCGTGGCTTCTGATTTAGAAGGACCCAGGTTCTGGGGAACTGCAGATTCTCAAGGGTGCACTCACTTACAGGCAGGTCTCTTGGCAGAGATCTTGGTATCTGGGGCTCTCTGCTCTCTGGTTTGGCCCTGCTTCTTTGATGTGCTCTGCCAGTTCTGTGCTGCTGTCACTGCCAGGTTCTGAGGTCTTGCTGCAGCTGGAGATTTCAGGGTGGTCACTTCAGCAGGGATGGGGTAACCAGGCTCTCTGTGATCTGGTTTGGCCCTGGTTAGTCTTAAACTGGAGGGCTGTGGTGCCCCGCATGTTCAGTACTGCTCTGCTGCCATGTCCCGCTGTAACTAGAGACTGGGTCGCTAGTCCAGATGCTTTCTGGGAAGTCATGGGGTCTCTTCGTTGTGCTCTCCAAGCTTGGGAGGCCCAGCGCCTGGTGTGTCCAGGTTGTATGACGTTTCTGCCTGGTTTTGGTGAGTATATAGCGTATTCTCTGTCACTGTGGGATTGGGCGGGCCATACTGTCAGTGATGGTGATCATGCGGAGCTAGGATGGTGTCTAGCAGATTGGAGCCCTGGGAGGATGGCGCAGCCACTGCGTGAATCTGGGACTCCGGGACACGTACTGCTGGCTTTTGTCTGCAGCTAAAGGGCTTGGGGGCTCCGTCTCAGCGGCTGTATACCCCAGGCAGTTAGGTCTGTGGTGAGAAAGATGAGTCTGCTGTGCCGCTGTGCCGAGGAGGAAGGAGGTCTGGGTGAAGGGAGTACAGCAAGAACAAAGGATCTTTTCTCTCCTTCCCCAAGCAAGTCTCCGGGTGACCGGAGGCCAAAGTTTTCACCTCCTGCGATGTTCCCTGTTGTTCAGAAAGCCTCATCGTGGTTTTCCTGGGTTAGGGGTCCTTCCATTCACCAACTCAGAATTTCAGGTATTCCACTGCTCAGAAACTGTGTGTGCTAGTCGCCATCTTGGCTCCGCAGCCCTCCCGATTTTTTTTTTTTTTTTTTTTTTTTTTTTGGATCAGTTCCCCCTGGCAGGGTTACCTAGCCTGCTCTCAGCAAGATATGCTCAGTTCTGGTGTAACTTGATGTGCTTGGGAGGGTTGATAGGTGGAGGAGGGTTCCCCTTTCCTGGAGGGGAAGGTAAAAGGATGGAAAGGGGGTATTGGGAAGAGAGGAGGGACAGGATACCCTTGATATATAAAGTAAATAAACTTTAATAAAAAAAGCAAAAGAAATTAACCTAGCAGAGATGTAGCCCATGGCAGCTCATTCTCTAAGTAATAGGCATAAGGACTGTCTCTGACATGAACTCAGTGGCTGGCTCTTTGATCACCTCCCCCTGAGGGTGGAGCAGCCTTAGCAGGCCACAGAGGAAGACAATGGAGCCAGTTCTGATGAGATCTGATAGGCTAGGGTCAGAGAGAAGTGTAGGAGGATCCCCCATCAGTGGACTTGGAGAGGGGCATGGGAGGAAATAAATGAGGAAGGGTAGGATCAGGGAGGGGATCAGGGAAGGGACTATAGCTGGGATACAAAGTGAATAAAGTTTGTATTCACTTTGGTTTTACTTTGTAATAAAGTAACTAAGAAAATTTTAAAAATAATAAAGAAATTAATGAGCTCTCATACTACTGATATAACTACACATCTAAAATCTCTATAACATAAAGATGCAAACATAATAAAGATGAGCAGAGTATAGGAAATAATCAAATTTATGACTAAAATCAAGGCTGAAATAAAATAGAAACGAAGAGAACATCACAAAGAATCTATAGAACAAAAAGCTGGTTCTCTGAGAAATTCAACAAGATATAAAAACCCTTATCCAAGCTAACTAAAAGGCAGGGAGAGAATATCCAATTTAAATAAGTCAGAAATGGAAAGGGAACATGACAACACATATTGAGGAAATCCAAAGAATCAGATATTTCAAAATAGCTGTACTACACATTAGAAAATCTAAAAGAAATGAACAAGTTTTTGATAAATAACACTTAGTACATTTAAATCAAGATCAGATAAACAACTTAAATAGAATTAATACCCTTAAAGAACTAGAAACAGTCATTAAAAGTCTTTTAACACCCCCCCAAAAAAACACACACACAAAAAAAAAAAAAAAAAAAAAAAACAATCAACCAACCAAACAAACAAAAAACAGGGCCAGACGGTTTTAGTGAAGAATTTTAAAAGATGTACAAAGATGACACAATATCAATATTCCTTAAATCATTCAACAAAATAGAAACAGGAGAAACATTGCCAAATTAACTTTATGAAGCCACAATCAGCCTGATACACAAACAACACAAATATTCAACAAATAAAAAGAATTACAGACCAATTCTCTTTATGAACTTTGGTGTAAAAATAGTCAATAAAATACTCTCAAACCAAATCCAAGAACACATGAAAAGATCACCCACCATGATCGGGTAGGTCTTAGCCTAGAGATGCAGGGATGGCTCAGTATATGAAAATCTGTCAATGTACTACATCCTATAAACAAACACAGTAAAGTAAAAATATACACACACGATTATCTCATCAGATTCCGAAAAAGCCTTTGACAAAATCCAACATCCTTCATCAGAAAAGTTTTGAAGAGGTCAGGTATACAAAGGACATACCTAAACATAATAAAAGCAATTTATAGCAAACCAACATCAAATAAAATGGAGAGAAACTCAAAGCAATTCCATGAGGGACAAGAAAAGGCAATCCTTTCTCCAGTTCTTTTTGGTAAAGTAATATAAGTTTTGGCTAGAGTAGTAAGACAAGTAAAATAAATCAAGGTGTTGGTGTGTTTGTAGAGCATTATGACACTCTTCCACTGCTCTTTGGAGTGCAAACATGTACAGCCACTTTGGAAATCAATATGGCACTTTCTCAGAAAATTGGAACTTGATCTACATCAAGACCTACCTATACCACTCTTGGAACATACCCAATGGATGCCCCATTCTACCACAAGGATGCTTGCTTACAGCAACTTTCTTCATAACAACCAGGAAATGGAAGCAACCTAAGTGTCCCTCAATCAACAATGTATTTTTTAAAAATGCGGTACATTTATACAATATTATGAAATATTACTCAACTTAAAAAAATAATATCATGATATTTTCTGGCAAATGGAAGAAATTAGAAAGAATCGTCCTGAGTAAGGTAACCCAGACCCAGAAAGACTTATAAGGGTATGTGCTCACTAACAAGTAGACAGTAGATGCAAAGGATAGTCATGCTATAATACACAAACCCTTAAACAATTCTTGAATTAGAAGAGCAAAATGAAAAAAAAAGGCATGTAACATGATCTCAAGTTTAAAAAGTTATCGATGTAATCTACGTAGACATATGTGTGGGTGCAGAGTAATGAGCATGCAATGCATTGCAATGAGCATGCAGCTAAAACCATACAGAGTGAGCTTAACAACCAGTGGAGAAAGACTGATTGTTCTGAGGTATTAAAGATAATTAATCAGAACTTTGAAATCCCTCTTACTGTTGTATGTAAATAATGTAGTGAAGAACTGTAAGCTAATTTTATGATAGAAACATTGAGAATCATGCTAAGGTCTTGCTATAGACCACAGATCCAGAGAGGGTAAGCAACAAGGAGGGCTTAAGGCAGGATGCAAGGATCTCTCAGTGAAGAGAGGGCAGGGGATGTGATTGAGAACAGAAGGGATCAGATGGGGTGAGAAGGGTGGAAAAAATACTGGGATAAACAACTAGAATTTGGTGGACGTTTTGGAGGCAAGCTGGAAACCAGTGCCATTGAAATGCCAAGGAATTTAGAGTAAACCTAGCTAAGACTCCTGGTAAAATAATAAGGACCATGGGGCCTGACTTGACAATCTGCAGTTAGGCAAAGCCTCAACTGCAAAGACTGGGATAGCAACCCTGCCACAAAACCTTTGAGCTACACATTGTTATTCCTACAGAGTGTGTTCTGACCTAGCTCAGCAGAGTCATCATGAAAGAGAACAGAGATACTTCATCTAGCAACTGATGGGAGGACATGCAAAGTCCCACAGCAAAACATTAGGCAAAACTCAGGGAGTCCTATGGAGGTGGGGGTTGGGGGAGCAGATGAATAATTAGAGGAACTAGAGGGGTCAGGGAAACACCAGGCTAACACAGTCCACAGAATCAACTGACCAGGACTCATGAGAACTTGCAGAGATCAGAGAGCCTGTAGGAGTCTGACCTAGGTCCTCTGCATATATGTTGTGACTCACTAGCTTGATATTCTTGTGGTAATCCTAACAGTGGGAGCGGGCGATGCTCCTGACTCTTTTGCCTGCTGTGAGACCCTTTTTCTACCACTGGGTTGACTTGCCCAGCCCTGATGTGATGGTATTTGCCTGGTTTTACGGTAACTTCTTAGGCTGTGTTTGAATGATGTCCCTGGGCGGCCAGCCTGCCCTTCTCTAAAAGAAAAAAGACAGGAGGTGGATCTGGGGGAGATGAGAGGCATGAGGGGGAAGATGGCTGGGTGTGTAACAGAGGGGGGAGGATACAGAGAGGAAACAGAGTTCAGGATGTAATATATGAGAGAAGAATATATTGAAAAAATACTCAGCAAGATGTATTTATGTGGTACCTGCAGAGACTAATACTCCAACCAAGGACCATGCATGGAGAGGACCTAGACCCCTTGCTCAGAGGAAGCCCATAGGCTGTTCAGTTTCCAAGTGGGTTCCCCAGTAAGGGGAACAGGGTGTCTCTGACCATGATTGATCACCTATCCTTGGAGGGGAGGGGTGCAGACTTTCCAGGCCACAGAGGAAGATGATGAAGCCAGCCTTGATGATACACTATAGGCTAGGGTGAGCTAGAAGGGGAGGAGGACCTCCCCTATTGGTGGACTAGCAAAGTGGTATAGAGGGAGAAGGGGGAGGGTGGAAGCAGGACTGGGAGGAGATGAGGGAGGGGACTATAGTGGGGATAAAAAGTGAATAAATTGTAATAATAAATAGTTAAATAAATAAATAGATGATGTGTTTTATATTCATGTGTTTTATATTCATAACAAAAATAACAAAAGAAAAAGCATGTATTAATTTGAGGGGGTGGTGAAAGTGAGAAGGAAAGGACATGTGAAGAAGCAGAGAGAAGAGAAATGAGAATGATGAAATTATACTTTAATTAAAAATGTTCATAGTGAATGAGGATTTTAGGTACTTAGCTTAAGCAATAATTATGTGTGGTATTATAACAAGAGTTAAGGACACAAAAAATGTAGTTATGGATGACTAAATGCCATGTATCCTTATGCTTATATAGTAGTTAATCAAGATACAGGTGATCACAACCCATTCCATGCTGACTCTTGAGCAGCACACAACAGATGACCTCAGAAAAGAAGTAGATGAGTAGCTGTTTGAGAAACATCAGCAATGCACAAGAAAGAGGAGCCTGGGTAAGATGATCAACTCCCACTTAGAAAGACAAATGGGATGGACATTGGATGTAGGAGAAAACAAGTAAGAGGACAGGAGCCTACCACCAAGGGCCTCTGAAAGTCTCTACCTAGCAGTGTATCAAAGCAGATACTGAGACTCATAACCAAACCTTCAGCAGAGTGCAGGGAATCATAAGAAAGAAGGGGGAGTTAGTATGACTTGGAGAGGACAGGAGCTCCACAAGGACCAAATATGTCTGGGCACAGGGGTCTTTTGTGAGACTGTAACTCTGACCAAGGACCATGTATAGATATAACCTAGAACTCCTGCTCAGGTGTAGTCCATTGTAACTCAGTATCCAAGTGGGTACCCTAGTAAGGGGAACGGGGACTGAACTCAATGGCTGGCTCTTTGAGCTCTCCCCTCCACCTGAGAGAGGAGCAGCCTTGCTAGGCCACAGAGGAGGAATTTGAAGCCAGGCCTGAAGATACCTGATAAGCTAGGGTCAGATGAAAGGGGAGGAGGTCCTCCCCTATTGGTGGACTTGGAAAGGGACAGGGAGGAGATGAGGGAGGGAGGGTGGGATTGGGAAGGAATGAGGGAGTAGGATACAGCTGGGATACAGAGTTAATAAACTATAACTAATATTTTGACTTCTCTATGACAGAGATATTCAAATGGAAGGCAGATAAGGTTGTGATGTAGATGTACTTAGCATTACAAGAATTGACACAGAATGCCTGCTGCTAGGCTTCCCTGTGATAGGGGTGTTTAATAAGTTTCAGTACACATTTACATACTTAATTCGTGGATATATAACTTAAGCAAATTTTGGACATGTCAACAACATGGTTGTGGCAGACATAATTCAACTATATTTTGGAAAAGAAGAAATTAAAAGAAAACATGCATAATTTTACTTTTTATTACAAAATGCCCTCTTAAAATGGCTATATTTGAGCACTATCTTAATTTTACATTTATCAATAATTTACAAATTCAACAGTCATGCCAAGATAACAATGATAATAAAAATGACAGCAAGCTATTAGTGAATAGATGATATATAATAAAATTTGAAAAATAATTTAATATAAGATTACTTTCTTTTTATATAAGATAACAAAAAGCTTACACAGATTTATATATCATGTGACGATTTATACTCACATATCACTTAGTGAATCATGTTTCTTAAGTTTTGTTATACTTATGGTTTTCACTGATTGATTCAACCGCTATATCAAATTTATATACACAAAGTAAAAGAAGCTATACTAACTTGTCCAACATTATAAAGTCATAGTTAAAAAAAAAAAAAAAACTTTTTGACTTGAGCACTGTAGGCTTTAGAATATTTACTTCTTTGACCTCTATATTAGAGTACTTATGAATGACATAGTAGTATTACTGAAAGAATGTCTTATCTTTTTTATCATCAATCAGGAAAGAGACTCTTCATTAGTCCAATAATGTTCTCAGCAATTTTACTTCCTAAAAGAGGGCTATCTCTTCCTAAGTGCATAGCTGGCTCATTTTCAGCAATGAGTGACTGGAAGATTAGGAGAAAACACAGGGCCTTGTCTGGACAACAAAATCCCAGAGAAGCTTGGGTCTGAGTGACTTCCCCAGAAAAAGAAGTAAAAGGAAGAGGAGGATGAAAAGGAAGAGCAGGAAGAAGAAGGAAGAGGATGAGGGGAAGGACGTGAAGGAGGAGAAGGAAGATGAGGAGGAGGAAGAGGAGGAAGAAGAAGAGTAGAAACTAGGTCAGATTAAAACTGAACACTTTCTGAAATGGTGGAACTAGGAAAGATCATGTTGATTGAGGTGGCCCAAAAGCAGAAAGACACATATGGTATACTCACTTATAAGTGGATATTAGCCATATCATATAGGATAAACATACTAAAATCTGTACTCCTTAGTAAGCTAAACTACAAGGAACACCCTATGGAAGATGCTCTATCCTTATTCAGAAGGACAAACACAATAGACATTAGAAGCAGGAGAAGACAGGGAAAAGGATAGAAGCCTACCACAGAGGGCCTCTAAAGACAAAGACGCTACTGATTGAGGTATTGAAGCAGAGGCTGGGACTTATATCCAAACTTTGGGCAGAGTTTAGGGAATCTTATGAAAGAAGGAGTGATAGAAAGACGTGGAGGAGACAGGAGCGCCAAAAGGAGAACAACAGAGCCATTAAAAACTGAGCCCTGGGGCCCCTGAAGAGAATCATACCCCAACTAAGGACAATGCATGGAGAGTATCTAAAACCCAGGCTTAGATGTAGCCCATAGACTCAGTCTCCAAGTGGTTTCCCTAGTAAGAGGAGCAGGGGCTCTCTCTGACATGAACTCAGTGGCAGGCTCTCTGATCACCTCCACATTGGGGTGCAGCCTTGCCAGGCCACAGAGGAAGATAGTGATGAGGCCTGATGAGACCTCATAGGCTAGGGTTAAATAGAAGGGGTGGAAGACCTCCTCTATCAATGGACTAGGGAAGAGGCTTAGAAGGAGAAAAGGGAGGGAGGGAGGGATTTGGAGGAGATGGGGGATAGGCCACAGCCAGGATATAAGTTGAATAAATTGTAATAAATGATAAAATAAAATCCCTGAGCACTTTCTAGTGTAAGGTTTCAAGTAATGTACATCTGAAAGATTCCACATAGCTTTCTTTCCTGAGGTAGCTTATGTCATTATTTCTCCCAAAGACACAAAATATGGTGTGTGTATATAAAGATATATTGGTGGTGATTGTTCAGGTTGTCAATATATTTAGAAAAGTATAGTAAAGTTCTAATTCAGTGAAATACTTTGTAAGAAATATCTACTTATAGACAGAAAAAGTAAAGAAACCATGCACGATCAGTCTAGAAGAAAATAAAGAATAAAAATTCTTTTTGAACATCATTATATCACTGGCATATTAATCTCATTTTAAGTAGCAGCTAAGTCTCCAGCTCTAAAGCATGAGATTGAGCCTGATTATAAAACATTTTTTTTAGTTTTGTCCTTTCTTATATAAAAATTTTAAAAATGAATATCCCTTAACATAATTTATCAAATTAAGACTGAAATCATGTTAAAAGTAGTTGATTATTCATTAACTTGTAAGCATGATTTCATATAATTAAGGAGTATTGTACATTTACCTAACCGTTGTTTTGCTAAACTGAATTTGTTTATTCTAAGACTTTAATGAGTCATTCTAAGTTGCAAAAAATAAACTAGAGGCAGGATTTCTATTGTTCCAGGATGGTAAACTATTATTGCCTTCATGAATAATAATGATTCATAGATCATTGCCCATGTTTCCATCTCAAAATGAGAACTTACAACTATCTATAATCACCAAGATGAGGTATGAACCTATTCAAAGACAACTTTAGAAATAGCTGTCTGTGGGCACAGGGGTCTTTTCTGAGACTGATACTCCAACCAAGGATCATTCATGGAAATATCCTAGAACCCCCGCTCAGATATAGTCCATGGCAGCTCAGTACCCAAGTGGGTACCCTAGTAAGCGGAACAGGGGCCGTCTCTGTCATGAACTCAGTGGCTAGCTCTTTGAAGGCTTCCCTCCAATGGGGGAGCAGCCTTGCCAGGCCACAGAGGAAGAGAATGCAGCCAGTTTTGATGAGACCTGATAAGCTAGGGTCAGATGGAAAAGGAGGAGGACTTCCTTTATCTGTGGACTTGGAGAGGGGCAAAGGAGGAGATGAGGGAGAGAGGGTGGGATTAGGAGAAGATGAAGGAGGGGGCTATAGCTTGGATACAAAGTGAATAAACTGTAATTAATATAAAAATAAAAATTCAATTAAAAAAAGAAAGATATAGCTATCTGGAAGATTGTGTGATTGATGGGTTTCTTGAAAGACAATCTACCATCATTGCAGAGTATTGGTGACAGGTGACCCTGAACTGAGTGCACAGAAGCTGGTAGTCAGTTCCAGTTATAGTTAAGTTGTATAACATGAATATAAAGAATGTTATGTGGCTGTAGCTGCCATTACTTGGCAATAAGCCAAAGAAATTGTAATTTTAAAAAAGTCCTTGTATAATCAACTCCCCTCATCTGCTAAAACTAACCCTAGGGTTACTGAAAGAAATAAAATTTGGAAGATAGATATGTTTCACTATGCACAATTTAGGAAACTAAAATTTCTACATCGTACGATTGATACACCTTCACGATGTCAACTGGCTTCTGTTGAGTTCTGAAGAGGCTGATTGTGTAATTGCGCATTTGGTGGAAGTGATGGTTATAATGAGGATACCTTTACAAATTAAGATTGCTGATGCCCTTGCACATTTCTACTAAAATGAAACATTTTTAACATAAAACATATTAATTGTAGCATACAATCTAAAAGGTCAACACCTGTAGGAAGATCTAATTGTACCTTAAAGGAGATGCTTAATAAACAGAAAGGGGCAGTGAGAACCCCCGCAGAGAAATAAAGTGAATAATGATTTACTAACTTTAAATTTTTTTAATGCCAGTGGGACAGGAGCAACAGCTGCTGAAAGAGACTGGATAGTACTTAAAACTACTGAATTAGATTAACCTACATACTTACAGATGTTTTAACAATAACACGCTAGTCAGTATCTGTGTCATGTTGGAGAAGAGTGTTGCTTATATTTCTACAGTTGACAAAGTCTATGGGTTCCAGCAATATTGATAAAGATCCAGTTTGAATAAGAGAAAGTTCCACATGGGGAAGACATGACTCAATGACAACATGGAAAAGTCATCTCCCTTTTATAAAGACAACTCAGCAAAATGGCTGGAAAAAGACAGCTCGTTCATAAGACTGGCAGACTGGAAAACCTCAATGCTGAAATGGGAATTTTCTGGAGGACAGAGGATCAAGACTGCAATGAAGAAGGATCACTGAATCTCCTAAAGGACATTTGGACCAGTCAGACTAACAACAGATTTGCAAAGTAATCCCTTTATGTGAGGAAATACCTCACCAGTGAGAAACTCCCTACTAGATAATCATTTATGAAATTTGTTTAACCTACACAGAAAGCACAGTCATTTGGCTCCATAATTTTTTACACATATTTTCTTCTGATGTGTTTTCAGCTGGAGTGTTTTATCTAATTTTTCATCTGTTTCATAACTTTATCACAGGATTCTCTTCAACAAGAAGTACTCAATATTATTTTCTCCAAATTAAAAAAAAAAATCACACTTCTGTATGGACTGAACCAGGAGTGTGTCAGGCTGCTATGTACAAATAGTCACAGAAATTAAAATATTTTTTATGATTTTTATTTTTTATATTAATCACAGGTTATGTATTTGTATCCCAGCCATAGCCCCCTCCTTCATTCCCTCCCAATCCCACCCTCCCTCCTTAATCTCCTCCCTGCCCCTTTCCAAGTCCACTGATAGGAGAGGTCCTCCTCCCCTTCCATCTGACCCTAGCTTATCAGGTATCTTCAGGACTGGCTGTAATGTCCACCTCTGTGGCCTATCAAGGTTGCTCCTGCCTCGGGGGGCGGTGTGTCAAAGCGTCAGCCATTGAGTTCATGTAAGAAATAGTCTCTCTTCCCCTTATTTAATATTGAGATAACTTTCCAAACAGCTAGTGACAAGAACTAGAGATTCTGTAAACCCATGAAGATTTTAACAGACTTCCTCAGTTATAATCATGTCTATTAGTCTATTAGGTCTCATCAGGAGTGGCTGCATTATCTTCCTCTGTGGTCTGGTAAGGCTGCTCCCCCATCAGGGTGAGGTGATCAAAGAGCAGGCCAATCAGATTATGTCAGAGGCAGTCCCTGTTCCCAGTACTATGGAACCCTCTTAGACACTGAACTGCCATGGGCTACATCTGTGTAGGGGTTCTAGATTATCTCCCTGCATGGTACTTGGTTGGGACTTATATTTCTTAATCACAGCTCATCATTGAAGGAAGTCTGAGGCAGAAACTCAAGCAGATCAAAATTTGTGGAAATATTTATTACTGGCTTGCTCCAAAATTCATATTCAGCTTCTGTTCCTATACATCCCAGGCCTTTCTTACCAGGGATAAGATGTCCATTTGGGGCTAGGCTTTCTTCTATGAATTTCCAATCAAGACACTGCTTCCTATGTATATGAACCTAGGCCAATCAGATGCAAGAAATTCCTCAATTGAGATTTCTTCTTCTCTTATATGTAAAGTGAGGAAACATAAACCATCACATGTCCAAATACTGTCAACTTTTAAACATAATATTACTTTAAGCTATATAATTTTTCTTTGTCCTGAAAATTTTATGACACTATTATAACACAAAATGCAATGAACATTAAAAATATACCTCAGCCTTTAAAAAAACCATAACTTAAACATAAATTGTCTGTTTAAAAGATAAAGGCTTCTCAAGTATGGGCTACTGCAAAATCCACAAGTAGTGATATACTTTGCTTTACTAAGAAGAAAGAATGAGGACACAGTTACAATCACATCACAACAAAACCAAAATACAACAGAGTAAATAGCTCAGTGGCCAGTGTTTGGTACTCACTCATGGTCGACTGGTCTCCTATGGGCTATGCGCCTCTTCTTTTCGGTACACTGTCTTACAGGATCAACTAGCTCCATTCCAAACCAGCTGCTGTTTTGGATGTTTGTCTCCTATGGACTGAGTCTCCAATGTGATGTGATTCAGACTACAGCTTAGGTTGTATTTTTTACCAGTGGACCCTCCTATCATGTCTCAGGGAACCCCACAGATGTCACGTGATGCAAAGCCACAACTTCTCTCTGCAGAACCTTCAATCCTCAGTTTTCATGTCACTAAAACAAGTACCACGTTTAGGGAGACTCTTACACGTTCCCAAGTTCACATTGGACAGCTTGAGATGCTTCCTTAACCTCACCTAGATCACAGTTTCTGTGTCAGAATTTTCCTTGTGGAAATACATTCAGGAAGATGTTTGACTCAATGATAGCCTTCTTGTATTAGGCTATCACAGCCGATTTTCAGCTCCAGGTAATCACCATCTATTGTGATTAGAACTGTTACTTTCACAGATTTGAATTAAGCCTCAAATAATCACAAGAACACCCTGATAATGTTGCTTTCCCTCTGAAACTCTATAACCTCGGCTTCTGTCTGAATGTCTTTAAGGATGCTTATCTTCCAAATTCTAACAGACTATCCATTAATCTTGGAATAATACTGGAATAGCCAGCTTTTGTTTTTTCATACCAATGCTCCAAAATCTTTCTACAATTATTCTAAAATAATTATGGTCATGTCCATTATAACAATACCAAGTTTTCTAAAACTTTATGCTGTCCTAATTTACTTTACTGTTTCTGTGATAACTATAAAAATTTTAAAGAAGAAATAGTTTATTTAACTTAAAAGTCCTGATAACATCATATCATTGAGGATTCAAGGCAAGAATTCAAGCAGAAACAGAGTCAGGAAACTAGAAACGACATTTTTTATTGGCTTGAAGCAAAACTGTACTTTTGCTGCTTTTCCTAGACAGACCAGGCCAACCTCCACACGGCAAGCACCTTCCACAGAGTGCTGAGAACTCCTCCTTCAAATAGCAGTCCATAAAATAATATCACAGACTAATCTACAGGCCAGTCTGATGTAGGCTTCCTCAATCAAATGTCAGTCTTTCCAAGTGTGTCAAATAAACAACCAAGATTAATCATCCCACTGACTCTACCTATACCAGGTAGTTTTCAATCAGGACAATCTTAAAGAGTAACAAAATTTTCACTTAATAAGACAGATTTCCATAGCAAAAGAACGCAAAGAAAAATGAGCCTTTTTTTTAAATACAAGATGGAGTGTTTAGAGAATAATAATAATAATAATAAAAGACTTTATAAAATATGTGATTTCATAAGTACACATTCAATAAAATAATGTACAGGTGTGAGCTAGTCCACTAGAAATAAACAACTTTCTTCACACAGGAAAAAATCTGTTTCAAGTTTTTAGTAAATTATTTAATTACTATTAAAGCCAGGCATGCTGGTACACATCTGTAATTCTAGAAGTTAAGTAGGCCAAGCCAGTCTGATCTCTGTGATTTTGAAGAAAGCCTGGTCTACATGTTGAGTTCAGGAAAGCCAAACGTACACTGTCTCAAAAAACCAACCAACCAACCAAACAACAACAACAACAAAAGACAAAACCAACCAACTAAACAAACAAACAAACAAACAAACAAACAAAAACAAGTATAGATCCATCTGAGATATAGTAAACTATGTAGAATTTATAAAGCAAGTACTAGAGACTGGTAAATAACATTTGAAAAAATAAATGATATAAGAAAGTATATTATTAAATTTATTTTATGTAGTAGTTGAAGAAGATTAAATACTTTTAAAAGTGACACAGTATTAAGGCAAATAACAAAAATGAAAGCTCTCAGAATGGTATATAATAAGTAGACCTTAAAGTATAAATTTATTAATATTACATTGTATACAAATTTTTGGAAGAAGCTCATAAAATATAATAACAATTATAAAATAGAATTTTTAAGCAGAAAATTAATTGTGCACAAGATGAGAGATTCAAACGATAGCTGTACACAATTTGAACTACAAAGAATTCTCTGCACTATAGGAAGGCAAATGATAAAAATAATGTCGTGTCAGTAAATGTTCTTGCACTTGCAAAGAATTTGTTTTTCTTAGTTGTTTATATGAATATTAATTTCCCACTTATATTTGATGATTATTATTCTTCATAGTAGAAAATAAATTTATAATAATGATGTTCATATACTTTACCTATCACAACTCACTATCATAAACAATGATAACACAACACAGATTTGATTTCGATACTGAAAGATTGTATGTTATGAAATTTTCAAAATAACTCTAAAATAGGAATTTGAGTATATTTTAACAATATGGCTTGATGATTTAACCAAGGCAAAACTAAGTACCAGCATTAGTACAAAGCAATAATTCCCCAAATTGTGAGAGTAGTTTTTTGTTGTTGTTGTTGTTTTTGTTTTTTGCTTTTTATATCCAGATAACATGATTTGCTTGGTTTTCTGAGAAAAATCCATCAAAGTCACTATTACAGATGTGAATTGTTTAAATTATAGAAATTATAAATTTATATAGAAATGTTTGAAATACAGTAAAATTACCTGTTAGTTTTAATTTTGGATTATAATTACATCATTCTCTCTTCACATTCATCTCTATAAAGCCTCATTTATTCCTCCTTGTTATTTTGCGTTCATTGCCTATTTTTTCAGTAATTTGTGTTAGACATATATATTTATGTATTCTTAAATATTTAAATGCCTCATGCTCAGTCTACATAATGCTACTTACCTGTATATGTTTTAAGAACACACTATTGGTACTAGATATACATAAGGCATAGAAAAGATGTTGGTTAGTTAAAACTTCATAATTTTGTTAATTACATGACTCCCAATTTTTTTTCCAGTTTTAAGATTTAGGATTAGTTATAAAATCAAGGCTGAGAGTAGGAAACATATGGAATATAAAAATAAAGTAATACTTCTGAATCAGACATTGACTGTATTAGTCGATGTTTTCTAGAAAACAACTGATATAATCAGTTCTGATTATATATATATATGTGTGTATGTGTGTGTGTGTGTGTTTGTGTGTGTACATACATATGATTTATTGGAGATTAGAGTAGTTACAACCTGTTGTTCAGCTGGTTCAACAATGTCTATCTACCAAAGAAAGTCCAAGAATCTAGTAGGTGTTCAGTCTACCAGTGGATTGTGTTAGCTCCTCTGAAGGACTAGGCTGTTCTGCCAGTAAAGGAATGGACTCATCAGTTAAGAGCAAGAGCAATGATCCTCTCTTCCATCTCTTGTATTCTATTGGTGATGCTTACATTTGTGGTTCCTGATCTTTTCTCTAAGTTCTCCAGCTTCAGGGTTTTCTCTGTTTGTGTTTTCTTTATTGATTCTAATTCTGCTTTCATGCCTTGCACCATTTCCTTCATCTGTTTGAATGTGGATTCCTGTCTCTCTATGATGGCCTCCTTTTTTTTTGTTCATTTCCTGTATATGCCATTAATTGTGCCTCTACTTGTGTCTCTAATAGTTTGTCTATATTTGTCTGTGTTTGTTTGAGAGATTTGTTCATTTCATCTTTATTTGCCTCCACTGGTGTGGCCAATTCTTTGAGAGATTTGTTCATTTCCTCTTTAACTACCTCTATTTGTGTGTCTATTTCTCTGAGAGATTTGTTTGTTTTCTTCTTTATGTGCCTCTAATAACTGGATACGCATAGCTTTAAAGTAATTTTCCTGTGTTTCCGATGAATTGGAGTATCCATTGATTTTGGGGTTTGCTAGTGAAGCGATAATTTGCTGATTTTTGTTGGATGTGTTCTTTCACTGACTTCTGGCCATTTGCTTCTCCATAACCTTCATTGTTCCTAGATTCTGCAGTTCAGACTGGTACTGTCTTTCTCTGGTGTCTGTAGAATTCTTCAGGAAGATGAGAGAGGTCCAGCGGTTTCATTGTGTCCATTGGTGTTTCATCTATAGCTGTGAGAGGAAAGTACACTGCCACAGAAGGACATATGTAGGACCAAATATATCTGGGCACAGGGTTCTTTTCTGTGATTGATACTCAAACCAAGGACCATGCATGGAGATAACCTAGAACCCATGCTCAGATGCAGCTGATGGCAACTCTGCAACAATGTGAGCTTCCCTAGTAAGGGGAACAGGGACTGTCTCTGATGTGAACCCAGTAGCTGGCTCTTTGACCACCCTCCCCCACCCTACCTCCAGTTGGAGGATCAGCCTTGTAAGGACACAGAGGAGGACATTACAGCCATTCCTGATGAGACCTGATAAGTAGGGTCATATGGAAGGGGAGGTGGACCTCTCCTATTGGTAGACTTGGAGAAGGGCAGGGAGGAGATGAAGAAGAGAGGGTGGGATTGGGAGGAAATGAGAGAGGAGGCTACAGCTGGCATGCACAGTGAATAAAATGTGATTAATGTAAAAACTAAAATTTTAATTTTTAAAAAAGAGCAAGAGCAAGAAAGCCAAAAGAGCAAGCTTCTATCTTCTATGTTCTTTGTATAGGCTGCCTGCAGAAGGTGTGGCTCATATTAAAAGTGGGTCTTTCTACTTCAAATGATTTAATTACGAAAAGTAACCTAGAGATGAATCCAGCTGCGTAGATTTTAGCAAATTCCAATGTGGTGAAATTGATCAACAAGAATAGCCATAATGACAGAGCAAATGAATGGTCTATTTTTGAGGAAATTAACAAAAAAGCTTTAGCAAAATCCTTAATAGATGATTGCTGCTGTACTTCTCTTTTTGTTTTAACATTTTGTCTATATTGTTATCAATTTCACTACAGCATAGTTAATATTTGCTTCCTAAACAAAGTGTTTTATTTAACCTTGTATTATATCTAGCAGTAGCACCAGAGAAAACAGTTTAGTATGCATTGTATGATATGGTCTATTTACAAAAATCCTATGCCAAAAATATAAAATATAGTTAATGTTTAATAGATGTGGACATTTAAAAACAGAAAAATAAGTTTCTTCAGGTTAAAGACAAGATGGTAGCATAACCAGGACCTGAGCCCATGTGATTCATGACTCCAACTACAGTTCTAACAATGTATACATACTTTACTTTGAATATCTTTCTTCGTATTTCTTGTTTATCATATTATGATAGAACACAGGAGAGACTTAGTTTTAGCCTTTTAATTTTTGATCCAACTATGTTGACACCTTTTAAATTCTTTCTCTCTTTTACTTACAGAATATTGCTTTTGTCATTATTTCTCATCTTGACTAAGACCTTTTCCCTTTGTTTAACTCATCACATCACCTTCTTAAAATTGATTTCTATTTTCTGAAAGACATTTACTACCTTCTCAAATATTGAATTCACTAGAGTTCTCTTCTTGTTTAAGAATATTATTAAAGTAATAACCAAGTGTGCATAGCTATTGGTATACAATTATATGTCTAAATCATGGCATTGTCCAATACTGGGAGACTCTTAGTCAACTACGCTCCTCACAATTAATTTATTAATATCGGATAGTAAGATCATCCAAACAATTAACAATCTCTACTTTTTCAAATATCTTATTTACTGACCTACACTGTTTAATCTTCACTGAAAAGTTTTCCAGCTTTTCTTGTTGATTTTTTGTTTGTTTCTGCAACGAAATGCTGGCAAAAGCCTCATCTTTGATCTTCTATTCTTTCCTTTCTGTAAAAAGTTTACAGTCTGTGATGTAATGCAATACCAACACTCCAACTTTCACCTTTACAAAGGTGACTTCCAAATCAACTGCAGTTGTAATCTCTCTTAGTATCAAACCTATATTCCCAGCTATTTCCTTAATATTGTATCGTTTCTCCCCATAAATAAAAATCACAATGTGTTAATAAATTAAAGTGCAAGCAAGACTTGTGATTATTTCTTCTTCATACTCATTGAATGTACGGTGATACATGTGTTTGTGTAGATATGTGCATATGGATTCATGTATTTATAAGCACATGTTTATGTGGAGGTCGCATAAATATTGGGCATCCTCCAAGTTTGTTCTCCACATTGTGTGTATGTGTGAGTGTGTGTGTGCTTGCGTGCATGTGCATGTATGTGAGAGAGCCCTAGCCCACAAGAGAAATTCAGAGAATAACATCATATGTAATTGTCTTCCAGCTTGCTGGAGAAAAGTTCTCTTTATTGTCTGTTGATGGTGTACAAATTATGATAGGTGGCGTGTGCATTTCTGGCAATTCGCTTGTCTTGGCCTCCCATCTATCTTCAGGAGAACCGAGATTATGACAAATTCTCCCAAATCTGGTTTAGGAGGTTCCTAGGAATGTAAATTCATATCTCATGTTTTCAAGAGAAGTGCTTTATTCAATAACCATATCTCCATCCTTATTCTTCATTTTTTAATGCTGTTTTTACCTCTCACTAACTTTAAAAGGTTTTCTTTTGTTTCATTTATATTTGTATATAAGTGTTTTGCCTTCAGGCATGTAAGTGCACCATCATGTGTCTGGTGCCTTCAAACTTAGAAAAGGGCACAGGAACACCTGGAACTAGATTTACCATCAGTGTGAGCCATGGGTGAATTGGGAATTAAACCTAAGTTCTCTGTAAGAATAGTAAGTCATTTCAAACCTCAGAGTAATTTCTCCAGATCTCTTAACTTTGAAGTTTTGTTGGTATTATTCAATTTTCTCCATTTTCTGCCTAGTCAGACATATAAGAATAAAACTGCAGCAGATGTGATAGCTTCACTCACTTACTGATTGTCAATAATAGATCTTATTATCAATATATATTTTTATCAATATATATATATATATATTTATTTATCAGTATCTGATAAATATTTTTTCAATATACTTCTAGACTCCAAGGTCAGATTATAGAATACTCCACACTCAGGATCCTATCTATATGCCCACAGCACCGTGTGTGATTCCATTCAAATCACTCTCATTTACTTACAGACAATTAAGTCAACATATTAATGCCAGGTAGTCAGAACTGCAATATAATTTTTGGTGTGGTCCCACAATTCTTTGAAATGTAAGAATCACCATTTTGCTCCACAAGTTGATGTTTTTATGTCATGTGTGTGTGTCCTCATGCTGCCACTTGAGATTTTTTCTTGACCTGCATTTGCCTATCCTTTAAGTCTCACAGATTGAGGATCAGGAGGACACTAAGGAGTTGATATTTTTTTTTATTTGGACCCTCCCTGTGGCCTGCATCTATTACTACTTTCTCACACCAATGCATTGGCAGGCAGTGCTTTACCTACATGTACATAAAATATTTAAGTATCATGTATCTCTATTAGGATTCATTTGACACAGAAACATACTCTGCTTATCCTGAAGGAAATTCACAGAAAATTATGAGTAGAGAAAAAGATCGCAAAACAGAAATAACAGCATGATGCTCTGATTTACCGGAGGCATGCAAGATCAAACACACAATGTGATGTCACTTTCAGTATCGCTTAGGTACCTGCAGGCAGCTAAGAGTTTTGAGCTATAGATGGAAAGCTGGAGAAGATACAGTTGTTTGATTGAGTCTCAGCATATGTTTTGATCCACTCCCCTTTTCTGAGAAGAAGGGCAGGAAAGGGAGAAGAGGGTGAGAGTGTGGAAGAGGGAGGAGAGGAGGTAGGGGGCTGCATATGGGATATAAATTGAATAAATAAATAAACTTATAAAAAGGATATAGTTGTTATGCTTGTAGCATTCACAGTATGATGTAAATAAAAGACACACACAACAGGAATAGATCAACCAATGCAAGGTTAAATGCTCAAATTAAATGCAGCATAAGGACACTGTAGTTTTTTTGTGGCTATGGAGTTCTCCAGAGCTATTTACCTTCCTAGGCAGGTGAGAGTTCTCCTTATGGCTGTAAAATTTCTTAGCCTAGATATTACATTATATCCCTCTCATGTGTTATGATTTATTAATAACAAAAACCTATCCTTCAGGAAACTTTGACACCTGCATAAACAACCTGACTCTGTTTCATATTTATAGATGCAAGGTTGCAAGTTTAGATAGAGCAGCATGAGAAGTGGTTATTTTATCTTTTCAGTTAAATTTAATTATACATATCCTCACCTCTCAAAATGTTATTTATTTGGCTTCCTTGGGTACAATGGTGTTTCAGAAGACAATATATCAAATGGTTGTATATCCTCTAACTACTCCTTTCTGATTTAGTTACAGACTGCCACAGACTGTAATGCTACTGCTGGATAACAAGACACAGTTCTTGCCCATTAGTAACAAAAACAATTACTCAAAGACAGCGACCTTGTCTCCTTTCTGCCTCTATTCTTTTATCCAAATTAGAGTTCTGCTTCCATGAGAAGCTATTGCTTTCAAATTTTCCAGCTGGTTGTATTGCCCAGTGATTCATTTAATTTCTGAAGTTAAATGGGTTTGATTCCACCATATTTGTAATTTATGTAATTCTTAAGGATTCAAGTTATTTCAAGGTTGGAAGAATTCGCTTTATATATTTCGAAAAAGGAATCAAGCTGTTATGCTCTGAAATCTAAGTGTGAGAGAACTCTCTTGCTGTTTGCTTTGGCACTGCCTGTCTCCCTTGCGATTGCCAAATATTGAGGTTTTGATATTTGATTCTACCATAAGATCTTGATCTGACAATAAAGCCATATCAAAGATAGCCAGCTTTTCATTGAGGTTTTGAGAAAACAGCATTTCTTTTATCCTCCGCGTGGCTGTTTTCCATTATCATGCAGGCTCTTACTTTGTACATACATGAATGCCACTGGCTAAGAATTATTTCATATCTCCTACTAACAGTTGTGTGAGGAAAGTTACACTATGCCAAACTATAGCCGATGACTGAGGGAGCAGACATAGGAACAAGTGAAATGTTAAACATTAATTATTATTTTGGCACTCACCTTTTCCAACAAATGTGTCATGCTCAGGTGTATAAGTCTCTCTGTGTGTTAATGTGTGTGGGAATTCATCTGTGTGTAAATGCACATTTATTTGTGCATGGGCTTTGTTGCTGCCAGATGACTTCCTTACCTATCATTTCTCAGGAAGAGCATTCTTCTCATTTTGTGATGTAGGGTCACTCAGTAGCCACACACTCACCTATTAGGCCTGGGTTGGCTGGACAGTGATTCCCCAAGATTCTTCCTGTCTCCCCAGCTTCAGAACTGGAATTACAATTATGCGATGCCAATACTATCTTGTTTTCAACATAATGTTTTTACTAATTGTTTGGGAATTTCACATCATGTGCCCAATCACACTCACTTCCCAGTACTCTCAGCCCCCCTATCCAACCCTTGAGATCTCACCACACAAAAAAACAAAAAAGAAAAAAAGAAAACAAAACACTTCAGTTTGTGTTGTCCATATAGTCATGGGAGCATGCTCGAAAGCCCAGTGGCCAGCCCTTAAAGAAAACTGAGGTCTTTGATCCACCGGAGAGTAGTTTTGTGTGAGGTGACGATGGATCTATTTGCATTTTTCTACATGTAGAATTCCAGTTATACCAGCACCATTTTTTTACTTGGTTATTTTTTTATTTTTCTTTTTAAATATTAGTTACAGTTTATTAACTTTGTATTCCAGCTGTATCCCACTCCCTCATTCCCTCCCAATTCCACCCTCCCTCCCTCACTTCCTCCCTGCCCCTTTCCAAGTCCACTGATAGGGGAGGTCCTCCTTCCCTTTCATCTGACCCTGGTTTATCAGATATCTTCAGGACTGGCTGAAAAGTCCTCCTCTGTGGCCTAATAGGGCTGCTTCTCCCTCAGGTTTTGCGGGGAGTGTCAAAGAGCCAACCATTGAGTTCATGTCAGAAATAGTCCCTGTTCCCCTTACTAGGGTACCCACTTGGATACTGAGCTACCATGGGCTACATCTGAGCAGACGTTCTAGCTTATAACCCTACATGGTCCTTGGTTGGAGAAACAGACTCAAAAAAGACCCTTGTGCCCAGATATATTTGGTCCTTGTGGAGCTCCTGTCCTCTCCAGGTCATATTTACTACCCTTTCTTTCTTATAATTCCCTGCACTCTGCTGAAGGTTTGGTTATGAGTCTTAGTATCTGCTTTGATACACTGCTAGGTAGAATCTTTCAGAGGCCCTCTGTGATAGGCTCCTGTCCTGTTGCTTGTTTTCTCCTACGTCCATCCAATGTCCATCCCATTTGTCCTTCTAAGTGTGGATTGATCATCTTACCCAGAGCCTCTTTCTTGTTTATCTTCTTTAGGTGTATAGATTTCAGTATGTTTATCCTATTTTACAGGTCTTATAAGTGAGATATATCATGTGTGTCTTTCTGCTTTTGGGATACCTCACCCAGGATGATCTTTTCAAGGTCCCACCATATGCCTGCAAATTTCATGATTTCCTTTTATTTTAATTGCTCAGTAGTATTCCATTGTGTAAAAGTATCAAAATTTCTGTATCCATTCCTCAACTGAGGGACATCTGGGTTGTTTCCAGGTTCTGGTAGTTATAAATAAAGCTGCTACAAACATGATTGAGCAAATGTCCTTTTTGTATACTTGAGCATATTTTGGATATATGCCTAGGAGTGGTATAGCTAGGTCTGGAGGAAGCACTTTTCCTAATTGTCTAAGAAAATGCCAGATTGATTTCCAAAGTAGTTGTACCAATTTACATTCCCACCAGCAGTGGAGGAGTGTTCCCCTTTCGCCACAACCTCTCCAGCATGTGTTGTCACTTGAGTTTTTGATCTTAGCCATTCTGATGGGTGTCAGTTGAAATCTCAGGGTTGTTTTGATTTGCATCTCTCTGATGGCTAAGGATGTTGAGCATTTCTTTAAGACATTCTGTATTCTACTACTAATAATTATCTGTTTAGCTCTGTACCTCATTTTTTAATCAGATTGCTTGATTCATTGCTTTTTAACTTCTTTAGTTCTTTCTATATTCTGGATATCAAACCTCTGTCAGATATAGGTTTGGTGAAAATCCTTTCCCAGTCTGTAGGCTGTCATTTTCTTCTGGCAACAGTATCTTTGCCTTTACAGAAGCTTTTCAGTTTCATGAGGTCCCATTTATTTATTGTTGATGTTAGAGCCTGTGCTGTTGGTGTTTTGTTCAGGAAGTTGTCACCTGTGCCAATGAGTTCCAGGCTCTTCCCCACTTTTTCTTCTAACTGATTTAGTGTGTCTGGTTTTATATTGAGGTCTTTGATCCACTTGGACTTTAGTTTTGTACAGGGTGATAAATATGGATCTATATTCATTTTTCTGCATGTAGATATCCAGTTGGTCCAGCACCATTTGTTGAAGATGGTGTCTTTTTTCATTCTATGTCTTCTTTGTCAAGAATCAAGTATCCATAGGTCTGTGGGTTTGTTTATGGGTTTTCTGTTCGGTTCCATTGATCCACTATTCTGTTTCTATGCCAATACCATGCAGTTTTTATTACTATTGCTGTGTAGGACAGCTTGAGATCGGGGATGGAGATACCTCCAGATGACCTGTTGTTGTACAGGATCGTTTTGGAAATTCTGGTTTTTTTGTTTGTTTCTTTGTTTTTCCATATGAAGTTGATAATTTTTCTCTCAAGGTCTATAAAGAATTGTGTTGGTATTTTAATGAGAATTGCATTGAATCTGTAGATTTTTGGCAGAATAGCCATTTTCAGTGTTAGTCCTACTGTTCCTAGAGCAAGGGAGATCTTTCCATCTTCTGATATCTTCTTTGATTTCTTTCTTCAGAGACTCAAAGTTTTTCTCAAACAGGTCTTTCACTTGCTTGGTTAGAGTCACACCAAGGTACTTCATGTTATTAGTGGCTATTGTGAAGCTTGTTGTTTCCCTGATTTCTTTCTTGGCCCTTTTGTCTTTGGAGTACAGGAGGCCTTCTGATTTTTTTAAGTTAATTTTGTATCCAGCCACTTTGCTGAAGGTGTTCATCAGTTGAAGGAGTTCTCGGGTTGAATTTTTGGGTTTGTTCCTGTATACTATCATATCATCCATGAAATGGAAACACCATTTTTTTGATTATTCTATCTTTTTTTTTTCCATTGTATGGTCAAAAATCAAGTATCTGTAGGTGTGTGGGTTTCTTTCTAGGTATTATATTTTATTTCATTGATCCACCAGTCTGTTTCTATGCCAGTACCATGCAGTTTTTGTTATTGTTGCTCTGTCGTACTGCTTGAGATCAAAGATGGTGACACCTCCAGAAGATCTTTTATTGTACAGTATTGTTTTAGCTATTCTGGGTTTTTTGATTTTCCATATGAAATTGTGAATTATTCTTTCAAGATCTGTAAAGAATTTGTTGGTATTTTGAATGGAATTGCATTGACTCTGTAGATTGCTTTTGGTAGGATGGTAGGATGACGATTTTCACTATGCTAATACTACAGAGCCAAAAACATGGTAGATCTTTCCATCTTCTGATTCCTTCTTCAAATTCTTTTTTCAAAGACTTGAAGTTTTTTTCACTTGTTTGGTTAGAGTTACACCAAGGTACTTCTTTTTTTTTAAATTTTTTTTAACTTTTATTAATTACACTTTATTCCTTTTGTATCCCCCCATAAGCCCCTCCCTCCTCCCCTCCCGGTCCCCCCTCCCCCCCTTTTCTGCATGCATGCCCCTCCCCAAGACACCAAGGTACTTTATGTCATTTGTGACTATTGTAAAAGGTGTTGTTTTCCAAATTTCTTTCTCAGCCCCTTCATCTTTTGTATACACATTTTTTTTTTAGTTTATTTTGTATCATGCCACTTTGCTGAAGGTGTTTTTCAGATGAAGGAGTTTCCTGATGTTGGATATACATAGAGTATAATTTTGATATTGAGTGGAGGGTTTTTTTTTAACCCCCTGAGAAGTGCATATTAATGGAAGCTCATTTTTTTTGACTTTTATTATTATTATTTATTACAATTTATTTAATTTGTATCCTGACTGTAGTCCCCTCCCTCTTCTCCTCCCAATCCACCCTCCCTTCTTCTTCTCCCCCCTATTCCTTTTCTCTAGTCCACTGATAGGGGAGGTCCTCTTCCCCTTCTATTTGACCCTAGTCTATCAGGTCTCATCAGGACTGGTTACATTGTTTTCCTCTGTAGACTGGCAAGGCTGTATCTCCCAGGGGGAAATCTCAGATTTTTAAGTGAAGGAGATGAGAGAGGCAACTGGAAACAGTGGTTATACTCTCGAAGAACCATTGAACAACTAGTTTTCCGCTTATCTACTGGGCAAGAGAAGCTTGGTATTCAGTGTTTTCAAGAGAAAAACCTTCGGCTTTGGAAATTTCAGGTTTTCTAACTGTAATTCTGCAACTATAAGCTAGTTTTCTACTTAAACATTAATTATACAAATACCATATGTTTACAAAATGTTTTCTGCAGCTGCCTCATAGTGTTCGGGGAATATTGTGTTTCTCTGCTGCTCTGGTAAAAGGCTGTTTCTTTAGCTAAAAGAGAAGAGCATCTAGGCAAACCTCATCCCAAGGGGAACTTGAGGGCTGCTCCTAAGAGCTCGGTAGCATTGCCATTGTCCATTTGTTTTTAACAATAGAATGCTTAAGAGCATGCTCCATATACAGACTGACTTTGATCATAATCATTATGATCAGTCTTGGCTCTAAGAGCTGTGTGACCTATGCCAAGTCATACATTTTGTTTAACTTACTCACATGTAGTGGGTTGAATGAAAACAACCCTCATAGGCTCATATGCTTGAATGAGGCGAGACCATATAGAATGATAAGGAGGTGTGGCCGTATTGAAGATGTGTGTCACTGAGGACAGTTTTGAAGTTCCAAAAGCCCGTACCATTCCGACTTAGCTCTTTTTCTCTGTCTCCAAATTGAAGATCAGTGTGTGTATGCTTTAGCTATTTCTGCATCAACACGCTTGCCTGTCATTTGACATGCTTCCTCACACGAGGGTCATAGATTCTAACCCTCTGAAACCATGACCATGCAAATTAAATTCTTTCTTTTATAATTCGTCTTGCTCATGTATTTCTGTCAAGGCAATAGAAAAAAAATAACTAAGACATCACCCATTTTTGAAAACATATTAATTGTTCTAGTTTTGTAAAATTGAGTATTGGGTGAAGTAAATACTAGATAGAAATGTCAACATCCATGATTAAAAACTTCCACTCATTCTTTTTTAAGTTGTAAAATTTAGCCAAGTTACTTAGCACTTTAATATTCAATTTCTGCAGATTTACTGAAAAATACTGAAATAAGAGCTTCTGGTTAGGTATGAGGGAGATTCAAGGGGTAGGGTATTTGCCGAATTGATTCAGACCTTATGTTTACTCTTTCCCCTTTAAGAAATAAAGATCCACCTCTGCTCAGATGTAGCCTGTGGTAGCTCAGTAACCAATTGGTTTTCCAAAGTGAGGGGAACAAGGACTATTTCTAACAGGAACTCAATGACTGGCTCTTTGGTCTCCCCACCCCCCAAGGGAGGAGCAGTCCTGTTAGGCCACAGAGGAGGGCTTTGCAGCCAGTCCTGAAGATACCTGATAAAACAGGATCAGATGAATGGGGAGGAGGTCCCCCCATCAGTGGACTTGGAAAGGGGCACGGTGGAGATGAGGGAGGGAGGGAGGGACTGGGAAGGAATGAGGGATCGGGACATGGCAGGGATACAGAGTTAATAAAATGTAACTGATAAGAAAAAAATAAAATTAAAAAAAAAAAGAAATAAAGTTCCCCCTTTAAGACATAGCTGATAGGCAGCTCAGTCTCCATGTGAGGTTCATAGTAAGGGAAGGGGGACTGTCTCCTACATGGACTCTGTTGCCTGATCTTTGATCACTTGCCCTTGGTGTCCAAGTGGCCTTGACAGGCCACAGAGCAAAAGAATGCAAGTAGTCCTAATGAGACTTGATAGTCTGGGGTCAGAGGATAGGAGAGGAGGACTCCCTGTTTTCGAAGAATTAGGGGAGGAGAATAGGGGGCAAGAGGGAGGGAGGGTGGAGCTGGTAGGAGACCCGGGAGGGTGGCTACAATTGGTATGTAGAGTGAATAAATTAGATGAAAAAAAAAAGAAAGAAAGCACAAACCAATAAAAAAACGAGGATTAAAAAAAGATTCTGAGGATAAATAAATAAATAACTAAAAGCTTGTAACTCAGTTGGCAAATTGCTTGCCTGGTGTGGAAAAGGCCCTGGGTTTGATCTCTAGAACTATATACATAGTGATGCCTGCTTTTGTCTTGCATGTGAGAGGTGAAAACAGACATAAAAGGTAATGGCCATCTTTTGTTCTCATAAGGAGTGTGAGGCTAAGCTGGGGTTCATGAGACCTTTCTCAAAATATGAGTAAATACAACTATAGAAAATTAAGAAATGCTGAGAATGAAAGAAATCACCCTTCCTAGGGAAGAACACAGCCGTTGATTATGCAACATTGTTGGACCAACACTGGTTGGTCTCATGCTGATTACTAAGCCCCTGTGTAAACCTGAAACCTGACTAAGTCATTGTGACTGACTGGCTAACTAAACAGCCAATACCTGGGCAAGGTAGAATGGGGTAGATTTGGTAAGGTTCCCAGGCTTTAAAGAAGCACAGGAGGAATCATGGAAAAGACTAGAAGAGAGGAGGACGGAGGAATACCTGGTGGATGAGCCTGAAGAAGAAACCACATGGGGCTGGGAGAAAGAACTCCAATAATGGTGTGAAAAGTCCCAGATGAAGTATAAAAGCAAGTGTTTATATGATTATGGATAGAAGATAGGATGGTTAAAGAGGATGGTACTGGAAGGGGACTGGGAGATGGATGATGAGGGGATAGAGACAGTGTAGGTGGGGATATCTGCCCAGCCCAAGGCAAATAAGGCAATTATAAAATATAGCTGATGCCTGTGTCTTATTATTTGTGATTAGATAATACTGTCATGATAATCCTAGGGTTAATAACATACATTTTTTATTTACTACAATACAACACCAAGGGTCCATCCCTGAAAGCATGCATATGAGTAATATTATATACCGAACAGGTTGTATTTATGTAGTTAACAATATATATGTGCATATACTTATATGTACATAGCTACAATTAATGGAAAAGAGGCCATGAGATTGAAAGCAAGCAAGTGGGGGTAGGTAGGAGCATTTAGAAGAATAAAAGGTAGAGGGAAAATGATGTAATTACATTATAATATCAAAACTATAAAATAATTTTAAAAAAACGATAAAGGAAAAAATAGATATAAGCACCCATTCATTGGGTTATTAAAATGTAATAACATATAGAAAAATATTGATGAACATTAAAACTGAATTTTCAGACAAAACCTGAACATGACAAGATCCAAAACCTAAAATTTGAGTATGTGTAATGGTGTATTCCTGTAATACCAGCACCAAGGAGGTTAAAACAAGAGAGTCATCAGTTTGAGGTAGCCATAACTATGTAGGAAATTGCAGGCTAGCATAAGCTATGTAGAAAGATCCTGCCTCAAAATGACAACAAAAAAATTGTAATTACAATAAAAATAATGAAAGATAAACAGCAAAATAATCATCCTGTCAATCATTTGAACAAGCTATAAATTTGGGGATTTAAATATCCAGAGATGCTGGAGAAGGGAATGCAGAAAATCAATCAGAAGATAAAGCTTTAACTACAGATTTTGTAAGTAGTCAATGCCTGCTGCTGGAACCCTCCTTTTTCTAGATGAGCACAGTGAAATCTGGCTCTGACTTTATTAGTCTGAGATGCGACCTGGAATCTGATTCCAGCTTAATTACTTCAAGCTATGACCAGAGCATCAAGATTTTTAGATGTCCTTAGAGACTGTAATGACAGCCAGTTTAGGAAGCCATTTCTGATAAACAGTCTACTGTTTTTCATTGTCATACTCTGAATTTGGGACACAGTGTTTTAAAGTCAGTTATAAAAAATGGGATATGAAGTTTCAATCGTTTCTAAATTATTTATGTCTTCCATTTTCCTAGTATCATCAATAAACATAAATCCTGAGTGATGAGATATGTTTATGTGCTTTATTCAAATTGGCACAGAGGACTGCAAAATAATAGGGTTGCTCTAAGATAGACTTACTAGTTAATTAAAATTCCTAAGTCACTGAAATAACTTCCAATAATATCACATAGTATCACTTTCATAATCTCCTATACATTAAGGTCAGGCATGTATTTCATCAACTTGCTTCAGCCACATACCAAGGTATTTATGTTCTTTTTAATGACTACCCTTAGCTGTTTTGATTTTCTTATGTTCTGGAACTGTGGCCTTAGTACATGACCCTGTCCTTAAATAATTGATACTGAACCATGTAATCTTTGCCTAAAACATTTACACCAGGTCATTCTGAAAATTGTATTAAGGTGAAAGTGAAAGGTACAATAGAATGAATAGAAAAATAAGGTATAGATATTAACAAAATACTTAAAATAGTTAGACTTTATAATATGCCTATTTGTGTGCATAAATATGTGTGCATATTTGTGTAAATGTGGGGACAGAACATTCTCACTTTTAATTTTTATTAAAACTCATTTAGAGAGGAAAATATATTTCAGGCATTGAGAGTCACAGAAAATTTTACTTCTTATTGAGGAATATTAACGTTTTTCCACTTAGGTTATACTCTGAGAAACACATTTTTTTCTAAAATAGCTTGAGGTAGCTGATTTGAAGAGAGCAATAGTCCTCCTGAGATATCCATAGCCATATCTAAAATCATGGCTGACAACTCTTATAAGACACAGGCAGGATTAAAGCCATAGATAGGCACCAGGTTGTTAATCAGCTTATCTTAAGATGACCAGGTTATCTTTGATTTGGGAGCATGTCTTTATCAGAAGAGCATATCCATAGGGCCTTTATAAAGTGAAGGAGCAATGCAAAGAAATCAAAGGTATCAGGAGAAAGACACAGTTAACATTTATTGGCTTATAGATGGAACCAGTCGTCTACAGAAGAATGAAGTGATTAAGGAAACCAAACAAAGGAATTAATTTCTCATTCTTTTCAGGCAAGAGTCCAGCATCGACACCATTACTGGCATCCAGTGATGCCCTTTTAACATTACTGATACTGAGGTCCTGAAAGCTTAGATCATGAACTTGTGATTGTTTCAGCCATGAAGCTTGTTCCAACCAATTACCACAGTAGTATGAAACTACTATAGCAAAACAGAGAAAAATGGGGAATGTAAAATAAATTAGAAATACATAACAAATTCTGCATAGAAGGAAATAAAAGCGAAATGGTAAAAGAGCATCAAGATCAAGATTATAAGAAAATTACCAACCTAAGTGTTCTAGAAATAACAAAAAGAAAGAAATATATTCAGCTACAAAACTGTAATTCCTGAAAGGTAAAAGCAAAAAGATAATCATGCCAAAAAATGTTATACTGTAAAACTGTCACAATATACTTTTCTCTTACAATGTGATTGCAAGTGTGGCGGTTCCACTGGAAACTGTGTAATACCAGCATCCAGACCAATGCTTCCTTCTATTTAATTCTGCTTGAAGCATTATTGAAAAAAAAATATTTGTGATTTCTATTAGGAAATCTAAAAGTTATTGGATATTTGCTAGTAACATTTATTTTCCTATAGACCTAGTTTTCTATTATGAATTTATATTAAAGATGTGATACAGTTAATTAGTAATATGGATGCCTAGAAGTCAGGAAGGCAGTTTCCAGGAGGCATCAGAGAAATCATTGTAGCATAAACAGAACATTTGTTGAGGCACGACTTAATGAAAGAAACGAACAGGATAGAGAATGATATTTCAGAAAGGGAGCAAAATGTGAACAAAAGTAGAAGCCGAATGTGTGTTACTGGAAAATCACGTATAACGAAGGAGGGGAAGGGAGACATGTAAAATTAGATGAGGCAAAAGGCTATGGAGGCACACCTACGGAACACAAAGACAAGGTTTCTGAAAATGATTCTGTTAATACAGGGGTGAGAAAATTAAAGGAAAATAGTAAATTCTTCAATTTCTGGCCTTAAGCAGACTAGCCTAGCACTTTTATTAGAGATGATAATTTAGAATTGAGGAATGCTGGAAGTGGGAAGACCCTGAACAACTTTTCAGAATCAGCTATCATAATAATAATAATAATAAATCTTAGCTAGTACAAAAGCAGAGGAAATAAGTAGAAGATTTGAGGAATGTTATGGAAATACTAAATTTTAAGGCCAGAATTATAATTCAGTTTAGAAACTGAATTGTAACAATTATAAACAATACTTATGAGCTTATAGAGAGCGTCTGCATTCACATGTATGCAGAAATGTGTATAAATAAAATAAATCTTTAAATATAAATTTTCAATTAATTAAGTTCAGCCATGTACAACAGTTGAACAATATTTTATATCATTAAACTATAAGCTCATTGATTCTTACATGGAAATAGCATCATACATCACTTTTTGCAAAATTACACCACACACACACTGATTTATATGTCTAGAAAGTATTTCTTGAATTCATTGCATTCCACTCACAATGATGAGCCTAAGGATACTATAAATGTGAGTTGATATATAACAATTTTATCCTTAGGAAGGAGCCTTCTAGTTATTTATGCTGGTGGATAATAGCTTTGTGTAGAGCAGGACAAAGCTTGCTTGTGTGTGTGTGTGTGTGTGTATTTCACTATGTTTAATAATAGTTTCTCTTTGGTACTTCTTTTATTTTCTTTAGTATTTAAATTTAATTGCATCATTTTCTTTTTCCAGATCTTTTTTTTCCAAATCCTTCCTTTTTCTTGTTTAAATTGATGACCTCTTTTATTTTTCGTCAATTGCCATTATTTGCATAAAATAATGATTACTTTTGTGAATACCAATGGAGCAAGGACATGTTTTCAGTAATGCTCTACTGAATAAAATCAATACCACTGTTATGGATGTATATTTTTTTACTACTCAATCAGTTTCTTAGTGAAATTAGAGCAGTCTTTTGTGATGGACATACTTATGCCTAATTTTTGTATATTTATTGTTGACTTTTTATTTTTTTAGCTTATGATATAACTATATTTCTCCCTCTCCCCAAACCTTCCTATATACCTATCTTTTTCTCTTTCAGATTCACACGGTCTTAAAACTTAAGTTTTGGTTCACACATAAATGTGCATGTATAAATAAATATATATGTTCCTAAATATAGTATGCTCGGTCTGTATAATGTTATGTCTGTTTTTAGGGACTACCATTTCATATTGAAAAACCATTTGGCATTCTCTCCCTTGGAGAAGAATATTTCTCATGCTATCCTCATTCCTTAGTTTCCTATTCAGACATGTGTCACTTTCACTTATGGCCAGTGCTTGTGTCTTGCATGAATGTTGTTTGCATGATGTTGCATGGGTGAGGGTTGACTGTGTGAGTCTCCATGTATAACTTGAACATGGAAGAGCCTATTGTTTCTCTATGAAGTTTTAAGCCTCCATAACCCAGTAAACTCAAGCACCATAAGTATAGCAAAACCTTCTTTTGTTTAAATATTACCAGTTGTCATGTGGTTCCTCTTCCTTTTCAAGAAGCTCTTTTCTCCATAAATTAATGAAATGAAGGACTTTGGCACTCAATACATTGTCTCTGTAGTAGAAATGTTGTGGTATTTATTCTGTATCCCGAAGGGCATAAATATGATTTACATTTCCAGATGAAGCTGTAGGTGGTGTATAGACTCTTTACTCCACCTGCGTTTGAGAAGACATGGTTTTAGTAAAGATGAATGATGGTTACATGACTCATCCATGTTATAATTCACTTATAATGTATTCAATAGTATAAAAGTTGCTTAAAAGAGAAATTTCTTTATAGTTTGAATAATTATATTATTTAACCTGTGAAAATGTAATCTAAGAGAAAATGAGTATATTTTATGTTTAATTAAATTAGTTTAAATGTGTATATTTATATTCTCATCTTCAAGATCACATAGAAAGCTCAAACTTTGGGTTCTGTTTAAAATGTGCATAATGAGAACCACTAATTTATTTATATAAACAACCACCTACCTTATCAGTACAGTTAAAAATTAGAGCAAAAGAAAATATTTTTTGATTCACCACAGTTTAATGATTAAAATATTGGTCTTTATTCTAAAGATACTTTATCTAAGGAGTAAACAAAGATGACTGCATGTTTTGAATAAATAATTATATTTCACAAGTTTGCAGCTTTTGAATGGTTAAATCAAGGTGATTTCAAGAGATAAAAACTTAAAATTAAATATCAAATCAAAAGTCATAATTGTGCTTCATTGCATAGGATCTGAAAAATAGCAAAATCCAGGTGCCAAGGTATGCTAACAAGTAACTTCAAATGCTATATGTCAATCATAATGTTAATTTTAAAAAAATACTTTTTTTTCTATGAGCTGACATATCTCATTCATTAAATCAAAATATTCTAACACTGGTTATAATAATAGTAACTTTGGAAATGTGTACACAGTCTTTTAATCTTCATGTAAACATATGGAATTTAATAAATTATTTTAAATATTAACAGATGATATGCTCTTCTATGTTTGTTTAGATATAAGATTTAAGTTCTTATAAACTGCTATCTAGACAGCTCCTTCACAACTAAACCATGTTTATATATTCAACAACAAGATCCTTTCTATTGCCTGAGACTGGAAACATGAAAACAATAAATGAGTAGTTAACAAATAATGTCAATGAAATAGACAAATCTATTTTTCATAACCATGAATGATATTATTTAAATATATTATGTATAGCAAAATATGTAATAGATTTATCTATGTGTATATACATATGTCATGGAAGAATTACACATATGTTTGATTGTATATTTACATGTCAACATTTGAATCAAGTTAAGTAGCTTTTCTTAGTATCAAAGTTCTTGCAGTATGTTAAATAACTCTTGTATTTAAGAGAAAATATAGAATATATTGCCTCAAACTTGTTTTAGGTATTTTTGAAGTGTTTACTTTCACAAGTGGTTAATAATGTAAACAAAATAGAAAATATAGTGTAATTAGGTAAAATGCCTTCTTTCCTATGTTTTACTGGAAAGCATTTCCTAGACTCCATATTTGAAATTATAGAAGACACCTGAACTTAACCCTGACCCCACTTAACTGCTGAGATCTTGCAAATCTACTACAATATGAAATACCTCAATATCACAGTACTAGAAAAACAAAAGAATTGGAGTAATTTTATAATTTCATATGGCAAGCTCTCTATATAACTTAGCAGTGCTTTAATATTAAAGTTTTTAATTTATGTATTCTACACTTTTGTTTCTCTTCTGCCTTCAACTCAATCGAATATTTCTATGTAGCAGAAATGTCTTTTTTCTATATGTCTCATTGAAAGTGAGTTAATCTCAAGCCACATATCCTTATAGAATTTATATGTAGCTCACTATCTGCCAAAAAGAGATGATGAGCATGCGCAATTTTCTCAGGTGCTCATTTAGCCTTAACGGATCCAAACTATGCACAGCTCCTACTGTAGTTCCCCTATCTAGCCATATTTCCTCAGTAAGTGGCTTCACTGAGGTCACAAATGTCTTTCATTTTCTTTCTAATTGTATTTGATCACATCTGTATGTCTTTCAGAAAATTTCCTTTTATTGGTACTCAAAATCATCTCTCACCCATCAGTCTGTCAAGATACAACTAACTATGGATTTGAGGAGTCCAAAGGCCAGAGATAACTAAGCAAATACTACCTAGTTAGATACTATCTAATAGTTTCCTGGACTGTGTATGGCAGGGGTTGGGGGATTGTTCTACCATTTATTTGAATTCTAGTCTCTAGTCATACCAATTCTTTACCTAATATTTTACTTCATATTGTCTTTAATTTTCCCATTTTCATATGCCATTGCCTTTGACAAAATTACCAACTACATCACTCCCAATTCAAACTCTGAGATATGGAGTTTAGTCATCTGTGAAAACAATGAGCATTTTGTATTCTAGCCACATCTTACTTCATGTTAACTTACCACTGGTATTCGTTTTGAATTACTTATTTATTCATTTATTTATTTACTTTATTAGTGAAAATTTCCCACACTTCAATGGCTTATGGATATGAATATCATTAGTTTAATAAGGGTTCAGTAACATATGAGCCCCAGATATAGAAGGAACCCAATCTCAGATTCATGTTTAAGGTGCCAGTACATCCTAACACATAGATCACCTGCTTCCCTCGTAAAGAGATCACTCTTTTATGCACTGTTGTCTTTCTCTCTCCAGGGACTGATGCTGTGTTTGCAATACAGGGGCTGTGGTGCCACATCTGTCCTTTAGACATTGCGTGGTATTTAACTGCAGGTCAGTTTGTACAATCTCTGTTTTTTACCATAAGAACAAGACAAAAACATTCCCGAAGAAAACATAGTCACCCTTCTCTAGGCTCTGCTCCCTAAAAGGCAGATTTGTGCTTTGGTTCTATGTCCAACCCCTGATCCATTTTTTTTTGAAAGTATATTGTTTGATCCGTTCATAAAGAAATGCCCATACTCACTAGAGCAGTGCATGTACTAAAATTAAAACCACACCAAGAAGATTAGTATGGCCTTTGAAAATTCTGACATGAAAATTACCAAAGAATCGCAGATAAATAGAGAGAGAGAGTGCGCGTGCTTGAGAGAGAGAAAGTTCCAGACCAACTGTAGTACACATTGAATTTGTACTTAGCTTATCACCCACAAAAATAACATATAGTGAGCAAATTTCTATGATCCTCATCCAGTCAGCGCAGATACAAATGGCATATGCCTTTTGCAGTAGTTCCCCAATCTTGGAATGTTTCCTCATTAAATGGCTTCACTGAAGTCACAGATGTAATTCTTTATAACTGTCACAACTGTCTTGTGTGAGCTTCTTTATCATTTTCACAACTATCAAGAGAATTTATTCCTTAAGTGCTACACTCTCTAATTACTCTAGAAATTTAAGATTGTTCTTTCTAAACCTAGGTGTTTTGAGAACCATGCACCCTGGTTACAGTCTATGGTTTAAATGAACTCAGAAAGTGTTCCAAAAATTTCTACAATTTATAGAGAAAGTTTATTTTTTTTCTAAGAGAAATCATTCATTATCAGTGTGTGATAAAATAAATTTATCTCCATGAATAGTCCTTGGTTGGAGTATGAGTCTCTGGGAAGTTCCTTGTGTTCAAATTTTCTTGTTCTGTTGCTCTCCTTGTGGAGTTCCTGTCCTCTCTAGCTCTTACTATTTCCCACTTCTTATATAAAATTCCATTCACTCTGCCTGACAGTTGGCCATCAGGCTCAGCATCTGCTTTGATAGTCGGCAGGGCAGAGGCTTTCAGAGGCCCTCTGTAGCAGGTTCCTAGGTTGTTTCCTGTTTTCTTTCTCTGGTTTTCAGAAGCCCTCTGTAGCAGGTTCCTAGGTTGTTTCCTATTTTCTTCTTCAGTTCAGTGTACAAGTGGGTTACATGGTAATGGGAAGAGGGACTGCCTCTGACATAATCTGATTGGCTTGCTCTTTGATCACCTCCCGCTGAGGGGGGAGCAGTGTTACCAGGCCACAGAAGAGGACAATGCAGCCAATTTTTTTTTTAATTTTATTTTTTTCTTATCAGTTACATTTTATTAACTCTGTATGCCAGGCGTGTCCCAATCCCTCATTCCCTCCCAGTCCCTGCCTCCCTCCCTCATCTCCACCGTGCCCCTTTCCAAGTCCACTGATAGGGGGGACCTCCTCCCCATTCATCTGATCCTGTTTTATCAGGTATCTTCAGGACTGGCTGCAAAGCCCTCCTCTGTGGCCTAACAGAACTGCTCCTCCCTTCGGGGGTGGGGAGGCCAATGCAGCCACTTTTGATGAGAACTGATAGACTAAGATCAGAAAGGAGAGGAGAACCTCCCCATCAGTGGACTTGGGGAGATGCATGCATGCAGAAAGGGAGGGAGGATGGGATCTGAAGGGGAGGAGGGAGGGGTATTGGGGAGGATACAAAATGAATAAAGTGTAATTAATAAAAAATAAAAACAGTTAAAAAAAGAAGTAAATTTATCAATGTTTACCTCTATCACTGTCATTAAGTGAGTCTATTTTTACAAGAAAAGCATGAAAAACCAAAATAGGATAATGGGATATGAGTAACTTTTGGTATAATCAAGAAATGATCCAACCAGGACCCTTATGGAAACAAAATTATATAGAGGTTCAATACCTTTCTATAAAGATGCTGATAGGACCTAGATGTATCTTATTTACTGTAAATCATCTCTAAAATATATGTAACAAAATAATATTCAAATTCTATATGGATAGTTGATATATTGTGAAATTTATGAAAAACTGACAAGAAAAAAAAATAAGGCAGCATATGTTCTGAATATCTTTAGTGCTGATACAGATTTTCTAATTAATGACTGTATACACAGCCAAGCACACCCCTACTCCAAGAAAGACTGCGTCTTTGTATTTGTATATAATTTATGGATAGTTTTTGTCTATTCAGTAGTCCAGCAGTCATTCTAAAGTCATCATTGTACATACTATGCTGCATTCGTTCTTGCTTTCTTGTATTTGTTCACTTTTATTTCAGGCAGGACCTACAAATAAACATTATTCAAAGCAGTAAAGCATTTAAAATTGCATTAAAGTAGATTCAGGTATTTTTATAGTCATAATAGAACCTGAAAGCAGCATGAAGTGAACAAAGGGCTACACAGCAGGGATTTTATGCTGGTGAGGAAGCAATTCACACCTGTTAACTACTGTGAACAGAATGAGGCACAGCACCTAGCTTTCCACCTACATAAAATGCTGGGGATTCCCTCCCCCCAATTAGCTTAAGCATCTTACAATTTTTGGAAAAACAAATCTCAAAATTTAATGGTTCTGTCTGAGAATTAACATAAAATGATGTCAAATAGGGAAGTGTCACAAGAAAAATGCAAAAGTAAAGACTTATTAACCAAGTGTGTCATCTTGGTTCTTTGAGGACATGAGGGGAAACTAAGGCAAAATATTAAGTACAATAATTTAGAAAACGAAACTGGTAGTATGCACAGCCTGACCCTCCCTGATTTTAAAATCATTATGAGGAGATATCCATTTGCCTTTTAAAATAATGTTAGATTGAATTATGATTAAAAAGATATATAACTAACAACACCATTTTCTATGATTGCATATTAACTGAGAGAAAGTCCTACCTAGGTATCTAAGAACAAAAGGTTTGTCCTAATGAGGGTTTCTTTGCAGCAGTGACACCAAATTTATTATTAATGAATTCATAAGGAAACCAGAAGAAAGGGTATAGAAAGCTTCACTCTCTGACCGTTTTACCATTCACGTGGTTCTGTCATTTTTACTGTTTTTATATGGTTATATTTGTTTGGCTTTTATATTGTTTTGAAATATTGCTCTGTATAGACATTGGCAGGGCTATTGAAGAAAAGAGGAAACAAAATCAAAACTGTGAGAGCTAGAAAAATAGTTTTCCCAGGGAATAGACCCTCAATAAATTATTCAACACCAAGTGGTCAGCCCTGGAATCACATCCATACAAGTAACATTATACAGACTGAGCAAGAGGAGTTTGCAAAAACAAAGAAAAAGAGGCCATTAATTTGAAATAGAACAATGGGTGATAAGTGGGAGTATTTGGAGGGCTAACAAGGAAGAGCTAAAATTATAACTTCAAAAAAAGTATTGAAATAAAAACATAGTATAGAAGCAGCCATGGAAACATAAGCAAGGCAAAGAATGAACTGAGGGTAGTAACCAAGGGTTCTGTGTAAAAAAAAATATATGTTTTTTTAGAATAGATGACTACCATTGAAAAACTGAGAGAATCTAGAAAATTTTCCACAAATTTAACACATTGAAAATGTTTCTATGAAAAATATACTGAGAATATACACATTGCTAACAGTCGCATGTGAAATGTGCAAAAAATTTTCTGCCTTTCTGCTAGTTTGGAGCCAATATGATATATTTTAATTTCAGCCCCAAATCCCAATTGCCCTAACTTATGAATATGAAATCCTTTTATTTTATTTTATTATTTTACTCTGTATATGAGTGTTCTGTCTGCCTGTGTATATGTGCACCACATGTTTGTGCATAACTAGTACCCATTGAAGCCAAAAGAGCGCGTCAGATTCCCTGCATGATTACTGTGACTGAACCTTTTCTTGTTAGCAATTGAACCTGAGTCCTGTCCAAGAACAGCAATTGTATTTATTACTGGTTCATCTTTTGCCAGTCCTAGAAAAAAATGTTTATTTTCAAGGACATTTTATTATGGTAAATGCTAATAACATTGGAATATGCAGTTTTGGAGACTAAGAGATAAGTTTTATAAAAGTCTAATGCACTGTATATAAAACTAGAATGCATAGAGTGAAATGTAACTCTCAGTATTTTAAGGATGTGGAAATAGTGTTTAACTAATAATACTTTTCTATTGTCCTTAATTACAAAGTGATAATAGACAGAGGCTGTTGATACAATTATAATATTGGTTCTATTACACTAAAGTTAATTTTCCTCTTTTGGAAAACTTGTGTGCAAACAATAAAAGACTTCTGTCTTCCTAGTTTCACATAAATAAGGCCTACACACAGAAAGGAAAGATTTGGCAAACAGAAAATTGATGATGGTAGTGGTAATAATGGGAATAAACACATATTGATTTCTTCGTTTCCAATTTGTATCCCCTTGATCTCTTTTAGTTGTCTTATTATTCTAGCTAGAACTTCAAGTGCTATACTGAAGAAATAGGGAGAGAGTGAGTAGCCTTGTCTTGTCTCTGATTTTAGTGGTTTCTCTTCAAGTTTCTCTCAATTTAATTTGATGTTGGCTATAGGCTTTCTGCTTACTGTGCTTGGGTATGCAGTTTGTATACCTAATCTCTCCTAGCCTTTTTTAAACTGAATTTCTTATTTTTTATGTTAATTACAGTTTATGCACTTTGTATCTCAGCTGTAGTCCCCTCCCCCGTTCCCTCCCAATCAAACCCTCTCTCCCTCTTTTAACATGAAGGGATGTTGGGTTTTGTCAAAGGGTTTTCCAGGATCTACTGAGTTGATCACACATATTTTAGTCTTTCAGTTTTTTATATGGTGGATTACATTAATGGATTTTAGTACAATGAATCACCCCTGTGTCCCTTGGATGAAGCCTACTTGCTCATGTTAGTGATATATTTAATGTGTTCTTGTATTCTGTTTGTGAGCATTTTCTTGAGTAATTTTGTATCAATGATCATAGGGAAATTGGTCTGAAATTATTTTCCTTCAGTGGGTCTTTGTGTGGGTTAGGTATCAAGTTTATTGTGACCTTTTAAAATTATGTTGACAATGATCCTTCTGTTTCTAATTTGTGGAATAGTTTGAGAAGTATTGGTGTTAGATCTTCTTTGAAATTCTGGTACAAGTCTTTGCTGAAACCACCTGGCCCTGAGTTTTTGGATGGCAAGCTTTTAATTAAATAATTGATTATTTTATGAATTACAGTTTATTCACTTTGTATCTCAGCTGTAGCCCCCTTCCTCATCCCCTCCCAATCTCACTTTCCCTCCCTAATCTCCTCCCATGCCTCTCCCTAAGTCCACTAATGGGGGGGGGTCCTCCTCCTCTTCCCTCTGATCCTAGCCTATTAGGTCTCATCAGGCCTGGCTGCATTTTCATCCTCTGTGGCCTGGTAAGGCTGCACCCCCCAAGGAGAGGTGATCAAAGAACCAGCCACTGAGGTCATGTCAGAGACAGCCCCTGTTCCCATTACTAAGGAACCCACTTGAAGACTGAGCTGCTATGTGTTATATCTGTGCAAGGGTTCTAGGTTATCCCCATGCATGACTGCTTTTCTTTTCTCAGGGGTTATAGGGCTATGTAAATTGTTTACCAGATCTTGATTTAACTTTGTTAATTGGAATCTACCAAGAAAATCATCCATTTCATTTAGATTTTTTCAATTTTGTGAAGTATAGTCTTTTGAAGTGAGACCTAATGGTTTTTTGGACTTCCTCAGTATCTTTTGTAATGTCTTCATTTTCATTTCTGGTTTTTGTTATTTTGGGTATTGTCTCTCTGCCTTTTGGTTAGTTTGTCTGTCTTGATTTTCTCGAAGAACCAGATCTTAGTTTTGTCAGTTCTCTTTATTGTTTTATTTGTTTCTAATTTATTAATCTTAGCCCTAAATTGGATTATTTCCTGCAGTCTACTCCTCATAGCTTTATTTATGAATTTGTTTGCTTATTTATTTATTTATTTATTTATTTATTGTTCTATAGTTTTTAGGTGTGCTGTTAAGTTGCTGTTATGAGAACACTACCATTTCTTACACTGCTTTGGTGGGTTGTGATCAAAAACTCAAGTGACTGCTCATACTTCTGAGGTTGTGAAGAAAAGGGGAACTCTGCCATTGCTGGGTGAAGTGCAAACTTTTACAACCACTGTGACAATCAAATTGGAGGTTTCTCAGAAAATTGGGAATAGTTCTACATTAAGATCCAGCCATACCACTCCTGGACATATACCACCTGGACATATACCACCACACAACAAGGACATTAGCTCAACACTATTGTTATGCCTAGATCACGAGACCCCCGAGGAGACTACCAGGAACAAGAGTCTGATGTAAACACATGAGGGCTTTATTCAAGCTTAAGTTCAGGCTGCCAATCTTCCCTGACGCAGCAGGTTAGAAAGCATGGCCCCAAGTCTCAGTGGGGCATAGATTTTTTTAAATTATTTTATTTATTTATTTTTAATTATATTTTAATTACTTTGTATCCCTCCTCTAGTTCCCTTCCTCCTCCCCTCCCAACCCCTTTCAATCTCTGTTACAAGCTGGAGAGCTGCCATGGGAGAAGGTCCTGGCAAAATATGGGGATGACCCTAGCTGAGACTCCTAGCACTGGGGATACTAAGACTGATGTGGCCACATCCTGTAGCCCAGCAGGATTTCCAGTGGAGGGAGGGGGCACCAACGTATCCACAAAACTTTCAAGACAAAATTTATCCTGCCTACAAGATGTACAGAAATGAAAGTTTGAACAGAGATTGAAGGAATGGTCAATAAATGACTGACCCATCTTGAGACCATCCCATGGGAAAGACACAACCCATGACACTATTAATGATACTCTGCTATCCTTGCAGGCAGTAACCTAAAATAGCTACCATCTGAGGCTTTATCCTGCAGATAATGGAAAGAGATGCAGAGACCCACAGACAAACATTAGGTGGATCTCAGGGCATCTTGTGGAAGCATTAGGAGAAGGATTGATGGAGCTGGAGGTATTAAGGACACCTAAAGGAGACACACATAGCCAAGTAACCTAGGCCCATGAGTGTTCACAGAGACTGAGCCACCACCAACAAAAAAAAAAAAACATGCATAAACTGCTCCCAGGCTCCTTGAACAAATGAAGCTGATGGGTTGCTTGGTCCTCAAGTGGGTCCCTTAACAATTGGAGCAAGAACTGTCTCTGACTTGGAAATGGGACTCTGGATCCCATTTTTATACAAGGCTGTCTTGTCTTGCCTCAGTGAAACAGGATGCGGGTTAATCCTGATGTGAATTAATGTGCTAAGGTGAGTTGGTACCCAGGAAAAGGTGGGGTGGGGTGGGGAAAGAAAGAGGATGGATGTGCAGGAAGCAGATGGGAGGGGGGAACTGGGAGAAGAGGGAGTGGGGTTGCAATCGAGATGTAAAATGAACACTTAAATAAATTAATGAAAAAAATGTGGTACATTACACAGAAGTACAGGATAAACATGCTACAATCCATAGACCCAATGAAGCTAAGTTGCAAGGAGTACTCAAGGGAGGATGCTTGAATCTCACTCAGAAAGGGAAATAAAATAGGCATTGGAGGTGGATAAAGGGAGGGAACTGAGTAAGAAAGGGAATGGGTAGGAGAGCAGGAGTGGGGATTAGGAGTAGGGAGAGCAAGGAAGAGAGAGGGTCAGGTGAGACAACAGAAATCAGAGGTCAGGGCAGCTCTTGGATTTACCAGCAACCTTGGATAGGGAAGGCCCCAGGAAGAAGATGAGGGTCACTCTAACCGAGACTCCTAGGCATTAAGGAGCCTGAAGTTACCACCTGCTGTAGATCAAGAAGATTTCCAGTGGAGGGACCGGGATACCAACTGACCCACAAAATCTTCCACCAAACATTTGTCCTGTCTACAAGATGTGCAAGGACAAATATGGAGCAAAGATTAAGGGAATGAATGGCCAACCAAAGACTGGCCCTAACTGAGACCCATCCCATGGGTGAGAACCAATCCTTGACACTATTAATGTTATTTTGCTATGCTTATAGACAAGAGACTAGTAAAACTTCTCTAAGGTGCTTCACTGAGCAGCTGATGGACACAGATGCAGAGACCCACAACTAAACATTAGACAGAGCTAGGGGAGTCCTCAGAAAGAGTGGCAGGGGGATGACTGAAGAAGCTGGAGGGATCAAGGACTCCACAAGAACACCTATAGACTCAACCAACCTGAGCCCATGGGGGCTCACAGAGACTGAGCCACCAACCAAAGAACATGCATGGACTGGTCCTAGACATCCTGCAGATATGAAGCTCAGTTTTCATGTAGACCAACGACTGTACTGAGGTCCTCTTTGACTCTGATGTGTCCTTTTAGTACTCTTGTTCTTAACTAGCCTGCCTTGTCAGGCCTCAGTGGGAGAGAATGGGCCTAGATCTTCAGTAACTTAATGTGACAGGGCAGGTTGGTAGCCATGGGAGACCCTCCCCTTCTCTGAGGAGAGGGAAAAGGGAAGGTAAGGGAGGGTTTTGTGGGGAAGTGAGGGGAATGGAGTAAGATGAGGAGGGCTACAATCAGGATGTAACTTGAATAAATAAATCACTTAAAAAAATGGCAGTGGCAGCCTTTATCAAAATTGCCAAAAAGATAATGACACATAATTCTACATAGAAATGGAATAGTAATAATATGGATTATGAAATATCAATTGAAAGTTACATGATGCATATTTATGGACACTGAATCAGACTGCATAAAGATCATTAAACTTAATTTTGACTGCAGTCTATCAAGAATTACACACCAGTATATGAAAATAACTTAAGTAGGTTAACATGTTTACGGGCACCTTCTATATTCTGTTATCCAAAGTGAAATAAGAAAAATGGCTGACAATAAAATAACAAGGCTGGCAACTGGGAATAAAAGGTTGCCAAAATTATTAGAAGCAGGCAGCCTGTGTTCATGTATATCTGAAATAACATTCCTGAGAGGCTAAAGCAGAACCATGGTGCCTACCTAGCTAGCCTGGGCTGGGCTGCAGAAATTCTGGACAAATTCTTACCTCTTATATATTTTCCCTTCCATGTGTGTGTGTGTGTGTGTGTGTGTGTGTATACATATATATATATATATATGTATATGTATGTATATGTAGTTATGTAGATATGTATATATATATATGATTATATGTATATTCCCTCTCTGTATATGTCCTGTATATATTCTAAATAATTATAAATTCAGTTCTAATTATTTATATATATATATATATTTGTCATATATGTAATTGTATATGTAAACAGCTATTACAAAAACGTAAACATAAGGCTTTGGAGTTACTTCCCTTGCTAGGGGCCTGAATGTTTCAATTAAAAAGTAGAACTCCATAATATCATAAAAATAATAAGATAATCTAGAATATTGAAGGCAATATTTCCTTGCAGAGATAAAGATGTAAAGAAAGAGAAATTTTTTTGAGTTTCCTCAGGAGAGCCTGCAGCATTTGCAAACATGGGTCAATGCACTGCAGAGCAAGAGGTCACACAGGCAGTTCTGAAAGACAAAGAACAATGATTTGGAGATGTGGATAACTGCTGAGCATTTGTCATTTGATGGCCTTTTGTTCTATCTCAAAGCTGTAGTAAGTAGCTCCAATTTAGATTAATTATCTAGATTTCTATGTTTTCATTTTGTCTACTTATCAATCATTTCTTTTTTCCCTAGCAAAATGTAAAGCATACTGCAAGCATCTCAAGAATTATGATTATAGCATTCCTGCACAAAACAATATGAATAATATCTAGCAATAAAAATAAATATAAAATGGAATTGCAATAAAAACATTTAGTTTAATCATGCAATATTAATAAGCTGAATCCAAACTCTAAACCTACATGTAAGTAATGCAATTTCCCTTATTTCTAGATTGGCTATAAACTTGAGAGTAAAACTTAAAGTGGTAATAAAATCCTTTCTACTTTCTCCTGTGTGTATTGATACAGCAAAACTTAATTTATTTGTGTGCTAACAAGGAGTGATTTACAAATAAAATTGTTAAATATGATGCATGGCGATTGCACATCACATTTCTAACATGGGAATTAAGGGTAGCCTGGTGATGCCTGCTGGTTTTTAAGGGAGTTTCATGGGTATCACCTGTTCTGTATAACAATGCCTCAATGCCTCGTTATTCCCATCTTTAATTTCTTTCTACCTATTTAATGTTTTGCAGTAAACTTCATTTACATAACCTATCTTCTCTAGAGTAGGTGTTTCTTTCTTGAGGATTATATATTAAATTTATTGATATACACAAAAAAGTTAGCACAATTTGTAGGATATAGATTATTTTAAGTAATAAGTACATGATGGCATATTCAATTTATATGACTATTACAACCTAAAACCAGTTTTTCTCCATTGGACACATTAAGAAAAATGAAAAATAGAACTAACATATGTTTAAAACTTTAGTTCTTCTGTCCTTTAGAGTCCACACCCTAATAACATACCAATAGTAGTCTGAGGCTTGTTATGTGATAAGCAGAAACAACAACTAAATGCAATTTAAAAAGCTATGAAAAGTCTCTAATAAAGCTGAAGAGAGATGGATGACTAAGTGTAAATATCTGGGTGATAGTAAGTTGGGATGGTTGGAATTTTTGCTTCTTCTTTTACAGTTATTTATCTTTACTTACCAACATTCCTTGGTGTCATCATTTCCAGTATCCTCCACAGGCATAGTTTTCCTTTCCAGAAACTCAAGGCAGATTTCATTTTCTTTTTTTACAGTTCTAGATTTCTATATGTGTAAAAAAAATGGAATTTTTAAATTTAAGTATTCATAAGGAATTGTGTAAGTACATATATATATTACATACATACATACATGCATATTTATAATAGAATGTATTCTGCAACATACGAGGTAGTTAATAGATGTTATGAATTACAATTGGATGAGGTTTTATCTTTCCAAAATTTTAAACATATTCTAGAAAGGTTATACAATTTAACAACAAAACTGAGTTAGAATAAATTCAAGTTACCAAGTGATCACATATTATGAGACATACTCAAAATAGAATACTTGAATCACAAAACCCAATTTATACAAATAAACCATGTGTTGAAATGCCTAGATACCATTCATAGTTAAATAAGTTAGCAGGAATAAGAGCAGTCTGTGAAAGTCAGCTTACAGGGGACAGCTGGTCTCCCGTAATGACAAAACTAGATGTAGGCCCACAGTGCTAATAGAATGTACTTCTCTATATGTCTTCTTTGCCAAGGATGTTCTCTCATTCAACATATTAGTATGGAAGCAGGCTTTCATATCTGCCAAGCTTAGCCTTCATTAAGTTTTATATATATATATCCCCTGAAATATGTAAGGAAAAAAGTTACTATTTTAGTAGTTTCTATTTGGTTCTTCATTCTTTGTAAAAGTCTCTAACAATTTGATGTTAGCTGCTTTTCTAAAAAAAAAAAAAAAAGTTTTAAGAAATAATGAATTATTCATAGAGGAACTGTTTTTTAGGTTAATTATGTGTAATGCTGAAAATGCATTATAATGTGTAATTATATTTTTCAACATAATTACTAAGTATAATCACAATGTATAATTCTTTATGAGAGTATATGAAGGAAATAATGCTGCTTATGCATAATGTTACAATGGATAAACTTTATTAATCCAAAGACTTACTGCTACTTATAGTTTTGAATAGACTGATCACAGACAGAAAAAAAAAAAAACAAACATGATTTTATATTGAAGTATGACAGCAGTTTGAAATGAAACATTTTAGAAACTCAAGTATCAAATCTTCATACACATGAGTCTCTGTACTGGATTTATGCCTTGCATAAACCTTCTGTATCCTTAGCTTTAAAGTTTCAGATTCGTGTATTTTCTCTAGAATATCCACAGAGGTCTGGATTTCTTAGGGGCCAGTGATAAGTGCTTTCCAGGGACAGAAGATACAATGCACTGGTAGGAAGGGTTAAAAGGGGAAAAAGTGTTTGTCTCACCTACTGGGTATTGCTCTAGGCACAGAAAAAGCAAGGACAACAGTATATTGAAGTGTATCTACAAGTGTGTCTCTCATTCGTGATGCTGCTCCATTTGTTATCTTACATACATATTATCTCAAGACTGAAAGAGGACAGTCCATAAACCATTCTTAACTCTGAGACTGAGATTTCCTTCCAAATGTATACTGACACATTCATAAATCTTGATTTTTAAGATATAGTTTTAATCTGAAAGCTAAGTCTGGATATACGGACAATTAAACAGGGCACTATGACTGATGTAGAAGCTTAATTAAATGCATTTGAGATAAAATTGAATATTGTCATGTTTCATTCAACATGCACTTTTAAGTTACCTGCCTAGATAACGTGTTTTGTGTTTATCTGTATCATATTTTACAGGGTAAAATCAGTCATGTCTTTTACATCTGGACACCAAAAGTTTAGCTAAATAATATTGTTACTTATGTGACTATGGAAGCACTCTCTGAGCAGTAGCAATAACTACTCTCAGAAAAAATTAAATTATTATAGTTCTATATCTTTAAGAAATTCTTTATGAGTTTCACATCAAGCACACCAGTCCTGCTCATCTACATGTCCCGAAACATCCTTCTTTCATTCTTGCAAACTTCCCCTCCAAACACACACACAAACACACACACACACACACTCACTCACACTCACAAAGCATAGAAAAACATCTCATCTTGGAAGCTGTAGTATATCAAGCAGTGAGACCCACAAATCCCTCTATCCACACATTTTCAGTTGCCAATGTTCATTCAAATGGGTCATTGGTCTGATTTGAGATCTCTGGCTTTTGTGACACCGCTGATATTTAACCCTCACCAGAACTCCTCCCGGTTATCCTGTTGTTACCCTGTGTCATGGACATCCTGCAGCTTTGGATCAGCAACACTGACCCTTTTCGTGTGTTCCAACCATTGGCAGATGATATAGATTTGGGGATGGGCCAACTCAGAGCTCTGGCCGTGGGCCTGGGCTGTAGCTGAGCTGGTGAGTGCCAGCTCTCCCTTATTTCCACCACTGCGTGTATGGCGGTGGTGGGTTTCTCCAGAACTGCTCAGGCTAAGCTACCCAAATCTGTCATCCGGAGGCAGTGTCAACTCTCAAGCCCTTGGGCCTGCTCACCTGCACCCATCCCGTCAAAGCCAGCTTCACTGGGCTGCCCAGTCAAGGCATGGGGCCCACTCTCTCAAGTCCTGCAGCCTGCTTGGCTGTATCAGCTCTCTTACTCTCATATTCTCTTGGCCGGCTCATTTCACCCCCTCCCCCAGCACCAGCTCTACTGGGCTGCCAGGCAAGGTAAAGAGCCAGCTCTTCCAAATGCTGCCACTGATGAGAGGCAAGAATAGCTCTCCGATGCTCATGAGCTACGGGCATCTTTCCTGACTGCCTTTAGATATTCCACACTCAAGCCCTCAGCATCAGTTCAAGCACACACCTGCCACCAGGGCAAGCTCCGTTGTGCTGCCTGAGTGAGGCACAGGGCCTTCTCTCCCAAACACCTCTTCTGGTGAGAGGTGGGCCCAACTTTCCCAAATCACCTCAGCCAGTGAGAGGCAGGTCAGGCTGTACACTGCTCCTCTATAGTCACATGACCCGTGGCTACCACCCTCCCTCCCTCCTGCCAGGACGTCCCCATGTTCTCTAGTGGTAATATGAGCCTTGGACATGAACACTGACCCAGGCTACAGACAGACATGGTCCTCAGTGGCAGTTCCGGCTGGGATCTCTCACCATGGCCCTCAGGTGCTTACTTCCCTCCACTCTCCAGTTCCGTCTCTCTTCCTCATGCCCAAACCGATCCTCTTCTCTTTCTCTCCTATCTGTCGACCACATGCATGCACATGGTGGTGGCTCCTGCTGCCGGTTGGTCATACACCTGATGGGTCCCTGAGTGGCCATCTCTGACCAAGCTGTGTGGTGGGGCAGCAAGCAGGTGTCTATGGCCCACCTGATCTATACACCCAGGGGCAGGTCTGTTGGTGGCATGGTGTCCACAGGTCTCTGCCTGGCGGTAGGCAGGGCTCTGTGTGTCTATGGCGCACCTGTGCTGTGGAGCGGAGTTTGGGTGTCTTTCACTGCACACACCGTGCAGCATGGTTAAACACTGGTCTTTGTCTTCCTCCTCCCATCCTGTAGCTGCCTGGATTTGATTTGATTTGATTTTTACGTTTTCTAGGAATCAAACAGCTTTGGCCAGCAAGCCAGGCATCACGCTAGTATGAACAAAGGACTGCCATCTGCTCTGCCTCTGACTGATATATAAGAACAATACCACCAACGGTTGACTCTTTGCCTATTACAAGGGGGTAGGTCTGAATCAAAAAATAAAATAAAATAAAATAAAATAAAATAAAATAAAATAAAATAAAATAAACAGTGGCAAGCCCTTGTGTCATGCACTAAGGAAAATAAATAAATTTTTACATGGTTAAATCCATGGAAATTTAATCTATTAACCTTTGCCCCATCAGTTCATCATAATATATGAAGTGAAAACAAGTATCTTAGATTTTCCATTATTTTATATAGAAGTGTACATATATATATATATATATATATATATATATATATACACACACATATATATATAATTCATATATGTACACTTACATATATATGTGCGTATGTATAGTGAGTGGTAGATCAGTCTCCCTCATTATAATATATTAATTATAATAACAGTGTATTACTCTATTATGTGACTATAACTATAATAGTCTAAAATAACTTCAGCTTTAACTGAAAATAAATAACAATATGGGGGATATTCTAAGACCTGGAGAGACAGGAGCTCCACAAGGATAGCAACAGAACCAAAATATCTGGGCACAGGGGTCTTTTCTGAGACTGATACGCAAACGAAGGACCATTCATGGATATGACCTAGAACCCCTGCTCAGATGTAGCCATGGCTGCCCATTATCCAAGTGGGTCCCTAGTAAGGGAAACAGGGACTGTCTCTGACATGAACTCAGTGGCTGGCTCTTTGAGTGCCTCCCCTGGATGGGGGAGCAGCTTTGCCAGGCCACAGAGGAAGACAATGCAGTCAGTTCGGGTGATACCTGATAAGCTAGGATCAGATGGAAGGGGAGGAGGATCTCCACTATCATTGGACTAGGAGAGGGGCATAGGAGGAGATGAGGGAAGGAGGGTGGAATTGGGATGGGGGGATGGAGGGTGTTACAGCTGGGATACAAAGTGAATAAACTGTAATTAATATAAAAATAAAAATTTAATAAGAATAGTTAAATTGATATGTTTGTATCTGTTTTAGTTTTTTTTCAGGATTAACATTGACAGAAACAAATAATTTAACATTTCCTGTTACTATTGCCATCATGACTATCATGGTAAGACTAACTCTTCTTATATTCACTATACTCCATTTTTTCCATAAGCTTCCCAATTTATTATTATGACTATCTTAGTAAGTGTCTCACAGTATCATGGGTGTATCTCCTACCTTTGTTGTCTCTGCTCAGGTATGATTCAGAGTTAGCATGTGCAGTCTAAGTGGCTGAAGGAGTAGTGACTACATGGTGAATGCATTCACAGATTTACAGATGGACACAAAGCTAATTCTGAAAATGACTGGATATTCATGTAAATAGGCAAGCGCTCCTATTAAAGAAAGTCAAAATAACTCAATAGAACACCTGTTTAATCTTTAATCTTAAACATTAAAGTAATGTTAACTACTGAAGGCATTAGTTTTCTAGAGTAAAATTAGAAAAACTATATACATATGTACAATTATAATCTTAAGAAATGGGATTTATTAAAATCTATAATTGTATTAAAATCGCACAAGATTTTAGAGTCTGCGAGTTCAAGATCAAGGTGATGGGTGTTAAAGCTGAGGACAACTTCCTTCTAATAGTATATTGAAGGGGCTATCTTTCCTATGGGAGGGAAGGTTTATATGTGCACATGGAGCTGACATGAGCAAACCCACGGCCACAGATGGTACCATTACCTAGACAGAAGGCTCTGCACTGTATTGCACTGAAGAGAACTAGATGAGCAGGAAAGTACATGCCATGGATTCGATTTCTCCTCTCTGCCTTTGACTGTCAACAGTGGGACTAACTGATTGAGGTCTTTCTGCCTTGACTTCTCTAAAACACTGGGCTGCAGCTTGTAATTATAAGTCCAATAAACCCTTATTCTCTATGTTGATTTCTTGGAGGTGCTTTACTATACCAGTGGAAAAGAACTAGACAGATTCTACATCAAATCAGTCTAGAAACTTCTCCGATATTGAGAAATAGAATCACCACATGACCTAGTTATACCGCTTTTAAGCATATACCCAAAAGACTTTATAGTCTACTACAGAGATATGCTCACGTCTATGTTAATTGCTGCTCTTTATACAAGAGCTCGGAAGTGGTATCAGCGTAGATGTCCATCAAACAATGAGCGGATAATGAAAATAAGGCACATATACCCAATGGAATTTTGTTCAGCTCTAAAGAAAATAATTTAATCATAAAATTTCTTTTTAATTGGATGAAAGGGGAAAAGATATTGACTGAAGTACCTCAGGGTCACAAAGACATATACCATATTTTGTTTCATGTATTAGTTCTAGCTTTGAAACTTTTGTTATATCTGTTTAAATTGAGGAACATGTGAAAGGCAGGAAACTAAAAGGGCTGTTGAAATGGTATGCATTAAAGGTCCTGAGGGAAAACGTGTATAGATGAATTAAAATGGAGAATTAGGATATTGAGGGCATATAATTTTAAGCATGGCACTGGTAGGATGACAGTAGAAACAGGGGCTATGATTGAGAGTAAAACAAAATGAAGGGCATATGAAAAAGCCATATGGAAGCCTATTATCTTGTACTTAAAAGTACAACAAAAATAAATAAGAGGACACATGTAATATGAAAAAAGAAGAGTAAAAATTTGGTATTTAAGGTTTAGGTATGTATGGATCTGAAAGATGAGAATATGGACATGGTAGAGGTTGGAACAAAAAAAAAAAACTACATCACACATGTAAAGGCTTAATAGCCTGCTACTTTGTAAGCTAATAAAAAAATACATTTAATTTTTATTTTGAATAGAGTTACCCTCTAAAGGTGTAAAGGCTGTTTTCAGGAGGCACAAGTTATTAAAGTGCCAGGCAAAAGATACAACCTTCTGAATTATTGGTCAGAAAGGCCTCAGAAGTTCTTCAAGTAACACAAGAACTTGTTCTTTTTCTACCATAATTAGATGGCAAGATTGTAACACTGGAAAACACCACAAACCTAGTTTGCCAAACAGATTGTTAAATAATCACTTTCTTACTATATTTGAGACATGCTCCTCAGATCAGAACTGATGCCTCGTATTGTAGACCTGGTCAAAGCTCCTTGTTATGGAGGTCTAGCAAGGCTCAAAGGAGGATTGTACTATTTTTATTTTCTAAATGATAGTATTTGTAACCAAATTTGTAGGAATTTATGCATATAAACATAGATTTGTGGTGCTGTACCCATGGTCAGAGAAGTTTCTCTTTGCAGTACATACTGATTAATGCGGAGACAGATAACTGATAAAAGTGCTGAGGATTGATAAACGTGAATAATCAGCCATAAAAAAGAATAAATTTGTCAACCTCCTCCCCACAAAGATTCGTGCAACATTGCAGAATAAGAGACAGAAAGGATGCAAGAGCTGGAGAAGAAGACAGTGCTGTGAAATGCTGATTTTTTGGACATGACATGGATGCTGCACTCATGAACTCTGGACCAGGAAAATTTCAACAGTGACGAGTGGAGAAATCATTACACATTAGGTTCCACCTCTAACTAAGAAGCTATCAGCAGATTATTGCTACTGGGTAAGGAGAGTCAGTTCTGTGTGGTAGTGTGGCTACTGGCACATTACCTGTCTTTTGACCTTGTACACTGTTTGCCCATAGGCAACATTAGCTGATCCTTGTGATCGAAAAAAAAAAAAATAGAGCACAATAAATTAGGATGAGGACTAGTTGAGGGAGTCCAGGATAACTTGTATTGGTTGAATATGAAATGGATATGCTCAACATGCATTGAGCATATACATATGTTTTCATATGCACATGAAAAAAGTAGGGTAATATGCTATCATATAATTTTAAAGTTTAGTAATATTATGTTAATATATGCAGATAGCTAAAAATGTTAATTCACTTAATATTTATGAATCCAGATTTGGCCTTCTCAATGGTTACCCTCAAAATTAAATGAGTAAAGAGAGTGGATATTTGTTTAGCTTTTGTAAAATGTGATCAAGTGTCATATTAAACATTTACAAAGTGTGAAGTTGAAGCACTCTGGAAGTGTGCCAATGAAGATTACTAAGGATCAAGGTTACGGGAGTTGTTGGAAATGATACACATCACAAAGGTTGGAAATTAAAATAATAGAGGAGAAAGATGATGTTAAAAAGTAGTTTGGAAGTACAATTTCATATAGGCACTAATGTCATAAATTTCTATAGAATGTAATGATATAGCTATAGAAAGTAAAATAGAGTGGTCTTTTGAATATATTTGCATTTTATTAACATTTTAAAAACTATAAAGAAAATTATAAAAATGTAAATATATATTAGAAATGGTGCTTCTAATGACCTCATATATGTTAGAAATAAAGTAAGTTATATGATAATATACATATATGTAAATAGATGAATTAATTCTTCAATATATGACAAGGTTTTTTTGTTTGTTTGTTTTCTGGTAGTGATGCATGATTGAAATCCCAGATCTTGGAAAACTGAGACAGGAAAACAGCAAATGGAGGCAAGTTTGGACTTTCATAGTGAAATTTGTCTGCAATTTAAAAAATAAAAATAATTGTTTCTTCTGTACTTAAAATCTCATATTGCCTATACTGATTTTAGAGGTAAAAATTTCAGTAATTTTAGAATTTGAAATATTTGAGACAATATTAACATTTTCCTAGATTGTTTAAATGTCCATTAAGTGATCCTATTGATCCTATTACTTTCACAAAGACAAAAATAGCTTATAGAAGAACTGTACATAGGAGATATGGGAAAATGTACATAATAGTTAAATATAACCAAACTGGATTTACAAAAGCTTTTTCGGTACCACAAAGCTGTGTAGCACCATTTGTGCTATAATATATAGATTAAAGTTTGAAGGAAGTTAACACTTTCCATCTGTCTTTAATGAATTTTTATTCAAATGACGGAGAGCTCTGAGAAATATAAACCTCTTTTAGGATTACAAATAGTAATAATTAAAATTTGAAAATGAAAAAAGTTACTTTTTTTGTTCTGTCAAGATGTTTTTCTCCTTTAAGTAAATGCATCCCACTGTTCAGAAGATTTAATTCAATAGGATATTTTCAGCAACATACTTTAATTAGAAGGTATGTAATGACATGTTACTTTTTGTTGGGTACTTGGTAGAAAATTCTTTGGTGAGCTTGGATACCTGGAGATTATTTTCAGCTTCACTTATGAAAACAAATGTTTTACTAAACAAATACCATTCCTTAGAGGTTCATATTATATATTATGACTTCCAGTTCGGTGATTTACAGGATTCTGTTTGTTTTGTACTATCTCTATTTGTTTGGTTTTATCTTAACTTATTATTATTCTTTACATACTTGTTTGTTTTCTAAGGAGAGACAGAATGGGAGTGAATTCAGATGCAAGAGCAAGTAGCAAGACATTTAAAAGATTTGGGGGAAGAAGAAACCATAATCAGAATATATTGTATACTAATAACCTATTTCCTTTCTTAATTTTATTTTTAAAATAGTATCTTTATCTTCACTTTCAGATGAACTGTTAGAATATTTTTACAGTAAATTAATATTAATATTTTAGCCGTGACTTCTAGTTTTGCATTTATTTTATTTTATTTTTTTATCAGTTACATTTTATTAACTCTGTATCCCAGCCGTGTCCCGATCCCTCATTCCCTCCCAGTCCCTCCTCCCTCCCTCATCTCCACCGTGCCCCTTTCCAAGTCCACTAATAGGGGGGACCTCCTCCCCATTCATCTGATCCTGTTTTATCAGGTATCTTCAGGACTGGCTGCAAAGACCTCCTCTGTGGCCTAACAGGACTGCTCCTCCCTTCGGGGGTGGGGAGACCAAAGAGCCAGTCATTGAGTTCCTGTTAGAAATTGTCCTTGTTCCCCTCACTTTGGGAAACCAATTGGTTACTGAGCTACCACAGGCTACATCTGAGTGGAGGTTCTAGGTTATATCCATACATGGTCCTTGGTTGAATGTCAGTCTCAGAAAAGACCCTGTGCCCAGATATATTTGGTCCTTGTGGAGCTCCTATCCTTTCCCCATCAGACTAACTCCCCTTCTTTCTTATGATTCCCTGTACTCTGCCAAAGGTTTGGTCATGAGTCTTTGCTTTGAAAACCCTGCTAGTTAGAGTCTTTCAGATGCGCTCAGTAGACTCCTGTCATACGTTCAATGCACATCCCATCTGTCTTTCTAAACAAGGATTGATCATCTTACCCCATGTCTGCTCAATTGATTATCTTTTTTAGGTGTATAGATTTCATTATGTTTATCATATCTTATAGGTCTATATAAGTGAGTATATCCCATGTTTGTCTTTCTCCTTCTGGGATATTTCACTCAGAATGATCTTTTCTAGATCCTACCATTTGCCTGCAAATTTCATGATTTCCTCCTTTTTGATTGCTGAGTAGTATTCCATTGTATAAAAATACCACAATTTCTGTACCCATTCCACCGTTGATGGACATCTGGGTTGTTTCCAGGTTCTGGCTATTACGACAACTAAAGGAGATCAAGGGGATACAAATCGGAAAGGAAGAGGTCAAAGTGTCACTATTTGCAGATGATATGATAGTATACATGAGCGACCCCAAAAATTCAACCAGAGAACTCCTTCAGCTGATAAACACCTTCAGCAAAGTGGCAGGATACAAAATCAACTCAAAAAAATCAGAAGCCCTCCTATATACCAAAGACAAAAAGGCTGAGAAAGAAATTAGGGAAAAAACACCCTTCACAATAGCCACTAATAACATAAAGTACCTTGGTGTGACTCTAACCAAGCAAGTGAAAGACCTGTTTGAGAAAAACTTCAAGTCTCTGAAGAAAGAAATCGAAGAAGATATCAGAAGATGGAAAGATCTCCCGTGCTCATGGATTGGTAGGATTAACATTGTGAAAATGGCCATACTGCCAAAAGCAATCTACAGATTCAATGAAATTCCCATCAAAATACCAACTCAATTCTTTACAGACCTTGAAAAAAAGATTCTCAGCTTCATATGGAGAAACAAAAAACCCAGAATCTCCAAAACGATCGTGTACAACAACAGATCATGTGGAGGTATCTCCATTTCTGATCTCAAGCTGTACTACAGGGCAACAGTAATAAAAACTGCATGGTATTGGCATAGAAACAGAAAGGAGGATCAATGGAACTGCATAGAAGACCCAGAAATATATCCACACACCTATGAATACTCGATATTTGACAAAGAAGCCAAATCCATTCAATGGAAAAAAGACAGCATCTTCAACAAATGGTGCTGGACCAACTGGATGTCTACATGCAGAAAAATGAAAATAGATCCATATTTATCACCCTGCACAAAACTAAAGTCAAAGTGGATCAAGGACCTTAACATAAAACCAGATAGCCTAAATCAATTGGAAAAAAAAAAGTGGGGAACAGCCTAGAACTCATTGGCACAGGAGACAACTTCCTGAACAGAACACCAACAGCACAGGCTCTAAGAGCAACAATCAATAAATGGGACCTCATGAAACTGAAAAGTTTCTGTAAAGCAAAGGATACCGTCATCAAAACAAAACGACTGCCTACAGATTGGGAAAGAATCTTCAAAAACCCTTTATCTGACAGAGGACTAATATCCAGTATATACAAAGAACTAAAGAAGCTGAAAAGCAGCAATCCAAGTAATCCAATTAAAAAATGGGGAACAGAGCTAAACAGAGAATTCTCGACAGAGGAATATCGAATGGCAGAAAAACACTTAAAGAAATGCTCATCCTCATTAGCCATCAGGGAAATGCAAATCAAAACGACCCTGAGATATCACCTTACACCCATCAGAATGGCCAAGATGAAAAACTCAAGCGATAACACATGCTGGAGAGGTTGTGGAGAAAGGGGAACCCTCTTCCACTGTTGGTGGGAATGTAAACTGGTACAACCACTCTGGAAAGCTATCTGGCGCTTTCTAAGACAAATAGGAATAGTGCTTCCTCCAGACCCAGCTATACCACTGCTAGGTATATACCCAAAGTTTGTTCAAGTACACAAAAAGGACACTTGCATTTTTATTTTTTAAACTTTTTATTGGTCCTTTGCGTATTTCACATCATGCTCTCCTGTTCTCATGACCCCTGTCATAGGTGGCAAGGCATGAGAGTGAAGGAGGGAGTCTCTTCCTTGCCTGTTCCTGTGCACTGCAGACAAGAAGCAGGGCTGGCTTACATACCATCCCCACATCAAGGGCCAGTTCTTCTGGCCTGCCCAGGCGAGGTGCGGAGGTGCCGGGATGGGATCACTTTCCTACTCTGACACCTTGGGGCAAGGTCTCCTGCCTGCTATAGGTGGCAAAGGGCAAGAACGGGGCTATCTCTAGCACACTCATGCACTGTAAGGAAAGTAAGGATTGAGGACAGTTCTCCCATGTTCATACCCGCAGGGCCAGCTCACCCTCAACTCCTGCAGCAAGGGACAGTTCTACTGGGCTTCTGGGTGGTGTGTGGGCCCACTCTCTGAGTTCTGCAACTGGCTAGGGATGGGGTCAACCATCTTGCTTTCATACTCCAAGGGCCGGCTCTTTCATGATTCCCAGGTGAGGGATGGAGCCATTTCTGCACAGCCCTTAGAAATCAACATGTCCACAGGCAGCCACCCAATCCAAAGACCCCAGCCTGACCCTTGGTGCCTCAGACTCCTGCTGTTGCAGGGGCACTGTTTGACATACTTTAACAAACAAAACAAAACCTCTTATTTATGTTTCTTATATCTCTTTGTCCTTACTCTACCCCAATCCCTTCCAACACCCTAACTCCTTAAAGGCTTAGTGGGAGAAGGGGCATAGCTCTCTTAGCTACTTCCTCGTTGGGTTCCTTGGAGAAAGTCCACCCTTGTTTTAGGAGTTCTCAACTTCTTGTCTCACTACAACAACAGGAACAGGAGCCAAAGTGGGTGGGGAAGCAACAGCAGTCTTGTTCTTTCTTGAAGCTTCCATACTCTTTGGGCTCTGTCGTTATTCTCTCTCTCTTCAGAGTTCTTAGATTTAAACTCTGCAGCTGGCAAAGAGCTCTTCTCAGAGCCCACATGAGGCAAATAGTCAACTGCTGTGGAGCATCTGAATCAGCATCCCACACCGGGTACTATCCACAAAAAGGCACACACCCAGATACAGACCATGTGGCAGATGAGGTGGCATCACCATTTACTCACATCAGGTTTTATCTCACTACCCTTGGGTGTCCACTTCTGCCTATCTTCACTGCACGCACATTCTTCTCCTTCTCTTCCATTTCTTCACACCCACATACTCCTCCTAGCGGTACCCTGGGTATCTGGGTTTTGGAGTCATCTCAGAAGTGGTCTCAGGAGTGTTATGCCCCACTGGACAGAAGTCACTTCAAGCATGGTCTGCCTGTTTGGACCTGAATGGTGCCGGACTGGTGGGCATCTCAGGCTAGCTTCCTGTGAGGGTCCCTTGGCACCAGACTGGTGGTTGTCTAGGACTGGCGCTCTGCCTGAACTGCAGAGCCCCAAGTCTCCTCTCAGGGTCCTTCTGGTTGGAGTCTTGGCCAAAGGGCCACCCAGGTGTGGTTTGTTTGGTCTCGGGCTAGCTCCATCACCTGGCAGATCATCCGAGCTTGGAATTTGTTGGACTGGTGGTCATCTCAGCCTAGCTCCCTGTCCAGGACCCTGGCCACACCTTGCAGGGCTCTATATAGCCCCAGACAGGGATTTTCTTCTCTCCAACTTGCTTGCACCCAGGCCCTCAACTATCTATTTTCAATATAAAAAAAAAAAGAAAAAGAATTAAAGAAAAAAAAAGATTAACCTACTTCCTAAGTTATGGAAAATTTGAATTTTTTCACCATTATTGTCTCAGCTTAATCAGAGCTAAATTGTTTTAATTTTAGCTTTTAGCTTTCCTTTGTTGCTAGGAAGAATTGCCTCCAATAGAACAGAGTAGCTTTCACAAGAAGTTGTGTTCACAGAGGGTCTTTCTTGTACACTATTTCCCTTTCACACTTCAATGGCTCCATAGACTTAAAGATGGATTTAATAATCCTTTGTTGACCAGTGAATGAATCTTAAGTCAGAATCTTTTTTTTCTAGAGCTACCCTGACTGGATGATCTCCCTAACTCCCCAGACTCTTGATTATTGGATCTTTGTATTACTCTGGATTTCTGGCATGTCTGGTGTAAACCCACCTCTACCAGCTAAGAGAAGACGAGAATGTTATCAACATTTTTCAGAAGTGTGTTCTCAGTCTCTTCTTTGTTCTATGTTTTTTTTTTCTCTAAGCTAGAACGATATCCCAAAGCATTATTAATAAAATGAACTTTTCTTACAGGGGTATGAAGAGTAATGAGAATGACTCTGTAGTGGTATAAATAACACGGCCCCCAAAGGCTCATGTATTTGAATGTTTAGTAACCAGTTAATACCACTATTTGAAAAAAATTACTAGGATTAAGAGGTTTGGTCTTTTTTTGAGGAAGTGTGTTATTGAGATGTTGTAGGGGGACTTTGAGGGTTTTTTTGTTTTTAAATTTAAAAGCCCATGCCACGCTTAAAGTCTTTTTCTCTGCCTAGAGATCAGGATGTAGTTCTTAGCTGCTGGTCGAGTGTCTGCCTGCATTCTGTTAAGATGATATGAAGATCCTGTCAAGATGATATTGGTCTAAATCTCTGAAACCTCAAGCAAGTCCCCAATTAAATGTTTTCTGTTACTATAGTTAACTTGTCATGGTGATACTTTTCAGCAATAGAACAGTAACTAAAACAAACTTCCTCATAGAAATGTGATGGTGATAATATAACCCATCAACACATGAACCAATAGTATGTTTCCAATATTAAATACCAGGTAGTGTGGATGGGATACAGTATTTAGAGTTATAGTTACTTATCCATACTATAGTTGCACCTTTTCCCACTCTCACTTTTCTTTTAAAATTTATGGTAATATGTTTTAATGAGCTGAGCTGTACACTTCAATGATTGATTTCTTTAGTGTCTTCTATGTTCTCTTCACAATTAACATCAACTCCTGTGTACTTATCCAGGCTACTATAATGTAATAGAAATCGAATCAAGCCGCTATTTTTTTTTTAATCTAGGTCTAGTCCAAGCATACTCTTTGGTTTTGGTTTGTGGTTCAGTCTCTATGAGCCCCAATGGTCCCAGGTTAGTTGACACTATAGGTCTTCTTGTTGTGTCCTTGACCCCTTTGTTTCACTCTACCATTTCTCTCACTCTTCCAAAGAACTCCCTGAGTTTGACTGTGGGTCTCTGAATCTGATTCTATCTGTTGCTGGTTGAAACTTCTTAGAAGACAGTTGTGCTAAGTTCCTGTCTGCAATCAAAGCAGAGTTTCATTAATAGTGATAAAGATTGTGTCTTTCCCTTCGGATGGGATGGGTCTCAAATTAGGCCAGTTCTTTGGTTTTCCATATCTTCAATCTTTGCTCCATCTTCACCCCTAAACATCTTGTAGGGAAGAAAAATTTTGGGTTTGTGGTTTTAAAGGTGGTGTTTTCCTCCCTCTACTGGAAGTACCATCTGGCTATAGGAGGTGGCCATTTCAGGAATTTTTTTAATTTAATATTTTTTATTAGTAGTTACATATTATTAACTCTGTATTCCAGCTGTATCCCGCTCCCTCATTCCCTCCCAATACCACCCTCCCTCCCTCATCTCCTCCCTGCCTTTTTCCAAGTCCAATGTTTGGGAAGGACCTCCTCCCCTTTCATCTGACCCTGTTTTATCAGGTATCTTCAGGACTGGCTGCAAAGTCCTCCTCTGTGGCTTAGCAGGACTGCTCCTCCCTTCAGGGGTGGGGAAGTCAAAGAGCCTGCTATTGAGTTCCTGTCAGAAATAGTCCCTGTTCCCCTTACTATGGGAAATGTTACTGAGCTACCACAGGCTATATCCAAGCAGAGGTTCTAGGTTATATCAGTATATGGTCCTTGGTGGAGTGTCAGTCTCAGAAAAGACCCCTGTGGAATATAGAATAGCAGAGAAACACTTAAAAAGATGTTCAACATCCTTAGCCAGCAGGGAGATGCAAATCAAAACGACCCTGAGATTTCACCTTACACCCATCAGAATGGCTAAAATAAAAAACTCAAATGACAACACATGCTGGAGAGGTTGTGGAGAGGTTCCCTCCATTGCTGGGGGGAATATAAACTGGTACAACCACTTTGGAAATCAATCTGGCACTTTCTCAGACAATTAGGAACAGTGCTTCCTCAAGACCTAGCTATAACATTGCTAGGTATATAACCAAAATTTGATCAAGTACACAACAAGGACATTTGCTCAACCATGTTTGTAGCAGCTTTATTTGTAATATCCAGAACCTGGAAACAACCCAGATGTCCATCAACTGGGGAATGGATAAAGAAATTGTGGTATTTTTACACAATGGAATACTACTTAGTAATCAAAAATGAGGAAATGATAAAATTTGTAGGCAAATGGTGGGATCTAGAAAAGATCATTCTGAGTGAGGCATCCCAGAAGGAGAAAGACAAACATGGTATATACTCGCTTATATAGACCTATAAGATAGGATATACATACTGAAATCTCTACACCTAAAGAAGATAAACAAGAAAGTAGACAAGGGGTGAGATGACCAATCTTCACTTAGAAAGACAAATGGGATGTTCATTGGAGGTATGACAGGAGTCTACCACAGAAGGCATCTGAACGACTCTACCTAGCAGTGTTTCAAAGCAGATACTAAGACTCATATCCGAACCTTAAGCAGAGTGCAGGGAATCATACGAAAGAAGGGGAGTTAGTATGACATGAAAAGGATAGGAGCTCCACAGGGACCATTTCAGGATCTTTAACAACACTACTAGAAGTCTCACCTAGGATAACCCTCACCACTGGACTCCCAGGTGTCACACTGTCATTTTAAATGACAAGGAGAGGAGAAAGAAGTTCAGGAAGCAATGGAAGGTATGTACTTAGCCAGAGACCCTAAATTCTGGTTGCTTTCAAAAACTGTGCTCCCAAACACACATTTTCAAGTTTAATTCTAGCTATTTAAATAACTTAATTATAAATTCAAAAATGAACACTCAAATCTTTGTGAACAAAAGAAGTGTTAATTGTAAGCTCTTAAAGGTATTAGAAGTTTTAATAATCAGGGGATTTCTTTTATTCACTTCCTAAAAATATACTAAAGTGGATAAAAATAAAAACATTGTTTCATTAATTTCTAGTACATAAAAATAAAAATGTATCAATATTCTAGGTATGTCAACTTGAAGAGATGACTTCCTTTTTTAATTTCATTAACCCTATGTAAAATAAGCATATCAGAGGGTTAATGATAATATTCTCAGGTTCCCTTCTGCTACATTTAGAATTCTAGAAATGTAAAAAGGGAATATTCATGATAATGAGTAAAAGACTATGTAAAATAGAGAGTGATCAAGGATTCTGGTCTACAGCTAAGGAAAATACATTTTTTTAAAGAAAAAAGTGGAAGAGGAAAAGATGGAACTATAAAATGTATATAGTAGTATAATTCTGAACAGTGTATCCCATCAGCAATGCATGGTTCTTGAGTCACCCAAAGCGATGCTGAGGTTCTGCTTATTGATTGGATTATGATTTGACCGTAATACCATGTAGTGGGTGAATTACTAAAGATATGTATTTAAGACTTAAAGTGTTGAGACTACTCTCAGATGAACATGGACACTAATTTCTTATCATTCTCAATATTCCATTAAATGATATTAAGTGATTTAAAATGATATTCATCTACTGCGTTGAAAGAGAAAAGGGAAAGTAGAGATAAGTACAGTGAGCTGAGGGCAAGAGTAAGATACAGAGAATTCACAGAGGATTTTCAGAAGGAAGAAAACTAAGTTAATTTGTGTTTTAAAATCATGAAAATAAGACAACGTGACTGCAGGGAAATGCAAAAGTGACACCAGAATAAACAAGTATAAAGGTTAGTAGTAGAATATCATATACTTATTAAAATTCATCTCTACAACATTTTAGAATTCCAATATTGCTAGGTCAAAGTCACATTTTCTTATAATGAAAACAAAGTGCAAAATAGTTCTGTGATATGTATGTGAAATATTTCCTACACATCCAAGTAACGAAGTCTTGTTTCCCCACACCACTGTCACCCTACCAGACATTACTGGGAAGGAATCCTACTTTTTTTTTTTCAATGCAGTTTATTCAGGAACCTTGAACAATCATCGGACTCTGGGGAAAGCCAGCCCACAGCTTAAATAGCCTCTGGGTAGCCAATCCAGGCATGCCACATGGGCAATGCAGATAGGTCCACATACATGGAAGTAAGCCAGATCCTCAGCCTTAGCCAAATGTGGAGTTGTTCGTGACAGAGAGCACTCACCATCGGGAAGGTGGAAGGCTGAAACCAGCTCCATCTTTGAGGCGCGACATTATGCAGCTCTCTACAGTTCCCCCTTTTTGTTTTAGACGCATCAGGCAAGAGTAGAGGTCTGATCTCTGATATTAGAAATAAATTGGGACTTTGTACTGATGTTCATTTAGGTGTCATCCACCCAAAGAGCATCAGACCCGTCTGATACCTTTTTCTCAGAGGCGGGACCTGGGGCATGGAGCCAAGTAATTGTGGTGATGATACTTCCTTTTTTGCCCAATGCTGGAATGCTAGTGAATTTAGGTATGCCCTGGTTACTCGCATGCCTCGCTGGGTGCCTGTGCCCGTTGATGCCCCTCACGCTATGACTCTCTTCAGACAGAAAAGGGATCTTGGAACTACAGCCGCCACTGTTACTGCCATCTCATTGGCGGCTGTTGGAGCTACCACCGTGGCATTAGCCATGAGTCATACTGGGCAGACTGCTCAGACCCTGAATAATCTTTTAGCCAATGTAGCTCATGCCTTAGATGTACAAAAAGGAATTAATGCTCAACTAAAAGGAGGCTTGATGGGAATCCTACTTTTAAGTAGTAGAACTTAGTGGGAGAAACAAGTAAGTTAGGTTCCTGGGAGTATGGCCTGAAGGAGAAGCATAACTGGAACATTTTTCTCTTTTCCTCTATCAGCCACGAGTAGAGCAGCTTGCTGATCTATACTTACAACTCTACAAAAACAAACAAACAAACAAGAAAAAAAAAAAAAAACAAAACAACTACTAACCAAGAAACAGGCCAAACCAAGAAATAGGTTTTGTGATCTAAAACCTAGAAAACTAAGCCAGCTAAGACGCTTTGAGTTTTAGTTTATCTCAACTATGTCATTATAGTAAACAAAACAAAACAAAACAAAACAAAAAACAAACACAAACAAACAACAACAAAAACACCTTACAACCAGGAACAGAAAGCCAAAGCAAAATATTTTCCAGATACAGTGAATTTTGCTTCATTGCTCTTACTTGGTACTTGGAGAAAAGGTCTGACTCCATTGTTCAAGCTAGCCAGTAATTTAAGATTTTCTAGCCTTCTTTTATAAGTGCTGGGATTACAGAGAAGTGCCACCAGATGTAGAATATATGTATATATCTTATAGATATAGAAATCTGTATATTTTATTATGAAAAAGAAAAGTAAACTATTTTTGTCTACGATATATGTATTTGCATGAGACATAACTTGGCTATGATAATTATTGCAAAATATAAACCAAGAAATTTAGCATTGTTATTTGTTTCTTTATTCTTCTCATATATGATAATTAACTAATTATGCTAATTATGACTATAGTTTCCCCTCCCTACTTTTCTGTGTGTCTGCTTCCCCACCTCCAACCTCTACCTCTGTTCCTGTTCCACTATCTGCAGAAAAGGCAAAGCCTCCTAAGTTTATCCTATATTGTAGGTCTAATATCCACTTATAAGTGAGTATATATCATCTGTGTCTTTCTTCTCCTGGGTTACCTCAATCAGGATGATCTTTTGTAGTTCCTAACATTTGCCTTCAAATTTCATGATTCCTTGTTTTTAATTGCTGAGTAGTATTCCATTGTGCAAATGTACCACAGTTTCTGTATCCATTCTTCAGTTGAGGGACATCTGATTCTGGCTATTATGAATAGAGATAAGGGATGGAACAAAAGAAGATCTTTTGTTGTACAGGGTTGTTTTCGCTACTCTGAGTTTTTGTTTTTGCTTTTACATATGAAATTGAGAATTGTTTTTTCAAGGTCTATAAGTGTTGTGTTGATATTTTGATTGGAACTGCACTGAATCATTAGAATCCTTTTGGTAGGATGGTCATTTTCACTATGTTAATCCTACCAATCCATGAACATGGGAGATATTTCCATCTTCTGCTATCTTCTTCAATTTCTCCTTCAGAGATGTGAAGTTTTTTTCATGCACTTCTTTCACTTGCTTGGTTAGTGTCACCTCAGGTTGCTTTATGTTATTTGTGGGTACTGTGAATGGTATTGTTTCCATAAATTCTTTCTCAGCCTGATTGTCTTTTTTGTTCAGGAAGACTATTGATTTTTTTTTTTTTAGTTAATTTTGAATCCAGCCACTCTGCTGAAGGTGTTTATCAGCTGAAGGCTTTTTTTTTCTTGTAGAACTTTGGGGTCTTTTATGTATACTATCATTCATCTATGAAGAGTGATACTTTGACTTCTTCATTTTCTGTTTGTATTCCCCTGATCTCCTTTACTTGTCTTACTCCTGTAGCTAGGATTTCAAGTACTGTGTTGAAGAGATAAAGAGACAGTGGACAGCCTTTTCTTGTCCCTGATTTCAGTGTTATTGATTTATATTTTTCTCTGTTTAATTTGATGTTGGCTATAGGCTTGGTGTTTATTGCCTTTACTATGTTTAGGTATGTTGCCTGTGTCTTTGATCTCTCCAAAACTTTTTTTTTCTATTTTTTTAATTTTTCATCAATTACACTTTATTCATTCTGCATCCCCCCATAAGCCCCTCCCTCCTCCCCTCCCAATCCCACCCTCCCTCCTCCTTCTGCATGCATGCCATTCCCCAAGTCCACTGATAGGGGAGGTTCTCCTCTCCTTTCTGATCTTAGTCTATCAGTTCACATCAAAAGTGGCTGCATTGTCCTCTACTATGGCCTGGTAAGGCTGCTCCTCCCCAGGGGGAGGTGATCAAAGAGCAGGCCAATCAGATTATGTCAGAGGCAGTCCCTCTTCACATTACTATGTAAGCCAATTGGACTCTGAACTGCCCTGGGCTACATCTGTGCAGGGGTTCTGGGTTATCTCTATGAATAGTCCTTGGTTGGAGTGTGAGTCTCTGGGAAGTTCCCTGTGTTCAAATTTTCTGATTCTGTTGCTCTCCTTGTGGAGACCCTGTCCTCTCCAGCTCTTACTATTTCCCAGTTCTTACATAAAATTCCCTTCACTCTGCCCAACAGTTGCCCATCAGGCTCAGCATCTGCATTGATAGTCTGTAGGGCAGAGGCTTTCAGAGGCCCTCTGTGGTAGGTTCCTAGGTTGTTTCCTGTTTTCTTCTTCTTCTGATCTCCAAAACTTTATACATGAATGGGTGTTGGACTTTTTTTTTAATTTTTATTTTTTTAATATTAGTTACAATTTATTAACTTGTATCCCATCTGTATCCTGTTCCCTCATTCCCTCCCATTCCCACCCTCCTCCCCTTTGTCTTCTCCCTACCCCTTTCCAAGTCCACTGATAGGGGAGGACCTCCTTCCCTTTCATCTGACCATAGCTTACCAGGTATCTTCAGGCCTGGTTGCAAAGCCCTCCTCTGTGGACTAGCAGGGCTGTTTCTCCCTCAGGTGAGGTAGGGTGGGGGGGTCAAAGAGCCAGCCATTGAGTTCATGTCAGAAATAGTCCCTGTTCCCTTACTAGGGTACCCACTTAGATACTGAGCTACCATGAGCTACATCTGAGCAGGGATTCTAGGTTATATCCATACATGGTCCTTGGTTGGCGATTCAGTCTCAAAAAAGACCCTTGTGCCCGGATATATTTGGTCCTTGTGGAGCTACTGTCCTCTCCAGGTCATACTGACTTCCCCTTCTTTCATATGATTCCCTGTACTCTGCTGAAGGTTTGGTTATGAGTCTCAGCATCTGCTTTGATACACTGCTAGGTAGAGACTTTCAGAGGCCCTCAGGGGTAGGCTCCTGTCCTGTTACTTGTTTTCTCCTATGTCCCATGTCCATCCCATTTGTCTTTCTAAGTGAGGATTGATCATCTTACTCAGGGTGCTATTTCCTGTTTATCTTATTTAAGTGTATAGATTTGAGTATGTTTATCATAAGTTATAGGTCTAGTACCAACTTATAAGTGAGTATATACCATGTGTGTCTATCTCCTTCTGGGATACCTCACTCAGAATGATCTTTTCTAGATCCCACCATTTGCCTGCAAATTTCATGATTTCCTCCTTTTTGATTGCTGAGTAGTATTCCATTGTATAAATGTACCACAATTTCTCTATCCATTCCTCCTTTGATGGAAATCTGGGTTGTTTCCAGGTTCTGGCTATTACAAATAAAGCTGCTACAAACATGGTTGAGCAAATGTCCTTGTTGTGTACTTAAGCAAATTTTGGGTTTATACCTAGCAGTGGTATAGCTGGATCTTGAGGAAGCACTATTCCTAATTGTCTGAGAATGCACCAGATTGATTTCCAAAGTGGTTGTACCAGTTCACATTCCCACCAGCAATGGAGGAGGGTTCCCCTTTCACCATCTCCTCTCTAGCATGTGTTGTCACTTGAGTTTTTGATATTAGGCATTCTGATGGGTATAAGGTGAAATCTCAGGGTTGTATAAATACTTGATTTTTGATAAAGAAGCCAAAACCATTCAATGGAAAAAAAGACAGTATCTTCAACTGTTTTTGGTGCTGGTCCAACTGGATGTCTACATGCAGAAAAATGAAAATAGATCCATATTTATCACCCTGCACAAAACTAAAGTCCAAGTGGATCAAAGACCTCAACATAAAACTAGATATACTAAATTAGTTAGAAGAAAAAGTGGGAAAGAACCTAGAACTCATTGGCACAGGAGACAACTTCCTAAACAGAACACTAACAGCATAGGCTCTAAGAGTAACAATAAATAAATGGGACCTCATGAAACTGACAATCTTCTGTAAAGCAAAAGAAGCTGTTGTCAGAAAAGAACTACAGTCTACAGACTGGGAAAGGATCTTTACCAACTCTATATCTGACAGAGGGCTGATAACCAGAATATGTAAAGAACTAAAGAAGTTAAAAAGCAATAAATAAAGCAATCCAATTAAAAAAATGGGGTTCATCCTGAGACTCTTACTCCAACAAAGAACCATGCATGGAATAACCTATAACTCCTGCACAGATGTAGCCCATGGCAGTTCAGTGTCCAAGTGGGTTCCATAGCAATGGGAACAGGGACTGCTTCTGACATGAACTGATTGGTCTGTTCTTTGATCACCTCCCCCTGATGGGGAGCAGTCTTACCAGGCCACAGAAGAAGAGAATGCAGCCACTCCTGATGATACATACCTAAAAGACTAGGATCAGAAGGAAGGAAAAGAAGGCCTCCCCTATCAGTGAACTTGGGGAGGAGCATGCGTGGAAAAGGAGGGGGAAGGGAGGCATTAAGAAGGGAGGAGGGAGGGAACTAGAGGGGGGATACAAAGTAAATAAAGTGTAATTAAAAATAAAATTAAATTAAAATTTAAAAATGGGGTTCAGAGCTAAACAGAGAATTCGCTATAGAGGAATATAGAATGGCAGAGAAACACTTAAAAAGATGGTCAATGTCCTTATCCTTCAGGGGGATGCAAATGAAAACAACCCTGGGTGTTGGATTTTATCAAATGCTCTTTTTTTGCCATGCAGGGAGATAATCATGTAGTTTTTTTCCCCTCCTTTCTTTTTGTTTCTTTGGTAGATTACATTGATGGATTTCCTTATTTTGAATAACGCCTGCATGTCTGGTCATGTCTACTAGGTCATGGTGGATGACATCTTTTATGTGTTCTTAGATTTGTTTTATGAGTCTATATTCATAAGAGAAGTTGGTGTGAAATTCTCTCTTTTGTTGGGTCTTTGTGCGGTTTAGATATCAAGGTGACCATGCCTTGTAGTATGAGGTTGATAATATTCCTTCTGTTTCTAATTTGTGGAATAGTTAAAAAGTATATTGATATTAGCTCTTCTTTGAAGGTCTGGTAGACTTCTGAGCTGAAGCTTTCTGGTCCTGGGTTTGTTTGTTTGTTTGTTTGTTTGTTTTGATGGAAGACTTTTGATGACAGCTTCTATGTCTTTAGGAGATAAAGGGCTATTAATTTATTGACCTGATCTTGATCCAACTTTGGTAAATGGAATCTATCAAGAAAATTGTCCATTTTATTTAGATTTTCACATTTTGTTACATACAGGCTTTTGAAGTAGGACCTAATGTTTCTTTGGCTTTTCTCTTGTCTGTGGTTATGTCCTCCTTTTCATTGATGATTTTGTTGATTTGGATAGTGTCTCTCAGCCTTTTAGATGGTTGGGCCAAGAGTTAGTCTATCTTGTTGATTTTCTCAAAGAACCTGCTCTTAATTTAGTTTATTCTTTGAATTTTTCTTTTGTTTCTGACATTGACTTCTGTCTTGAGTTTGATTATTTCCAGCTTCTAATTCTCTTGGGTGTGTCTTCTTCATCATCATTATCTTCTTCTTTGTCTAGTTTTTTCAGGTGTGCCATTAAGTTCCTTGTAAAAGATGTCTCAAATTTTTTGTTAAGGCCCGTAGTGCTATGAACTTTCCTCTTAGCACTGCTTTTATTGTGTCCCATTTTGGGTAAGCTGTGCCTTCCTTTCCATTGGATTCTAGGAAGTCTTTAATTTATTTTTTCCTCCCCTGACCCAGCTGATATTGAGTAGAGAACTGTTCAGTTTTCATGTGTGTATAGATTATTTGCTATTTCTGTTACTGTTGACATTTAGTTTTAGACCATGTGGTCGGATATGATACAAGGGACGATGTCAGTCTTCTTGTATCTTTTGAGGCTTGCTTTGTGCCAGGCTATCATTTAATATTGGACCACCAATAGTGTGTTAATGAGTGCATTTATGCTACATGGGAGCACATGTGCTGTTCAGGCAGCCATTGCTTTCTCTTTGGCTCCCAACTTTCCGCCGTAGCCTACAACTCTTTGTTTAGCACTGGGGCTTATATATTTGCTGTGTTCATTCCATTTTACTGTTTTTTAATGTTCTTTTGTGATTGTTTCTGTCCTAAATACCACATATTTTTAAATGCTTGCTATACAGTATTTTATCTAGGAAACCCACCACCGCTCTCTTTATCTTACAAGTAATATAATTAATAAAATACATTTATATAATGGATTGATATTTGCATTTTTTTTCTTTTTCTTAAAATAAAATGCAAGAGGCTGAACTTTCCTTTTTTCAGTCTGTTCATTAAGCTAGTGTTGTAAATGTTGCTTTTATTTTCTCAGATGAGTAGATGAGGGCTGTACCCAAGCTTTACCAATACATAGCTTGACCTGAGTCTAGGACTGCATGTTTATAGTCTTCATACAATCTGATATTCTATTAGTCCTGTACCTACCCACAGGTGTCATATACTGATTTTGATGAATTCTGGAGCTGTGAATTCAATAAATAGGTGAAAAATGTGAAATGTAAGCTGAGTCCAGCTGCATTTCTAAAATATACTTGCCTATTTTCTTACAGTAAATACAAATGTGTGTTCACGAGTGCACTTGTGCTTTTTAGGAGCAAGTGTGCTGTTCAGGCAGCCATTGCTTTTCCTGGGTTGGTGACCCTGCAGTTAGGCTGATTATTCACTTCATCCTTTTCCTTTGACTGCAGTGTCCAATTAGAGTCTACACCAAAGAAGCATAATCAAGACAAATTATGTGAGATACAGGGATATATCTGCAACCCTTTGTTGAACTTTTATGTAGTTTTCACAGTTTTGGCAGATCTGTTTTACAATATTGACTGTATTTAATGTTAATTAATACAGCATTTTCCTCAGCTCCTAATTTTAAAAATAGAGAGATTTGAAAGTTTTTAGTACTTGATGCTCCTAAACTTAAATTTATTTTGGAAAAAAATATGGATCTTTTTGTAGAATATATATATATATATATATATATATATATATATATATATGAACCTCTTTATATGCAATCATTATTAATGTATACATGAATATATTTGAAAATAAGAATTTTGAAGTCATATGTAAACACATCCTCCTACGTACAGACTTAACAGAGGTATTAACATGAAGAAGTATTAACCTGAGGAAGCCAGTTGCTCATACAATCATTTTAGCAAAGCTTAATTTAAATTCCTTTTTAATTATTCATTTTTATTTAGAGTGTTGCACACTAGCTATGGTATAAGCCACAAAGTAGGTAAAGATAGCTGTACTGTGAGTATATAAACATTTTTGTGAAGAAATTTTTAATATGCATAAACCAGCAGCTAGAAAATGTTGTAGTTTGGACTTAAGAAGAAAGGAAGAATGTTTATTATATGTGTTATTGCTTTCAGCTTGAGCTTAAGGAAAAAAAACCCAAAAATTTATAACACGAATAATGTTACTAGTGGCTGAGGTATTCATAAAACAGGTAGTAAATCAGGATAGAATGGTAACTGTAAAAACTAGGAAAGACATAACAATAAGATATTTATATGTACTGGAAATACAGTCAGTATATTAAGACGTTATACTTTTTGTGAGACTGTCTTACTTGAAAACAGAGCAATAAAGCAGGACTTACTGTCTGCAGTGGCATTTGTAACTAGCGCAGGAACAACTATTGCAGAAAATAATTTGGGGACACTCAAAAAGTGCAAGCTAAGTGTAATTATGACCACTTACTTTCAGCATTCTGAGGCCTGTCTGAAAGCAATTCCTGAGGCTGGAGGAAACCAGGTTTTAAATCATGGGTATTTGAAGGATACCTTGTTTGACGAAATATTGATATACATGCATTCTGCATTATGATTTTTTCCATGATTGATTTTCATGTCAAAATGAGGAGAGACAAAAGTTTGACCTCTGACTGATGCTTCACTGGTATATGAGAGTGAGATAACAGGTCATCTGGGTGTTTGAGTGATTTAAGGCTCAATCATAGCTGTGTCATATTAAGTTTTTCTGGTCGGTGTAGTCTTGTTAGGAGTTAGTAAAGACCTGATTATTCGCTTGTGAAAATATTTAGCATCACTTGCATTTTATTCTGTTATAAAGGAAACATAACACAGAGAAGTAAGATCGTATGAATGTGCCTCTATGTAAAATTATAATGCCCATATTTGCTTGAACTTAATTTTATTTGGCATAAAATTTCTTTAAGCGTTTCTCCTTTTTACATTATTGAACTTACTTTGTTTTTTAAGGTGATATTTTACAGTAGTGAACCCTAATTGATAAGTAGATATCCTTTCACTCTTTCTTATTCAAAATAATTTCTACAACCTACCAATTAAAACAAAAATAATAATTATTTTTTTAACTTGATACAGACTTACAATTATGAAACTTCTCTTTCTTCGTTGTCACTCTCAGAACCTCTGCAGTTGCTTGAATGACATCAGACTTGGATCATGATCACAAATGTAAGAACACCAAATATGGTCTGATAGCTCTTCCAGGCTCACTCAGTTTCATTGATCTCCCTCATGGAACATACTCCTGAGAACTGTATGAAGAGCTAAGTCTATTGATCTTACAATGCTCAGGGTTTGCTGTGTTGCACCTGACAGCAGATTAGATGCTTTCCTGATAGCTTAACATATTGAGCTTTAATAAAGAGGTAAGTGATAAGAAAGGTGGATCTTCAATTAAAGATGTCTATGTACTGAAAAGACTGTTCAATCTCTCAAAGGCAGGAAACTGCCCATTCCTTTTTTATTTTTTTTTAATAAATTACAGTTTATTCATTTTGTATCTCAGTTGTAGCCCCTTCCTCATATCCTCCCAATCCCACCCTCCCTTCCTCATCTCCTCCCATGCCCTTCACTGATAGGAAAGGTCCTCCTCCACTTCCCTCTGACCCTAGCCTTTCAGGTCTCATCAGAACTGGCTGCATTTTCTTGTCTAAATATCTATATTTAGAGCTATTTTAGAGTTATTTTAAAAAGTGATTTAATTCCATTCAGTTATTAGTTATGTTATAACTTACTGCATTAGTTTACATATTTATTGCTGTAGGTCAGATCTTACATAGGTTTTCTGTGGCTACTTCAAAGGTCAGCTAATTTAATTATTGAGTCATTCTATGCTAACAGAAAACTCTCCTTTTTAGATTTAAAACTGTTTCTCTTTATTCTAAAACAATTCCTTCTACGTATTTTTTCTGAAGTTGTTTTGAAAATATGTGCTTGCTCTTCTAAATAACATTTATTGTTTAAGAGACCGATTATAATTAGGAAATGTATTATATTAATAGAATTTATTAAACTCTAGATTAATTATCTTGCGTGTGTCAATTATTCCTACTACACAATTTTCAGATCTATGATTCATCTTAGTTACATTCTATTTCATGCATAATAATGTGTTAAGATCTGATTTAAAATATAGAAATCTAGTATAGAAATGTGAGATAAGTCTCTTCTTCCTCTGATTAATTTTCTTCACTACATGCAAACCATGTAATTCTTTTTACATAATAATTATTTTATGTACTCATATCTTCAAAGTACATATGATATGATAAAAATATATAAAATCTACGTTATACTGATTTTTTTTCTGGTGCATAACAAATGGTAGATAGACCCTTGAAAATATTACTGGAGAAATATTTGCATAAATTTAACATCGAAGAACAAGTTAGCTTATTTCCAAATTGCATCCCATTGTTCCATTTCTATAGCATTCATGCCATTTTCAATGTAGCTTTAAAATAATTTGGAGTCAAATATGTTCTGACTATGAATTCATCAAACTTCTGTCACATCAAAGTACAAGTATCCTTTTATTGTTGATTAAAAGTTCTGAGCTTCTTCTGCCCTGCAGACTATCAATGTAGATGCTGAGACTTATGGGCAACCTTTGGGCAGAGTGCAGGGAATCTTAGGAAAGAAGTGGGAAACAGTAAAATCTGGAGAGGACAGGAACTCCACAAGGAGAGCAACAGAACCCAAAAATCTGAGCACAGGGGTCTTTCCTGAGACTGCTATTCCAACCAAGGACTATGCATGGAGATAACCTAAGACCCCTGCACAGATGTAGCCCATGGCAGTTCAGTATCCAAGTGGGTTCCATTGTAATAGGAACAGGGACTGTCTCTGACATGAACTGATTGGCCTGCTCTTTAATTACCTCCCCCTGAGGGGGAAGCAGCATTACCAGGCCACAGAAGAAGACAACGCAGCCATTCCTGATGGGACCTAATTGACTAAGATCAGAAGGAAGGAAAAGAAGACCTCCCCTATCAGTGGACTTGGGGAGGGGCATGCATGCAGAAGGTGGAGGAAGGAAAGGATTGGGATGAGAGGAGGGAGGGAACCACAGGGGGGATACAAAGTGAATAAAGTGTAATTAATAAAAAAAAACATCTGAGCTTGAAAAACAACTAAAAGCATATTAAGTCTTAATTATGTCATCTAGTTTACAGGGAAGCCTTGGCAGCTGGAACTCAGGGTAAGATATAGGGATTTCTTTCCTGTGCTGCACTGATTTCCTAAGCTGAATGTTGAAGCAATGGTTTCTATGCTATTTGAATTGTCTCCCTAGCTAGATTAAAGCTTTCCTAACCTTGACAGGGAATTCCTCCAGTTTGCATGTTTTACCCATTCCATGAACAGAATTTACAGGGAAACTAAGTTCAGCCTTTTGATTTGCATATGACATGGTCGTTTAAATGAAAAGGTTATACACATGATGGGAATCACTAATAAAATAATGTATACCTTCAACCACATCATAAAACTTCAAATATAAAAAAATGAAAAGTAATGTGTTCAATACGTTATAGTTTTATGGGGTTAAAATTATATTTGCTGAAATAATCTATAATTTCAGGGGTTTTTTTTCTTCAAAATTTTAACAAAATGAATTGTGAGCAATATTACTACTTCTTATTAAATGATATAGATTTGAAAGATTTATGGTGACTATTTTTGTAAATATGTAGGAGAATGAATTAGCTACTTCATGAAATTGAGTTATTCATTTTATAAAAAACTTTTGCTACTAGATGTATTTCTCTCTGCTCAACTTAGTCCTACTAGGAGAAGGTGTAAATTAGCTATGCCACATAAGTGCCTTCTTTCTTACCCACACCTACATACTTATCTCTGGTGGAGAGCTTTTAATGATTTTTTTTTGAGACCATTAACTAACTTCTTAATATCAAACACTTCATGAAACATTAAGAGACAGCTGTGAGTTCTTGCTTCTGTCAGAGAAGAAAAACAAAAGTGACTTCAGTATGCCTTTTAAAATAACTAACCAAAAGTATAGTTTTCTCTGAAATCAGAGAGCATGTAAGTATCCTGGGAAACCAAAGGCTTCTTACTGATTTGACCAGGTTGTCTGTTATCCAGTGACCTCTTCCTAATTGGAGGAGGAGCCGAAAACAAAGCAGGGAAAAGGGTGCATCTGGAGAACATGAAGGGGGAGCTGGGGCATGGAAAACAGAACTGGACGATTTTGCAATATGTCTACAGTCTAATCTTAACGTTCTTTGTACATGTTTTCCATGTCTAAGCTGGAGACAATAACATTTGCAAATTCATCCTCTATATCTATTTTCCACACCATCTTAGAGAACAGGGAGTGTACATAGTTTTTTTGGATAACACATCCACAACCCCCCTTCTTTCTTTATTTTTTCTTTCCCATGTTGTGATTTAACAGCATATCATTAGGCTAACAAAGACCATCACTCATCCACCCAATCATAAATTAGCAGCCATCTGCCAGTTTGAAGATCCTAAACACCTATATCTGTAGTTAGTATTTAACTTTTTAAAAGAAATTTGCGTAGGAAAATAAAACTGTGTTTGATTACAGAAAAGTTGTACAAATAAAAAGCTTTGCAATAAGAATAGTAATGTATCATGCTAAAGGGTAATATGTATGGACAATTTTTATACCTTTTCATCAAATGTCCAGGCTAAGTGCTTGAATTTTATGACCTTTAATTTTTTTAGTGTTTCTTTTTCCTTACAGAAGTACATTTATTATTATTGTGATTGCTGTTGTTATGAATTACAATTTATTCTCTTTGTAGCCCCCTCCATTATAATCTCCAGGTGGCCCCTCCTCACTTGTCCCTTTCACTTATAGGGGAGGTCCTCTTCCCCTACTATCTGACCCTGACCTATCAGGTCTCATCAGGACTGTTTGAATCCTCTTTCTCTGTGGCTTTGTAAGGCAACCTCACTGGGAGAGGTGATCAAAGAACAGGCAACAGAGTTCATGACAGAGGCAGTCACTGCTGTTCTGACTAGAGAACCTACATGGAGACTGAGCTGTCCATGCGCTACAACTGTGCAGGGGGGCTAGGTCCTCTCCATGCATGGTCCTTGTTTGTTCATCAGTCTCTGTAGCAACTGCCTGGGCTCAGATTATTTTGGCTGTTAGTCTCTTTGAGGAGCTCTGGTCCCCTCCAGGTCTTTCTGTCTCCACCTTCTTCCATAAGATTCTCTGCACCCTGCCCAAAGTTTAGTTATGAGTCTCAGCATCTGCTTCGATACCTTGATGGGTAGAATCTTTCAGTGGCCCTCTATGGTAGGCTTCTGTCCTGATCCCTGTCTTCTCCTGCTTCCTGTGTCAATCCTGTTTGCACTTCTAAATGAGGACTTATCCTCTTCCCAAGGGTCCCCCTGGTGTTTATCTTATTTAGGACTAAAGATTTTAGTATGTTTATCCTATATTATATGGCTAATATACAGTTATAAGTGAGTATATACAATGTGTGTCTTTTGGGATATGGGTTACCTCACTCAGGATGATCTTTTCTAGTTCTATTGATTTGCCTGCAAGTCTCATGGTTTCCTTGTCTTTAATAGCTGAGTAATATTACATTGCATAAATGTACCCCATTTTCTTTATCCATTCTTCAGATGAGGGACATCTACACTGTCTCCACTTTCTGAATATTATGATTAAAGCTGCTATGAATACAGTTGAGCAAGTGTCCTTGTGGTGTGACATAGCATCTTTTGGATATATGCTCAGGAATGGTATAGTTGAGTCTTGAGTTATATCTATTCTCAATTGTTTGAGAAAGAGTCAGATTGATTTCCACAGTTCTTGTCCAAGTTCACACTCCCACCATCAATGGAGGAGTGTCTCCTTGTTCCACATCCATGCCAGCATATGCTGTCACTTGAGTTTTTGATCTTAGCCATCTTGATGGCTCTAAGATGAAATCTCAGAGTCATTTTTCTTTACATTTCCCTGATGACTAAGGACATTGAACATTTCTTAAGTGCTTCTCAGGCATTTGAGATTGCTTTATTGAGAATTCTCTTTTTAGTTCTGTGCCTTCTTTTTAATTGGGTTATTTGTTTTGTTGGTGTTTAATTTCTTGATTTGTTTATATATTTTAGATATTAATCCTCTATAGGATATAGGGTTGGTGAAGAACTTTTCTCATTTTGTATGCTGCCATTCTGTCCTATTTACAGTGTGATTTGCCTTACAGAAACTTTCCAGTTTCATGCTGTCCTATTTATTAATTGTTGGTCTTAATGTTCGATCTGTTGGTGTTCTGTTCAGAAAGTTGTCTTCTGTACCAATGATTTCTTAGCTATTTTCCACTTTTTTCTTTTATCAAGCAAGGTGCGTGTGGGGCAGTGATAACTGGAAGAAACAATGGAAATCAGTGGTGGTGGGGGCATCTCTGAGACAGGAGAGACTCCTGGGAGTCTATAGTTGTAACGTTAGTTGAGACTCCTAGCAGCAGGTGTTCAGGAACCTCAGATTGCCATCTCTTGTAGCCAGGTGAGGCCTGTAGGAAAGGGAAGGTGATATCAGCACACTCATAAACTCTTCAACCCAAAATTTGTCTTGAAGTGTAGGGGAAAAGATGGAGCAGAGGTTGAGGGAATGACAAAACAATGATTGGTCCAATTTGAAACCCACCACTTGGGAGAGAGCCAACCCCTGTCACTATTAATGATACTCTGCTATGCTTTCACACAGGAGCCTAGCATTACTGTCTTCTGAGAGGCTTCTTCTAGCAGTTGACAGAAACAAATATAGAGACCGACAGCCAAAGAATAGGCTGAACTTGAGGAGTTTCTGAGGAAGCTGGAGGGGTCAAGAATGCCTCAAGAAGATCTGTGGAATCAACCAGCCTGGACCAATGGGAGCTCACAGAAACTGAACCATCAACCAAAACGCATGGTCCTAGACCCCCTGCACATGCATAGCAGATATACAGATTGGACTTCATGTGAACCCCAACAACTGGAGCAGAATCCCTGATTCTGACCCCTCAGTCTGAACCTTGCTCCCCTAACTGGGCTGCTTTATCTACCTCAGTTGGAGAGGATGCACCTAGTTCTGCAGCAACTTAATGAGCCAAGGTAGGTTGGTACACATGGGGGACCTCCCCGTTCTCTGAGGAGGAGAGAGGAGAATGGGGGTGAGGGGTGCCCAAGGCAGGGACTTGAGGAGAGAAGAGGGTCTGCAATAAGGATATAAAGTGAATTAATACATAAAATTTTAAAAGTTAAAAAAAGACAAAGAATCTGAAAAACCAAACAAAAGTTATCCCGTTTGTCTTTCTCTAGCAGACAAGGCAACTGCCAGTGCACACCAGTTTTTTGAAACAAAAAAGGTCTAGGAGTTTAATTATCTCTGATGAGAGAGGAAAACAGATCTTGAATGAGAAGGAGAATTTTTTTTAATACCACCTTTCTATGATATGAAGCTTCAACAAATGGGCCATAAAAAAATCAATCAGGCAGAATAAAACAAAACAAAATAAAACAACAACAACAACAACAACAACAAAAAACAGGCCTGTGGAGCCACCTGACTGGTTAGAGCTCAGTTTCCTACTACAGAGGTGTGACACACAGGCGATGCACATAGGTGATACTATCGTGGCAGTGTTCCCACAAGGCCCTCCACCCAAGCTTTCAAAGTTCACAAGGCACAGACTCTTAAAAGGAAAGGTAAGCATGAAGTGAGATTTCTCATCATGCTCTTCTGTACTGATGTAGAAAATATACCTTGAAATTATCCATTTAAAGCTTTTCTGTGGACATTCAGGCTCACAAACTATGTGAATTTCTAATAAAAGAGTCCAGTTTATGCAAGGCTTTCAGGCTTTTCTTCTAATAGAAATCTCTCCCCCCCTTTACACATAAACACAGACACACACACATTCACACTCACATTCACACACCACACCAAAAATGATTTCAATTTCCTTATGCCACTTTACTTAGAGCAGTGAGAGTTTATCAAAATACTTATGAAGGTATCAGCTTCTGTTTATGGGATCTTTTGACTCCTAATTGTCTTTTAAACAAATGTTCTACTAAGAGAATGTATCCTTACTACTTATGTTATACAAAAAGAAGAAGAAAAAAAAAAGAAAAAGAAAAACAAACAAACAAGCAAACAAAAAACCACTAACACTAACCGTTTAGAACTCCTAAGGAAAGGATTTAATTTTCCTGCTTAAAAACATACTCTTGGGCTGGAGAGTTGGTCAGTGGTTAAGAACACTCACTGTTCTTCCAAAGGTCCTGAGTTCAATTCCCAGCAACCACATGGTAGCTCATAATCATCTTATAGCATCATCTGGTGTGCAGGCAGAATGTTGTGTAAATAATAAATAAATCTAAAAAAAACAAAAAAACAAAACAAAACAAAAAAACTTTCCCTGTAGCCCTTTCTGTCCTGGAATTTGCTCAGGCTAGCCTTGAACTCATAGGGATCTTCGTGCCTCTGCTTCTGATTGCTGGGATTAATGTCATTCACCTCCACTGCCCAACTTTAAAAACAAACAAACTAACAGTTGGCTTTTTTTGGATAAATCAGATAGACAGGATTTTGAAAGGTATCAAAAAGCTACATATGTGTTAGTAGGTGTGTACAGATGATGGAGAATAGGGTGGTACCAGTTGAACAGAGAAGGAAAATATGGAAACAAAAGCACACCTACATAAGATATATGCAGTGGGGTTTGATAGCAACTTCACATGTTAAGTGGAGGTGAGATGCACATACATGGTAGGGAATAGATGTCCAAGTAAATCGGATGAATCACATCGAACAGAATAAGCAAAAGGAAATGCTCTGCAAAAGGCACATTCTACCATGGCATATGTTATGATGGTCATGTTTGTAAAATGTCAACAAAATCGAATGTTGTTAACGTTTGGCATTGACAATTACTATTAATAAGTTTGAGGATAGAGAAAGTGATTGTTTAATTAAGGAGTACCATTCAACTTGGAAAAAAGAATCTCTGGAGTGCTGGTATACATTCTGTTTACAGTTAATAATTTCACCCTGAACACACATTTTGTTTAGTGGGTACATCCCCATTATGTGCTCATTTGAAACACAGTAAACAGAAAAGAGAAATTTAAGGGATTGCTAATACAAGAAAATAAAACTAATAATACAGATGTCCACTCACCACAGCTATGTTAACAAAACAAATGTTTTCATTTATTCTTCTCTCTATATGTTAGGACAGACCATATACACTGGAGTTCACCTTTATTTTTCCCTCTGTCTTTCTTTGTTCCTTTGCAATTTCTCAATGGATAAGTGGTAGTCCCATCCACACAGTTTTACTATTAGTATAATATTGAGAATGGATACAAATTTCTGGAATCTTCAACTTTTGAAAAGCACATATATCATATTTTTGTATTACTTTAAAATGCGTATTTTACTCAGAGTAAATGTAGTATATGCCATCCTGAAATACAGCATTAGCATTTTTGAGCTGACATACAGCATACATTTATTAAATGTAATATACCATAGTTTCATATTTAATCATACTAGATGGATGCCTAGGTTATTTTTTTTCATTGTTATGGGCTGTAATAAATGTCACCATGTATCTGTAGTTACATAAAAGCAGAAGTCATGATAAATGACTTTAACTTACAAAATTGCTTCTTTAACAATGGGGTTAAGTTTTATGGAAGTATTCATGTCTCCTCTTTGGAGAGTGACTCAAAAAAGAGTCAGAAAGCTCAAAACAGAGAAAGAAATGACCACACCATTTTGGGGAGATTAATTTATGAAATTTATGAAGTCATCTTGCATGGCAAAAGACCATGTTGAAGTCTCCACTTGCAAAGAATATTTATTGGTGTTTTAGGACCATGAAAAAGAAAAATTAAAAGAAAAAGAGGATAGAAAATAGGAAAGGAGAGGAAACAAGAGGAGGGGAGAGAAGAAAAAAGTTCAAGTAGCTGTGAAGACACCTGAAAGCTTTTGAACATATTTACTCTGAATAAAAGATTGTGTTTACAACAATGTGATCATCATTCTTAAAAACAATATTTTCTTGATTTTGGCCTTCTAGATGTTGTTGTGTAACTAGTTGAGTGCTGCTTCCTATAACATACTTCAAGTTCCAGCACCTATAATGTATTTGTTATAACAGCTCACAAAAGTTTAGAGGACTTGTAAGTCTCATCATTTAAAATCTTTGACAATACATAGCTATAAATACATTTTTGTTTTCACTCTGTTTTGCCCATGGTTACTGAGAATAAGAGTTTGTGAATTAAGGAGTCTGTGAAATCATTTGATGTCTTAGGTAGAGTTGCTATTTGTGCTGGTACAGAATCCCCATTTTGCCTAGAGTATCCAGAGCAGAAGGATGAGCTAATTTCTTCTGAAAAGGGGAGTGAAACTGACTGAAGATTCATAGAGTCAGACAATATAGAAATAACGTTTAGAACATTTCTGTCCAAATGTTCCAATTAGAAGCCTCATGATACTATTCCATCAAAATCAATATTGTAACTTTAGCATTGGAACTTTACTGAAGTTGATCCTTCAGTTGACATTACAACTGTGCTATATTCAAGTCAGAATTAGTATTTTATTTTTAGTTGTATCTGTCTATTTCTTTCTAGAAAAGAAAAAAAAATAGTTCCCCTTCTAATGCTGGTTTGGAAACTCTCTACTTCTCTACCTTTGTCTTGGATTAGGATTTTTAAGACCTTAAATTTATTTTTAAATCTAATTAAGCTTTCTAGAAGTCAGAAAGATCTAGTGTACCCTATGGCTTTAAAAAAAAGTTTTGATGTTATTGAAAGTAATTACCCTTAACTAAAGTCTTGTCCTTGAGGTATGGCCCGATTCCTCTTCACCATAAGTAACAATTTGACTCTATATGTCAAAGAATGTTAGCAATCTGTTTTATTCCAGCTAGAAAGTCACAGTGTCCTTATTCCAGCCAGAGAAATCCAAGGCCAATGTTTTACTTTTAAGACACTGTCTTAGGGACATTCAATACCACCCTCTGCATTAGCAAAGATTCCAACAAACATAATTTTAAGGAATTCAGATAAGTTCTTTTAATGGAGAAACTTTCTAGAAATGCTTGATCCAGGTAAATGAATAAATCAAGGGATATTTCAAGGGACTAGTCAGGTGCCATTATTATGGAGGACCTGTAAAAGCAGTGGGTAGAAATTGCACTGTAGAGGTAATAATGTTATCTCACGTAGCTCAAACTGCAAAGTAAAGCTCCATGAGATTTCCTGGAGATATGCGAACAATATTTGCTCATCCAGAAGTATCTAAAGTAAACGAAAACTATGATCCCACCCACATCTAAGTTTATGAATCGACGAATTAAGTTACTTGAAAGATCATAGGTCTCTAAAAAAGAGTCTTTTTAAAAATTATTTTCTCATACATTACACTCTGACTGAAGTTTCCCCACCAACTTTTCTCCACCCCTGCCCAAGGCTCTCCTTCACCTCTACCTTGCCTTTTCTCTGCTCCAGACCCCCTTCGCCATCCCAGCTAGTAGTCAGAATATTTTGTACATGTTCTGCATCCACGATGAGTATGAGTGAATTTGTTCTTGTTGGTGAGAGAGGAAGGTAGATCTTTGACAGTGTGTCATGGCTATGACTTGGTGTCTTAATCATAGCTCTTGGAGACATGCTTCTAAAATTGATGATGCTATGCATTAATTTCCTTTAGTGCATTTCTTATTTCTGTAACTGTCACCCTGGAATTTTATTATTATACCTCTAAGTTAGTACATTTTTATACTTCCTTGAATATCATTTTCATATTCCTAAAATATATTTTCAAAGCATTTAAATAAGAAGTACATAGGATGGAAAACCTTAAGTATATATGAAGCTCCCTTAATGTTCTTCTATATTTGAATAATTAGTTTAAATATATAATTCTACCGTCAAAGTAATTTTATGTCATATTTAGTGCTGTAATTTCAAGTATTTCAGAATATATGTGATCCTAGTAAATTAAAAGTTTTCAAAAAGCTTTACAATATTTTGTAGGGAAATTTTACTCCTAACAAAGCATTTTGCAACCATATCTTTATTCTTGATGTTCTAAAGTGTTGTCCCTCCTGATTTATGTTTGGTCTCTCAGGGGCTGCCTCTGTCATAAACTCCATTGCCTCCTCTTTGATCACTTGCCCCTGATGAGGCAGCCTTGACAGGCCACAAAGGGAGGGGATCCACTCACTCCTGATGAGACCTGATAAGCTATGAACAGACAGCAAGGGAGGAGAACTCCCCCTTTCAGTGGACTATGGGAAGGGAATAGGGGAGAAGAAGAGGGAGTGAAGGTGAGGGTGGAAGGAATTGAGGGAGAGGGCCGGATATATAATGAGTAAATGGTTAAAAAACTTAAAAAAAAATACATATTGGAAAGGAAGAAGTCAAAGTATCATTATTTGCGGAATATTTGACAATACATATGAATGACACCAAAAAATCTACCAGAGAACTGCAGCTGATCAAAACCTTCAACAAAGTGGTTGGATACAAAATTAACTTAAAGAAATAAGTAGCCATCCAGTATACAAAAGAAGAAAGGGCTGAGAAAGAAATCAGGGAATCAATACCCTTCACAATAGCCACAAAGAACATAAAGTACCTTGGTGTGACTCACCAAGCTAATGGAAGACTTTCATAACAACAACAAAAAAATTCAAGCCCTTGAAGAAAGAAATCCTAGAAGATATCAGAACATTGAAAGATCTCCTGTGCTCACAGATTGGTAGAATTTACATAGTAAAAATGGCCATCCTACCAAAAGCAATATATAGATTCAATGCAATTCCCATCCAAATGCCAATACAATTCTTTACAGATCTTGAAAGAAAAATTCTCAATTTCATATGGAAAACAAACAAACACGTCATCCAGAATAGCTGAAACCATCATGTAAAACAATAGAACATCTAGCGCTAACTCCATCCCTGATCTCAAGCTGTACTGTAGAGCAACGGTAATATAAACTGCATGGTACTGGCATAGAAACAGGCCGGAGCATCAATGGAAGACCCATAAATAAAATCACACACCTACAAATATCTGATTTTTGACAAAGAATCCATAACCATACCATGGAAAAAAGACAACATCTTCAACAAATGGTGCTGGTCTAACTGGTTGTCTATAAGTAGAAAAATGCAAATAGATCCATACTTATCACCCTGCACAAAAGTAAAGTTCAAGTAGGCCAAAGACTTCAACCTAATAGGAGACACAATAAATCTGTTAAAAGAAAACGTCGGGAAGAGACATGAATGCATTGGCACAGGAGACAATTTCCTGAACAGAAATGAGTGCCCATTCTTAGTCGGCAAATAAGAACATCTATCTTTACTGAACCAAATAATTTTTACATTATATTTAATTAATTAGATTAAATTAGGAAAGTCACTTTACAGGTGGTCAACCAATAATATTGACTACATGTATCTTTTTTCTCTTGAGAGTGTTATTATTTGATAAAGATTATAACTGATCAATTTGGACTCTCCAATAACTTATTTTTTTCAGCAATCAATTATTTCTTTTTTATTTCAGTTTATTTACTTTACACCCCAAGGGTGTCCATTTCCTCCATTCCTCCCAGCCTTCCCTTCCTTCTTTCCCCTTCCCCTTTTTCTCTCCCCCAGATAAAAGTGGGCCCCCTTTCCCAGTATCAACCCTCTCTAACATATTAAGTCACATCAGGTCTGAGCATATCCTCATTCCCAGAGGCAAGGCAAGGCAGCGCTAGGAAGTGATCCAAAATCAGCATTTCCAATATCTTATTTTTATAATTTCTATTTTTTTCAGCTTTGAATTCTCATATTTTTTCAATCTTATCTTTCTAGATTTTAATTGCATCAGTTATTCTTGGATTTATATTTTTGCTCTTGATTGCTAACATTATTTTTATATAAAATGATGACAATACTCTCTGAGGAAACTAATTTGAAATGAGCAAAATTATTTTAATGGGACATCAATCTTTGTTTCTTGTAAGATGATTTCTATTTTGTTTTAGATTTTATTATGTAACATATTATTGCAATAGGAAATTATCAACACTAGAATGGATGTATTATTAGTCAGTTTTGTTTTATTTTAATTTCCATTCTGTCACATTTTTTCCTTTCTTTTAAATTTTATTTATTTATTCATTCATTTATTTACTATTTATCACAATTTATTCACTTTGTATCCAAGCTATAGCTCCCACCCTCATCTCCTCCCAGTCCCAACCACTCTAGTCCATTTCCCCCTAGGCCTCCTAGTCCACTGATAGGGGAGGACTTCCTCCCCTTCTATCTGACCCTAGCCTATCAGGTCTCCTCAGGACTGGTTACATTGTCTTTCTCTGTGGCCTAGCAAGGCCACACTTCCCCAGGGAGAGGTGATCAGAGAGCCTTCCAGTGACTCAGTTCATGTCAGAGAAGTCCCTTACTGGGGACCCCACTTGGAGACTAAGTCTATGGGCTACATCTGAGCCTTGATTTTAGGTCCTTTCTAAGCATTGTCCTTGGTTGGGCTACCATTCTCTTCAGGGGCCCACCTGCATTCACAAATATCGCTGTTTTATGGTTGAGTATCTGTGGGATATATGCTCAGGAGTTGTATAGCTGGATCTGGAGGTAGCACTATTCTCAATTTTCTGAGAAAATGCCAGATTGCTTTCAAAAGTGGTTGTTCTGTTTATATTCCAACCAGCAATAGAGGAGTGTGCTGCTTTCTCCACAACCTCTCCAGTATATTTCATCCTTTTAGTTATTGATCTTAACCATTCTGATGGGTGTGTGATGGAATTTTAGGATCATTTTTATTTTCATTTCCTAGATAACTAAGAGTCTTGAACATTTTTTTATGTGTTTCTCCCCCATTTGATATTCCTCTGTTAGTGAAGATCTTTTCTCAGATCATGATGGTCTAAAACTAGATCTCAACAATAACAGTAAAAGCAAAAAGCTTACACATACATGTAAACTGAATAGCAATTGGGTCATGGAGGAAATAAAGAAAAAAAATTAAACTAGAATTCAATGAAAATGAAGACACAACTTACTCTAACTTACGAGACACAATGAAAGCAGTGTTAAGTGGAAAGAACATAGAGCTAAGTGCCTTCAGAAAGAAGTTTGAGACCTCTCATACAAGTAACTTAACTGCACACCTAAAAGCCTTAGAAAATAAAAAGAAAAAAGAAAAACCAGAAACATCCAGAGGATATATGGCTGGAAATAATCAAACTCAGGGCTGATATTAATAAATCAGAAACAAAGAGAACAATTCAAAGAATCGATGAAAGAAAGAGCTGGTTCTTTGAGAAAATCAACTAGATAGACAAACCCTTAGCCAAACTAATTAAAAGGCAGAGGGACACTATCCAAATCAACAAAATCAGAAAGGAAAAGGAGGACATAACAACAGATGCTGAGTAAATCCAAAGAATCATTAGGTCCTACTTCAAAAGCCTATATCCAACAAAATTTGAAAATCTAAATGAAATGAACAATTTTCTTGATTGATTCCATTTACCAAAGCTCAGTCAAGATCAGGAAAATAAATTAAATATTCCTATATCCCCTAAAGAAACAGAAGCTGTCATCAAAAGTCTCCCATCCAAAAAAGGCCCAGGTCCAATCAACTGAATTCTACAATCAACTGAATTCTGGTACAGAATTCTACCAGACCTTCAATGAAGAACTAACACCAATACTCCTGAAACTATTCCACAAAATAGAAACAAAAAGAACATTATCACTCTCATTCTATGAAGTCAAGGTCACCTTGATACCTAATAAATAATCTGCCATCATTTCGCCTCAATAATAAAAATTGAATTGACAGTGATATTTCTCTCAAAACAATCATCACTGAATATCATAGGAAAGCATAATCATGTATCTTTAAAAATGGAATTGAAATACAGTCAAGGGGTAGAGATTTTTAAGATATCTATTGAAATAAATTCTCACTTGACCAATTACTGTGTATAAGCAATAAATACTGTCAGAATCAGGATTGTGTCATCTATAGTGGTATCTATGGAAAATGTAATTTAAAATGGACTAGATTGTATTTTGTAAACTATTGCTATACTCTTAAAATGAAGAATATTACATTCCTTTCAGTAAATTATGTAAAATTAATCGATCATTTTTGAGGCCCACAGATCCCATCAGTTCCATCATTTAAACATAATTATTAGACTGAGATTCACTAAGATGCCCTTTTCTTTAACCAGAATTTGTGTACGGTTAGAATTTGTGAGCTCTTTTCAAAGTGATTAAAATAAATTCTTTGTTCAAGATTAATCACTGGGTAAATGGGTATGTAGGAAATGTAAAGAATAATTTAGAAATACATGTAGTGACTTGTTTATTGAGACTGAAAAGTGAGGGTCATGTGGAATATCTGCGGATGTATTTCTACTGCGGACAATGCTATTTTAATTCAGCATCAGTAACATGATCCCACAATCTTACTGTGTGTTTGTAGCACCTGTCCATTTAACCCTCGTGCAATAGACACATAATCATCATCGTCGCACATTTCAAATACTTCTTTAAGTTGTCAAATCTTGCTGAAAAGGCAGACTCCGGAGAAGTGACTTTTTTGCTTGCATTGCACTTCAATGACTTAGACAGGAATTTACTAGAAGTTGTAATTGGCTCCCGTGATCGACAATGAAGAGCACATTTCTTACTGCTTTGACTCTTTGTGTGGATTGATAAATGCTGTGACTGATAGCACTCTGCAGCAGTGAAGCCGGCTAATGTGAAAGGAATCAAGAGTTAATGACATACTAGGCACTGTGGGGTGGCTGTACACTCATTTTTTTGAGATCCGTGCTTTAACTGCTTCATTTTATCCTCTTTTAGAAAGATTTTTAATCTTTCTAGCTCAATCAACAAAACAAGAACTATATTTACCTGGCATGTGATACATGACTTGGGTATAATGGGCTATTTTTGATGGAAAGAAGTGGTGGCTATTTGTTAAATGGTTCTTTTGGTCTCTAGAAAATTTAATAGACTTTCCCCAAAGCAGTTAACCTCTAAATTAATCATTTATACCCTAGAAGAATTATCTCACTTGTTATCTGTGGTAAGCCTAGTACTCTATAAAATTGATAAAGGATACTGAATCATTCAACAATCTTAAACACCTATAAGGAAATATTATTACAGACTGTTCTCTGTTACAAACATGTCTAGATCCTCAGGCTAATAATCACACAATCCAAAATATTTTGCACAGTGAAAGTTTTACTTCTGGTAAAGGGTCTCAGGCTTGAAAATTCGATCATGCTATCATTCCCAGAGAGAGGACTTTCTGGATTTTATTCGGAATATAAGGAGACTGTGTCTCACACAGATCAGTCAGAACTCAGATTCACACTATCATGTGATTGACTAACAGAGCCATGCGGTTTCTAGGAAAAATAAAACATAGGGGGATATATTGATTTGAGGATCTGCTGAATCAGGGGGGACTTTCATAAAGTGGCATATTCTGAAAAGAGACTTTTTTGTCTTATTGACCCTTTTATAGAAAAGACAGCACACCTCAATGACATTTCTTACAGTCTTAAATTGTCATTAAACATGGATTTGAGTGTGATACTGGCTGTCTTTTGCATAGTATTCATCTACTTATTTTCAAAAGGAACATAGGTATATAGTGAATATTTTCCACCAGGCTTTAGGTCTGCTAAGTAGCTTTGTAAATAATTATAAGCTATAATTACTAATTAGGTTTCAATTCTGTTTCTTTGCTCTAAGTAGATTCCTTAATCCCCATTTTCTCAGTGGAAATCTAAAATGCCAACGTGATTTCCTCAAGGTTTACTTTTCCCGATAACAAATCAGAGATAAAGTTCACAAGAACACAGTAAGTTATTTACTTATATATAGTGCATAGTACAATATAAAATAGGGATACATATATATATATATTTCATCTCTCCTTTCTCCATTTTATTCTATTTTTCTGCTAGCATTTTCTAGAGGAACAAAACAAATTGAATGAATATATATGCATATATACATATATATTTATTGGAGTAAATATATATATATATATATATATATATATATATATATATATATATATATATATATATATATTAGAGTGGCTTGCAGGCAGTGGTCTGGATAGTCCAACAAAGGTTTTTTTTTTTTTTCAACGTAAAGTCCAAAAATCCAATAGTTGTTCTATCTACAATCGTGGGTGTCTCAGTTCATCTTCAGTAATCTTTGGAATAAGTATAAAATAATGCCCGTGGAGGAATGCCTCAGCAAAAGGATAGAAGAACTTGTCTATGAGAATAAAGACAAATAGGCAAAATACAAAAGTTTGCTTCTAGATCTTTTATATAGACTGCAAGGTAAAGGTAAGGCCTGATTTTAAGGTGGGTCTTCTGACTTCAAATGACTCGTATTTAATATCAGTCTTCCCACATCAAGTGATTTTGATGTAAGGTGTGTCTTCCCACCTCAAATGATCTATCTAACAGGAAAAAAAAACAAAAACAAAAACAAAAACCTCTCACAGGTATGTCCAGCTGCTTGGATATGGATTTTAGTTGATTCCTGGTGTATTCAAGGAGATAAGGATGAACAGCTGTCACAACGCACTTTCTGTCTTTTCTCATTCTTTTGTCTTTCCTCCTTCTCTACCTTCCTTTCTTCTTATCTTTTCCCATCCTTCCCCTCACCAATCACCAATCCTTACTTGTGCTCAGATTTTTACATATTTCAAGCTATAAATTGTTTACTATATGGACATTATTATAATATTGTGTATTTACACGGACAGTTACAAAACTTCAGTATTTGATTTTGAGGTGAAGGGTTTTGCTAGGTTCAGTTATTAAGACACCAGGTGTTATCATCAAACAGGCAATAACATTTGTTGGATATTGAAGAAAAAGGAGGCGCTTAACTGAGGGCCATGCCTTTCAAGTACTGAAGTGCATCTGATGGGTTGTCTTTAAGATCTATCAGAAATTACTTTAAATTTTGTAACAAAGTGACAGGGAGGAGCTATGCTAATTATTTACATTTCTGTTCAATTTCTCCTTTTTACTATAAAGGGGTTATGGTGTCTATTAGCATATGAGAGAAGGCATACTGCTTTTTTAGTTCTTAGTTCACATTCTTCCACAGAAGGGGTCTTATTTTGCTCTCTGTGGGGCACGAAGGCAGACATTATTAACGTTATTTCCTAAAAGAGAGTTCCACGGTTTGGAAGACAAATAATTGTGTCAAGATCAAGAAGAAATATCACTAGAGGACTCACTTTTTTTTTGTAAGCATTGTTTATGTGATTACAACTGGTACAGATACCATAGCCTCAATTATTCTAACTATTCTAACAGTAAATTTTCTGTGTCAAAATTTGTAATGTAATACTTATTGAAATATTTTATTTTCCTGCCTCAGCATTCTTTTCATTGTAGAGTAAAATGGTTCTTCATACCTGTATTTTAGGAATGAAATTAGATAAAAGATTCAAATCAGTGCTTTAACTCCATGCCAGATTCTCCTTTTAACATCTGAGAATGAATAAGGAGTATAATTTCATATTAAGGGTTTTGTTAAAATAATCATTCTCCATTTCCGAAACTGTTACTGTTGGGTCAGTTTTATAAATGCCTGGAGAAGTGTGATTTTTCCTTCTAAGAAAATACATTTCCTCTAAATTAAAATATCTCTATAGTCATCTTCATATTGCTACATATTTTACATTTTAAATTTTATTGTGCAATATTTCTAATGTGTTTCTTTTAAGATAAAATTATCAAACACACCAAAATCAAACCAAACCACCACCTACCACAGAGGGCCTCTGAAAGCCTCTGCCCTACAGACTATCAAAGCAGAGGCTGAGCCTGATGGGCAACTGTTGGGCAGAGTGAAGGGAATTTTAGGTAAGAAGTGGGAAATAGTAAGAGCTGGAGAGGACAGGGTCTCCACAAGGAGAGCAACAGAACAAGAAAATTTGAACACAGGGAACTTCCCAGAGACTCATACTCCAACCAAGGACTATTCATGGAGATAACCTAGAACCCCTGCACAGATGTAGCCCACGGCAGTTCAGTGTCCAAGTGGGTTACATAGTAATGTGAAGAGGGACTGCCTCTGACATAATCTGATTGGCCTGCTCTTTGATCACCTCCCCCTGAGGGGGGAGCAGCCTTACCAGGCCACAGTAGAGGACAATGCAGCCACTTTTGATATGAACTGATAAACTAAGATCAGAAAGGAGAGGAGAACCTCCCTTATCAGTGGACTTGGGGAGTGGCATGCATGCAGAAAGGGGAGGGGGGGGTCGGATTGGGAGGGGTGGAGGGAGGGGCTTATGGGGGATACAAAATGAATAAAGTGTAATAAAGTGTAATATGTTGATTGTGTCTTAGAACTGTTCATTCCTATTTGTGTGAAAATACAATTAGTAGTGTGATAGTGATAATTCTTTCAGTCTATCTTTCTACGAGTGTATGTATGAAAATATTTCATTTGGCTGGAAAGAGGAATATTCAATTAATAGTGTTTGCTGCTCTTTCAGAGGACTATAGGTTTGTATTCAGACACCATGTCAGACAGATCAAAATACCTTTTACCTTTGGGTACATAAAAGCCTATGCTCTCTTCGGGTGGGCCTGTATGGAAACCTTCACTTGTATGTTGTATACTTAACACAGACACATATACTTAAATAAACAATAAATTCAAATTATTTTCCTCCAAAAGAACCACACCATTTCTAGTTTATATTCTCTTTGCTAAGATAATCGTGTCGTGTGCAGCAAGTTAATTTTTAGGATAATGTATGCTGTGTAAGTATTGCTTGACACTGCTTAGTTTTGACTTCTTCTAAAATTTGTAACTGCACAGTCTTCCATTTCTATAAAACACCTGTACTATCTTCAGTAGAAGATAAAATGTATCTGTGCTCATGTGTATTGGAAGTTGGATGAGATAAAATATTAAAAGTGAAAAGGCTAATTTTTATATATAGATATATATTATTTTAGAAGTTAAATATAAATATTTGATGTATTTTAAATAAGAATTAATATTTGTTGATAAAATTATAGATTAATTTCAATTAGCAGGATTATTTTAGGAAATTCTTCAGATTATTTGACCCAGACAAATACTTTCTTAAAATAATCAGTGTAATGATTCTTTTAGAGACTAATATAAGAGTGCAATGCTTATGTTAGAGACTAATGCTTTTTCTTAAAACGTGAACATAGTAAATCTTTCTCAATTGAATTCATTTTTCTTTTACTTTCAGCTTGGTTTTAATTAGTTGTTACATGTGAATTAATTGAACCTAATGCATAACATGTCATATTTAATTTGAATGAACACCTGAATACCAATGTTTATTATTGCTTGTTAAAAGGTTTTAATTTTTTTTAAATATCTGAATCTTTCATTGGCACTAAATATGCTAATAGAACTAAGGGAAAATTGGAAATGTATGTTGACTTATGACATATGACAAATCCTTACATCTCATGTATTTCACAAATGTGATTCTGTATCTCCGGCCTGATTTTTTCTCATCATTGATGCTAATGAGTCTCAAAAACTTAGTTCTTTGACAGTGTTCAAAGAAACACTGAACAAAACAGCTCTTTAAATGAAAACTGAGAAAACTATATACCAGGAAGAATGAAGTCTGGTAAGCAGAAATCTTTCGTTATTGTGTGCCTTTGAATTACATAAAACCTATCTGGTCTAAAAGTCTTCATTTAAAAATGGGGACAATACTTATAGTTGAATGATGTTAATAATTAAGTTATATGTCTAAAAAACCTTGACTTGATTTTTGAGATATGACAGGCATCTAAAATAAATGCTATTATTCTGTGATCCTGGAATATATTAGAATAAATTATTCCAACAATAGAATGAGACTGAGACTATTCAGTAAACTTTTTCTAAGATATGCTTCCTCACATCAATAAGCATAACTGAGTAACTCCTACACAGAAGACGCTAAACACTACAGCTAGACCAATGAACAAAACAACAGTCTCTGTTCTCAAGGAACTGGCTATTTTGCATGTGTAAAGGATGAAGGACCTCAAATTTATGATATTTTTCAATTGCTATTCTGACAAAATTATTTTTAAAATATTACGGTGATATTTTAACAAGCTTCACTAAGAATCACTAAAATTTTTCCAAAGCAAATTGTTTAATAAGTACAAACTTTGATTGGTGATGTGTTTCTAAGATGCTAAATATGTCATTATTTAGGTGTTGCCGATTCTTACCATCTTTCCACAATTGCTCTATTCTTTCTTTTTCTGATTATGAGATGCATTGGTGAACTGTTGGGAAGGAAAGTGTGGCTAGTAACTTCCTCTAATCCTTTGATCTCCCCTAAGGATAAATCTTTTTTCTTCTACTTATATGTAATATCATTAATATATACTCTAACTTTAAATACCAAATGTTTCCTCGAACGCAATCAGTTCAAATTAAGTTAGTACCACAATATTATCATGTAAAGCTGTGCTTTGTTCCTTGTTGAAATCAGATATCACATGAAGAGAAAAAACAACATATTTCCTTAAAACAAATATGGCTTATCGTTTCTTATAATTATATTCCTTTAAAAACAGAGCAAGCTTATGCTGTCAGCACAGTTGGTATGCATCACACTGATTAAGAAAAATGATGTAGCCCATGACAGCTCAGTATCCAAGTTGGTTACCTAGTAAGGGGAACAGGGAACACTGACATGAACTCAGTGGCTGGCTCTTTGATCACCTCCCCCTGAGGTGGGGGGCAACATCCTTACCAGGCCTCAGAAGAAGACCATGCAGTGAGTCCTGATGAGACCTGATAAGCTAGGGTCAGATGGAAGGGGGAGAGGACCTCCCCTATCAGTAGACTTGGAGAGGAGTTTGGAAGGAGATGAGGGAGGGAGGGTTGAATTAGAAGGGAATGAGGGAGGGGACTACAGCTGGGATACAAAGTGAATAAACTGTAATTAATATAAAAGATAAAAAAATTTAAAAAGAGAAACAATGTGCCTAGCTTCAGCTCAAGACTCACTTAAGCTAGAAGATCCATGTTGTGACCATTCAGAATTGTCATCTGACTTTTTTACAACCAGACAGATAGAATACAATAGTGAAAGCATAGTTTTCTGCTTCTTGTTTAAGTGATTAATGATGGATTCTACTTTGCCTCTGAAAAGTCTATTTTTCACATCATTTCAGAGGGCAGTCCTGGGGGATTTGATTCCACCTGCAGATATCAGGAGAGAGAAAGAAAGAGGAAGAGATGGCTTTTTCTATTTCTTTTACTTCCTGAAGTTTCGTTTTCCTTCTTACACAGTGAATTAGAATACCCTTAAAATACACAGAGAATACCCTTAAAATTGCAGTCTCCCTGACTCCTCAGCCGAAGTATCTAGGATTAGAGGTAGGCAACAGCAGGCATTCTGGTAGGAATAATACAATGAATTCTTAAACTTCTCTCTTTGAACTTATTTACTCTGTTGATTTAAAGTGTTTGCCTAGTAAATGTGATAACTGTAATACCAGAAAAGCCAGATCAATTAATTTCTTTTGTTAATGGAAAATGTACACCTCTTCTATGGTATTTGTTACTTTTCTCACACTGATTCATGCTTCTATATGCCACAGCATACTCTGCTTTCACAATAGTCACTATGCAAATATGATTCTACTGCTACCTTACAATGTATTTTTTTTGTACTTACTTCCTCATTGATGTATTTTCATTGTAGCCATACTTGTACATTTTCATACAACTACATAATGTGCTTTAAGCATATTCCACACTGTACTTCACTACTGTTTTATTTATTAACCCTTCCTCAACTAATTCACATTCTTCATTCTTTTAAATAGTTTTTCTTTTACTACCATGCCATGCACCAACTTTATTTATCTACATAAAATGTAGAAACCACAACAGAGAGATAACAGAATATTTATCTTTCTTTACTTAATTGGATTAATGTGATTATCTTGAGTTGCTCACACTTTCCTATATACTACATAACTTTATCCAATTTTATATTGTTTATTTTAGTTCTTTGAACTTATTTACTCTGTTGATTTAAAGTGTTTGCCTAGTAAATGTGATAACTGTAATACCAGAAAAGCCAGATCAATTAATTTCTTTTGTTAATGGAAAATGTATCCTTACTTCTTTGCATAACCTGGTTTTATCTACCTGTTTGTTTCTGTATTAACTGAATTTTTTGGAAACTATAAGGTAGCATTCTTCAAATCAGTTACTTCCCTTTTTTCTGAGTTTATTCCTACTTATGGTCTTACATTGTAGTCATGTATTTGCATAGTAATGATACAGTATGTTTTACACAAACTAAACAAATAACAAGTGAATCCTGGTTTATTTTATTTATTTATTTATTTATTTATTTATTTATTTTCAATGCAGTTTATTCATGAACCTTGAACAATCATCTGACCCTGGGGAAAGCCAGCCCACAGCTTAAATAGCCTCTGGGTAGCCAACCCCAGCGTGCCATGTGGGCAATGCAGATAGGTCCACATACATGGAAGCAAGCCAGATCTTCGGCCTTAGCCAAATGTGGAATTGTTCCTGACAGAGAGCACTCATCATCGGGAAGGTGGAAGGCGGAAACCAGCTCCATCTTTAAGGCGCGGCATTCCGCAGCTCTCTACAGTTCCCCCTTTTTGTTTTAGACGCATCAGGCAAGAGTAGAGGTCTGATCTCTGACATTAGAAATAAATTGGGACTTTGTACTGATGTTCATTTAGGTGTCATCCACCCAAAGAGCATCAGACCCGACCGATACCTTTTTCTCAGAGGCGGGACCTGGGGCATCAACCCGCATGCAATCTTTTAACATATGTGAACTTTAATGTTTCTATTTGTTTCCAAGTTCTGTTCTCAACAGAATTTTTTGTGACTACAAATGAAATTGAAACAAATAAAGGGAAAGGAAATACAAGATATATGTATGTGTCTCTGTTTCTGTGTGTGTGTTGGTAATATATGTATAATGGGTGTGTATGTGTCTGTGAAAGAAAGAAAAAGAGAGAGGAAGAAGAAAGAGAAGAAGAGAAATAACTGAAACAAAATGTTCTCTTTTCTTTACTTTTAGTACTATGTCAGGAATGTCTTCAACACTTAGTTCAGCTGTTTCCAACTGAGCCTTAGCCTTTTCTCTTTCTTGTCATTGATACTAAAGATCAGCAAGAGTAGAAATCACAATGACTTCTAGGGATTATTTGTATATGTATTACACTCTAGGCAAGTAGGTGGTTTTCATCGTCTTTGTATAAATTGATGATGAATTTCGAATGTCCTAGTTCTTCAAAGAAAGACTATTTCTACAGACTTATTTTTTTCTTCAAGGGGTTTTATATTTTATTTTATGCTTCGGCTACAACCCTAGCCCCAGACTTGTTCATTTTCCCTACAATGCTTTTCACGAAAGCCGTCTGTAGGTTTTTGTTGTTGTAGTTGTTACCTAGGTTCCAAGTAAAGGAAAACAAAGATTAGTACTTCATCCAGTCCTCCATATTGCTTTGAGAAAAGTTAGACCAAACAGAATGTTTACCACTAATGCCTGAAGTTTTCCCCCTGGTTACACTGACCAAGGACTCCCACCAAGAATGATATTATATAAAAAAGATTCAAATCACATATTATATGTGCGTATGTGTTTTAATTGGGATTTGTTTGTTCACATCATGATGCCAAGAAAGTGCACAAAGCAATTTGCTTTGAGCCAATGAATGTTTGACAGACCAAAGTCAGTTTTTCTATAAAATATTTTTCTTTCTGTATCTTTATCATTGCTTCTTCATGGAACCAATTAATAACAAATGTATTGATATCCTCTTAGATTCCATGAGATTAAAATTTAGGTGTTTTTCTGTCAAATCATTTATATGTTGTCCTGCAAGCTTCATGGAATCTGAAGTTCAAAAGAACAAAGCACATCATGGTTCTACTTTAAGGCTGCTTCATTGAAATATGCTCCTTCAAATTCCCACCAAAAGGCTTCACATCCTTTTTCTTTTTTTGACTCTGTGATTTCCTTACAGTTGTCACCAATGACATTTGTATTCTATTAGCTACACATTTTATTAATTAGAAATTTCCATTAAAACAATTTCTCATATAAACTGGAACTATTTGGAAAAGCAAGAAAAAATATTGTGATAGCTATTGTTGGTTGTCACCCTGAATACATCTGCAGTCCAGAAATAGAAGCCATACCTATAATCTCGATCTGGAGTCTTGAAATACACATGGTTTTGATCCAGATTAAGAGATGGGAAAACACACTTTAATCTGGTTTGCATGTTCTTTGGAAGCCTATATAAGGAAAATTGAAGAAGGAAGTTTCTCTTATTTGCCTGCTTGTCCTTGCCTTACAAGCACATCGACTCCTTCACTGGCTTTGGAGCATACTTCTTCAGAATTCCAGCATTTACAGAAGACCAACAGAGACACCTAGACTTGTGGGATTAAAACTTTGAACTTTCATTTCACAACTAGCCATTGCTGGATTAGTTGGACTGAAGCTTTTAACTCATTCTAATAAATTTTCTTTTTAAGTAATATAGAAATAGATTCATTCGAGAGTTTCTATGACTTTAGAGAATCCTGACTAATATAATTTTAGTTATCTGTTTTAATAATTATAGTTTTAGTTCCATCAATTTAACTGCAAATTTTATGATTTCTTTTTTTTTAATTGCTGAGTAGTATTCCACTGTGTAAATATATCACAATTTCTATATCCATTCTTCAGTTGAGGGACATCTAAGTTGTTTACAGATTCTCACTATTACAAATAAAGCTTCTATGAACATAGTTGAGAAAATGCCCTTGTTGAATAGGGGAGTATCTTGACAGTTTATGGACAGGAATGATATAGCTGGATTTTGAAGTAGCACTATTCCTAATTTTCTGAGTAAGTGCCAGATTGATTTCCAAAGTGGTTGTACAAGTTTGCATTCCCACCAGCAATGGAGAAGGGTTTCCCCTTTCTCCACATCCTCTCAAGCAAGTGTTGTCACTTGAGTTTTTGATCTCAGCCATTCTGATAGGTGTAAGATGGAATCTCAGGGTTATTTTGATTTGTATTTTCATGATAACTAAAGATATTGAGTATTTCCTTAAGTGTTTCTCTGCCATTCGATATTCTTCTTTTGAGAATTCTCTGTTTAGCTCTGTAATCCATTTATTAAAATGGATTACTTGGTTTGTTGGTGTTAAACTTCTTGAGTTCTTTATATATTCTGGATATTAGCCCTCTGCCAAATGTAAGATTGGTCCTGAATGAGGTAACCCAGAAGCAAAAGGACACGCATGGTATATACTCTCTTACAAGTGGATGTTAGCTATATTATATAGGATAAACATACGAATATCTATAGTCCTAATGAAGCTAAACAACAGGGAAGATCCTGGGGAAAAGGCTTAGTCCTCATTCAGAAGGGAAAAAAGGATAGACGTTAAAAGTTAGGATATGGAACAGTACAACAGCCTTGAAAGACTGTACCCATCAAGGTATGGAAGATACTGAGGCCCAGATCCAAACTTTGGGCAGAGTGCAGGGAATCTAATGGAAGAAGTGGGAGAAAGAAAGACCTGGAGTGGACAGGAGCTCCCCAATGAGATGAATAGAGCTGAAAAATCTGGGTCCAGAGGATTCTGCAGAGACTGATAAATCAAACAAGGACCATGCATGGAGAGGACCTAGACTCTCTGCACAGATGTAGCCCGTGGGCAGCTCAGACTCCATGTGGGTGTCTAGTAAGGGAACCAGGGGCTGTCTCTGACATGGACTCTGATTCTGGTTCTTTGATCACCTCCCCCTGGTGAGGTGGCCTAACTAAGCCACAGAGAAAGAGGATCCAGACAGTCCTGATGTGACCTAATAAGCTAAAGCCAGATAGCATGGGAGGAGAATCTCCCCTATCAGTGGACTAGGGGAGTTTAATGTGGGCAGGGGAGAGGAAGGGAGGGTAGGAATAGAAAAAGATGAAGTAAGGGACTACAGCCAGGATACAAACGAATGAATTATAATAAATGATAATAATAATAATAATAAAATAAATTAAAATATATTTTATCTAAGTGCTATTATTAACAAAATGACTTATAGGGCTTGATAAATTATAATGGTTCAAATATATTTGATTAATTGTATTCATTGATGCAGGCAAGCTTTTATATAAGCTTATGTATCTTCTATTTTTATAATATTCAAGTATTAAAACAATACTTTGGACATGCACTAGAGCATTTTGTTTGATATTTTGAGCCAGAAAACATATTTTCCTTCACACACACACCATTCACACTATTTCTAGTATGTTGATGTTAATTTGCTTTCAAGCTGATGTGCAAGAAAATATACGAATAAATCATGGAAATTTTTTCTCCAATTGCATACCTACATTGATCATAAATTGATGATTTTTTCAATAGAATGCCATAAAAATAATTTGATTTCTAAAACTGTACTACATTTTCAAGATAGTAAACACTTTTGAGTACTATAAGCATTGCATCTCTGATTACGTTAACTGAATCTTCCCCTAATCAATTGTGTAGAAAGAAAAACATTAGTGAAATAACGAGAGACAGAAAACCTATCATAGTTCTGTTTGGGGAGTAATAGTTAAAGCATTAAGAAAATATATTGATGCATGGTATTGTGGCTTTTCAGCATATTTTCCTCTGCAACTTCAAAAGAAATTCTGCATTTATAGTATGTACATATTTTTACTAACCTTCCCATAAAAAAAATAGAATGATGGATGGAACAAAGAAACTTTGGTCTATATGACAGCAATTTTCAAGACAATCATGCTGTGAAATAACTTTAAAATAAAAAAAATATTATGAAATATAATGTAAAATCTTTTTTATTTTTAATTTTTTACTATTTATCTCAGTTTTATGTTTCTAAAACAATCAAGAATAAAATTTTTCCATAAATTTTATATACCTATTCGAGTCAGAAAACTCTTCCAAACTAAATTTCCAAATGATAAAGAGAATTTTCTTATTAGTACTATGGGATATTCTTTTTAACAATTGTAGTAATATGTCCTTGAATGGTGATAGCTGTTTATTTCATATATCAAGGGGAATATATATATATTCCCCCTGTAGATTGCAAATGAGTATTCAATGTCATATATGTACACATTTGGAAAAAATTCAAGAATGTGATTTACCTAAAGGAAGAAAATAATGAACAGGTAAAAGTTGGATTGAGGCTTTAATTATGCCCTGTCAGACAAAATATAAATGAATCTATTATTTTTCCTAATTATTTTTAACCTTTCTTCCATTAATAATGCACTATTTTTATTCCCACTGGCCACACATAAATGCCTTCCAAACAGCATACTGTAAGCTTTCTGAGTCGTGGTATACCTGTTAGGAAGTCAGTGTGATGTCTGAGCAATTGGAGCAGCCTGGCTTTCACAGGAACCCCCAGAGGAAGACTGTACCTTTTCTGCATCCTATGTGTGCCTTTTTCTTTATCTTTATGCTTTTAATTTAGTCTCATCAAAATTTTCTCATTTTTTTCTTCAGTGAGATCCTTTTCCACACTTCCCCCATCTCCTTATGCATGTATTTTAAACTTTGCCTTTGGGAGGGCAGTTACACCAGCCTGTTCAAGCCTAGAAAGCAAGAGGACCTTGAACGTCCTCAATGACTACATCTTCTTTTTACTTTACTGATTTATAAAATCACTTCAAAGAATGTGTCTTCTGTGTTTAAAGTTCTCCCTCTAAAGGTTACAATTGTTTCTTCACTAGATCTGATCTTGTCAGGGTTCCTAAGATTCTTTATGCTGCTAAATAAAAGTACTAAATCAATTCAGAAAATTTCTCTGTTTTATCATAATCCTTCATTAAAATTTAACACACCCTTCCTCAAATATCATCTTTGTTCCTAGACAATATTACTCTCTTTTTAAAAATACCATCATGGTTAGTTTAAGGGGAACTCAAATACACACACACACACACACACACACACATATGTAGATGTATATATCGAAGATATGAGGAAGAGATAGAGAGTCCTGCTTTAAAATACAATACTGCCTTTACACTATTTATTAATTAAAGGCATTTTCATTCATAGTGAACCAGACTTTCACATTCCAGAGTATATCTGTCAGCATGCCCTTGAGTCAGTGATCGGCCTTTTTCATCTCTACTGAAGCCATTCTGATTAGGGTGAGCACCATCTCCTTTGTGGATAATTGTTCTTAGGTAATCTCCCACCTTCTGCTCTTGGCTTCCTTTAACATACATTTCCATACAGTCAAAAGAATGACTTAGGGATATATATATTGTCTCTTCCTCTGCTTCCTTCTCTATGACTCTCAATCCCAATAGCTGTACCTAGTGCCATTGCTTGCAAGAAGCCAATGAATGTAGCGTCATGTCTGACCCACCAGCCCTCTAATTCTATGCTTTTCTCCTGTTGTACCTTATTCTGACATCACTGACCTCATTACCATTCCTGGGATAGTCTCACAAGCTTTCTGTCATTATATCATTTCCTCCTCGTGTTCTCTGTCTGGAATGGTTTTCCCAGAGGAGTCTATATTGCTGACCTCCTAACAGTATTAAATTCATGACTCAAGTTAAGGGAAAGGCTTTCTCTCACCAGATCATTCCACATTGACTCATCTTCCACCCCATTTTTTTTTGCTGCCTTTTATTAGTGCTTTAGAAATCCTAAATATTTTGCTTATTCTCTATTTTACAAGAATAAGAATTCAATCGGAACTCTTAATTTCTTTCTCACTTTTAAATCATTATTATTAGAAAAAGAAATATATATATATATATATATATATATATACATGTTACTGAATAAATCCATTAATTAAATAGGCTATTTACTGAAAAATTAGTTTGAAGAAAACTACTTTCCAGAGTCTGTTGGAAAGTAATTCAGAGAACTTTCTTCATGGTCATATTTAATAAATTATATGGACACAAAGTTGTGTGTTCTTCCTCTATGCATAAATACATATGGTAGATAAACATGTACTTACAAACTTAACTTAATTGAGTTGTTGACCAAGGGGGTCCAACAGAAATTTCTAAACAACCCAGGCTAAGACAATGGGTTACACTTTGCAACCTGACAGCCAGTCCCCTTTGCAAAGAATAACAACCAGCAAATTCATTGAACACGGTGAAGCTGAGCTGGTGCCGACGTAGAGCCTTCGCCTTTACATTGTGGTGTCTTCGGTACAGGAATGTACTCTATAGGCTACCAGAGGAGAAACATAAACACCAACCCAGCTGCAAAATCTTTAGCCTATAATCTGCTCTCCCTGAAAGGTAAGTTAGAACAATGGTGTCACAGACTTTGTGGGGGTAGCCAAACAATATTAGATGTGACTTAAGGCGCACTGCTCAAGACAGAATCCATTATCAGACACTGCCTGGGTGACGATAGCCCTTCTTTGCTAGGATAAAGAGACCTAGGATAAAACCAAACACTACTGGTCTTTTTTTTTTAAGCATATCAATAAAATGATTCCTAATAATGTAATTATACATATAGATCAATCTCTTATTCAGTTATCATCAGAGAATCTTCCTTTGGCAGCAGACCGAACACAGGCACGGACATACCACCAAATATTAAATGAAGACAGAAGACAGTTCTTGAAACCCACAGCTCTAAATGGAGTTTCTCTATCAAATCCCAACACTCAGAGCTCAAAGAACCACTTAGAAGAGAAGGCTTGGACTCTGTTGCCTGCTTTTTCAAAATTAATTTTTTATTATTTATATTAATTACACTGTATTCATTTTGTACCCCAGCTGTAGCCTCCTCCTTCATTCCTTCCCAATCCTACCCTCTCTTCCTCTCTCCTCCCATATCCTTCTCTGAGTCCCCTGATAGGGGAGGCCTCCTCCCCTTCCATCTGACCCTAGCTTATCAGGTCTCATCAGGACCGGCTGCAATGTCCTCCTCTGTGGCCTAGCAAGGCTGCTCCTCCCTCGGGGGTGGGGATTGAGGTCAAAGAGCCAGCCACTGAGTTCATGTCAGAGACAGTACCTGTTTCTCTTACTAGGGTGCCCACTTGGATACTAAGCTGCCATGGGCTATGTCTGAGCAGGGGATCTAGGTTATATCCATATATGGTTCTTGGTTGGAGAATCAGTCTTAGAAAAGACCCCTTTTAGAGCAACTGTTCTCTTCAGGTCTTAATAACTCCCCCTTCTTTTATATGATTCCCTGAACTCTGCCCAAAGTTTGGTTATGAGTCTCAGCATCTTTGATACACTGCTGGGTAGACTCCTTCAGAGGCCCCCTGTGGTAGGCTCCTGTCCTTTTTCTTGTTTTCTCCTCCTTCGAATGTCTATCCCATTTGTCTTTCTGAATGAGGATTGATCATCTTAGGCAGGGAACCCCTTCTTGCTTAGTTTCTTTAGGTGTACATATTTTAGTATGTTTAACCTATATTATAAGTCTAATATTCACTTATAAGTGAATATATACCATATGTGTCTTTCTGCTTCTGGGATACTTCACTCAGGATGATCTTTTCTAGATCCCACCATTTGCCCGCACATTTCGTGATTTCCTTGTTTTTAATTTCTGAGTAGTATTCTATTGTGCAAATGTTGCCTGCTTTTTTGATCACTTACCTCTGATAGGATTGCCTTACTGCGCCACAAAACTCAGTCCTCATGTGAGTAGATGAGCTGGGAGGGTGATTATGGGGCCTCCTCTATTCTGAAGGAAAACAAAAAGAATGTAAGAGCCTCAGGGGCTTGGGGACAGCAGGAGAACATGGCTCTACAAGTCAAGTAAGCAAGCCACAATGAACTCGGAGCAAGCACAGGTTCTACATGTGTGTGCATCAAGTGCTGTGTGTATGTGTGTGTAGCTTTTAGTCTGATATTTTTATGAGATTCTTCAATGTGAGAATGAGTGGGCCTCTGATTCTTTTGCCTGTTCTTGGAAGCTTTGTTCTTCTAATGTTTTGCCATGTCTAACATTAATATAATGGGTTTTTTTGTTTGTTTTTTGTTTTAATATGATGGGGTTTTTTTGGCTTCATCTTATTATATTTTATTTTATTTTATTTTTTTATTTTTTATTTTATTTTTTTATCAGTTACATTTTATTAACTCTGTATCCCAGCCGTGTCCCGATCCCTCATTCCCTCCCAGTCCCTCCCTCCCTCCCTCCCTCATCTCCACCGTGCCCCTTTCCAAGTCCACTGATGGGGGGGACCTCCTCCCCATTCATCTGATCCTGTTTTATCAGGTATCTTCAGGACTGGCTGCAAAGCCCTCCTCTGTGGCCTAACAGGACTGCTCCTCCCTTCGGGGGTGGGGAGACCAAAGAGCCAGTCATCGAGTTCCTGTTAGAAATAGTCCCTGTTCCCCTCACTTTGGGAAACCAATTGGTTACTGAGCTACCACAGGCTACATCTGAGTGGAGGTTCTAGGTTATGTCCATACATGGTCCTTGGTTGAATGTCAGTCTCAGAAAAGACCCTGTGCCCAGATATATTTGGTCCTTGTGGAGCTCCTATCCTTTCCCCATCAGACTAACTCCCCTTCTTTCTTATGATTCCCTGTACTCTGCCAAAGGTTTGGTCATGAGTCTTTGCTTTGAAAACACTGCTAGTTAGAGTCTTTCAGATGCGCTCAGTAGACTCCTGTCATACGTTCAATGCACATCCCATCTGTCTTTCTAAATGAGGATTGATCATCTTACCCCATGTCCGCTCAATTGATTATCTTTTTTAGGTGTATAGATTTCATTATGTTTATCATATCTTATAGGTCTATATAAGTGAGTATATCCCATGTTTGTCTTTCTCCTTCTGGGATATTTCACTCAGAATGATCTTTTCTAGATCCCACCATTTGCCTGCAAATTTCATGATTTCCTCCTTTTTGATTGCTGAGTAGTATTCCATTGTATAAAAATACCACAATTTCTGTACCCATTCCACCGTTGATGGACATCTGGGTTGTTTCCAGGTTCTGGCTATTACAAATAGAGCTGCTATAAACATGGTTGAGCAAGTGTCCTTTTTGTGTACTTGAACAAACTTTGGGTATATACCTAGCAGTGGTATAGCTGGGTCTGGAGGAAGCACTATTCCTATTTGTCTTAGAAAGCGCCAGATAGCTTTCCAGAGTGGTTGTACCAGTTTACATTCCCACCAGCAGTGGAGCAGGGTTCCCCTTTCTCCACAACCTCTCCAGCATGTGTTATCGCTTGAGTTTTTCATCTTGGCCATTCTGATGGGTGTAAGGTGATATCTCAGGGTCGTTTTGATTTGCATTTCCCTGATGGCTAATGAGGATGAGCATTTCTTTAAGTGTTTTTCTGCCATTCGATATTCCTCTGTCGAGAATTCTCTGTTTAGCTCTGTTCCCCATTTTTTAATTGGATTACTTGGTTTGCTGCTTTTCAGCTTCTTTAGTTCTTTGTATATACTGGATATTAGTCCTCTGTCAGATAAAGGGTTAGTGAAGATTCTTTCCCAATCTGTAGGCAGTCGTTTTGTTTTGATGACGGTATCCTTTGCTTTACAGAAACTTTTCAGTTTCATGAGGTCCCATTTATTGATTGTTGCTCTTAGAGCCTGTGCTGTTGGTGTTCTGTTCAGGAAGTTGTCTCCTGTGCCAATGAGTTCTAGGCTGTTCCCCACTTTTTTTTCCAATTGATTTAGGGTATCTGGTTTTATGTTGAGGTCCTTGATCCACTTTGACTTTAGTTTTGTGCAGGGTGATAAATATGGATCTATTTTCATTTTTCTGCATGTAGACATCCAGTTGGTCCAGCACCATTTGTTGAAGATGCTGTCTTTTTTCCATTGAATGGAATTGGCTTCTTTGTCGAATATCGAGTATTCATAGGTGTGTGGATTTATTTCTGGGTCTTCTATGCGGTTCCATTGATCCTCCTTTCTGTTTCTATGCCAGTACCATGCAGTTTTTATTACTGTTGCCCTGTAGTACAGCTTGAGATCAGGAATGGAGATACCTCCAGATGATCTGTTGTTGTACAGGATCATTTTGGAGATTCTGGGTTTTTTGTTTCTCCATATGAAGCTAAGAATCTTTTTTTCAAGGTCTGTAAAGAAATGAGATGGTATTATGATGGGAATTGCATTGAATCTGTAGATTGCTTTTGGCAGTATGGCCATTTTCACAATGTTAATCCTACCAATCCATGAGCACGGGAGATCTTTCCATCTTCTGATATCTTCTTCAATTTCTTTCTTCAGAGACTTGAAGTTTTTCTCAAACAGGTCTTTCACTTGCTTGGTTAGGGTCACACCAAGGTACTTTATGTTATTAGTGGCTATTGTGAAGGGTGTAGTTTCCCTAATTTCTTTCTCAGCCTTTTTGTCTTTGGTATATAGGTGGGCTTCTGATTTTTTTGAGTTGATTTTGTATCCTGCCACTTTGCTGAAGGTGTTTATCAGCTGAAGGAGTTCTCTGGTTAAATTTTTGGGGTCGCTCATGTATACTATCATATCATCTGCAAATAGTGACACTTTGACCTCTTCCTTTCCGATTTGTATCCCCTTGATCTCCTTTAGTTGTCTTATTGCTCTGGCTAGGACTTCAAGTACTATGTTGAAGAGATATGGGGACAATGGACAGCCTTGTCTTGTCCCTGATTTCAGTGGGATTGATTTAAGTTTCTCTCCATTGAGTTTGATGTTAGCTATAGGCTTGCTATATATTGCCTTTACTATGTTTAGGTATGTGCCTTGTATCCCTGATCTCTCCAAGACTTTAAACATGAATGGGTGTTGGACTTTGTCAAATGCTTTTTCGGCGTCTAAGGAGATGATCATGTGGTTTTTCTCCTTCAGTTTGTTTATGTAGTGGATTACATTGATGGATTTCCGTATGTTGAACCACCCTTGCATGCCAGGGATGAAGCCTACTTGGTCATGGTGGATGATATCTTTGATGTGTTCTTGGATTCGGTTTGCAAGTATTTTATTGAGTATTTTTGCGTCAATGTTCATAAGAGAGATAGGCCTAAAGTTCTCTTTTTTTGTTGGGTCTTTGTGTGGTTTAGGTATTAAGGTGACTGTGGCTTCATAGAATGAGTTTGGTAGTGTTCCTTCTGTTTCTATTTTGTGGAATAGCTTGAGGAGAATTGGAGTTAGCACTTCTTTGAAGGTCTTGTAGAATTCTGCGCTGAAGCCATCTGGGCCAGGGCTTTTTTTGGAGGGGAGACTGTTAATGACTGCTTCGATTTCCTTGGGAGATATAGGGCTATTCAGTCTTTCTACCTGATCTTGACTTAGTTTTGGTAGATGGAATCTTTCAAGAAAATTATCCATTTCATTTAGATTCTCAAATTTTGTGGCATATAGGCTTTTGTAGTATGACCTAATAATTGTTTGGATTTCCTCAATGTCTGTGGTTATGTCCCCATTTTCATTTCTGATTTTGCTGATCTGGATAGTTTCTCTCTGCTTTTTAGTTAGTTTGGCTAAGGGTTTGTCTATCTTGTTGATTTTCTCAAAGAACCAGCTTTTTGTTTCATTGATTCTTTGGATAGTTTTATTTGTTTCTAGTTGATTGATTTCAGCCCTTATTTTGATTATTTCCAGCCGTCTGCTCCTTTTGGGTGTATCTGCTTCTTTTTGTTCTAGGGTTTTCAGTTGGGCCATTAAGTTGTTTGTATGTGATGTTACGAATTTCTTCTTGCAGGCACTTAGTGCTATAAATTTTCCTCTGAGCACTGCTTTCAGTGTGTCCCATAAATTTGGGTATGTTGTGCCTTCCTTTTCATTGAATTCTAGGAAGTCTTTAATTTCTTTCTTTATTTCTTCCTTAACCCAGCTGTCATTGAGTAGTAAGTTGTTTAGTTTCCATGTGCATGTCGGCTTTTTGTTGTTTCTGTTGCTGTTGATGTCTAGCTTTAGTCCATGGTGGTCAGATAGTATACAAGGGATTATTTCAATCCTTTTGTATCTGTTGAGGCTTGCTTTGTGGCCCACTATATGGTCTATTTTGGAAAAGGTTCCATGGGGTGCTGAAAAGAAGGTGTACTCTTTTGAGTTTGGGTGAAATGATCTGTAGACGTCTATTAGGTCCATTTGATTTAGGGATTCTGTGAGTGCTTTTATTTCCCTATTTGGTGTCTGTCTAGTTGATCTGTCCCTTGGTGAGAGTGGAGTGTTGAAGTCTCCCACTATTAAGGTATTAGGATCAATGTATGATTTAAGCTTTAATAATGTTTCATTTACGAATGTCGGTGCTCTTGTATTTGGGGCATAGATATTCAAGATTGTGATGTCCTCTTGGTGGATTTTTCCTTTGATGAGAATATAGTGGCCCTCCTTATCTTTTTTGATTAACTTGGGTTGAAAGTCTATTTTATTAGATATTAGGATGGCTACTCCAGCTTGTTTTCTGGAACCGTTTGCTTGAAAAACAGTTTTCCAGCCCTTTACTCTGAGGTAGTGTTTGTCTTTGTTGCATAGGTGTGTTTCTTGGATGCAACAGAATGTTGGATCCTGTTTCCTTAACCATTCTGTTAGCCTGTGTCTTTTTATTGGTGAGTTGAGTCCATTGATATTGATTGATAATAGTGACCAATGCATGTTAGTTCCTTTTGTAATGGAGTCGATGATCTAACCCTGATTCATTGCTTGTTTTCTTTTCATTTTTGTTGGGACATTATCTGTATGCCCTGTTTTCTTGGGTGAATTTGTTTTCATTGGATTGGAGTTTTCCTTCTAGTATCTTCTGTAGGGATGGTTTGCTGTGTAGATATTGTGTAAATTTAGTTTTGTCATGGAATATTTTGTTTTCTCCATCTATGTTGATTGAAAGCTTTGCAGGGTATAGTAGTCTGGGTTGACATTTGTGATCTCTTAGAGTCTCCATGATACTTGCCCAGGCCCTTCTGGCTTTCATAGTTTCTGATGAGAAGTCTGGTGTGATTCTGATAGGTCTACCTTCATATGTTACTTGGCCTTTTTCCCTTGCTGCTTTTAATATCTTTTCTTTGTTCTGTAGATTTAGTGTTTTGACTATGATGTGACGTGATGTGTTTCTTTTCTGGTCTAGTCTATTTGGAGTTCTGTAGGCCTCTTGTATATTTATGGACATCTCTTTCTTTAAGTTGGGAAAATTTTCTTCTATGATTTTCTTGAAAATATTTTCTGGACCTTGGAGTCTGGAGTCTTCTTTTTCGTGAATTCCTATTATTCTTAGATTTTGTCTTTTCATAGCATCCTTGATTTCTTGGATATTTTGTGATTGGAACTTTTCTGATTTTACTTTTTCTTTGAGAGAAGTATCCATTTCTGCAAGTGTGTCTTCAGCTCCAGAGATTCTCTCTTCCATCTCTTGTATTCTGTTGGTGATGCTTACTTTTGTGGTTCCTGATCTTTTCTCCAAGTTCTCCAGCTCAAGGGTTTTCTCATTTTGTGTTTTCTTTATTGATTCTAATTCTGTTTTCATGCCTTGCACCATTTCTTTCATGTGTTTGAATTTGGATTCCTGTCTCTCTACGATGGCCTCTATTTCTTTTTTCATTTCCTTCTTATATGCCACTAATTTTTCCTCTACTTGTGTATCTATTTGTTTGGCTATGTTTGCCTGTGTTTCTTTAAGGATATTGTCTATTTCTTCTTTCTTTGCCTCCAATTGACTGGCCATCTCTTTGAAAGACTTGTTCATTTCCTCCTTATGAGCCTCAAATAATTGGGCAAGCATGGCTTTAAAATCATTTTCCTGTGCTTCTGCTGAATTGGTGTATCCATCGATTTTGGGGTTTGCTGGTGAAGTCATGATGTCCTGATTTATGTTGGAAGTGTTCTTTCGCCTACCTCTGGCCATTGGCTTATCTGAAACCTTCCCTGTTTGTTTTTGGATTCTGCAGATCAGACTGGTGCTGTCTCTCTCTGGTGTCTGGAGAGTTCTTCAGGAAGCTGAGCACTCTCAGCGTGTGCTGAGGACTAGCTGTACCTGTGGGAGGAAAGTACGCAGGCGCAAACGGGGCAAATGCAAGCGTGTGTGTGCGCGCGTGCGCGTGTGTGTCTGTGTGTGTAAGTGTGCGTGGATGAGTTTCTCGAGGGACAGAGTGATGGCTAATGTTGAACCCTTGAGTGTGTGGGAGGGGCTCTGTACTGTATATGTCGCAGGCGCTAATGATGATCGCAGCGCAATTTCTGGTATTAACTGTCTTAGCTCCTCAATCAGGCCCACAGGGCAGGAACTTCAATATCCCTAGTGCCCCTCTGTTTCCCAAAGTGGGTATGTGGGTGGGAGGGGGGTTCGATGCCTGGCTTCTGATTTAGAAGGACCCAGGATCTGGGGAACTGCAGATTCTCAAGGGTGCACTCACTTACAGGCAGGTCTCTTGGCCGAGATCGTGGTATCTGGGGCTCTCTGCTCTCTGGTTTGGCCCTGCTTCTTTGATGTGCTCCGCCAGTTCTGTGCTGCTGTCACTGCCAGGTTCTGAGGTCTTGCTGCAGCTGGAGATTTCAGGGTGGTCACTTCAGCAGGGATGGGGTAATCAGGCTCTCTGTTCTCTGGTTTGGCCCTGGTTAGTCTTAAACTGGAGGGCTGTGGTGCCCCGCCAGTTCAGTACTGCTCCGCTGCCACGTCCTGCTGTAACTGGAGACTGGCTTGCTAGTCCCAATGCTTTCTGGAAAGTCCTGGGATCTCTTCGTTGTGCTCTCCAAGCTTGGGAGGCCCAGTGCCTGGTGTGTCCAGGTTGTATGACGTTTCTGCCTGATTTCGGTGAGTATATAGCGTATTCTCTGTCACTGTGGGATTGGGCGGGTCGTACCGTCAGTGATGGCGATCCTGGGGAGCTAGTATGGTGTCTAGCAGATTCGCGCCCTGGGAGGATGGCGCAGCCGCTGCGCGAATCTGGGACTCTGGGGTATGTACTGCTGGCTTTTGTCTGCCGCTAAAGTGCTTGGGGCTCCGTCTCAGCGGTTGTATACCCCAGGCAGTTAGGTCTGTGGTGAGAAAGATGAGTCTGCTGTGCCGCTGTGCAGAGGAGGAAGGAGGTCTGGGGGAAGGGAGTGCAGCAAGAACAAAGGATCTTTTCTCTCCCTCCCCAAGCAAGTCTCCGGGTGACCGGAGGCCAAAGTTTTCACCTCCTGCGATGTTCTCTGGTGTTCAGAAAGCCTCGCTGTGGTTTTCCTGGGTTGGGGGTCCTTCCATTCTCCAAGTTAGAAGATCAGGTATCCCACTGCTCAGAAACTGTGTGTGCTAGTCGCCATCTTGGCTCCGCCTCTCCTTATTATATTTTAATTTGTAATGTTTGGTTGTTATTTCTTAGAGGTCTGTTTTTTCATATGACAAACAAAAAGGAAGTGGATCTGGAATGGAAGGTAAGTCAGCACTAATTGAGGTGATTAGAGGGAAGCAAAACTAATTGGGATATTTTGTATGAGAACAGAATTAATTTTCAATAAAAGAAAATGTTATATGTCACTGGTTATTTTAATGTAGTTTATTCTATTCAAGTTAATAAAATACAACAATATTTTCGATAACTATTTATAATTCTTACATAATTATTTTAATTTTTTACCTATAACTATTCAATAGATGTTTTATGATATGCAAATTAATAAGGCAATGAAAACAAATGTCCTAAATTTCTTGTTTCTAGTCTGTTTAATGTGTTGTTCTCACTCTAGAAAAACTATAGCTTTAATGGTCCTGACTTTGATAAATTGCTCTCTATGCTCAAGATAGAATGTAGAGAATTATCTATGCCATCCTTATTCAAAAATATTAAGATATCACCTTAGATATGAATTTTTGACCTCACTTTCTTTTCCAATTAAATGTCAATATGCTGGTATATATAATCTATTGTTGGTGACAGCCATGGTTTGCTTGCAAGAACAGTCTATATAGTCCAAACATTGTCTCCATCTGTCTCAAATCTTTTGATGTCCCTAAGAATTAAAGATTATGAAAATTACAAGAAATGTAGATCAAGAAGCTTTAATCTGGGACCTTGATATAGAGGAGGAGAGGTTAACTATGACAGGATTTGCCAAGTAGTTACATTGTATAAAGTAAGAGACTATTAAAGAATATTGACAGATGTGTGTGTTAATCCCTGATTCATAGAATTTGATGAAGACAATACATTTATTTTAAAAATGAAATATGACGATCCAAGATGGCGGAGCCCAGAGGACACTGTGTTTGAGGAGCAGGCCAGCAGTGTCACACAGTGACCAGGAGACTGAACTCTGGAGCCTAAAACACCAGTCAGTGTGAGTCCCACGTGAGAGGAAATCCTACAGTGTGGAAATCAATCCGGACAGACCTCAGATCACCCAGTCAATCCTTGGAAAAGGTCCTGGGAACAGCGGGCGCACAGCATCCATTCCAAAGCAGTGCCCCCAGCCACCATCCCAGACCTGAGCACACAGCCTCTGACCCAGAGTGAAGTGCTCAGCCTCCAACCCAGAGCAGAACCCACAGTTGCTGGCCCAGAGAGGAGTGCATAGCTTCTGGCCCAGAAGGGGATGCACAGCTGCCAGCCCAGATCAGGGCATACAGCCTCCTACCCAGAGTGGCACCCGCAGCCTCCATCCCAGACCAAGACACAATGTCTCCGGCTCAGAGTGAGGGCCCAGCCCCCAGCTTCTGACCCAGAGTGGAGCCCTTGGCTGCTGGCACAGAAAGGAACGCACAGCCTCCTGCCCAGAACTGGGCGCACAGTTGTCAGCCCACAGCCTGGCCTTCTGCAGCAGGCTCAGAACAGAGCACACAGATGCTAGCCCAGAGACCTGCTGCCCACCCAACTCACCTTCCCAGATAGAACTGCCCAACTCACCTTTCCAGATAGAACTGTGGACCTCAGGGCACCGGAGACTGAGTTTCCCTGTTGGAAGAAAACCCCGCAGTTAGGGAGCCAGCATTTTCTTTCTTCTAGAGGGCTGTGCCTGGAAAACAGTGTAACAACAGCAACAGCTCACTAAATTCAGAACAAGAAACACAGCAGCAGGGCAGCTGTCTCCAGGATGTCTACAGTGAGAGGAGAGTCCCCTTGCCTAGCAAAGACCACAATTATCACTCAGGTCTACACGCCTGAGGTGAGCAGTGGCAATTCTTGAGAAACACTGTCCATTCAGTGAACATGCACAAAAAGCAGAGGAGGCATCCTTCAGGAAAAAAAAAAATCATCTTCTTGCCAAAGGGATTCTCCCCACCCCAGGATTCCAGGAAGCACCAGAAACTAACACCCAACACCTAAGATAGCCCAATGGGTAGAGGCCAGCTTAAAAGCTCAACCAACAAAAGACAGAGCTATGTGGTATCTTCAGAACCCAGTCATCCAGGGGCAAGCAGCCCCGGACATCCCAGCATAATTGAAATTCAAAAAGATGACCTTACATCTATGCTGATGAAAAGGATAATAGAGGAAATAAATAAAATACATAAAGAATTAGAGGAAGATAAAATCAAACAGATAATGGCCATCTGTAAAGAAATGGAGGAAGTTAAAGCCAAACAGATTATGCCCATCCATGAAGAAATACTGGAAGATGCAGCCAAAGAGTTTGTAGACTTCAGAGAGGAAATAATTAAATCACTGAAAGAAATAAAAGAAACAGAAGAATGTTCAAAGAGCTGAAAGAACTAAAAGAAAAACCAGGTAAATACAATCAGACAGGTGAAAGAAATCAACAAAACAACTCAAGATCTGATGAAAGAATTGGAAAAAAATAAAGAAAACACAAATGGAGGAAATCATCGAGAGGGAGAACCTAGGAAAGAAAACAGGAACTACAGAGGTAAGAAAAACTAATAGACTACAAGAGTTGGAAGAAAGAATCTCAGGTGTAGAATGTACAATGAAAAAAATCGATGTATCTATCAAAAAATGTTAAATCCAAAAAATTCTTGACACAAACCATCAAAGAAATCCAAGACAATATGAAAAGACAAAACCTAAGAATAACAGAAATAAGGAAAAAGAAGATTCCCTCCTCCAAAGCCCAGAAAATATCTTCAACAAAATCATAGAAGAAAATTTCCCTAACTTAAAAGAGAGTCTATAAGAATACAAGAGGCCTATAGAACACCTAATAAATTATACCAGAAAAGTAAAATCCTCCTGTCTCATAATAATCAAAACAGTAAGTATATAGAACAACAACAACAAAAATACTAAAAGCTGTGAGGGAAAAAGGCCAAGCAACATATAATGGCAAAATCATCAGAATCACACCTGACTTCACAACAGAAACTATAAAAGCCAGAAGGGCCTGGATGGATATCATGCAGAACCTAAGAGAACACAGATGTCAGCCAAGGTTAATATATCCAGCAAAACTCTCAGTCATCATAAATGGAGAAAACAAAATATTTAATGACAAAAACAAATTTAAACAATACCTACCCACAAATCTAGCGTTACAGAAGATACTAGAATTAAAAATGCAACCCAGGAAAACTAACTACATTTAGGAAAACACAGGAAACAAACAACCTCACTACGGCAAAACAAAAAGCAGCCAAACACACAAACACACTACCGTAGCCAAATATCAAAGGATCTAACAGCCACTGGTCATTAATCTCCCTCAACATCAATGGACTCAATTTTCCAATAAAAAGACACAGACTAACAGAATGAATGCTTAAACAAGATCCAACAATCTGTTGCATACAAGAAACACACCTAAGTCACAAAGATAGATATTACCTGAGTGTAAAGGGCTGGAAGATAGCTTTCCAAGCAAATGGACCCAAGAAGCAAGAAGGAGTAGCCATTTTAATATCTAATTATATAGATTTCCAACAAAAATTAATCAAAAGAGATGGGAAAGGTCATTTCATACTCATCAAAGGAAAATGCCACCAAGAAGACACCACAAATCTTAACATCTAAGAAACATTAATAAAGCTGAAACCACACATAGATTCTCACACATTAATAGTGGAAGACTTCAATATCCCACTCTCAACAAAGGACAGGTCAACAAAACAGAAATTAAACAAACAAACAATGACTCTAAGGAGGTCATGAATCATATGGACCTAACAGACATCTATAGAAATTTTCACCCAAACAAAAAAGAATTGACCTTCTTCTCACCACCTCATGGAACCTTCTCCAAAATAGATGATATAGTTGGTCACAAAACGAGACTAAACAGATGATAAAAGATTGAAATAATCCCTTGTATCCCATCTGATCACCATCAGATAGGATGGACATAACGCTGGACATGAACGACAACGGAAATAGCAAAAAGTCTACACACACATGGAAACTGAACAACTTGTTACTAAATGACAACTGGGTCAGAGAAGAAATAAGAAAAAAAAAAGTCTTCCTAGAATTCAATGAAAATGAAAGCACAACATACCCAAACTTATGGGACACAATAAAAGCAGTGCTAAGAGGAAAGTTCATAGCACTAGGAGCCTTCAAGAAGGAATTCAAAACCTCTCATTCAAGTAAATTAATGTCTCATCTAAAGGCCATAGAAAATATAAAGAAGGAGACACACCAAAGAGGAGTAGATGGCTAGAAATAATCAAACTCACAACTGAAATCAATAAATTAGAGACAAATAAAACACTTCAAAGAATCAATGAAACCAAAAGCTGGTTCTTTGAGAAAATCAACAAGATTGACAAACCCTTAGCCAAGCTAACTAAAAGGCAGAGAGACACTATCCAAATCAACAAAATCAGAAATGAAAAGGGGGACATAATGACAGACACTGAGGAAATCCAAATAATAATTAGGTCTTTCTTCAAGAGCCTATATGCCACAAAATTTGAAAATCTAAATGAAATGGACAATTTTCTTGATCAATTCAACTTACCAAAGCTGAATCAAGACCAGGTAAATCAATTAAATAAGCCTATATCCCTTAAGGAAGTGTTCATCAAAAGTCTCCCATCCAAAAAAAAGCCCAGGGCCAGATGGTTTCAGCACAGAATTCTACCAGATCTTCAAAGAAGAACTAACACCAATACACTTCAAAATATTTCACAAAATAGAAAAAGAAAGAATGCTACCAAACTCATTCTATGAAGCCACAGTTACATTGGTACCTAAACCTCACAAAGACACAACCGAGAAAGAGAATTTCAGGCTAATCTCCCTTATGAAGATTGATGCAAAAACACTCAACAAAATACTTGCAAACAAACTGAATATAAACAAACTGAAAGAAAAGAAAAACACAGGACCACCTCCTTAGAAGACAAAAAATTATTTGACAAAATCCAACATTCATTCATGTTTAAGGTATTGGAGAGATCAGGGATAAAAGGCACATACCTGAACATAGTAAAGGCAATATATAGCAAGCCTATAGCCAACATCAAACTAAAAAGAGAGAAACTTAAACCAACCCCACTGAAATCAGGAACAAGACAAGGCTGCCCACTCTCTCCATATCTCGTCAACTTATTTCTTGAAGTCCTAGCTAGAGCAATAAGACAATTAAAGGAAATCAAGGCAATACAAATTGGTAAGGAAGAAGTCAAAGTATCACTATTTTCAGATGACATTATAGTACACCTACGTGACCCCAAAAATTCAACCAGAGAACTCCTTCAGCTGATAAACACTTCCAGCAAAGTGGCTGGATACATCATTAACTCAAAAAAATCATAATCCCTCCTGTATACAAAAGACAAAAGGGCTGAGAAAGAAATTAGGGAAACACACCCTTCACAATAGTCACAAAGGTTATAAAGTACCTTGGTGTAACCCTAACCAAGGAAGTCAAAGACTTGTATGAAAAAAATCTCCAGTTTCTGTAGAAAGATTTAGAAGAAGATATCAGAAGATGGAAAGATCTCCCATGCTCATGGCTTGACAGGATTAAAATAATAAAAATGGCCATCTTATCAAAGCAATATGCAGATTTAATGCAATTCCCATCAAAATACTAACACAATTCTTTATAGACCTTGAAAGAAAAATTCTCAACTTAATATGGAATAAGAAGAAACCCAGAGTTGCCAAAACAATTCTCTACAATAAAAGAGCTTCTGGAGATATCTCCAGACCTGATATCAAGCTGTACTATAGAGCAACAATATTAAAACCTGCATGGTACTGGCATACACACAGAATGGTGGATCAATGGAATAGAATAGAAGACCCTGAAATAAACCCACACAATTATGGACACCTGATTTTTGACAAAGATGCCAAAACCGTTCAATGGTAAAAAGATAGCATCTTCAACAAATGGTGCTTATTTAACTAGATGTCTTTATGTAGCAAAATTCAAATAAATCCATATTTATCACCCTGCACAAAGCAAAAGTCTAAGTGGATCAAAGATCACAACATAAAATCAGATACACAAGACCTGTTAGAAAAAATAGTGGGGAAGAGCCTTGAACTCATTGGCACAGGAGACAACTTCATGAACACAATACCAACAGCACAGGGTCTAAGTGCAACAATCAATAAATGGGACCTCATGAAACTGAAAAGCTTCTGAGCTACTGAAATAGTAGCTCAAAATGACTGCCTAAAGATTGGAAAAGGATCTTCACCATCCCTATATCTGACAGAGAGCTAATAGCCAGTATATATAGGGAACACAAGAAGTTAAACAGCAACAAATCAAGTAATCCAATAAAAAAATGGGGTACAGAGCTAAAAAGAGAATTCTCAATAGAAGAATATCAAATGGCATAGAAACACTTAAAGAAATGTTCAATGCCATTAGTCATCAGGGAAATGCAAATCAAAACAGCACTGAGATTTCACCTTACATCCATTAGGATGGCCAAAATAAAAAACTCAATTGACAACATATGCTGGAGAGGTTGTGGAGAAAGGGGAACTTCTCCACTGCTGGTGGGAATGTAAACTTGTACAACCACTCTGGAAATCAATATGTTGCTTTCTCAGACAATTAAGAATTGCACTTCCTCAAGATCCAACTATACCACTCCTAGGCATATATCCAAAAGATACTCAAGTACACAATAAGGACATTTGCTCAACCATGTTTGTAGCAGCTTTATTTGTAATCACCAGAAGCTGGAAGCAATCCAGATGCCCCTCAAATGAGGAATGGATACAGAAATTGTGATACATCTACACAATGGAATATTACTCAGCAATAAAAAACAAGGAAATCATGAAATATGCAAGTATATGGCAGGAACTGGAAAAAAGTATCCTGAGTGAGGTGTCCCTGAAGCAGAAAGACACACAGGGTATATACTCACTCATAAGTGGATATTACACATATAATGTAGGATAAACCTACTAAAATCTGTATACCTATCACTAAGGAGGACTGTGGCTAAAATGCTCAATTCCCATTCAGAAAGGCAAAGAGAATGGACATCAGAAAAAGGAGAAAACAGGGAACAAGTCAGGAGCCTGACACACAGGGCCTCTGAAAGGCTCTACCCTGCAGGGTGTCAAAGCAGACACTGAGACTTTTGGCCAACTTTTGGGCAGAGTGCAGGGAATCTTATGAAAGAAGAGGCAAATAGTGAGACCTTGAGAGGACAAGAGCTCCACAAGGAGAGCAACAGAACCAAAAAACCGTGGGCACAAAGGTCTTTTCTGAGACTGATACTAGACCATACATGGAGATAACCTAGAACCCCTGCACAGATGTAGCCCATGGCAGTTCAGTATCCAAGTGGCCTCCATAGTAATGGGAACACGGACTGTCTCTGACATAAACTGATTGGCCTGCTCTTTAATCACTTCCCCTTGAAGGGGTAGCAACCTTACCAGGCCACGAGGAAGACAATGCAGACACTCCTGATAAGACCTAATAGACTAGGGTCAGAAGGAAGGAAAGGAAGACCTCCTCTATCAGTGGACTTGGGGAGGGGCATGCTTGGAAAAGGATGAGGGAGGAGGGATTGGGAGGGGAAGAGGGAGGAAGCTACAGGGGGGATACAAAGTGAATAATCTTTAATTAATAAAATTAAAAAAATAAAGCAAAAGAAATAAACAAATGAAATGACATTTAACACTTACACACATATGTAATATCTCTCATTTTTGCAAACTCACAATCACGATTTATTTTGCTATATCACTGTGTTATATAATTTTTTCAGGATAAGATTCCAAATACATTTATAATTACCTAAATTTTTCTAAATTATCATATTGTTTCTAAAATATATAATTCCTATTCAAAGCATCCATATATTAAAAAAATCTAAAAGGTATATTCTCAATTCCTAAATATTTTTACTAGTAACCTGGTTCCACAGAAGCCTCTCTGATTTTGTCCTGACTTATGTAGTGAAATGAGGTACTTGGAACTTGTTAAATGGCACTTGGGATTTTAGTATTTGCTTTTGCATTCTCTAGAAACCAAGCAGTCAGCATTAATAAAATCCAAAAGACTAAAATGAAATTCATCACAGAGTTTAAGCAAATTCACATTGCCTTAATACATTCAATAGTAGTTTTGATCAAGTAAAAACTATGATACTATCTTATTTGTCACAATACTGTGAACCACTTTGTTTACAGAAAGAAGATATCTCTTGAGGACAGTTACAAAACACCTTGGTCAACACAATTTATACTGCACCTTAATTGCATAGCCTAAAGGAAGTAGTTGGCTGTCTATGTTACATCAGCATAAAGATTTATATTGTTCAGTATGCCTAGTTCCATAGAAATTCAGCATTTTCATTTTCAAAACAAGGTTTTCGGTTTTGTTTTGTTTTGTTCTGTTCTGTTTTGTTTTGTTTTCCTGGCTCACCACAGGGAATGCTAATACACTTTATGATGTTCATCAACATAGCACACACATACTCACATAACTTGCACGCATCATTCATATCAGCAAATTTTAGAGACAAATAAGAAATCAAAATATAAAAAATTACCCCTGCTCGAATGTAGCCCATAGGCAACTCAGTTTCCATGTGGGTGCCCTAGTAATGGGATCAGAGGCAGTCTCTGACATGAACTCCATTATCTACTCTTTAATCACCTACCCCTGGGGAAGTTGAGGCAGCCAGGCCTGATGAGACTTTCTAAGCTAGGGTCAGATGGAAGGGGAGGAAGAGGAAGACTTCCCCTATCAGTAGACTAGGGGACAGGTATAGGAGGAGAAGAGGAGCGGAGGGTGGGATGTGAAGCAGATGAGGGAGAGGTCTACAACTGGGATACAAAGTGAATAAATTGTAATATATACATGTAAAATGTAAAAGAGAATGGACAAGTCCAGTTATTAAAGAAGTACAAATAAATTTAGTAACCTAGTGCCATTTCACCAAAATTATTTATGAAAATATTTATGTAAAAGTAATTCCAGTTTTTTGTCTTAGCAAAAGTATAGGAACATTTTATCTCAAATTTAATATTAGCATTCTATTTAAAAGAATTCGTGGTTTTTTACATTAGACACAATTTTGCATAAGCATGACTCAGATATTTTATATAGAAAGATTTGTCATCAGGATGATATGATAATCTGTGTAAAAATCTCTGAAGCAATCATTCTTATCAGATGTTATTGATTCATAATAATATTAAAAAATACGTTGAAATAAAATTCAAAACAGTATTAGTGTAAATACATAATAGAATATAATAATTTTCTTACAAACACTATATTCAGAAAAATGCATATGTGTTTGGAAAACAGCATTACAAAAGGAAGCAACCAGAAAGTGAACGAAAAAAGTAACATTTGTGCATATATGTGTGTGTGTCACAGCCACATCTAATGGGAACAGGAAAAACCATAAACGGTTTGACAGAGATCCAGCAAAGCTGAGCCTAGTGATGCAATTGCTGTAGTGCAGTTTTCCACAGTTTGGCCTTGGTATGTCACATGATTGCAAGTCATTCATTTTTTGTACAGCTCGGGAATAGTGTATTGATTGATATATTCTTATGAATCACTTATGACTTCTTTCAGGAGTATGCTTATAAGCTTTCCCAGGAATGTTCTGACCATACTACCCCTCCAGCTTTTAGGGAAATACTCTTATCTGGGCCTACCTGAAGATCTTCCTTGAGTCCTGGAAGCTGTGATTCAAACAATTATGGGAGAGACCTCTTTATGAGGATCTGACTCAAAGATACTCCTGGCACATCTGTCTCAGTAACAAAATAACTGAAACAAAGTTAACTTGAAAAAGTAAGAAATTTCCAGTAGGCTAGAAAAGTTGGCAGCAGATCAAGTTAAAAGCCTTTTCCTAGTACAGATGGACAAAAAATGGTGTGGATAAATGATAAAAGAATAAAATATTGAGACTTCTCTTTCTTAGATAAAGTTAACTCATACAGGGCCTCTGTGATGTCGTATAATCAAGGAGTAAAAACCACCAAGATTAAATATATAAATAAAGTCTACAAATATATAAAATATAAACATTTTATTATGGCTGAAATTAAAAAATAACTGCAGCAGCTTTGTCCTGAAGGTTTTTCTTGGGGTTAATGCAATTAGCACGTTGATTATTAAAAGCTGCTTGGGACATGACAATATGCCCAGGTTGGCTTGAATGTTTTCTTCTGTCTAGTCCTTTGAAACTGTAAGAGTTAATAACCTGAGGTTAGGTTGTCCTGCTTTGACAAAATATGCCCTTGAAACTGCAATACTGTTAAAAGTTGGCTTGTGGGACTGATGAAGGTAATTGATTGCAAAAGAGAATTCCATTCTGTCATGGTTTATCAAATAAGACTAAACTTATGACCAAGCAGAAGTTAAAAAATATGTCCAGAAGTTAAAAAATGATATGATCTTTGTTTTGGACCAACTTGCATCATCTCTGCCTACTAAGTTCTGTATAAATGAGTGAGTATACTCACTCATATAGATATATAATATAGGATAAACCTACTAAAATCTGTACACCTAAAGAAACTAAACAAGAGGGAGGACTGACCAAAATGCTCAATCCCCATCCGGAAAGGCAAGGAGGATGGATATCAGAAGAAGAAGAAAACAGGAAACAACCTAGAAACCTGCCACAGAGGGCCCCTGAAAGGCTCTACCCTGCAGACTATCAAAGCAGATGCTGAGACTTATGACCTTTGAGCAGAGTGCATAGAATCTTATGAAAAAAGTCGGAAATAGTAAGATCTGGAGAGGACAGGAGCTCCACAAGGAGAGCAACAGAACCAAAAAATTTGAACACAGGGGTATTTACAGAGACTCATACTCCAACCAAGTTCTATGCACGGAGATAAACTAGAACCCCTGAACAGATGTAGCCCATGGCAATTCAGTATCCAAGTGGCCTCTACAGTAATGGGAAGAGGGACTGTCTCTGACATAAACTGATTGGCCTGCTCTTTGATCACCTCTCCCTGAGGGGGGAGCAGCTTAACAGGCCACAGAAGATGACAATGCAGCCACTCCTGATGAGACCTAATAGACTAGGATCAGAAGGAAGGAGAGGAGGACCTCTCTTATCAGTGGACTTGGGAGGGGCATGCGTGAAGAAGGGGGAGGAAAGGTGGGATTAGGAGGGGAAGGGGGAAGGGTTTATGGTGCTTACAAAGTAAATAAAGTGTAATTAATAAAAGTTTAAAAAACATTCTGTATAAATAAAGAAGCAACCAGACTGCCAGTCAGTCAGGATATAAAACTTCTCCCTATCCCTGTGGCTGACTTATTCCTTCCTCTCATCACTCTTTTTCTTTAAAATTAATTATTTTTTTATTAATTACTGTTTATTCATTTTGTATCCCAACTATAGCACCCTCCCTCATCCCCTTCCAATATCACCCTCCCTTCCTCATCTCCTCCCATGTCCCTCCCCAGTCCACTGATAGGGGAGGTCCTTTTCTCCTTCCATCTGACCTTAACCTATCAGGTCTCATCAGCACTGGCTGCATTGTCTTCCTCTGTGGCCTGGTAAAGCTGCTTCCCTCTTAAGAGCAGGTGATCAAAGAACCAGCCACTGAGTACATGTAAAAGACAGTCCCTGTTCCCCTTACTAGGACTCCCACTTGGAGACTGAGCTGCCAGGGTCTACATCTGTTCAGGGGTTACTTCACCACTTTTGCATCCACCATTCTTCAGGCTATGATTTCACCCAGGGCTGTACCTGGTATATATGTGTATATTATATAGATTCTTTAAATTTCTATTTTTGAAATTTAATATAATTACAAAATTATGTGGCTTTGTCATATACATATTCCCTCCAAACCTTCTCATATATACTTCCTCTCTTTTTCAAATTTAAAGCTTTTTCCTTTAATTGATGTTACACGGCTATAAATATATGTCCATAAATAGATTAATACCTCCTGCTTATTATGCATAATCTATGTATATATTATTTCATAGGTGACCATTTGGTGTTGATAATTAATTTTTAGTGTTTAGGTAATTCTCTGTGCTAGTTACCACAGGCTCTCTAACAGTTCGCAATCCCAACAACAGCAATTCCCCTTGCATTGCATCCCCTCTAGCATTTGTTTTCAGTGGTTTTGTTAAACTTTACCATGTTGATTGGGGTAAAGTGAAATTTCGAAAGTATTTTGATTTGCATTTTCTTAATTTCTTGGGATGATGGACATTTCTAAGATTTTTCCAAGCCATTGTTTTTCTTTTTTTTGTTAACTCTTTGTTCAGGTCCCAGGACATTTTTTTTTTACACAACTTTATTGAGGGATTGCTAATGTATTACAATGCGTTTTCCAAATCTAAAAGGCACAGCACGTTATGCTTTGACTTTGTACATATGGAATAGTAACTCAGTGATAATAAGCTGGTGCAACACACTTCTGTGCTCTTAAGTTTGCCTTGTCTCTTTCAAGTCCCCTCCCTCAATTCATTCCCCTTTTCTAGGAAGCTCCTGATACACAATTTTCCAGTGCAGAACATTTGCCCCTTCTAAGATTATGTGCATGGAAACTTTCGGTGGACACTTCTATCTGAATTCCTTCAGTCTATATAGTTGAGATACACCCGCATTGAGGAAAATACCAATTTTTTAATTTGCTGAGTAACATTCCTTTGTGTGAAAGCACGAGCTTGTCCACCACTTCATCTATCAGTTTGTGAAGACTGATTTTGAGGTTGGTGCTCTTACAAATATAACTACTATTCATATTCATATTCATATACAGTTTTTCTTTAATACAGGCTTTTTTGCTTTCTTGGGCACACTCTTCAGAGATTCACTATGGGATACTATGATGATTATACACATAATTAAATTTTATTTGTGTGTGTGTGTGTGTGTGTTTGCATGAGCATTCAGAGGCCAAAGCTTAATACTGAGTATATTCTTCAATTATATTCCACCATATCTTTTGAGACAAAGTTGCTCCTTGAGTCAGGAGCTTCATATTTGTGAGCAGGGTGACTGGTCAGCTGGCCCCAGAGACCCTCCTGCTTCAACCTCTCTGCATTGAGATGACAGTATTTGCCTCTTGGTCTGACTTTTTGAGAATCATACCCTTATGTTTACATAGTGAATATGTTCCCAAAATGAGCCATCTTACCAGCCACTTGGATTTCACATTTTATAGATCACTCTTTTTTCACATTCTGAAAAGTTTTACCTAACATAGGCTCATAAAGGTCTTTTTCCTTAGTTTTTTTTTTTTTCTCAAAGCTTTCTCATCCTCATAACCAAACTTTGGGCAAAGTGCCGGGAATATTATGAAAGAAGGGGGAGATGGAAAGACCTGGAGAAGAGAGGAGCTCTACAAGAAAAGCAACAGAACCAAAAAGTCTGGGCACAGGGGTCTTTTCTTAGACTGATATTCCAACCAAGGACCATTTGTGGAAATAACCTAGAACTCCTGCTCAGATGTAGCCCACGGCACCTCAGTCTCCAAGTGGTTACCCTAGTAAGGGGAACAGAGACTGTCTCTGACATGAATTCAGGGGCTGGTTCTTTGATCACCTCCTTCTGAGTAGGGATCAGCCTGCCAGGCCACAGAGGAGGACAATGCAGCCAGTCCTAATGAGACCTGATAACCTAGGATCCGATGGAAGTGGAAGAGGACCTGTCCTATCAGTGGACTTGGAGAGGGATATGGGAGGAGATGAGGGAGGGAGTTTGGGATAAGGAGGGAATGAGGAAGGGACTACAGCTGGGATACAAAGTGAACAAACCATAATTAATATTTAAAAAAGGTCACAAAAATCCCATACACTCCCTGTGTCTTTGGTTGCTGTTGCAAACACAGTGAACCTAAATAAAGGGTACTTTAAGTCAACAATTACAAGACAAAGGAAAGGAATGATCATCTTGGAAGGATGGAAAATAGAAATCTACAGATGCTAAGAATATATTTACATATTCATTTGTTCATTCAGCTATTCATAAACATTTTCTAAGAGTCATTATGCTCAAAGTTATTTATCAATGTATTTGGTCATCAACAAATTTATTTTTGCTTGGAAGACCTATGAACAATTATTCTGCACTTGATTCACTACTTATCCTGGTAACAAGATCTCATTTAGCATTTATCTGTTTGCTGTGAACTGCCATTAACAACTCTGCTGAGAAAACAGTTCAACCAAGGAAGAATAGTCTCTTTAAGGGATCTTGACAAGTGGTTATTCACATGCAACAAGAAAAGGATTAAATTCCCAGGACTATTTTTTAATCATCTTTCCCTCTCTCCCTTCCTTTGATTTTTGTGTTCTTTGTATATTTGGGGTGTTAATCTTCTGTTAGATTTATAGTTTGTCAAAAGATTCTCTACCACATAATGCACTTGATTGTTTCTAAAACTGTGTAGTCACTTGTTACGTTTATGAAATTACTGGCCCCAAAATTTTGGGGAAAAAATGACTCCTATTCAGAAAGTTCTTTCCTACACATATATAATATCAGGTACTGCCTGTGCTTTCTTGTACCAATTTCAGTGTTTCAGGTTTCAAATTTAGGTCTTTGATTCATTTAGTCTTAGGTTGTTTGTTTGTTTGTTTGTTTGCTTGTTTGTTTGTTTGTTTGCAAAGTAATAGATAAGGGTGTGATTTCTTTCTTTTGGTTGTTGACATCCAGTTTTCCCAAAACTATGTGTTGAAGATGCTTTCAGTGAGAAGAATTTCATTAGTTTAGTTTGAAGTTTATTTTTTCAGATAGGAAGGCAGTGATTTGTCCATACCTTTACTCTAAGGATGTGTCTATCTTTAAAGCTTTTGTATGCTTCTTTTTGCCATCAGATGGATGGGTTTTGTTTCTTGTTCTGCTCAATCACCCTTGTCTTGATTGGAAAATTTAATTCTTTGATATTTAATGTCTTTTAGGACTTGGAATGCATGGTTCCTGCCTCTTCTGGCTTTGAAAGTTTCCATTGAGAAGTAAACAGATATTCTGCTGAGTTTTCAATTGTATGTGTAACTGGTTTTTTTTTTTTGTTGTTGTTGTTGTTTTGTTTTTTTTCCACAGCTTTCAATAAACTTTCTGTGCTATAGAGACTTAGTGTTTTAACTATGATATGCCAAATGGATTTTCTTTACTGGACATATCTACTTGGTGCTTTGTGTGCTTTTTGAATCTGTATGGGGATGTTGTTTCTTAGTTTAAGTTTTCTTCTATAATCCTGTTGAAGATCTGCTTTTTTTCATTGATTTCGGGTATTTCTGCTGCATCGATGCTTCTAATTTAGTAGATAGTTTCTTCCATGTTTTCTCACATGTTTTTAATGTTTCTTTCCTGTGTGGAAAAGAACACACTTATTTGGTTTAGATCCTCTATCTGTGGTTGCATATTGATATTCTGTTTTCTGTTTGATTCATTTTACTTGTAAAGCTTTTCTTTGAGTATTTTAGATGAGCATTGGATTTTTCAACTTTATTTTATTTCTGCTTGAGTCATTTTCAATATCTCTATCTCTTACATCCTGAATTTTCTTCATATTTTTCGTAGGTCTTTTATTTGTGTTTTTCTAGGCATCGCTCAAGCATTTATTTTCCATATGTTCTTTTCTTTAACTTTATTGAGCTTTAACTTCTTTATACTCCTCAAATTTCTTGAGAAAGTTTATGACTGCTATTTTAAAATCTGTCTTGGTTTTTCCTAGGTGATTCTTATTGACAAACATTTCTAATGGACAAGTAAGTTTTGAATAAAAGATTACGCTCTGACTATGTACTATGCATTTGTTGCCATTTTTCTATGAAATCAAGGCATTGGGAATGTGGCTGTATTTGTTTAATTCTAAATCAGATATGGCAGAGCAGATTATAGAAGAAGAGGAGCTGTGTGAGTGGGCTTGGCCTGCAAATTGCAAATGGCTTATGCAGAATGGAGTCATATGAACAGAATGGGCTAGATTCCTGTGCAGATTTTCTCCTTGTCTAAGGCTGGAGTATGAGACTATATCTAAATTTGGCTGAGTGGAAAGGTTGGATGTAGCATAAGATACCTCTGGTTTGGTGATATGTCAGGTCCTGGAAAACACTTAGAAATTGGTTGCAGTGCAGTCAGGGGTGACCAGAGAAAATGAGGTCAATGGATGTAGGGTCCATTCTAGAGCTCACAGATTGGGAAGGAATTTCAGAAAGGATGTGTAAGATGTGGCTGGGTTTAGAGGTTGGATGCTGCCGATAGCAACTTAAGGGCAGTGGCAGGTAGAGCAGGTAGTGGTGGCATCCCAAACGCATATTTGGCAACAAGCACAGGTCATCAGACAAGGCCCTGGCACTGAATGTGGGACCTGAGCTAGATCTGCTGATTTGAAGAGATGGCACAAAAGGGAAAAGTGAGCAAAGCTCAGCAGACCTTGGCCGTGACTGACCATCTCTGCCAGCCCCAAACCTTTAATATCCATTCTTTATATCCAAACAAATACCCCAAATTTTTATTCAGGGATATGTGGGCAATAGCAGATGTGGGGAAATCCTATCGGTAGATTGCAGGGCAGGAAGAGGTGGCCAGGTAAAGCCAAGGCACTGAATGTGGGAGCATACTAGATATGATGAGGTAAAAGGGACTGACGAGGATAGTCAGCAATAATCTAAGTATGGTAGACACTGGAGAAGATTGTGGGAGCTGTGGCACAAAAATCTAGTTTTAATCAGGCATAAAGGACCCTGCAACTCCAGTGTGCAGAAACAAATGAATGAAACTGGAAATCATCATGCTGGGTACAAATATTCACCCTCCTAAAAAGAAGCATTACTCTCATATGTGAAAGGAAGAAAATAAGGAATGCAAAAGAGCTAGTAGAAATAAGAGTATTATGCATAACCAAAAATAAATATACTCAAAAATATATTATTTGCATGTATTAAAATATCATAATGATGGCATAGAAACAGAATGGTGGATCAATGGAACCGAACAGAGGACCCAGAAATAAACCCACACACTTATGGACACCTGATCTTTGACAAAGACGCCAAAACCATACAATGGAAAAAAGATAGCGTCTTCAACAAATGGTGCTGGTCTAACTGGATGTCTACATGTAGAAAAATGAAAATAGATCCATACTTGTCACCCTGCACAAAACTGAAGTCCAAGTGGATCAAAGACCTCAACATAAAACCAGACACATTAAATCGACTTGAAAAAAAAGTGGGAAATACCCTAGAACTCATTGGTACAGGGGGAAACTTCCTGAACAGAACACCAACAGCACAGGCTCTAAGAGCAACAACCAATAAATGGGACCTCATGAAACTGAAAAGCTTCTGTAAAGCAAAGGACACCGTCATCAAAACAAAGCGACCACCTACAGATTGGGAAAGAATCTTCACCAACCCTTTATCTGACAGAGGACTCATATCCAGTATATATAAAGAACTAAAGAAGCTGAAAAGCAGCAAACCAAGTAATCCACTTAAAAAATGGGGAACAGAGCTAAACAGAGAATTCTCTGTAGAGGAATACAGAATGGCAGAGAAGCACTTAAAGAAATGCTCAACCTCACTAGCCATTAGGGAAATGCAAATCAAAACAACCCTGAGATTTCACCTTACACCCATGAGAATGGCCAAGATCAAAAACTCAAGTGACAACACATGCTGGAGAGGTTGTGGAGAAAGGGGAACCCTTCTCCACTGCTGGTGGGAATGTAAACTTGTACAACCACTCTGGAAATCAATCTGGCACTTTCTCAGACAACTAGGAATAGCGCTTCCTCAAGATCCAGCCATACCACTACTGGGCATATATCCAAATGAGGCTCAAGTACACAAAAAGGACATTTGCTCAACCATGTTTGTAGCAGCTTTATTTGTAATAGCCAGAAGCTGGAAACAACCCAGATGCCCCTCAACTGAAGAATGGATGCAGAAATTGTGGTACATCTACACAATGGAATATTACTCAGCAATGAAAAATAAGGAAATCATGAAATTTGTAGGTAAATGGTGGGATCTGGAAAGGATCATCCTGAGTGAGTTGTCTCAGAAGCAAAAAGACACACATGGTATATACTCACTCATATAGACATACAACATAGGACAAACCCACTAAAACCTGTGCATCTAAAGAAACTAAGCAAGAAAGAGGACCCTAACTAAAACGTCCAATCCCCATCCAGAAAGGCAAAGAGGATGGACAGCAGAAGAAGAAGAAAACAGGAAACAACCTAGGAACCTACCACAGAGGGCCTCTGACTGACTCTGCCCTACAGACTATCAAAGCAGATGCTGAGCCGGATGGGCAACTGTTGGGCAGGTGAACGGAATTTTAGGTAAGAACTGGGAAATAGTAAGAGCTGGAGAGGACAGGGTCTCCACAAGGAGAGCAACAGAACAAGAAAATTTGAACATAGGGAACTTCCCAGAGACTCATACTCCAACCAAGGATTATTCATGGAGATAACCTAGAACCCCTGCACAGATGTAGCCCAGGGCAGTTCAGAGTCCAATTGGGTTACATAGTAATGTGAAGAGGGACTGCCTCTGACATAATCTGATTGGCCTGCTCTTTGATCACCTCCCTCTGGGGGGGGGGGAGCAGTCTTACCAGGCCACAGTAGAGGACAATACAGCCACTTTTGATGTGAACTGACAGACTAAGATCAGAAAGGAGAGGAGAACCTCCCCTATTAGTGGACTTGGGGAGTGGCATGCAAGCAGAGGGAGGAGGGAGGGTGGGATTGATAGGAGAGGAGGGAGGGGCTTAAGGGGGGATGCAGAATGAATAAAGTGTAATTGATGAAAAAGTTAAGAAAAAAGGGAAAAAATAATTTAAGAACCTTAAATGACTTTCAAAATTGGAGGAAAACATGGAGTTAGTCAATTTACATGGAGCACGTCTCGCCCCTGGGGGCAATGGTCTCCTGAACCTACTCAGACCTCGGACACCACCACTGCTAGTTCTAGAACTGACGCAGGATGTTCCAACGAGGGGTTAAGGCTTCTCATAATATTTCCTATAAGCCCACACCTGTTTGTCTATATCCCCCATTTTTATTCATTATTAGCCAGATAGAGCCAAGTAATTGTGGTAATGATACTTGCTTTTTTGCCCAATGCTGGAATGCTAGTAAAGTTAGGTATGTCCTGGTTACTCGCATGCCTCACTGTGCCTGTGCCCATTGATGCCCCTCACGCTATGACTCTCTTCAGACAGAAAAGGGATCTTGGAACTACAGCCACCATTGTTACTACCATCTCATTGACGGCTGTTGGAGCTACCACCAGGGCATTAGCCATGAGTCATACTGGGCAGACTGCTCAGACCCTGAATAATCATTAGGCAATGTAGCTCATGCTTTAGTTGTACATAAAGGAATTAATGCTCAACTAAAAGGAAGCTTGATGGTGTTCAATCAGAGGATTGACCTCTTGCAGGAGCAAATTGATACCCTATGGCAAATCGCTCAACCTGGCTGTCAATGAAAGTATGCTGGATTTTGTGTCACTAGCATACAACATGAGAATTTTTCCTGTGCTGCAAATCTGTCTAAACAATTGTCGAGCTATATTTTAGGTAATTGGACTGGAGAATTCGATACTACGATGGAGCAGCTGAGAGTGGCCATTGTCACAGTAAATTCTACTGGAGTGGACGCAGGACTAGCCACAGGATTATCAACATGGATTGCTGCAGCCATGAATCATCTGAAGGAATGGGCGGGCATGGGAGTGTTAGCAGGCCTTCTGGTGTTGGTCTCCTTGGTTTGCCTGTGGTATATATGCAAGATTAGAGTCTCACAACAGTGTGATGCAGCCATGATCATTCAGGCCTTTACAGCCATTGAAGCAGGACATTCTCCCCAAGCATGGTTGGATACCATAAAAAGCTAAAATGATACGCTCAGGATGCGAGGCTAAGCACTGCACTCAGGGTCAGCCGCTTTCGACCCAGAGAAGAGCATGTCTGATTGCATGCGGGTTGATGCCCCAGGTCCCGCCTCTGAGAAAAAGGTATCGGTCGGGTCTGATGCTCTTTGGGTGGATGACACCTAAATGAACATCTGTACAAAGTCCCAATTTATTTCTAATATCAGAGATCAGACCTCTACTCTTGCCTGATGCGTCTAAAACAAAAAGGGGGAACTGTAGAGAGCTGCGGAATGCTATGCCTTAAAGATGGAGCTGATTTCTGCCTTCCACCTTCCCGATGGTGAGTGCTCTCTGTCACGAACAACTCCACATTTGGCTAAGGCCGAGGATCTGGCTTGCTTCCATGTATGTGGACCTATCTGCATTGCCCCCGTGGCACGCCTGGGTTGGCTACCCAGAAGCTATTTAAGCTGTGGGCTGGCTTTCCCCGGGGTCCGAGGATTGTTCAATGTTCCTGAATAAACTGCATTGAAAAAAAAATATATCATAATGAAACCTCTGAACATTTAATATTTACTAATAAAATATGTATAGTAAACTCATATATTAAAATCTGTTGGATTCTATATACATATATATTATAAATTGTTTATTTGCATATACACAATTATTTGATTTAAATCATTAATGCCAGACCATATAAACTACAATGATGCTATGGTTGCATTGCCTAATGACTCTGTAGGAACCTCTGTACTCATAGCCATGTTTATTACCTTCATACGGCATTGATATCATCTAAGCATGTTTATCATATGTCATTCCCCAAAGACAATGCCTGATTGTTCATGTATGCATACGTAGGCAGACATGACAAAAAAAAAAAAAAAAGAGAGAGAGAGAGAGAAGTGCTGACATTGATAAAACACAAAGTTCTATAATATCTCACTTGCAATTTGCAGCTCTGGTGTTTGCATTATGAGTCATTATACACGTTATTTTAGTATTGATCTTCATGCTCTAATACACTGACAGACCACAGGGCCTCTACTTCCAGTCATTGTCTTCACGCTATAGCTTAGGACTATGGAAACACTGCCATTTCAGGTTATTCTGTTCATGCTTACTTGGGAAGGATTACATGCCATGTCAACTGACTCACTCCTCTTAATAGTGTCCAGAAAATAGTCTCACCAAAACAGAACTCTTTATCACGCCTTAGTGCAATATGCATAGAGACAGGCTGCTTTGCTTTGCAAGTGTATTGGAAGAAAAGAACTACGTGTGCTAGTAAGAGAGAATAAGAAGAAAAATAAAGATAGAGAGACTGAGAAAAAGTTAGAGAGGCAAACAGACACACACACACAGAGACAAAGGGGGGGAGAGAATCAATAAATTAACACAAGAAGACAGGCAGTAAGATATTTCCAATACCGATGAGGCAAACTTTACAGATAAAAAAAAATTATTCTTTTGGAAGAAGGCGCAGCATTTCCCTGAAGAGTGTTTCTTAATTGAACTTCCTGTGATGATTATTAAGACATCCAGCCTTACATTGCCTGTAGGTTCATGTGAGACAAAATCTCATTGAAATAAAACCAAAAGAAAGGCTACCAGAAGCATAGTGAGAAATACTGCATATTAAGTCAATAGTCTCATAAAATTTGGCTTCAGTTGTTGTACTGTCCTATTATTGTGATTATTTGCATTATTATAGTTTGCATTATAAATATTCAACCTATGTTTAGTGGGCAGAAACAGGCCAATGAGTGTTTGATATATGGCTCCATTGATTTAAAGAAACAGAGTGCTGGCTGGCCTTGAAATTGTGTGTGTGTGTGTATGTGTGTATGTTTATTTAATAATAGTTAAAGAAAAAGAGGTTCAGAACTTGGACATGGAAGAAAGCAAGCCCTGATATAGATGAGAGAATTTGGATGGAGAAAAGAGAAAATTGTGTAGTTATATTATAATCCTACAAAATAAAAATATATTAAAAGAAAAAAGCATATAATCATGCCAATATAAAGTATTTTCATAGTTAACTGGTTAAGAGCTGTTTTTCTTATGAAACTACTAAGAATTTAACTCTATGCTATCAAAAAATTGGTTGGAGCTAAATAACTTCTGCTAATACATGGAGTTGACATTATAAAAGAGTGATCTTCATAAAGATCCGGCTAATACATGGAGTTGACATGATAAAAGAGTGATCTTCATAAAGATCCGATGCACAAAATTCATAATAAATGGGGTTTATCACAAGTAAAAAAAACTTCTGATAAGGGAAAGTTTATTTTTACTCAGGATATAGGACTGAGGAGAGATGAAAGAAATATAAATTCAGTGTCATGATCTGAACTTTGTGGTATACAGGAGAAAATGATTCATAGATGACAAAAAGATCAATTAAACTGGGACTTAAAATACCATTTGAGAGACAAAAAATATAAATGATACCAATACATTCTGAGTAGTTGGTCTACCACTGCACATATTTCAGGAATACTAATAAATGACAAATCAGCCACCTTTACCAGGAAAGCATAGAACAGCCGAAAGGCATCCTCCCACAGGCAAAGAATCAGAAATGGATAAGATGAAATTAGTATACAGAGCACATAGGGAAATACAAAATCTCATTAAGAAAGCAAAAGAAATATATTTATGCATCAAATTGGGCCAGAGACACAGTAAAGTATCTGCTTACCCACAATCCAGACTCTATGATATATCATAATTTATATATTTAATTTATCTACTTAGAAAATATATGTTCATGTTCAGGAATGAGTAACTGGTGTGCTCTTTAATTTCCTCTTTAGCAAAGTTTTTAAGACAAAATCACTGAACCTGAAAGGTTCCATAGTTTGATGGTAAATTCCTCCTGCTTAGCAGGATTGTTGTATCAACTCAGAAAAACTGTTTTAAAGTTAGGCTCCTCTAGAAGCATTTTAACCTAACCGTTGTAGAGTTTATTCTCATAAAAGGATGATACATGACGAAAGTAGCTAATTTGAATTCCCTTTGGAACTGAATTATTTCTGTGGCTAATTATTTGCCTCCTGGAAAGGCTGTAAGCAGCTTTGAGTGCCATGTGGCTCCCAGAGGGAAACATTTATTAGGGACAAGGATGCAAGATGATAATGACATGCAGGCACCAGTCCTAGAAGAGTGAAACTAGAAATGCATGGCCTAATAAGGTTGGCATTAAAAATATAAATATTTTCATGTAAAAATGGGAAAGTTAGATGACTGAATGTTGTTGAAGAGAGGAGAAGTCTGGTATTGAATAATCTGCTAATTATGGCTAATGTTATTAGGAAGCACAATGACATCTCAAGCAGAAGAGCCTTTCCAAATTGGCTACTTGCAAAGACTGTCCTCATATAATTAGGAATGCTGGGGCTTAATCACACAATGAAAACATGAATGCATGAATCATAACAACACATTCCTATATATTCTGGTTTCTGGGAGATTTCAAATATTACAAAGAAAAAAAATAAATAATATTAATTAAACTATTACTTACATTTACACTTTTTAAACATGTGTAATCTTCTAAAGTTAAATTTTTCAGAACAAAATAGAAAATAAAAGTTGTCATTTTTCTGTAAATCCTCTTGCCTCTTTCTAGTTGGGATTACAAATGGAACAAAAGAAACAAAAGAAATTTCCTTAAAACTTATCTAATAAATGGTGCTGGTCTAACTGGATGTCTACATGTAGAAAAATGCAAATAGATCCATATTTATCACCCTTCACAAAAGTAAAGACTAAGTGGATCAAAGACCTCAACATAAAACCAAACACACTAAATCTGTTAGAAGAAAAAGTGGGTAAAAGCCTTAAACTCATTGGCATAGGATACAACTTCATGAACAGAATACCAACAACACAGGCTCCAAGATCAACAATCATTAAATCTGACCTCATGAAAATGAAAACCTTCTGTAAAGCAAAGGACAATGAAAGGATCTTCACCAACACTATATCTGACAGAGGACTAATTTCCAGAATATGTAAAGAACTCAAGAAGTTAAATAGAAAAAAAAATCAAGTAATCCCAGTAAAAATGGGGTATAGAATAAAACAGAATTCTCAATAGAAGAATATCAAATGGCAGAGAAACACTTAAAGAAATGCTCAGCTTCCTTAGTCATAAGGGAAATGCAAATCAAAACAACCCTGAGATTTCATCTTACACCTAACAGAATGGTTCATCTTACACCCAACAGAATGGCTAAGATAAAAAACTCAAATGACAACACATGCTGGAGAGGATGTGGAGAAAGGGGAACCATCTTCCGTTGCTGCTTTGAATGTAAACGTGTACAACCACTTTGGAAATCAATCTGGCACTGTCTCAGAAAATTAGGAATAGTGCTACCTCAAGATCCAACTATACCACTCCTAGGCATATATCCAAAATATGCTCAAGTTTAAAACAAGAACACTTGCTCCATTATGTTCATAACTGCTTTATTTGTAATAGCCAGAATCTGGAAACAACTCAGATGCCCCACAATGGAAGATGGATACTGAAATTGTAGTACATTTACACAATGGAATGCTATTAAAAACAAAGAAATCATGAAGTTTGCAGGCAAATGGTGGGAACTAGAAAAGATCATCTTGAGTGAGGTAATCCAGAAGCAGAAAGACACACATTAAATATAGTCATTTATAAATGGTTATTGGACCTATAATATAAGATAAACATGCTAAAATCTGTACACCTAATGAAGCTAAGCAAGAAGGAGGACTCTGGGTAAGATGATCAGTCCTCACTCAGATCAACAAATAGGATAGACATCAGAAGAGGTAGAAAACAGGGAACAGGACAGAGGCCCTACCTACCACGGAGGGCCTCTGAAAGACTCTGCCCAGCAGGATATTGAAGCAGATGCTGAGACTCATAGCCAAAATTTGGACAGAGTTCAGGGAATCTAATGAAAGAAGGGGGAGATAGAAAGATTGGAAGGTTGTCCCCATATCTCTTCAACATAGTACTTGAAGTCCTAGCCAGAGCAATGAGACAACTAAAGGAGATCAAGGGGATACAAATCGGAAAGGAAGAGGTCAAAGTGTCACTATTTGCAGATGATATGATAGTATACATGAGCGACCCCAAAAATTCAACCAGAGAACTCCTTCAGCTGATAAACACCTTCAGCAAAGTGGCAGGATACAAAATCAACTCAAAAAAATCAGAAGCCCTCCTATATACCAAAGACAAAAAGGCTGAGAAAGAAATTAGGGAAACAACACCCTTCACAATAGCCACTAATAACATAAAGTACCTTGGTGTGACCCTAACCAAGCAAGTGAAAGACCTGTTTGAGAAAAACTTCAAGTCTCTGAAGAAAGAAATCGAAGAAGATATCAGAAGATGGAAAGATCTCCCGTGCTCATGGATTGGTAGGATTAACATTGTGAAAATGGCCATACTGCCAAAAGCAATCTACAGATTCAATGCAATTCCCATCAAAATACCAACTCAGTTCTTCACAGACCTTGAAAAAAAGATTCTCAGCTTCATATGGAGAAACAAAAAACCCAGAATCTCCAAAACGATCCTGTACAACAACAGATCATCTGGAGGTATCTCCATCCCTGATCTCAAACTGTACTACAGGGCAACAGTAATAAAAACTGCATGGTACTGGCATAGAAACAGAAAGGAGGATCAATGGAACCGCATAGAAGACCCAGAAATAAATCCACACACCTATGAATACTCGATATTCGACAAAGAAGCCAATTCCATTCAATGGAAAAAAGACAGCATCTTCAACAAATGGTGCTGGACCAACTGGATGTCTACATGCAGAAAAATGAAAATAGATCCATATTTATCACCCTGCACAAAACTAAAGTCAAAGTGGATCAAGGACCTCAACATAAAACCAGATACCCTAAATCAATTGGAAAAAAAAGTGGGGAACAGCCTAGAACTCATTGGCACAGGAGACAACTTCCTGAACAGAACACCAACAGCACAGGCTCTAAGAGCAACAATCAATAAATGGGACCTCATGAAACTGAAAAGTTTCTGTAAAGCAAAGGATACCGTCATCAAAACAAAACGACTGCCTACAGATTGGGAAAGAATCTTCACTAACCCTTTATCTGACAGAGGACTAATATCCAGTATATACAAAGAACTAAAGAAGCTGAAAAGCAGCAAACCAAGTAATCCAATTAAAAAATGGGGAACAGAGCTAAACAGAGAATTCTCGACAGAGGAATATCGAATGGCAGAAAAACACTTAAAGAAATGCTCATCCTCATTAGCCATCAGGGAAATGCAAATCAAAACAACCCTGAGATATCACCTTACACCCATCAGAATGGCCAAGATGAAAAACTCAAGCGATAACACATGCTGGAGAGGTTGTGGAGAAAGGGGAACCCTGCTCCACTGCTGGTGGGAATGTAAACTGGTACAACCACTCTGGAAAGCTATCTGGCGCTTTCTAAGACAAATAGGAATAGTGCTTCCTCCAGACCCAGCTATACCACTGCTAGGTATATACCCAAAGTTTGTTCAAGTACACAAAAAGGACACTTGCTCAACCATGTTTATAGCAGCTCTATTTGTAATAGCCAGAACCTGGAAACAACCCAGATGTCCATCAAAGGTGGAATGGGTACAGAAATTGTGGTATTTTTATACAATGGAATACTACTCAGCAATCAAAAAGGAGGAAATCATGAAATTTGCAGGCAAATGGTGGGATCTAGAAAAGATCATTCTGAGTGAAATATCCCAGAAGGAGAAAGACAAACATGGGATATACTCACTTATATAGACCTATAAGATATGATAAACATAATGAAATCTATACACCTAAAAAAGATAATCAATTGAGCGGACATGTGGTAAGATGATCAATCCTCATTTAGAAAGACAGATGGGATGTGCATCGAACGTATGACAGGAGTCTACTGAGCGCATCTGAAAGACTCTAACTAGCAGTGTTTTCAAAGCAAAGACTCATGACCAAACCTTTGGCAGAGTACAGGGAATCATAAGAAAGAAGGGGAGTTAGTCTGATGGGGAAAGGATAGGAGCTCCACAAGGACCAAATACATCTGGGCACAGGGTCTTTTCTGAGACTGACATTCAACCAAGGACCATGTATGGACATAACCTAGAACCTCCACTCAGATGTAGCCTGTGGTAGCTCAGTAACCAATTGGTTTCCCAAAGTGAGGGGAACAGGGACTATTTCTAACAGGAACTCGATGACTGGCTCTTTGGTCTCCCCACCCCCGAAGGGAGGAGCAGTCCTGTTAGGCCACAGAGGAGGGCTTTGCAGCCAGTCCTGAAGATACCTGATAAAACAGGATCAGATGAATGGGGAGGAGGTCCCCCCATCAGTGGACTTGGAAAGGGGCACGGTGGAGATGAGGGAGGGAGGGAGGGAGGGACTGGGAGGGAATGAGGGATCGGGACACGGCTGGGATACAGAGTTAATAAAATGTAACTGATAAAAAAAAAATAAAAAAAATAACATAAAAAAATAAAATAAAATAAAAATTATACAGAAAAAAAAAAAAAAAGAAAGATTGGAAGGGACAGAAGATACACAACTTAAACAATAGACCCAAGACCTGGAGGTGACAAGGGAGGGAGGCTACAGCTGGGATACAAAGTGAATAAATTTTAATAAATAAAAAAATAAATTAATTAAAAAAGAGTTACAGTGTTCATAAAAATAAGTAAGTAAATAAATAAATAAATAAATAAATAAATAATTTATCTAGTAAGGGACATAGAGAATACTTGACTTTTGACTGAAAAACTGACTCTCCAAAGGATGTGTGAAAGCAGGTACCCCCATACATTCACTTCTTGTGGGAATACAATAGAGCACAGAAAATTTAGGAGGTTATTTAGCATTTTCCTAGAAATGAAACATATGCTTATTAAATGACTCCTCAATCATGCTCTTGCAAACACATCGAAATGAAATCTATATCAATCATAAATATTCCTAAAAAAAAATCACAATTGCCTCAAATGAAAAATGCTCAGGAATATTTTCCAATGATGAAATTAAATAAAATATCAAGCTATTTCTTAATGTTCTATATATGGATGAGGTCATGTGGTACTTGTTAAACCTGTCTTTTTTTTTTTTTCCAAAGGAAGGAAGTTTTATTTTGGTTCGAGTTTCAGAGATTTCATTTCTTAGTCATTAGGCCACATGTGTTTACAGAAAACACCAGAATAATGGGTTAAGATACTTTATTTATTTACTTAATATTTTTATTTTTATTAATTATACTTTATTCACTTTGTATCCCCCCTGTACCTTCCTACTCCCTCCCCTTCCAATCCCACCTTCCTTCTTCCCCACCTGTGTCCCTCTCCCAGTCCACTGATACAGGAGGTCCTCCTCCTCTTCCCTCTGATCCTAGTCTATCATGTCTCATTCATCAGGAGTGGCTCCATTGTCTTCCTCTGTGGTCTGGAAAGGCTGCTCTCCCATCAGGGAGAGGTAATCAAAGAGCAAGCCATCATGTCAGAGACAGTCCCTGTCCCCATTACTATGGAGGCCACTGGACACTGAACTGCCATAGGCTACCTCCATGCAGGGATTCCAAGGCATCTCCATGAGTGCTCCTTGCCTGGAGTATCATTTTCAGAAAAGACCCATGGGCCCAGACCTTTTGGATCTGTTGCTCTCCTTGTGAAGCTCCTGTCCTCTCCAGATCTTATTATCTTCCACTTCTTTCATAAGATTCCCTGCACTCTGCCAGAAGTTTGGCTATGAGTCTCAGCATCTGCCTTGATACCCTGCAGGGTAGAGCCTTTCAGAGGCCTTCTGTGGTAGGTTCCTGTCCTGTTCCCTATTTTCTCACTCTTCCGATGTCCATCCTCTAAGGCTTTCTGAATGGGGATTGAGCATCTTAGCCAGAGTCCTCCTTCCTGACTAGTTTTCTTAGGTGTACAGGTTTTCAGGTAAATGGTGGGAACTGGAAAAGATTATCCAGAGTGACATATACCAGAATGAGAAAGACACAGAGGGTATATACTCACTCATAAGAAGATATTATACATATAATATAGGATAAACCTGTCTTTTAAAACTTATCCCAATGACCTTTGATTCTACCATCTGTTTCAACAGCAAAATACTATTGAATTGTGCATGGTTACTGTTTTTCTTTACCCATTCATTGGCTGATAGAAATTTGGGTTGCTTCCATCTTTGACTATTATGGGTAAAGTTATAAGGAATAGGGGACGGTAGGATATTTCTTCAACATTTCTTTTTCAGACTAACTTCTGGAAGTTGAATGTAAACTGGTTACTGGAAGCTGAGGAAAGAAAATAAAAGGGAGGAAGCACAAAAAGTTGATCAATGGTTACTAAGCTATAGGATTAAAACATTCTGATGTGGATTGCACAGTAAATGACTATAGACTACTGAAAATGACTATCTGCTGTGTATTTCAAAAAGTTAGAAGAAAGAATTTTTGAATATTTTACCATGAAGGAATGATGAGTGTTTGATAAGAATTGCCTTGATTAAACATTATGCAATATATGTGTGTATTGAAATAACAAGTAGCACTCCAAACACACACACAATTTTTATGTCTTATGTATCCATTAAGAAATAAATTTAAATTTGAAAAAAATATATCAAGCTATTGAAAGTATCAATGAGTATCAGGATCTGTTTTGATACTCTGCTGGGTAGAGTCTTTCAGAGGCCCTCTGAGGGCTCCTGTCTTTTTTTTTAATTATTTTTTATTTTTTAATATTAATCACAGGTCATTTATTTTGTATCCTGGCTGTAGCCCCCTCCCTCTTTCCCTTCTTATCCCACCCTCACTCCTTCATCTCTTACCTGTCCCTTTCCAAGTCCACTGCTAGGGGAGGTCCTCCTCCCCTTCCTTCTGATTCTGATTTATCAGGTATCTTCAGGACTGGCTGCAAATTCCTCTGTGGCCTAGCAGGGCTGCTCCAACCTCAGGGGGAGGAGGGTCAAAGAGCCCGCCATTGAGTTCATGTTAGAAATAGTCCCTGTTCTCCTTAGTAGGGTACCCACTTGGATACTGAGCTACCATGCGCTATATCTGAGCAGGGGTTCTAGGTTATATCCATACATGATCCTTGGTTGGAGAAACAGTCTCATAGAAGACTCCCATTCCCTGATATATTTGGTCCTTGTGGAGCTCCTGTCCTCTCCCAGTTGTATTAACTCCCCCTTTTATCATATGATTCCCTGCACTCTACCAAAGGTTTGCTTATGAGTCTCAGCATCTGCTTTGATACTCTGCTAGGTAGAGTCTTTCAGAGGCCCTCTGAGGTAGGGTCCTGTCTTGTTTCTTGTTTTCTCCTACTTCCCATTAGTCCATCCCATTTGTCTTTCTAAGTGAGGATTGATCATCTTAGCCCGGGTCCTCTTTCTGGTTTATCTTCTTTAGGTGCACATATTTTAGCATGCTTATCCTATCTTATAGGTCAATAGATATAAGTGAGTATATACCACGTGTGTCTTTTTCCTCCTGGATACCTCATTCAGGGTTATCTTTTATAGATTCCATATTTGCCTGCAAATTTCATGATTTTCTTGCTTTTAGTTGCTGAGTAGTATTCCATTGTGTAAATGTACCACAGTTTCTATAAACATTCCTCAGTTGATGGACATCTGGGTTGTTTCCAGGTTCTGGTTATTACTAATGAAGCTGCTACAAACATGGTTGAGCAAATGCCCTTGTTGTGTACTTGAGCTTCTTTTCTTTTTTTAAATTTTTATTATTAGTTACATTTTATTAACTCTGTATCCCAGCTGTATCCCGCACCATCATTCCCTCCCAATTCCACCCTCCCTCTCTCCCTCATCTCCTCCCTGCCCCTTTCCAAGTCCACTGATTGGGCAGGACATCCTCCCCTTTCATTTGCCCCTGATTTATCAGATATCTTCAGGACAGGCTGCAAAGGCCTCCTCTGTGGCTTAGCAGGACTGCTCCTCCCTTGGTGGGTGGGGAGGTCAAAGAGCCTGCCATTGAGTTCCTGTCAGAAATACTCCCCGTTCCCCTTACTATGGGAAACCAATTGGTTACTGAGCTACCATGGGCTACATCTGAGCAGAGGTTCTAGGTTATATCCATACATAATCCTTGGTGGAGTATCAGTCTCAGAAAAGACCCCTGTGCCCAGTAATAATGGTCCTTGTGGAGCTCCTGTTCTTTCCAGGTCATACTAACTCCCGCTTCTTTCATACGCTTCCCTGAACTCTGCCGGAGGTTTGGTTATGAGTCTTAGTATCTGCTTTGATACACTGCTAGGTAGAATCCTAGGAGTGTTATAGCTGGATCTTGAGGGAGCACTATTGTTAATTGTCTGAGAAAGTGACAGATTGATTTCCAAAGTGGTTGTACAAGTTTACATTCCCACAGGTAATGGAGGAGACTTCCCAGTTTTCCACAACTTCTCCGGCATGTGTTGTCACCTGAGTTTTTAACCTTTGCCATTCTGACAGGTGTAAGGTGAAATATCAGAGTCATTTTGATTTGCATCTCTCTGATTGCTAAGGATGTTAAGCATCTCTTTAAGTGTTTCTCTGCCATTCTGTATTCATCTACAGTGAATTCTCTGGTTAGCTCTGAATCCCATTTTTTAAAGCAGATTGCTTGATTTGTTGCTTTTTAACTTCTTTAGTTCTTTATACATTCTGGATATCAGCCCTCTGTCAGATACAGGGTTGAAGAAGATCCTTTCCCAGTTCGTAGGCTGTCATTTTGTTCTGATGACAATGACTTGTGCTTTACAGAACCTTTTCAGTTCCATGAGGTCCCATTTATTGATTGTTGGTCTAAGAGCCTGTGCTGTTGGTGTTCTGTTCAGGAAGTTGTCTCCTGTGCCAATGAGTTCTAGGCTGTTCCCCAATTTTTTTCCAATTGATTTAGGGTATCTGGTTTTATGTTGAGGTCCTTGATCCACTTGGACTTTAGTTTTGTGCAGGGTGATAAATATGGATCTATTTTCATTTTTCTGCATGTAGACATCCAGTTGGACCAGCACCATTTGTTGAAGATGCTGTCTTTTTTCCATTGAATGGTTTTGGCTTCTTTGTCAAAAATCAAGTATTCATAGGGGTGTGGGTTTATTTCTGGGTCTTCTATTCAGTTACATTGATCTACATGGCTAATACCATGCCATTTTTATTACTATTGCTCTGTTGTACATCTTGACATCAGGGATGGATATACCTCCAGATGATCTGTTGTTGTACAGGATCGTTTTGGAAATTCTGGGTTTTTTGTTTCTCCATATGAAGTTGAGAATTTTTCTTTAAGGTTTGTAAAGAATTGTATTGGTATTTTGATGGGAATTGCATTGAATCTGTAGATTGCTTTTGGCAGGATGGCCATTTTTCAGTATGTTAATCCTACCAATCCATGAGCACAGGAGATCTTTCCATCTTCTGATATCTTCAATTTTTTTCTTCAGAGACTTGAAGTGTTTTCAAACAGGTCTTTCATATTGCTTGGTTAAAGTCACCCCAAGGTACTTCATGTTATTGGTGGTTATTGTGAAGGGTCTTGTTTCCGTATTTTCTTTCTTGTCCTTTTTGTCTTGGATATATATGAAGGCTTCTGATATTTTTGAATTAATTTTGAATCCAGCCACTTTGCTGAAGGTGTTTATCAGCTGAAGGAGTTCTCTGCTTGAATTTTTGGGGTCACTCATGTATAATATCATATCATCTGTGAATAGTGAAACTTTGACCTCTTCCTTTCCCATTTGTATCCCCTTGATCTACTTTAATTGTCTTATTGCTCTAGCTAGGATTTCCAGTACTATGTTGAGTAGATATGGAGAGAGTGAGCAGCCTTGCCTTTTCCCTGATTTCAGTGAGATTGATTTAAGCTTATCTCCATTGAGTTTGATGTTGGCCATAGGATTGCTGTATATTGCCTTGACTATATTTAGGTATGTGCCTTATATTCCTGATCTCTCCAAGACTTTAAACATGAATTGATGTTGGACTTTGTCAAATGCTTTTTCAGCATCTAAGAAGATGATCATGTGTTTTTTGTTTTTTTTTTTTCCTTCAGTTTGTTTATATGGTGGATCACATTGATAGGCTCCTGTCTTTTTCCTTGTTTTCTCCCTTTTCTGATGTCCATCCCTTTTGCTTTTCTGAATGAGGATTGAGCATCTTACCAAGGTTCCTCCTTTCCCCCTGAGGGAGGAGCAGCATTACCAGGCCACACAGGAAGACAATGCAGCCAGTCCTAATGAGACCTAATAGGCTAGGGTCATATGGAAGAGGATAGGGACTTCCCCTTCTCAGTGGCCTTGGTGAGGGGAGTGGGAGGGAATGAAGGAGGGAGGGTGGGTTTGGGAGGGTATGAGGAATTGGGCTATAGCTGGAATCCAAAGCGAATAAACTGTAATTAATAACAAATAAATAAATTTCAAAAAAGAAAGTATCAATAAGCATGGAAAGTATGGTCTTAAGTGAAAAACGCAAATCTAAAGATACAGTACATAAACAATTGCAAGTTGTACTATCTCATAAAGAAAAACTTCACTTAGTAAAATTTAGTGGCTGTTGCTGGTTTGGGAAAATTGGTAGAAGAATGATTGGATGATTAAAGGAGGTGGAAATTATTGATGATGAAATTACTTATGCTATAATAATTTGTACACATTTTTATAGTTTTACTAAAAATCTACATACTTTTTCCTTCTTATTAATGTTATTTGTTTTGTTTATAGCAAGTGAGCCATACAAATGCAAAATGCTAATAATAAAAACTGTAGGAACATGGCGAGGATAAGTTGGGGTATATATTGAAATTTTGTGTTCTTTTTCAATTTCCTTTTTTATTCTTTTATTTTTTATTTTTTAAGTTTTTATAATTTATTCAATTTATATACTGATTGTAGCCTCCTCTCTCATCTCATCCCAATCCCACCTTTCTTTCCTCATCCCCTTCTCCCCTTCTCCTAGTTCACTGAAAGGGGTAGTTTTCCTCTGCCATCTGACCCTAGCTTATCATCAGGACTGCCTGGATCTTCTTCCTCTGTAGCCTGGCAATGCAGAATCACCAGGGGGAAGTGATCAAAGAGCTGGCAAGAGAGTTCACATAAGCACAACAAATTCTGTGCAAATCTGTTTATTCACTTACCATTGGTGAATCCTAAGAAAATTAAATTTTTTACTTTCTATCTGTAAAGTAGGATGATACCATTGTTTTAGAAGATTGCTCAAGAATATAATGTAATATTGCCTAACATATGTTAATTCTGTTTGTTTTTTGTTTGTTTGTTTTTTCAAGAGAGGGTTTTTCTGTGTAGCCCTGGTTGTCCTGAACATGCTTTGTAGTCCAGGCTGGTATCAAACTCTCAAAAATCTGCCTTCTCCTGACTTCCTGAGTGCTCACATTAAAGGTATGTTTCACTGCTCTTGTTTTTTGTATATTTAACATCTGCTAAATAAAAAGAAACTGAGACAGAGCAAGAGGGTGACATGACTATAAGAATAAGTGTGACATAGGTATGAAATGTTGTGGCCAGACCAGTCTTGATTAAAATATGTATATGCCAGATTGAGCATTTTTAGATTGAGGTATCATCATCTTCATATTGGAAAGTTTTGTTCTGGGATTAGTTAACTTCTGATAAAACATGTATGTTTATTTAATCTATGTACTGTCTATAAGGATTAATTATTCATCTAATTAATTTTTGAAGAGCATTGAGTATTAGGAATTATGAACTTTTATTCAGAATTTTTTCTAAACAATTGTGTAAGCAGTACAACCCACTTAGGTTTCACATGAAACTTTTCTTTTAACTTTAAAAAAAATATCTTTCTTCTTCTTCCTCTTCTTCTTTACTATGTATTTACTTTGTATCCCAGTTACAGGACCCTCCCTCATCTCCTCCCAGTTCCAACCTCCCTCTATGTCCTTCCTTTCTCCAAGCAAGAAAATCTTAATAGGTAGAGCCATTCTCACTTGACAGAAAATGCAGTTGAAATTATTACAGTTAACTTGTACATGTTCACACAGCTAATAGGGAGCAAAAGCAAAAGATGAACATAACAATCCCCATTCTAAAAAGATAACTTCAATTTATTCACCAAAATAGTATTTTATCAACTTCTAATACTATATGTCTCCATACAATACTACTTAAAACTTTATTAAACAACTTATTTGCTTTGCATCCTAAGTAAATGAATGGCCTCAGTGGAAAAAAAATATCAATTTCACAGAGTCAAATATGTAGAAATGGAAAATGCATGTAAATAGCTTTTAAAAACATTTTAAATAAGCAGGCAAACAATGTTTTGTCATTTGAATTATTACTCAAGCATTTAAATGTTTTATTATGCCATTATTATTGACTATGTCATTATCGACTTTTAAGTTTTCATAGTGTGTGTGTGTGTGTGTGTGTGTGTGTGTGTGTGTGTGTTGGAGTTTGGTCAAATGGTAATTACTGGCACTCAAGATCTGGTTACTTCCCACTGGATACACTGATCCTTATTTGTGTAAACCTGCCTAAACATTATACCTGATTGTTTCATTAAATGGCCTATACCTGGGCAGGGCAGAATGGAGTAGGTGTTGCTATGTTTCTGGGCTTTTGAGGACTGAAGAATTGCAAGAATCACAGGACAGATGGAGAGGAAGAGAGGAAGAAGGAGGACAATAGATGAGTTAGCCTGGCCAAGAATCCATGTCAGTCTAGGAGTAAGGATACCATTAATGGTGTGAAAAGACCCAGATGAAGAATAAAAGCAAGCATTTATAAAATTATGGATGGAAGATAGGATGGTTAAGGAGGATGGCATTGTATGGGGACTGGGAGATGGATGGTGAGGAGATTCAGACAGTGTACCTGGCCCAAGGTAAATAAGGCAATTATAAAATCTAACAGATGTCTGTGTCTTATTATTTGTAATAGCAGCTAGAGATACCACCGTGATAATCTTAGGGCTAATAGTAAATGTTATACAGCCCAGCAGCTTTCTTTAATTTGCTACAATACACACACACACACACACACACACACACACACACACACACACATATTTGACAATTCATTTCATTTAAGTATTTAGTCTAGCCATTAAAAAATTAAAAAAAAACATAGTTTATTCCAGTCTATTGTGATCACCGGCTCAATAGTAGAGTGTCAGCTATGGGGTTCTGGTTTGATTTAAGACTTATTTTACAGGAATATGAATATTCTGTTACTGTTCAAATCCTCATCAAAATCCTAGGGTTGAGGAGATCATAGGCACTAGGGTATAATTTGTTCTCACTTTTGTGCTAAATGGTCATATTATCACATTGCCATCTAAAACTGTGTGTGTATGATCATTAATTTGTGCTGCCAAAGTTGGTTAGAAAAGCTTCTCATTTTAGTGGACAGCAATCAATATAGAGACTTATCAATCAGAAAAATACAGTGACAAATGTTTATTCCTAAATAAGACATCTTTAGCGTCTCCCCTGCAGAGACACACAGGCTCAGAAAACATTATAGAAGAAGGGGAAAAAAGGTACATAAAACCAAGAAAGGAAAGGAATGCTGTAAAAAGTAATGTCTTCTGGACATGGCATGACTATGTAACATATACAAGATGTGTTGCGTGCAGGAGAACTCCACAAGATCAAACCAGATAAAACTGCAGCATGAGTGCGATACATGCTCTCCAGATTTCTCCTCCTTCTTGGGAGATATCGGCAGTGATAGGCAGCCATGAGGGAATGAGAATCCTTCTTCAGTGAGAGTGATGCTACACACCATTGGGTTGCCCACACTTCTCCACATGTAGTGACTAACTGGACTTACAGGGTTATCAATAAAGAAGACATGAAGGTGAGAGGAGGAAATGGTTGTGGTTAAAAAGCAAGATGGACAGATTGGCCTGCTGTTCAATCACCTCTCCCTGATGGGGGAGCAGCCTCACCAGGCCACAGAGGAAGACAATGAAGCCACTCCTGATGAGACCTGATAGACTAGGATCAGAAGAAAGGAGAGGAAGACCTCCCCTATCAGTGGACTTGAGGAGGGGCATGTGTGGAGAAGGGGGACGGAGGGTGGGATTGAGAGGGGAGGAGGGAGGGGTTTCTGAAGGGATACAAAGTGAATAAAGTGTAATTAATAAAAATGTGTGCTGGCACATGCATCAAAGTAAGAGGATAACTTTCAAAAACTCATTTCTTTCTTTCCACTATGTTTTTGGGATCAAACTCAGATAATAAAGCTTGATGGAAAGCACCATTATATACTGATCCATCTTGCCTTTCTTTCACTTATTTTCATAGTGCCAATGTCTTTAAAAGCCATACATTCCTTAAACTCGTGTTTATTTTCTGAAAAAATACATACTTTTTCAAATCTTAAAAAAAAATTAAAATAAAAACTATTAAAAAAACAAGATGGAGAGAGGTAATAGGGGATATATATATGTTTGTGTTTCATTGTATACATGTGTCAAATTGTCAAAAATGAACAATACCCATACTCTGGGTTTAAGAAGGACATTGAAGTGAGTGCTAACAGTGGATTTGTCATGGTGCTTTGTCTACAGTACGTTCTTGATAAGTTCTTGATGAATGAATGAACTACCCATTACTCAACATTGTTCTGCCTACGAACAATAACTGGAAATTGCAGTTTTTGCCTTAATGACACACCAACCACAAATACTTGAAAAAAAAAAACGCAGAACAATAGCATAATATACCTATAGCAAAAATACTCAGCAAAATAATAGATCTTGTAGGAGGACAAAGAGATTTCCAAAAGAAAAAAAAATGTCGGTGGATGATTAACAGAGAGAATACTTTTGTTTATACTTAATAGGTTAAAAAAACATATATGTTTTATTTGGTCTAGTGATTAAATCTATGGCTTTGATAATCCAATTATCAAGTTAAAAATCCATTCATTAATATAGGTGTGTCAAAAATAAAAGTCTTAGTAGAACACCAATTGAGTAATTTTCAGTACCACCGTACTTGATATTATTGTCTGTTTAAGGAGCTATGTGGTCATATTATATATGTATGTTTATACACAACTGAAAATGTTTTTAACCAACCCAAGCTGTAGTAATACTGTAGCTCAAATATCACACCTTTGTTCTCAAGCTCACTGACTGTAGGCAGCTATGATTGAGAAAATTTTCCTTATGCTATGTTCCCTGACTCTAATTCAAGACAGAAGTCTATCAGTAATTGTTCTGTAACGTGGTCTAGGTTTTTAAGTCCTTTAAGTTTCTCTCTACTGCCTTACCCTAGAGGCAACTTGAGGCAAATGGTTATGGTCAATGTTAGGAAATCAACGGGCCAGTTCCAAGTTTTCTGTTCTGTGATGTTCAGTGTCTTAGCAGCCATGTGTATCCATAACTATTAAGGTCAAAGCATGTTCTCTGGCAGCATCAACAAAGCAGGCTTGCCATTTATCTATAAAAGTCAAATGGAAGAGTCAAGTTAATAGTGAAAAGTAGGCGATGGATATTTAATCTTGTGGCCACACTGAGAAGAAGGACAAAGAGATCTAGAGCCACCACCCACCCACCCTAACCCCACTATATACACCTTCAGGGTCCAGGCATGAGTCTAAGTTTATGTGCACAGCCACACATTCATAATTAATAGTGCTCATCAAGGTACAGTATGGCCATTATTGGCATGTCATTGTCTCAGACCCACTCTTTCCTCCAAGGTGGAGGACAAAGGTACTCATTTCTCCAATAAGTACTCTTCCTGTCCTGCCCAAGGCTTTTAAACCTTATTTTGTTTTCGTCTCAGTATGAGATTTCTAGGAGGGCTTGAATTTCTTGGAGTATGGTTTTTGATTATCTAATAGTCAACATGAGGAAAACAAGCATGTTTTAGAGCATTCTCATTTCTGTCAGGTTAGTTTCCAATGCAGGGTCAGCAGGTGCCCTACTCTGACCACCCCACAACAAGAAATATGCTATGCATCCCAAACATTGTCCTTGTGGAAGGAGAGAGAAAAAGAAAAATTTTAAGTTTCCATGAAGAAAGAGAACCCTAGGTTCTGAGTTGAAATATTGGACATAAGTAAATATAGGACAATAAGAAAAACTGATACATTTCTCGGTGAAGCTAATCTTGGATGCTACCTGGAAGAGAAAGCCAGTGCCAGACATAAGATCGTTGTGAACATAATCATGCTGATTCTAATGTAGGGGCAACAGGATCCCAGTTGTGGGAGCCCTCTTAAACTGAAATATGTACTCATTATACTTTTGCACTCATTGAGCTTTTGTTATTAAAGAAACCTTATTCCTTTGTATTAAACATAGTGTTATATTTTTAGAAATAAACAAATGTTTCTTTCTTTCTTTCTTTCTTTCTTTCTTTCTTTCTTTCTTTCTTTCTTTCTTTCTGTTTTGAAACGCTGCTTGGTAGGGTCTTTCAGATGCCTTCTGTGGTAGACTCCTGTCGTATGTCCAATGCACATCTCATTTGTCTTTCTAAGTGAGGATTGATCATCTTACCTCGTGTCTGCTTTCTTGTTTATCTTCTTTAGGTGTATAGACTTCATTATGTTTATCATATCTTGTAGGTCTATATGTGAGTATATACCATGTGTGTCTTTCTCCTTCTGGGATACTTCACTCAGAATGATCTTTACTAGATCCCACCATTTGCCTGCAAATTTGATGATTTCCTCCATTTTGATCGCTGAGTAGTATTCCATTGTGTAAAAATACCACAATTTCTGTACCCATTCCTCCATTGATGGACATCTGGGTTGTTTCTAGGTTCTGGCTATTACAAATAAAGCTGCTACAAACATGGTTAAGCAAATGTCCTTGAGTACTTGAGCAAATTTTGGCTATATACATAGCAGTGGTACAGCTGGGTCTTGAGGAAGCCTTAATCCTAATTGTCTGAGTAAGTGCCAGATTGACTTCCAAAGTGGTTGTACCAGTTTACATTCCCAGCAGGGGAGGAGGGTTCCCCTTCCTCCACAACCTCTCCAGCATGTGTTGTCACTTGAGTTTTTCATCTTGGCCATTCTGATGGGTGTAAGTTGAAATCTCAGGGTCGTTTTGATTTGCATTTCCCTAATGGCTGATGAGGTTGAGCATTTCTTTAAGTGTTCCTCTGCCATTCGATGTTCCTCTTTCGAGAATTCTCTGTTTAGCTCTGTTCCCCATTTTTTTAATGGGATTACTTGGTTTGTTGCTTTTCTGCTTCTTTAGTTCTTTATATATACTGGATATTAGCCCTCTGTCAGATAAAGGGTTGGTGAAGATTCTTTCCCAATCTGTAGGCAGTCGCTTTGTTTTGATGATGGTGTCCTTTGCTTTACAGAAGCTTTTCAGTTTCATGAGGTCCCATTTATTGATTGTTGGTCTTAGAGCCTGTGCTGTTGGTGTTCTGTTCAGGAAGTTGTCTCCTGTGCCAATGAGTTCCAAGGACTTCCCCACTTTTTTTCCAATTGATTTAGGGTATCTGGTTTTATGTTGAGGTCCTTGATCCACTTTGACTTTAGTTTTGTGCAGGGTGATAAATATGGATCTATTTTCTTTTTTCTGCATGTAGACATCCAGTTGGTCCAGCACCATTTGTTGAAGATGCTGTGTTTTTTCCATTGAATGGTTTTGGCTTCTTTGTCAAAAATCAAGTATTCATAGGTGTGTGTGTTTATTTCTGGGTCTTCTATGTGGTTCCATTGATCCTCCTTTCTGTTTCTATGCCAATATCATACAGTTTTTATTACTATTGCTCTGTAGTACAGCTTGAGATCAGGAATGGAGATGCCTCCAGATGATCTGTTGTTATACAGAATAGTTTTTGAGATTCTGGGTTTTTTTGTTTCTCCATATGAAGCTGAGGATCTTTTTCTCTCAGTTTATTATAATCTTAGTCATAGAAATAGGAAAATATTATATTTCATAAAAAAGTTATGGATAATATTGTTTGTAAATTATATCATCACAGGCTTGAATAGAAGATCATTCACCTTAGGGACTACATGCAGATACTCAATGATTTTAAAGCAAGGTATTCATGGCTATTGTCTCTACTTAATGAGAGTATTTCATCTTCACAAATGTGTCTCTAAAGTCCAATTAACTTACATGCAATATTTCTTATAATAACTTACATATAAATTATGTTTCACTAACATCTCTCAAAATGAAACACTAATATATTTTATGTCAAAATTATTTCAATACAATGTAATAGACAATGTTATTTAATGTACATGAGCAATATTATGAGGGAAAAGTTAATTTGTTAGTCTCACCCTCTCTCCCACTTTCTCCCTCTCCTTCCCCTAGTCTACTGAAATGGGGAGTTCCCCTCCCTTGCCATCTGCCTATAGCTTATCAAGTGTCATCAGGACTGCCTGGATCTACCACAATAGACATATAAAATTTATAAATTTAAATAAATAAATAAATGAATAAATAAATCATTAAATGGAAACAGAAAAAAGTTTTGTGGACTCTAGGAAAAAAAAGTAGAATCAAGAGAATTATTCTGGAGTTCTCTAAAGATCAATCTATAGAAGAGGGACTGGAGTGGAAGTTCAGTGTTTGTGAGTACCTGCTGAATCGCAGAGGGCAATTTTGGTTTGGTTTCTAGCACCTGTGTCTGGCAGGTCAGAAATGCCTATAACTTCAGCTCTGGAAAATTCAATGTCCTCTTTGTTTTTCATCACGTATTTAGACTAACATGAACACTTCTTCACACACACGTACTCACACACACATTAAAATTAAAACAAAGAATAAAATCTAAGGGAAAAAAGTAGCAACACAGAAGGAATCAGGATAAATCAACAAGTCAAAAACCATGACCCAGTGCTTTCTTGATTACTATCTCAGGAAGTCATTTCTCTCCTTGTAGAGGTTTTTGTGCTACAACAAATGTCAACCATGTATTTCCTTTCTGCACAGGGAAGTGTTGATATTTCTTTCTTCTTTTTTTTTAAATAAGGAAGGTTTTTTTATTTTATTTATTTGCTTTGTTTAAGTTCAATACAACACATCTGACAAGAAACAAGTCTCAGGATTAAATCAATTTTCAAGAACACAGAAAAGGCACAAAGATGAAGTAGAGTGAATAAAATAATTCTGAATCTTAAGAACAATATCAAACAGTCTATGATGCCACAATATATACACACATATATATATGTATTTATATATATGTATACATATATATATGTCAATTTTAGGTAGAAAAACTAAGATTTTTTTGGATCCAAAGTGACATATAACATCCAAACACAGATAAGTGTGGTGTTTAAATTTAGCACCAAATAAGTATTGGGGGTTGGAGAATCCAATAGTAGAGGAGCAAGAAAATAGGACAATTTTATGAATGCATGTCAAACTATGCTCAAACCTGCTTCTTAAACTGAAAGCAAACCTGACCTGCCCTATCAGAGAAAGGACATCAATTTTTTTTTTAAATTTACAGTCTCTTGTGATCCTAAAACTATCACTTTTTAAGAATCGAAATAGTTTTTTTAGGAAGAACTGAACACTATAGAAAGAATTTCCCATTACATGCTGCAGTTATACCTGCTCTACACAAGGATCCTCATAAACAATGCAAATCCCAAGAAAATCTTTTCTGGAGAGATGGCTGAGAAATTCTTTTAATCTCAGATTACTGAAGAAGGCCATCAGTGAGGCATCCCTTGCTCCGGAGCCAGTTTGAAGTCCAGTAGGACCTGGATAGAACATTAGTCTGTGCCTACTACACTACTTAATATTAGAGTACAGCCTGATATAAGGTTATGAATTCTGGGATCACGAGTCAAGAGTAAATCATTCACTATATCCTGTACTTTTCAGTACAATATTAAATTACCTAATTTCTATATCCCCTTTTCAGAATTGTCCACACAAATATTTCATGAATTTTTCTCATCGAACTAAATATGAAAGAGGGGAGCAGGAATAGAAAGAGTACAAATAAAACAAAAAAGCCTTTATTTTTTTATGATAATATATCACAATTTATTATCAATTAAGAGAAATACATGGATTCCAAACTGATAAATTAAAAAATATAATTCATGTTTTCACAAACCCTGTTTGCAAGTGGGACTTAAACACTCTGTGATTCTGTATGTTATTGCTGCTGTTCCAGAACATAGAGTCATTTAATTGTACATACCTCTGATCTCTGGATCCTAAATTTAAAACAAACAAACAAACCAAAAAACACAGTGGCAACAATGGGATTTCTAGTGTGGCAGTCACAGAGGTGGTGTTGAGAGCCTTGTCTTTCACCTTATTTATTACAGCTCTATGCTGAGAGCTTTAACACCTCACCTCAGGCAAGTCCCAAGTGGCTGTGAAATTGACATCACAAACACACCTCCAAATTTAACAAAGGAAAAAGAGAACAGGATTAAAATTAGGGAAAAAGCCCTGAGAACCCTTTTGCATTAAGATTTAAAATTGAGGAAAAGTTTAATAAAACACTTTGAAATGTCATTAAGGAAAGGGAAAAAAAAAGAAAAGAAAAGAAAAGAAAAAACATGTTTTTAACTGAAGGCCCAGTCTCTAGAGCAGAGCCTCATGCTGTCTAGAGAAAGTGCTATCATCTTTTACCTTAATGAATTCTGCCGTCACAGGTCTTTTATGACAAATTTTGTGCTCTAGTAACAACCTGAAATTTATATGAGATTTGGAGTTCCATTTCAGGTCGAATCTGGCTCTGTCATGCAGGTGTGGTGAGTTCTCACCGTCCTCACCTGGGTCACTTAGTGGAGATCCCATGATAGAGGCAGCTGACATCCCATCTATCTTGCTTTGCACAGTTGCGGCTCTGTCAGTGGAACTATATAACAATGCTGGCTTTATAGACTTGCAAGAAATGCAATCATGAATTGGCTTTGATGGCCGAAACAGCAGCATCCCATCTGAGACAATCAATTTAGAAGAGACTCAGAACCCTTAACTAAGAAGAAAAGCCCGGCCATTTCTTCTAACTCTATACATGCAATTCATCACAGCTCTACATACTTCTTTATTTTAAAAAGAAAGATTAATTGCTCTACCTTGTTTGAAACAATGAAGAAAGATATCATGTAAAATTATTGAAGAATAGACAGTAAAGACAGTCCATTGTGTAGTTAATTAAATTTTATTAGAAGTTCCTTTCAATTATTTTCTTGGAGGAATCGAACTCTGCTAGGAGTTTAAAATGGAATACACACACAGTCAGACACAAACACTATACACCTTTTAGATTTCTGCTAGTCTCGTGTATTCTTTGTATTCACATTATTTTTATTGGTTACACACACACACACACACATACACAGAAGCAAACAAGCACAAAATTATAACCTTTATCTCACAATTAGTGGAACAACTGGAATCTTAGGCTTCTCCTAAAAGTTTTGTACTTTTAAAATGTATTTTTTAATATCTTACAGTTTATTTATTTTGTATCCCTGCTGTAGCGTCTTCCCTCATTCCCTCCCAATCCTAACTTCCCTCATCTTCTCCCTGCCCCTCCCCCAGTCCACTGATAAGGGAAGTCCCCTCCCCTTCCCTCTGACCCTAGCCTATCAGGTTTCATCAGGGCTGGCTTCATTGTCTTCCTCTGTGACCTGGTAAGGCTGCTCCCCCATTAGAAGGAGGTGATCAAAGAGCCAGACCATGAGTTCATATCAGAGACAGTCCCTGTTCCCAATACTAGGGAACTCACTTGGAGACTAAAATGCCATGGGCTACATCTGTGCAAGAGTTCTAGGAATTCTAGGTTATCTCCATGCATGTTCATTGGTTGGAGTATCTGTCTCAGAAAAGACATGTAGGCCCAGATATTTTGGATCTGTTGCTCTCATGGTGGAGCTCCTGTCCCCTCCAGGTCTTACTGTCTCCTCCTTCTTTCATAAGATTCCCTTCACTCTTCCCAAAGTTTAGCTATGAGTCTCAGCATCTCCTTTGACACCTTGCTAGGTAGAGTCTTTCAGAGGCCCTCTGTGATAGGCTCCTATCCTATTGTCTATTTCCTCCCTCTTCTGATGTCCATCTCTTTTGCTTTTCTGAATGAGAATTGATCATCTTAGTCAGGGTCCTCCTTCTTGCTTAACTCCTTTAGAGTACAGATTTTAGTACATTTATCCTATATTATGTGTCTAATATGCACTTATAAGTGAGTATATTCCATGTGTGTCTTTCTGCTTCTGGGATACCTCACTCAGGATGATTTTTTTCTAGTTCTCACCATTTTCTGCAAATTTTATGATTTCCTTTTTTTAATTGCTAAGTAGTTTTCCTTTGTGTAAATGTATAACAATTTCTGTATCCATTCCTCAGCTGAGGGACATCTGAGTTGTCTCCAGATTCTAGCTATAACAAATAAAAATGCTATGAACATGGTTGAGGAAATGTTCTTGTAGTATACTTAAGAATCTTTTGGATATATGCTTAGGAGTAGTATAGCTGGATCTTGAGGTAGCACTACACCTAATTGTTAGAGAAAGTGCCAGATTGATTTCCAAAGTGGTTGTACAATTTCACATTCCCACCAGCAACAGAGGAGGATTACCCTTTCTCCACATTCTCTCCAGCATGTGTTGTCACTTGACTTTTTGATTTTAGCCATTCTGATGGGTGTAAGGTGAAATCTTGAGGTAGTTTTGATTTGCATTTCCCTGATGCCTAGGGCTGCTGAGCATTTCTTAAAGTGTTTCTCTGCCATTTGATATTCCTCTATTTACAATTATCTGTTTAGCTCTGTACCAAATTTTTTAATTGGGTTTTTTTGATATTTTGCTGTTTAACTTCTAGAGTTCTTTATATATTCTGGATATTAGGCCTGTGTCAGATACAGGGTTGGTGAAGATCCTTTCCCATTCTGTAGGCTCTCCTTTTGTTCTGCCAACAGTATCCTTTACTTCACAGAAGATTTTCAGTTTCATATGGTCCCATTTATTGATTATTGGTATTAGAGCCTGTGCTGTTGGTGTTCTGTTTAAGAAGTTGTGAGTACTATTTAAGAAAAAAATTCCCCTGCTTTGATACTTTGATCAGTAGAGTCTTTCAGAGGCCTTCTGTGGTAGGCTCCTGTCCTGTTCCCTGTCTTCTCCTACTTCCAATGTCTATCGAATTTACCCATCTGAATGAAAATTGAGCATCTTTCCTAGAGTCTTCCTTGCTTTTAGCTTTAGGAGTATAAATTTTACTATGTTTATCCCATATTATATTGGGCAGAATGTATGGAATTTTATGAAAGAAGGGGAAGGAAAAAAAAAACATACCTGGAGGGGACAGGATCTCCAGAAGGAGACGGATAGAGCCAAAATCCAGGGCCCCAGGGGCCCTGAAGAGACTGATACCTCAAACAAGGACAATGCATGAAGAGGAACCTCTGCTCAGATAAAGCCTAGAGACTCTGTTTCCAAGTGGGTTTCCTAGTAAGGGGAGCAGGAACTTTATCATGAACTCAGTCTAGCATGATCAGGCTCTCTGATCACCTCCCCACGCAGGTGCAGCCTTGACAGGCCATAGAGGAAGATAATTCCTGATGAGACCTGATAGGCTAGGGTCAGACAGAAGGGGAGGAGGTCCTCCCCTCTCAGTGGACTAGTGGAGGGGCACAGGGGAAGAAGAGGTAGGGAGAATGGGATTGGAGGAGACAAGGGAGGGGGCCACAGCCTGGATACAAAGTGAATAAACTATAAGGAACAACAACAAAAAAAAAATCCCAGTGTATCTTCCGTGTAGCACTATTTTAGTGTATAAGGGAAGGCTTTAAAAACTGCCAAGACCCTAACGGAGCTGGGAAGCAACCAACCCTAGTTTCTTCAGAAGAACGTGTTTATTCAAGATTGGCTTGAAATGTATTGTAAAACTCTGCTGGCCACAAACAGCAATAAAGAGTACCACAACTGAGAAGGTTAGCATGACATGCTGCACTTGACCATCACCAAAAGCAGACTGCATTCACAAACACTCACCAAAAGACAGGGCAGCTGAGTACTGAGCTTTGAAATGCCAGTTTGAAACTAGACCTTTTCTCTGAAGATCATCTGGGATAGTCTTCTCCTTATAATTTTTCCTGACCTCCTGTGCATGGCAAAGCTAATGTCCATACAGGAAATTTCATAGGAAGAACCCCCTGAAATATAAAAAAACAACTTACATTTGCCCTTCACTGTTATAAACTATATTGGAAACAATTTATATGGCTCGGTAACATTTAATATACACAAATAAAACTCCAAACTCCACCTGGCACTTAAAAGCAACAACATTGAATCCTTAAGATGGCTTATGATATCTGTTTGGTTTAGATTAAATGTAGGTTAAAGTGTAATCTTTTCATAATCCGATCACAGATTTCTTCAAGTAGGATAGCTAAGGCCAGGACATAAAATAGAAAAGTCCACATTGTTTTTAGCATGTGCATTTCTAGACTGTGAAACGGAGTCTCCGGTGGCTCCCTGTGCCTTGCATCTTTCCAAAGCTATGGTGTCTGAGTGAACTCTCTCTGAACTCCACTTTTCAATGTAATGGTAAAATAACAACATCACGTAAACAAAGCAAAACAAGAAGCTAAATTGCTGCTGTTGTTGGCATCATTAAAAATTAAATATTGCTGATATAGAGCAAATATTTAATGCTGACAAATCTATTTTTTCCTATAATGTCCTTGTAAAATGTAGAGTTGTTTTTTACAAATAGCATTAAGTTATTTTAGATAAACCATATTTTTTTTATATTATGGGCAAATTTTGTACTGACCTCATAGATCATGTTACTTATATGGTGTATTATCTTTGTTAACAGGATAAAATAGTAACATAAAAAAATAAAAACAAACATTCAATATGAAAGTGTTTTTCATATTCTCTTTTCATCTATTAAATTTATTTTCTACCTTCAGATAAAGCACAAGTATTCTCCATATTCCAGCTGATATCCTTAGGCTTCAATGCTATTTCTATAACCACATCTATTCCCATTCTAAGTTGGTGTTGCCTCCCATATTTTAGAATAACGTATCTTACCTCTGTGCCTTTTATCACATGATATCATGTGAAGACCTGCCTTCTTTTTTATTTATTTTTATTTATATTTACAGTATTTTCTTTAACATGCAGTAAGTTCTTGATTGCCTGAATAAATTCAATATGGCCCAGTCACACTAACTATACCAAACCTCCTTTATGTTACTGTCTCCAATAATTGCTAACTATTTGCCACCTTACTGATTTCACTTACACTTAATTTATTTATCCTTGTATTTCAGAGTGTGTTGTATCTGACCTTTCTCTTTACAGTTGTTCACACTACCTTGGCCAGTGGAAAGCTGCCCAGTTCAAACAGTGGCATTTGAATTAGTTTGGTGCTGTAGGCTCAAACATTTGAGTGCTTAGTCACCAGGGAGTAGAACTGTTTGAGAAAAAAACAGAAAGATTAGGTGGCATTTTCTCTTTGACATAGATATGGTTGTTGGACAAAATGAGTCTCTCTTTATTTCTCTCTCTCTCATGCTCTTTCTTGCTCTCTCTCTCTCTCCTCTGTACCTGCTTTACAAGAAGATTAAATATAGGGGCCTTGGGAGATGGCCCTGTGGCTAAGAGCACTTATTTTTGTTGCCGAGGACTCAGCTTTGTTTCTTTGCAGCCAAATAGTGGTTCAAAACCATCAATAATTCCCATTCTGGGGGCTCTGCCACACTCTTTCAACTTCCTTCTAAACCAGATACTCATTGTAGCATACATACATGCTTACCAAACACTCATGTATGTAAAATATTTAAAAAAAGTATTTAGTTATTATAGAGATAAAATAAGAAGGAATAACTAGGTTCCTGTTGAAACTCTTCAGAATATAAATTTTATCTCACAGCTAATGCTTTCTCGGGACCGAGTAAGCTAAAATGATAGCCTGAGATGTAAACCACAACTCTCATTTCTGGTCAGTATGCTCTAACCATTGTTGAATGGTGTATCTCCACATCTGCCACATATTTGAAGCCAGTTTCCCTTCTGTGGACTATATACTTTACCATGAAAAGTGCTTTCTAACATTTACTGATAACCACCATGTCTTTGTGAGCAAAGTATGTGTAGCAATTACTTAAATGTTTATTGGATGAATGAATGAATCTGTCCAAGTGTTATGTCTCCTTTGGATTCTTACAAAAGAAAAAACCTGAAGTGCAATGTAGAGATGCACATAGTTCAAACTAGTGTTTTTTTTTTTCTAGACAAGTGTATATGAAATAGTTTTGCCTAAAAAGTCAGAATTTGACCTAAATTACAAAGCAGAAATTGTAAATGTATCACTGAGAGTTAAAAGTAACTTGTTATCTTGCATTCAAATGTATTCGTCCAACTGGTCTTGAATCCTTGCTAAGTGGCAGTAAACTCATTGGGTTCTTCCTGACTACTTCTCAATTGGTGGTCTTTCTGGTGCCCTTGGTTGTAACCTCTGTGATTTATTTTTATTAGTAAGTTTTCTTTTTCTTTTCTTTTTTTTTTTTTCAGATTCTACAGATCATTACCCTTACATCTCTTGCTCACACACTGTGTCATATTTTTTCCCCTAATACTCAACAATCACCTTAAGGTTTAGTTCACTATATGTATTACATTCCATATCCCATAGGTTTCTTGTGACTAGAGGACAGGCATAACTCTCTGTGCATACAGCTCTGTACCTTCTTCCCAGGGTGATACAAATCCAACTCAGGAAGTGGAAGAAGCGGGCACACTCTCATTTCTTATGTCTCCTTTGCTTTACAAGTCAGTAGCAGAAATATTTACAGAAAATATAATAGGAAGAAGATCCCACCTTGGAAATGCATTGAAATTTTTGTAAGTTGTCTTTCTGGTTTTAATCAAGTAATGATACTGTTTAGTTTTTTACTACAACTGCCAGCTCTTTCAGAAGAAAAAGATGACTTGGTCACTATGGTGGAGGACAACTTGAGTATATCTTTTCCTCTCAGTATGTAAATATACTAGGAAACTTCAATAAAGAAGGTCTTAAAACACACCCTCCAGGTGTACCACTTTTTCAGGTGTGCTCTGTTTGGTCCTTGCTATTTTTATATCTAATCATATTTAATTTTCATGACAATATTATGAGATGTGTATACAATTACTCTGCATTGTTTTACAACACAGAAGAAAAATAAGTTAAATAATATTTTTTTCTGTTTTTTATTGTTATAAAATAGAGAAGTAACCATGAAAAATCAAGTATCATGACTTCAGGGTCATCTTCACAGTTGGGTTGCTAGAATGCCTAGTCAGTAATTACTGTTTTCCTAAACACACCGCTAGTTAGTTATTTCATTTGTTTCAAATATTTAATAATTGTTTGCTATTAAGTATGTGAATACATCATTCTGATATTCATTTATTTTTATTTTACTTTCCCTTTTAGTTTCATATCTTCCTGTTTGTGCCCATTCATACTTATGTCAATTGTTAAGTAATCAACAAATATACTCACACAAAGATTCTACATCTGAATGTATTTTTTACTTTTCCAATGTACTTATTTCTCTATCTTAAGATATTTATGCTTTAAAAAGAAGAGATAATCAAACATTAAATTCTCTACATTCTATTCCAAGGCAATCCTGTGGCATGTTCACATGTATTTTAGTGCTGTGCACATGTAGTCAAATAGCAAAACACATGAAAATTCTTTACTGGTTGTGTTATCTTTAGGTTTTTTTTTTACCCATATCCTTCCTATATTTTAACTTTTTGAGATAGGGTCTCACTATATGGTCTTGTCTGGCCTTGAAAATGCCTTGTAAACCATGCTGGCCTCAAACTCACAGAGATCCACCTGCCTCTGTCTGCTAAATGCTGAGACCAGATATGTGCACCACCATGTCCAGATCATCTGTGTGTTAGCTCTTACGTAGTGTGTCTGGTGATTGATTGGTCAGGTGACATGAACGAACTCTCAAATGATAGAAAATATCAATGCTATAAATGTGGGAAGCATACACTGAAGCATACACTGAGTAGGACGAGATCATAATCACTCTGTTCTAAGTTTTCTATCCATTTGGGAAACGGACTTTTTACTAGCTGTACAAATTCTATTAAACTAAAATAGAGTAATATTTATTTTATTTTATTTTTGTTGATTAGTATAGCACCGTTCTTATAATTCAAAACCTTAAAGATATGAGACAATGATTATTTTTCTGCCTCTATCACCTGTCTGTCTGTCTATCTGTCTATCTATCTATCTATCTATCTATCTATCTATCTATCTATCTATCTATCTTTCCAGCAATCAATCACCTATCATCATCAATATATCATCTACCTATATGTTTATCATCCATCCTTCTATCAATATCAACCATCTATCATTTATTTACCTACTACCTATCATAATTTTTATCTCTTATTTTATATTTCTCTTCCTCCCTTCTTCCTTTCCATCCCTTAAATCATTTCTATTTTACTTTTTGGGGGAGGAGGGAAGAGAGGATGAGATTGGAAGGGAATGAGAAAGGGGGATACAGCTGAGATACAAAGTAAATAAATTATAATAAATAAAAATAAATGAAATATTTTTATTCTAACAAGCTTCCCTTCATATGGAACAGAGGGGATTTTAGGAATGGCATGTTCTATTTCAGCATGTTACTCTACATGTTTTAAACACCATTCATTATTTCCTTATTTCTACCATGGGAAAAATACTGGCCCCACATAAAAATCACATCTGAAGCAACAACTATTGTCATAAACCCTTACTTTTTCCCTCCAAAATAGCAGCATAAAACTGCACAGAGAGAATCCTGAAATATGGGATCCTGTCCAGGTGTCCATTGTCCTTTGTGTCATATTATAAATGAAATATAAAGAGAGCACAGACAGCTGTCTGCAGATTTGACTGCCACAGAGTAAATACAGTGTCTAAATGTATGTCTTCTTCAAGTGTAGCGTCCTGATATTTCACAGAGACATAATAATTACAACAGAATGATTCCATGTACAATAGCTGTGAGTTCACAATAGACATCATCAGTTTAATCCAATTATTCTATAATCAGACAAAAAATGTCCAAAAGCATGGCATTTTGAGTTAGACATATGCTTATTACAAAATTTACTGAGGTTTAGTTCAATCTAGTATAATCTTTGAAGTGGAGAATAAAATATTATGTAGTCAAAATGTAGATTTCCAGGCACATGACTGTACTGGAAAATTTATTAAAATAGGGATTTAATGTTTGGAGATTTTTTAATGTTAATCTCTCTAATGTTTAGTTGAATTATGTTATAAAATAAAGATTATATTAAACATCTTATATATACATATCCAATATATACATTATCATATCATAATTATATTGTCATTAGATCACATAATAATCATATGGTTATTAGATCATATATTAGATTATATAATGGCCTATGTTAGCATGTATTATTTAGTCAGAAAAAGGTTTTGTGAAGTGGTGGTTGATTTTATTAATAATCGCTACTGCAACATGTATGATATAAGCAAGAATAATTGCAAAAGACACAAATCTTCATTACCAGACATTAAGATACAGATTCTTGTAGCTAGCTAGAGTTTTCCTCAGTAGGATAAGAATTGTGCGACTGTCCTAATTTGGTCCTTAGAAATTCACACCCATATATGGTAAAACTAAATACTTTAGAGAAATCCAAAACATTTTCCTCAGTTCAAGTCCCTTGAGACTTAACAGGAGTGAAAAATAATATTTATTTCTCTAGTACTAATTTTAAGCTGGAATAAAAATAGCTATCTTCTTATACTTAATAGTTTTTTTAACAAATGGCTTCATAGCTATTTTCTTGCATTTTTATAATGTGTGTGCATGTATGCGTGCTCTATGTGCATAGACCACAAGAGTGTGGGTGTCTGCAGAGGCTGAAAAAAAGGGAACCAGAACCGTTAGATCTTTAGTTACAGAATTGGTGCTAAGAACCAAGCGTAGGTCCTCTACAACAGGTACAGTTCCTCTTAGCAAGTCACCATCTACCTAGCCATTCATTGTTTTGTTAAAAAATGGCCTAAGTATAAAGTGTGGTCTATATGCCAGACGATGTCAAATACATAGAGATCTGGGCAAAGCTTAGGGATTCATTTAATATGTTACAATGAAGAGATTGAAAAATTAACTTGTTTAGACATAATTATGGTATCTTTAAAGAGGTAAATTAGGAACATTTTTATTTTGGATATGCTAGCCCCCAAATTTAATATATCATCTCCTCTTTCACTTGATTTAGAATACGTAACTAGATTCATAGCTCAACAAATGATTCCAAGTGATATTTTACTTTCTTTGTCTGTTTAAAGATTGTGAAAAATGGACAGTTTTTAAAGGAAAAAAATATATATATATAAATGAAGTGTTTAATAGGAGTAATTTAGCTACTAAAACTAATATTGCATTACTAAGCCTAATGTTGTTGAGAAAAAAAAGTTTATTTTCAAATTTTATCCAGGTTTAGTGCAAACCCTCTGTAATGGTTACCATAATAAATAAAAGGAACAATGTGCTGTAGTCACAAAAACAAAAAAGATTCAACCTCTAAGGAACTAGATTCTCAGGAACCTAGATACTAAATATTTTCTTTATATTCATATTGTCAACCTGAAGTGTTAGATAAAAACACATTATGCTTTCACAGATTATTTCAGAAGGCATTATGTAGATGCCTTAGAAATAAAAAAAAAAATTCTTGACTCACAGTAATGTAACTGGACATTCCTAAAAGTGAACTTAGTGGTTTATAAATTTTCTACTTCAGTAATTTTAATCTTAAGATAAATGATGAACCCCACTTTTAATTTTTTATGTTTTCTTATTAAGATTTTTTTACAATAATAATATTCAACTGTCCTTTCCCGACACTAGTTAAATTTACAGGTAATCTCTTCAACATCTTTTTTAACACCTTCTTCCCATGTTTCAAGGGAATGCATTTATACCTCATTTCTTACTTGTCCTTTAATATATTCAAAACTAATTGCTTAATTCCTTTCAAGAATTGACTTTTGTTATAGGAGCTGGAGAACATTTGTGAATAAAGTAGACAAAAGTCACATTCCTAAAATTCTGACACTGAGTTAACATCTCATCTAATTCTCCTGGCCCCTTTGCTCTCTAGAGGGGCTCTGGAAGAACCTCTGGAAAGCAGGAACTTTGCACATGTTTAAAGCTGCTGTCCTGCTTCCCTTTAATCTTTTCTTTCTGTTAGAAATCATGAGATGCTTTAATCAAAACTTCTTTAAAACAGTTTGCAACCCACCACCAAGCATCAACTTTATTGAAAACAACATTCTCTATAAATGACTTCCTCATCATCATTTACATCCTTTCTGTGCTCATTCATAATGTGTCAATATGTCTTTCTATCAATTATTTCCCTCACAGAGACTTAACTATCAATGGCTCAGTTAGGTATTTCCAACCCATAATACTGTGTTATATGTTTTAATTTACTTTTCTTTCAATGTAAGCCATCCTATAACTTTGACCTTGATTTCAAAGTATTCTATTATGAGAATTGTGGTTTATTAGGGATACTAAAATCAATTCTGTCCCAGCCAGATTTGGTTTTGTATTATCTAGGAAATTAATAGAGAATTTTTCTCACTATCAGATTGAAAAGGAAATACAGTAAGTTAAAGACAAACGTAACTCCCTGTAGCAATGTAACAGATATGACAGTTGGCCAATTCTTTGCTTGAGAATGTGAAATCAAGTGTTAATTTTATTTTATTTTTGTCATTCACTTTACATTCTTCAGGCCTAATTAAGAAATAATGAATGTATTCTGAAACTGAAATTTTCAGTGTTTTAATATGCCTGGTAATCTTTCCCATTATAGTTGTCCAGTTCCTTTCTCTGTGAATATATTTTGCTTTTTGTGTACCTACAATACCATATCTTTTTGGATTCTGTTAGACTCATTAATTTCCACATCAAGCCAAACAATGGTACTTAATATTTTCTTTTTAATGATAAGCAAAGTTGTGTTAACTGCTTAGATAATGATTCTGACAAAAAAAAAAAAAAAAGAATGATACAAGTTTGTTGTCCCTGAATGACTTTTGAAAACACCAAAGGTTTTAGCTAACAAGATTCAGAATTTTCAGATCATTGCATGGCTGTAAATTGTGCAGATGACAGGGATTGCCTCTCACATTTGAAGCTGGAGAAGCAGGAATAACTAAAAATTATGACTGCTCCGGGGTCTATGACGAAGCAATTTAAAGTAGGACTCACACATTCTAGTTTATAGAAATGTTCCTCTCAATTCAGGGACACATCTGTCAAATCACAGGCCCTGCTTCGGGGTATGTCATGTTTTGCCAGTGCTAATTAATCTAACAGTTTGGAATTAATGTTTTCTTTTTCATGTGCTTCCTTTGTTAATTTTTACGATCATGTTTGCAACTATTTCTACTGCTGACGATTAACCATGTGTCTGCCTCATGCACAATAGCCTTGTGTGGACTCTGGGAGACACATTGACTTTCTATGTATAATGTACAGATGTACAGATTACTTATCCATGCTCTAGGAAGCTTACTATCAAATTGACAAAAAGTTGCATCCATGAGGAAAGCAAATAGTTAAATGGGTATAATTAAGATTAAAAGGTAATTTTGTAGTGTAACATTAGTATTTTGATCATGAATTAATGCTTCATCACACTCATGAATCGCTGCAGTAGACTAGTTATGGTATTACCCATTTAGTAATCAGCTATTTATTGTCCTCTTCTCTATCAAGCTGCATCCCAACAGTACAAAAACTGAAGAAGCTTTGAGATGAAAGACTTGGCTTCTATTTACTGAATAGAAAAATTTTTGAAAAAATAAATGAGCCCCTAATGTTGCATCTTGAAAATGGAATAGTCACATGGTAGAAAGAAACTGAATTGAAACCTAATGAAAAATAAGAGAGATACTGATTTGAGTTTTAGGAGACCTTTTTCATTTTTTTTGTTTAATTCTTCAGATATATCAGAAAAAGATAATGGTTTTATCTTCTATCTTATTAAAATATAGATTTTTAACTAAAAAGACCAAAGTTTGAATCAGGGAAACATGAAGACAAAAATCACTTCTTGATTAAATAACTTCTGGCATTCTTTGAAAACAGTAAAATATTTATTGCTCTATTACACCAAAAATTTATTTTAAGTTCAAAACCCAAAGATCTCATTTATATCTTCTGAATCTAAATGTCAGACCTGGTGTGAAGACTAAAATAAAACCTAACTCATAGAAAGAAAATACTTATACCGCAGGCTTCCAACTTACCTAGATAAGGCCACTGTGGTGCATTTTCAATGCTGCCTGTCATTCAATTTGCAAATTACAGGTCTTCCCCTGAACATTGATGATCCATCACTGCCGTGACAACAAAAGCAGTACCTTAGTGACTCTGGCTGCTGGTGAGAGGTTGACAAGTTGCTTGTAAATACTGTAGTTGGGAGGTTAGTGTAAAGATTGAGCAGCTCAAGTGAAACACACTTTGGAAATGCATTTGAATCATTGCAAAATATCTTTGTGTTGAAAAGGCTCCCAAATGTATGTGCACTCAAATTTACCTGATTAATAGGAGACCTAAAAATACTATTAATTATATTTACATTAATATTAATGTGTTAACTTTAATTTTTATATATTTACTCAATGATACACTACTCACTTTTATCAGACTCAAGTGATTATAAAGTAGAGAAACTTTAAAGTAAACAAAATTTGAATATGTTCTTATTATATGAATTGCCCTTTGCTATTGTTTGCCATCCAGAACCTGAAGGTAAGACCCTATTGCTGAAACACTGCACATTTCAATAAATCATAGAAATTTTGGAGGGACTGACCTGAATCCGACTTGGGAGTTTTCTCGTTAGGACTAGATCTCATGGTATTGGAAAGTGGTATAAAAACTTCTAAAAGGAGAAAAAGTAATCAGTAGACTACCACTGTAAAGCCTAAGAACAAAAAATAGTGACCACTTGATAAGACGCACCCAAGAGTGGAATAGATGTGCTTAGATCCTGAGAGTAACCATCAGCAATCTAATTTGATTTAAGGCCTAATCCATTATCTGAAGTCCATATATAGACTGTAAACTTAATCAATTACTCAGGACTCTTAAGGCCATAAACATTAGAGAATGCACTAAACCATTTACCACTTTCATAAACCAGTGTAGATTTCATTGTGTTCTAAATAATTATAGTTAACAAATAGGTGCAGCTCTTCCCATATATATATATGGGAAGCTCTTTTTTTGTTTGTTTGTTTTTACAGCAGAAAAAGACAGAAATGCCCAGCAGGTAAAAGTACAGAAAACAACTCACCTGACTCTGGAATTCTCAATAGCAAATTATGAGTCCACAACACAACTACAGCTAAGGCTCAGGGAATGTCAGGAAGAGGTGGCACAAAGATTGCTCTGATGGAACTCCCTCCCAGAGCCGAAGACCACATAACAAAATCTCTGATACCAGATATGAGAAGTTCTCTTTTGAGTTGTTGGCTAGTGCTACCTAAGAGACTTCCCAAACATAGAGTTTATTACTTTTGTTCTTAGTTTCTTCACAAAGGTGGAAGATAAGCCCGTACTGATGAAAACACCATATACTTCAGACAAGGGCACAGTGTGTCCTTAGATAGAATTGATATAAATTCTCCCTTCCTAAAGACTAGCTTCCATGATGCCAGAAGGAAAGAGGCCACTAACAGTTCTTCCTAGCTATGGTGCCTATGAGCTACAAGTTCAAGCGCACATACATCGCTGGTAACCAACATCTCTCCAATTGGACTTAACACCCACTCAACAGGAATGATACCATGCCTACTACCGAAAACAGCTAACTTATCAGTGGTAATGAATTTATACTCACAAAGGTACTAAATCAGCATAATAAAAAGAACAGTCAAAACATAGCTGTTCTTGTCCCAAAAAATATATGTAGTCTTTACCCCTTATCAAGAAAAATTCATTTCCAACAGACAGAGATCACTACTGAAAATTTAACACAATAAATGTGCGGAGTGTGGAGCCCTGTTTCACTGAACACGTGTACAGAACACTCCCATAGCTAAGGCTCAGGAAATATTGTAGAGTGAAGGAGCCATAGGCTCTTCCACATACTATAACAGAAACAGGCTTAGGGACTTTTCTGTGAGATTGTTCCTTTTAGTAACATCAAAACCTTTACCCATAAAGTCTCACCAGCATGACCTCCCCCATGTGACCAAAAAGAGGACACACACACACACACACACACACAAAAAAAAACAAAACAAAAAACCAAAAACCAAAAACAAAAACAAAAATAAAAAAAATAGCAAAGTGCATGGTGAAAAGTCTGTGAGGCCTCAACCCCACAGAAAGAGCTACACACAACTGAGAAATGCTGGGAGATAGAGAGATGGCTGTCACCAGGGAAGAGCCAACCAATTAGTTGTCCGGAGCCAAGATTTCTGCCTTGAAAAAATGTATAGAAGTAATACCACACAGACTCAATAGGTTATACTTATGAATATTTATGTATATACAAATACATATATGCATGCAATGTAAATTGATGAGGGAGGAAATGGCATGCAAATATATGAAGGAGAGCAAGGTAGAGTAAATGGAAGAGTTTGGAGGAATGAATAGAAAGGAGGAATGTAATTAAATTACAATCTCAAAAACAAACAAAACAAAACAAAATCTTCTGAGCCTATTTTTAATCATCTTGAGCACAATCCTCATTCAGAAAAAGCAAATTGGATAGACATTGGGAGAGGGAAAAAACAAGGAACAAGACAGGAATCTACCACAGAGGACCTCTGAAAGACTCCACCCAGCAGGGTATCAAAGCAAATGCTGAGGCTCATAGCCAAACTTTGGGCAGAGTGCAGGGAATCTTATGAAAGTATGTGGAGATAGAAATACATGGAGGAGACAGGAGTTCCACAAGCAGAGCAACAGAACCAAAAAAATCTGGACACAAGGGTCTTTTCTGAGACTGATACTCCAACCAAGGACCATGTATAGAGATAACCTAGAACCTATGCTCAGATGTAGCCCATGCCAGCTCAGTTTCTAAGTGGAAATACCTAATAAGGGGAACTGGGGCTGTCTCTGACATTAACTCAGTGGCTGGCTCTTTGATCACCTTCCTCTGAGAGAGGAAGACTGGCCACAGAAGAAGACAATGCAGCCAGTCCTGATGAGACCTGACAGGCTAGGGTCAGAGGAAAGGGCAGGAGGACAGCTGCTATCAGTGGACTTGGGGAGGTGCATGGGTGGAGAAGAGGGAGGGAGGATGGGATTGGATGGGGACAAAGGAGGGGATTAAAGCTAGGATACAAAGTGAATGAATTGTAATGAATAAAAAAAATTAAAAAATTAAAGAGAAGTGTGAAAGAAAGTTTACAGGATTTCAGTTTGGAGCTGTGAGAGACTGATGTCATACAATCCTACAGCTGGAACTCCCTGTTCTAGAAGAAGCAAGACTTCCAAGCATAAGTCAACTGATGAAGTTTATGAACCTCAGAAAGCTAAAGCTTACAAAATCACTAAGGTCTTTCAACATGTTTTGAACACACACACACACAAAAACACACACACACACACACACACGTATTCCTGTGGAAAAGAGAATCTGTCCAGTGGATCTGACTGTGCCTTTCTCAAAAAAAAAAAAAAAAAAAAGTCAGGAATTAATGTTTTCTGTGTCATTCCCATCCTGTGGTGGGCCTATTTGTGATTCAGCTACCATTGAGATGGCCCCAATAAATTGGTTGATGCACCATGTTGCTCTTGTATAGAATCATCTCTATGGTCTGTCACTGATGCTCATCTGAAGCAAACAGACAATTGCTTGGCATTCTACTGGAAAAGCCACAGCACAGGAGAAAATTAGTTTTTCTTTTGAACATTTACTCATTTCATGAGTAATTGTAAAAGGTTATCCCTTCATGATTCAGCTGAAAACAAGCTACTTTAAGCTATTACCCTGATAGGTAGCCAGGCAACTTTATAGCATTTGTTTGATATATTATCAATATAACAATATCTTATATTATTATCTATTTAGGATGTCATATTTAATTTTTAAAGAATTTGAGGAATAATCTTTTATTTTTGTTCTGACTTCTATTGTGCTTGAAACAAAGATGAGCACATCATAGGAAATACATGAAAATCAGCTCAATTCCTCTAAAGCAGACTGAACACAGCCCATGACAGCTCATCCTTTATGGACAGTGTAGGTCTGAAAATAGAATATTCAATCTTGGTCTTTCATGAGAATCACTGTCTTTAGTTCTCTGGGTCCAGACTTCCATTCTGTTCATTCATCATGTATTCCTCACCAAAACATCAACACGACTGATAGCTTTATAACTGAATTCATAATTTTATAAACTCCTTTTTGTGTATTATACAATAAAGACCATTTTGTTAGTGATTATTTATATTGCTTAAAAAATTTCCTAGTGACATATATCCCAGAAGATAAGCCGCTTTAGGGGACTGGCCGTCTTGTGAATTTGTCTTTATAATTTATTTATTATTTACCCTTTTCATAATGGAGGTAAAAATTTTATTCATCTATGATTCCCTGGCTGCTCATTAACAAGGACCATAACCCAAGAATAACTCTAGATTGTTGAGGCTGGAACAGATCTATATTCGTCAAACATTAATATGTTCTCCATCTTTACAATGCTGTCACTTTGGGAAGGTCACAGAATGAAGCGGCATGGAATGCAACTGCTCTAGATTGCTCTTTTCTCCCCAGTACCATGTCTTTGATACACAAATGAACAATTGTGTGTATTTATAGTTGACCTCACCTTTCTGTGAGTCATACTTCATGATATGAATATTGCATAACTGCAGAAATCATTCACCTATCAAAGATCCTTTTGGCTATTTATATTTCAGAGGTATTAAAAACAAGTTGTGTGCAAACTTCCATATAGATATTTGTATCAAAAAACACTGAGTATTATTTCTCAGACGCATGGTAAATGTAGGTATAATCATTTTTTGAGAGAACCCTTGCACTATTTTTAAAATAATAAAAATAATTCTGTATTTATATGTTCATTAATGGAATACAAAAAGTTCCCATTTCTCTGATTACTTAGCTGCACATACCCTGAATTAAGTTTATTTCTGTAACAGATATATATTCCTGTGTTAATAAAGCTCTGTAAAATGACTATGTAGCTGGGTATGGTGGCACATGCCTTTAATCTCATCACTTAGGAAGACAGAGGAAGATGGATCTCTGTAAGTACAGTGCCAGCCTGGTCCACAAAATGAGTTCAAGATAGCCAGGGCTATATAGAGAAAGCTACTAAAATCTATAAACCTAAAGAAGCTAAAGAACAAGGAGGGCCCTAGGGAATAAGCATAATCCTCATTCAGAAGGGCAAACAGGATAGTCATCGAGCCAGGAGAAGACAAGTATCAGGACAGGATCCTCCCACAGAGAGCCATCCAGGGTATCAAAGGAGATACTGAGACTCATAGCCAAACTTTGGGCAGAGTGCCTGAAACCTTAAGGAAAAAGAGAGAGATAGAAAGACCTGGAGGGGACAGGAACTCCACAAGGAGAACAATAGAGACAAAAGAACCTAGACCCAGGGGTGCTGCAGAGATCAATACTCCAATCAAGGACCTTGCACAGAAAGCACCTAGAATCCTGTTCAGAGGAAGTCCATACACTGATAAATTTCCCATGGGTTCCCTAGTAAGCAGTTATCTCTGACAGTTATCTCAGTGGCAGGTTCTTTGACACCCCCCACCCCATATACTGTGGGGTGCAGCCTTGCCAGACCACAGAGGAAGAAAATGCAGCCAGCCCTTGATGAGACTGGATTGGCTCCTGTAAGATAGAATGGGAGCAGCTCCTGCCCTATCAGTAAACTAGGAAAAGGGCATAGAGGGAGAAGAGGGAGGGTGGGTGGAACTGGAAGGAGATGAGGGAGGGGGCTGCAGTGGAGATACAAAATGAATAAATTGTAGTAAGTAAGTAAGTCAGTAAGTAAATAAATAAATAAATAAAGTGACCATGCAAAGTGAAGAGCAATGGATATCCATCCATGTGCCAATGAGTATATTCAATTTAGACTAATTGTAGTTAATATTTTATTATGTCTCCTGATAGTTACACATCTTCTGCTTTTAAAAATCATCTCAATGTAAACTCTCTAGATCCTAAATTGTATTTAACTCTATTATTGTAAGGAAATTAACACTAATAGCTTAAAAACCCATTTATCTACAGTCTTTCCTTCCAGATAATAACTCATATCTTGAACATCTCCCTAAACTAACACATAACACCTAAACTAATATCTACCCTAAACTAAAACCTGTGAGCAAACTTTTAGCAACATGTAACTTTATTCCTCAAGGAAAAAAAAACAAACCCTACTGCTTAATGATTATTTAGCTGCAAACCAAGAATTCAAACATAGTTATCTGCTCTCTCACAACCTTGTCATGGTAAGGGGTCTTGTATAAAATGTCTGATTTTTAGTTAATAAACCTGATAATCACCGAAGCAATGATACCTGAAAGCTTTCACTGGCAGGAAAAGACAATGTGGGCACGAGACATAAATGTATTGTAGTGTGCTTGGGGATATTCTGTAACAGGAGTAATAGTGAAGACCTTTTGAGAAACTGTGGTTCATTAGTTGTGTCAATGTCCCATGGTAATGTAAGAGACTATCCACAATGGAATATAAGATGCTAAGAAACACTGTGGCTTCCTTATTGGTACAAGATCTATCTTAGAACTACTGTAAATCAAGTAATTGTTAAAATGCAAATTATATCATAATAAATAGTATTTTTTCTTTGTTGAATTATAGTATTACCATTATATACTTATTATAGTCATAACTGTATACATTTTATTACTTTGAAGAGCTGTGCAGAAAGAGAAAGTCTTGGGCACTGAGGCTGACTGATACTTGAGTGTGAATTATACATGTACTGCTAAGACATTGGTATTTTCTCCTTTGTGCATGTGATATGGGCTTGAGTGAAATTTCTGAATATTGTTTCCCACTGACTCAGACCTTTCCATGATTCTGAACATGAATGATTAGACACAAATATGTGTGGATTTCTTATTACACTTCAAATATTTCTGTTTATCAAAACAGTCTTCAATGAGTCCTATTGTTTCAGGCTTCAGTGAGTTTCTTGCTGGTCTACCAGATTTTATTTCAGAGGAGAGGAAGGGAAGGAAAGGGAGGGAGAGACAGAGAGAGAGAGAGACAGAGAAAATGAGCCCTCTATGCTCCTACAACGTTTTGATGAAATTTTTGTTTAATCTGTTGGTTTTAACATATATTGTACAAAAACAATGAGCCTTGAAAAAAAAATCTAGATGTAATTACTTCCTTTGGCCTTCATTTGAGATTAAAACTTTCTAATTTTTTCATAATATATATGGAAACATTTAAACATAACAGCATATGAGAAAATGGTTTTCTCAAAGTGATTTGTTAGAGTCTTTTAAATTCTCACACTACTTGGAGATCATCCTTCATAAAATGTTAATGAGACGTTGGGCACCCACCATCCGTTAAAAATGCCAAACGTATTAGTCACACGTAAGGAAGAGACATGATTACTATGTGGGATGCCAGGACCTTTAGTCTCTTTCTGAAAATTTCTAAAAGTTTAAATGACAGAACATCGACAAGTTTGTTACTTCAGATGATCATATGTGATTTACAGATGTTAAGTAGAGAATAAAATATGAATGTGAAATTGAATCTTTTAAGGAATTTTGCATTGTTCACATACTACGAACTGAAAGAGAAGCTTCATTTTATGTACTTACAATCTGTAGATAGGAATTTAGATATACTTCATTAAAAACAAAATAAAGTGTCCACCATCTTCTTAGGCAATACACTATTAAAATGAAAAACTCTAAATAATCACAGCTTTGCCCCCTTTTATACTATTTGATCCCAAAATGCAAGACAAAAACATCATTAAGAGCAGGAATTGGAAAATCAGTCAATATAATATTTAAAGACTGTAATAGATCTCTAATACTCTGAAAATAAATGTAATATATAAATACATTATTAAGTATATAGTATACAATATATTATACTATATATTAGAATATAATATATACTATATTAGATATAATAAGATATACTATATAATATATATTAGAGTATAATATACTATAGCATATTTTATGACTATATATTTTTGTTTATTATATATACTATATATATTTTAGAGTATGTAATATACTCTATAGTATAGTGTATAGTATATAATGTACAATATATTATATATACTTTATATAATATTTACTATATATGCTAAAACTAAGGTGTTTATGTTTCAGGATTTTCAAGTATGATAACAATTATCACCGAAATGTCTAAAGCATTAGATTATAAGTAATGTCACAGGAAATAAAAGTTAAAAACAATTGTTTATCCAAAGGTAACTCCTATTGAAACCAAGTGACTGCTTCAAGGTGTTATTAAACTAAGCCTTTGTCCATTTTGTGTTGTACATACAATGTTGCCTTTCTCAGTGTCTGGGTACTATATGGTCATCACTTACACTTGATAAAACATTCTATTGAACATCTTGTCTGGTATAATATTACATTATGTTTGCATAAGCACTCACATCATAGAAATGCTCTTTGAAATGACTGCCAGGAAGCCAGTTATCTTTTCAGATCAAAGACTGAATTTTTTTTATCAGATCATGAAATCAATATGTCTTCATCAACTTATTCTTTTTGTTGTGGGCTGTCAAGAAACGCAGAAAAAAAATTAATGCCCATCTGCAATTCTATGTCTGGAAAATACCTTCCAAACTCATTTAGTTAAATTTTTAGTATCCATGTGCAAATGAATTTGGTAGAATCTTAAGTAGTTTTTGTTTCTTCTTCATGTATTTGTTTCTGCTCTGTATATTCTTCAATTCTTTAGTACTTCTTCTGCACGCTTTACTTATACTATCCTTGCTTAGAATTTTTAACTGGCAATCTCATTGTGATGCTAAAATGACATGTTTTCTTCTTATTTGTCTCTTCTGTAATTAGCATTGTCTGATTCTCAAGTTTACAAGAATCATTGGCAATAAAAGCAACTATTGAAACTAGAAAATTTGTAGCTACATTTATTAATTTCCTTCTCTTGTTCCTGAAATATATTCATGCGTTTTATCTCATCTAGATAGTTTACACATGAATTAAGTCAGTAATCTCTTACATAATTTTTCCTCATTTAATCTATATCTCCATTGTATTCATTCATGAAATTGTCATTGGATGTACATTGTAACCAGTATTACCCATTTGATTTAAAACATTGGGTTGGTGTTCCTTTCTTGTTGGAGCAGTGTGAATGTTTCCACAGTTTTCTAAACAATTTACACATAGACACAATCTGTTCTTCCTTACTCTGCTGTTCTTTCTGTTCACCTTTTCTATCTTCACGGCAGGCTCTCTGCCTTTGTTCCTTTGTTAGGACCTTCCCATTGCTGCATATCTGTGTGCACATGTGAGTTCATATATATATGAACTGTATATATATATATATATATATATATATATATATATATATATATACCAGTACGCAACTTACATGCAGTGTACATTTTCATATGTGCTCTTCAGAAGCTATCCACCTGTTTTTTGTTTTGTTTTTGTTTGTTCGTTTTTTGTTTGTTTGTTTGTTTGACAGGACCTCTCATTGGCCTGCAACTCATCAACTAGACTACACTTGCCTTCTGCAAGTGTCTGGAAGCCATGACTCTCTGCCTTCCCAGCACTAGGATGACATGTGCATACCTCTGTACTCTGGCTATTTATGGGGGTTTTGGAGCTTGTATGTGGATTTATACTTGCATAGTAAGTACCTTATAAAGCTGTCTACTCAGCCACATGGTATGAAATTTTAAATATTACCAGCTGTACCACATAAGTGCTATTATTTGCTACGTGGATTCAGAAAATAAAATTATTTTAGCAATAATGAAATATTTAATACTTTTAATTAATATTTACTATTTACAGTACTCATTTTAAAAATTTTCAAGAAAAGTTAACTTAATATTCAGAGCAATCATAATAAGTAAACAATACTATTAGTAAAAGATGGAATCATCAGTTCCTACCATTTACCTGCATATTTCATGATTTCCTTGTTTTTTATTGCTAAGTAACATTCCATTGTGTTGATGTACCACAATTTCTGTATCCTTTCCTCAACTGAGGGGCATCTGGGCTGTTTGCAGATTCTGGCTATTATGAATAAAGCTGCTACAAACATGGTTGAGCAAATGGTCCTTGTATACCTGAGCATAATTTGGATATATGCCTAAGTGGTATAGCTGGATCTTGAGAAAGCCCTATTCCTAATTGTCTGAGAAAGTGCCAGATTGATTTCCAAAGTAGTTGTAAAAGTTTACATTCCCACCAGCGGTGGAGAGTTCCCTTTTCTCCACATCATCTCCAGCATGTGTTGTCACTTGAGATTTTGATCTTAGCCATTCTGATGGGTGTAAGGTGAAATCTCAAGGTCATTTTGATTTTCATTTCACTGATGACTAAGGAAATTGAAGAGATCATCCAGAGTGAGGTATTCCAGAAGCAGAAAGACACAAAGCATATATACTCACTCATAAGTGGATATTTGACATATAAGATAGGATAAACATACTAAAATGTGTACACCTAAGGAACCTAATCAGGAAGGAGGACTCTGGCTAAGATGTTCGATTACTATTCAGAAAGGCAAAGAGGATGGACATCGGAGGAGGGAGAAAACAGGGAACAGGACAGGAGCCTACCACAGGAGGCCTCTGAAAGGCATTACCCTGCAGAGAATCGAGGCAGATGCTGAGACTCATAGCCAAACTTTGGGCAGAGTGCAGGGAATCTTATGAAAGAAGGGGGAGATAGTAAGACCTGGAGAAGACAGTAGTTCCACAAGCAGAGCAACAGATCCAAAAACTATGGGCACAGGGGTCTTTTCTGAGACTGATACTCCAACCAAGGACCACTCATGGAGATGGCCTGGAACCCCTGCACAGAGGTAGCCCACGGCAGTTCAGTGTCCAAGTGGGTTCCATAGTAATGGGGACAGGGACTGTGTCTTACAGAAACTGATTGGCCTGCTCTTTGACCACCTCTGCCTGAGGTGGGAGCAGCCTTACCAGGCCAGAGAGGAAGACAATGCAGCAACTCCTGATGAGATCTGATAGACTAGGATGAGAGGGAATGTAAGGAGGACCTCCCTTATCAGTGGGCTGAGGGAGTGGCACAGGTGAGGAAGAGGGAAGGAGGGTGAGATTGGGAAGGGAGGAGGGAGGGAGCTACAAAGGAGATACAAAGTGAATAAACTGTAATTAATAAAAATAAAAATGAATTTAAAAAAGAAAAAAGATGGAATTATACATAAAAATCCACAGGTTACTATTACTACTATCTATCTATCACCTATGTATTTATCTTTTATCTATCATCTTTCATCCATCCATTTATCATTTATCTTTGTATCTGTCTGTCTATCATCTATCTATCTATCTATCTATCTAATCTATCATCTATCTATCTAACCTATATTGCTTTCTCTGAGACACAGTCACACTTAGTAGGTAGCCCTGGTTGACCTGTAACTCACTATGTGTGTCTGATTGGCTTTAACACTCAGAAATCCACTCAGAAAAATGTTATTGCTTTCCACCACACACAACTCAGATTCATCTTTCTTATATATCTGCATTTTTGTGAGGGCTTTAAAGAGGCCTTTAAAGAGTACTGTTTTCTTTATTACCTGTGTTGATTATTAATATTTATCATTGATTTATTTTTAAGTTAATCAGTGGTAGTTCCTAAACCAGCTGTATACCCAAATCACCATACGGAGACTAGGATTTTTTTGATTAACCTAGGACACAATGTTGGGCAATAGTTACTCCATCCTAAACTTTCAAGCCTGCGTAGCTTCCTCCCATTCACAATTTCCCACATCACACTTGCTTTTAGTCATATCTTAGGTGCAGTTAATCTCTTCTCATGTTTCCAAACCTTCTCCTGTCCATATCTGCTCTCCTACTCCTCCCATTCACTTTCTTCTTCCCTCCAGACCAGGCTGTCCTACCTTATTCTATCCATTGAGCAGCATTGGCTGTTTTTTTTTTCTTTTTTTTTTAATTGAAATTGCAGAGAATTAATGATGGTATGTTTACACAAACTTGAGACAAGTGATGCTTGGAATAAACATCACAATGCAAAGTCTAGATTGAAACCATATAGTGGGGCAGAGAAAGCAGCATTTGAATGAACAAGGGTAAACTGTATACATTCCACAAGAACATTATACCAACAATTAGCAAAGCTAGTTTTTTAAATTTTATTTTATGTGAGTTTCTAGAGTTATAATTGTAAAACACTTATAATATTTAATACAGTATATAAAATTTAGAATTCTATGTTAATGTGGTATTATAACCTTATAATTTCATCACTGGAGATGCTGAGTTAAGACAACTAAAAAATGTAATGTTACATTGGGCTATAGAGTGAGACATTGCTTCAAATTCTTAATTTTGTATTCCCTATTAAGTTGTTTAACTATCATCTTTCTTTTTGATTTTTTATTTTATTTTATTATTTTTTACTGTTTCATATTATTATGATTTATTTAAAATTTGTTTCAGTTTTAGCATTTGTTTAAATTTTTTTCCTTTATTATTATTATTATTATTATTATTATTATTATTATTATTTATCAGTTACATTTTATTAACTCTGTATCCCAGCCGTGTCCCGATCCCTCATTCCCTCCCAGTCCCTCCCTCCCTCCCTCATCTCCACCGTCCCCCTTTCCAAGTCCACTGATGGGGGGGGACATCCTCCCCATTCATCTGATCCTGTTTTATCAGGTATCTTCAGGACTGGCTGCAAAGCCCTCCTCTGTGGCCTAACAGGACTGCTCCTCCCTTCGGGGGTGGGGAGACCAAAGAGCCAGTCATTGAGTTCCTGTTAGAAATAGTCCCTGTTCCCCTCACTTTGGGAAACCAATTGGTTACTGAGCTACCACAGGCTACATCGGAGTGGAGGTTCTAGGTTATATCCATACATGGTCCTTGGTTGAACGTCAGTCTCAGAAAAGACCCTGTGCCCAGATATATTTGGTCCTTGTGGAGCTCCTATCCTTTCCCCATCAGACTAACTCCCCTTCTTTCTTATGATTCCCTGTACTCTGCCAAAGGTTTGGTCATGAGTCTTTGCTTTGAAACCACTGCTAGTTAGAGTCTTTCAGATGCGCTCAGTAGACTCCTGTCATACGTTCAATGCACATCCCATCTATCTTTCTAAACGAGGATTGATCATCTTACCCCATGTCTGCTCAATTGATTATCTTTTTTAGGTGTATAGATTTCATTATGTTTATCATATCTTATAGGTCTATATAAATGAGTATATCCCATGTTTGTCTTTCTCCTTCTGGGATATTTCACTCAGAATGATCTTTTCTAGATCCCACCATTTGCCTGCAAATTTCATGATTTCCTCCTTTTTGATTGCTGAGTAGTATTCCATTGTGTAAAAATACCACAATTTCTGTACCCATTCCTCCGTTGATGGACATCTGGGTTGTTTCCAGGTTCTGGCTATTACAAATAAAGCTGCTATAAACATGGTTGAGCAAGTATCCCTTTTGTGTACTTGAACGAACTTTGGGTATATACCTAGCAGTGGTATAGCTGGCTCTTGAGGAAGCACTATTCCTAATTGTCTTAGAAAGTGCCAGATAGCTTTCCAGAGTGGTTGTACCAGTTTACATTCCCACCAGCAGTGGAGGAGGGTTCCCCTTTCTCCACAACCTCTCCAGCATGTGTTATCGCTTGAGTTTTTCATCTTGGCCATTCTGATGGGTGTAAGGTGAGATCTCAGGGTCGTTTTGATTTGCATTTCCCTGATGGCTAAAGAGGATGAGCATTTCTTTAAGTGTTTTTCTGCCATTCCGTATTCCTCTGTCGAGAATTCTCTGTTTAGCTCTGTTCCCCATTTTTTAAGTGGATTACTTGGTTTGCTGCTTTTCAGCTTCTTTAGTTCTTTGTATATACTGGATATTAGTCCTCTGTCAGATAAAGGGTTAGTGAAGATTCTTTCCCAATCTGTAGGCAGTCGTTTTGTTTTGATGACAGTACCCTTTGCTTTACAGAAACTTTTCAGTTTCATGAGGTCCCATTTATTGATTGTTGCTCTTAGAGCCTGTGCTGTTGGTGTTCTGTTCAGGAAGTTGTCTCCTGTGCCAATGTGTTCTAGGCTGTTCCCCACTTTTTTTTTCAATTGATTTAAGGTATCTGGTTTTATGTTGAGGTCCTTGATCCACTTTGACTTTAGTTTTGTGCAGGGTGATAAATATGGATCTATTTTCATTTTTCTGCATGTAGACATCCAGTTGGTCCAGCACCATTTGTTGAAGATGCTGTCTTTTTTCCATTGAATGGATTTGGCTTCTTTGTCAAATATCAAGTATTCATAGGTGTGTGGATTTATTTCTGGGTTTTCTATGCGGTTCCTTTGATCCTCCTTTCTGTTTCTATGCCAATATCATTCAGTTTTTATTACTGTTGCCCTGTAGTACAGCTTGAGATCAGGGATGGAGATACCTCCAGATGATCTGTTGTTGTACAGGATCGTTTTGGAGATTCTGGGTTTTTTGTTTCTCCATATGAAGCTGAGAATCTTTTTTTCAAGGTCTGTAAAGAATTGAGTTGGTATTTTGATGGGAATTGCATTGAATCTGTAGATTGCTTTCGGCAGAATGGCCATTTTCACAATGTTAATCCTACCAATCCATGAGCACGGGAGATCTTTCCATCTTCTGATATATTCTTCGATTATTTTCTTCAGAGACTTGAAGTTTTTCTCAAACAGATCTTTCACTTGCTTGGTTAGAGTCACACCAAGGTACTTTATGTTATTAGTGGCTATTGTGAAGGGTGTTGTTTCCCTAATTTCTTTCTCAGCCTTTTTGTCTGTAGTATATAGGAGGGCTTCTGATTTTTTTTTGAGTTGATTTTGTATCCTGCCACTTTGCTGAAGGTGTTCATCAGCTGAAGGAGTTCTCTGGTTGAATTTTTGGGGTCGCTCATGTATACTATCATATCATCTGCAAATAGTGACACTTTGACCTCTTCCTTTCCAAGTTGTATCCCCTTGATCTCCTTTAGTTGTCTTATTGCTCTGGCTAGGACTTCAAGTACTATGTTGAATAGCTATGGGGACAATGGACAGCCTTGTCTTGTCCCTGATTTCAGTGGGATTGATTTAAGTTTCTCTCCATTAAGTTTGATGTTAGCTATAGGCTTGCTGTATATTGCCTTTACTATCTTTAGGTATGTGCCTTGTATCCCTGATCTCTCCAAGACTTTAAACCTGAATGGGTGTTGGACTTTGTCAAATGCTTTTTCGGCATCTAAGGAGATGATCATGTGGTTTTTCTCCTTCAGTTTGTTTATGTAGTGGATTGCATTGATGGATTTCCATATGTTGAACCTCCTTTGCATGCCTGGGATGAAGCCTACTTGGTGGATGATATCTTTGATATGTTCTTGGATTCGGTTTGCAAATATTTTATTGAGTATTTTTTTGTCAATGTTCATAAGAGAGATAGGCCTGAAGTTCTCTTTTTTTGTTGGGTCTTTGTGTGGTTTAGGTATTAAGGTGACTGTGGCTTCATAGAATGAGTTTGGTAGTGTTCCTTCTGTTTCTATTTTGTGGAATAGCTTGAGGAGAATTGGAGTTAGCACTTCTTTGAAGGTCTTGTAGAATTCTGTGCTGAAGCCATCTGGTCCAGGGCTTTTTTTGGAGGGGAGACTGTTAATGACTGCTTCGATTTCCTTGGGAGATATAGGGCTATTCAATCTTTCTACCTGATCTTGACTTAGTTTTGGTAGATGGAATCTTTCAAGAAAATTATCCATTTCATTTAGATTGTCAAATTTTGTGGCATATAGGCTTTTGTAGTATGACCTAATAATTGTTTGGATTTCCTCAGTGTCTGTGGTTATGTCCCCATTTTCATGTCTGATTTTGCTGATCTGGATAGTTTCTCTCTGCTTTTTAGTTAGTTTGGCTAAGGGTTTGTCTATCTTGTTGATTTTCTCAAAGAACCAGCTTTTTGTTTCATTGATTCTTTGGATAGTTTGATTTGTTTCTAGTTGATTGATTTCAGCCCTTAGTTTGATTATTTTCAGCCGTCTGCTCCTCTTGGGTGTATCTGCTTCTTTTTTTTTAGGGTTTTAAGTTGGACCTTTAAGTTGTTTGTATGTGATGTTACGAATTTCTTCTTACAGGCAGTTAGTGGTATAAATTTTCCTCTGAGCACTGCTTTCAATGTGTCCCATAAATTTGGGTATATTGTGCCTTCCTTTTCATTGAATTCTAGGAAGTCTTTAATTTCTTTATTTCCTCCTTAACCCAGCTGTCATTGAGTAGTAAGTTGTTCAGTTTCCATGTGCGTGTCAGCTTTTTGTTGTTTCTGTTGTTGTTAATGTTTAGCTTTAGTCCATGGTGGTCAGATAGTATACAAGGGATTATTTCAATCCTTTTGTATTTGTTGAGGCTTGCTTTGTGGCCCACTATATGGTCTATTTTGGAAAAGGTTCCATGTGGTGCTGAAAAGAAGGAGTACTCTTTTGAGTTTGGGTGAAATGATCTGTATACGTCTATTAGGTCCATTTGATTTAGGGATTCTGTGAGTGCTTTTATTTCCCTATTTGGTGTCTGTCTAGTTGATCTGACCCTTGGTTAGAGTGGAGTGTTGAAGTCTCCCACTATTAAGGTATTAGGATCAATGTATGATTTAAGCTTTAATAATGTTTCATTTACGAATGTCAGTGCTCTTGTATTTGGGGCATAGATATTCAAGATTGTGATGTCCTCTTAGTGGATTTTTCCTTTGATGAGAATATAGTGGCCCTGCTTATCTTTTTTGATTACCTTGGGTTGAAAGTCTATTTTATTAGATATTAGGATGGCTACTCCAGCTTGTTTTCTGGAACCATTTGCTTGAAAAACAGTTTTCCAGCCCTTTACTCTGAGGTAGTGTTTATCTTTGTTACATAGGTGTGTTTCTTGGATGCAACAGAATGTTGGATCCTGTTTCCTTAACCATTCTGTTAGCCTGTGTCTTTTTATTGGTGAGTTGAGTCCATTGATATTGATAGATAATAGTGAACAATGCATGTTAGTTGCTTTCATAATGGAGTCGGTGCTCTAACCCTGTTTCATTGCTTGTTTTCTTTTAATTTTTGTTGGGATCTTATCTGTATGCCCTGTTTTCTTGGGTGAATTTGTTTTCATTGGATTGGAGTTTTCCTTCCAGTATCTTCTGTAGGGGTGGTTTGCTGTGTAGATATTGTGGAAATTTAGTTTTGTCATGGAATATTTTGTTTTCTCCATCTATGTTGATTGAAATCTTTGCAGGGTATAGTAGTCTGGGTTGACATTTGTGATCTCTTAGAGTCTCCATGATACTTGCCCAGGCCCTTCTGGCTTTCATAGTTTCTGATGAGAAGTCCGGCGTGATTCTGATAGGTCTACCTTCATATGTCACTTGGCTCTTTTCCCTTGCTGCTTTTAATATCTTTTCTTTGTTCTGTAGATTTAGTGTTTTGACTATGATGTGACGTGATGTGTTTCTTTTCTGGTCTAGTCTATTTGGAGTTCTGTAGGCCTCTTGTACATTTATGGACATCTCTTTCTTTAAGTTGGGAAAATTTTCTTCTATGATTTTCTTGAAAATATTTTCTGGACCTTGGAGCCTGGAGTCTTCTTTTGCATGAATTCCTATTATTCTTAGATTTTGTCTTTTCATAGCATCCTTAATTTCTTGGATATTTTGTGATTGGAACTTTTCTGATTTTACTTTTTCTTTGAGAGAAGTATCCATTTCTGCAAGTGTGTCTTCAGCTCCAGAGATTCTCTCTTCCATCTCTTGTATTCTGTTGGTGATGCTTACTTTTGTGGTTCCTGATCTTTTCTCCAAGTTCTCCAGCTCAAGGGTTTTCTCATTTTGTGTTTTCTTTATTGATTCTAGTTCTGTTTTCATGCCTTGTACCATTTCTTTCATGTGTTTGAATTTGAATTCCTGTCTCTCTACGATGGCCTCTATTTCTTTTTTCATTTCCTTTTTATATGCCACTAAATTTTCCTCTAGTTGTGTATCTATTTGTTTGGCTATGTTTGCCTGTGTTTCTTTAAGGCGCTAATGATGATTGCAGCGCAATTTCTGGCATTAACTGCCTTAACTCCTCAATGAGGCCCACAGGGCAGGAACTTCAATGTCCCTAGTGCCCCTCTGTTTCCCGAGTGGGTATGTGGGTGGGAGGGGGTTTCGATGCCTGGCTTCTGATTTAGAAGGACCCAGGATCTGGGGAACTGCAGATTCTCAAGGGTGCACTCACTTACAGGCAGGTCTCTTGACAGAGATCTTGGTATCCGGGGCTCTCTGCTCTCTGGTTTGGCCCTGCTTCTTTGATGTGCTCCACCAGTTCTGTGCTGCTGTCACTGCCAGGTTCTGAGGTCTTGCTGCAGCTGGAGATTTCAGGGTGGTTACTTCAGCAGGGATGGGGTAACCAGGCTCTCTGTGATCTGGTTTGGCCCTGGTTAGTCTTAAACCGGAGGGCTGTGGTGCCCTGCCAGTTCATTGCTGCTCCACCGCCATGTCCTGCTGTAACTGGAGACTGGGTCGCTAGTCCAGATGCTTTCTGGGAAGTCCTGGGGTCTCTTCACTGTGCTCTCCAAGTTTGGGAGGCCCAGCACCTGGTGTGTCCAGGTTGTATGACGTTTCTGCCTGGTTTTGGTGAGTATATAGCGTATTTCTGTCACTGTGGGATTGGGCAGGCCATACCGTCAGTGATGGCGATCCTGCGGAGCTAGTATGGTGTCTAGCAGATTTGTGCCCTGGGATGATGGTGCAGCCACTGCGCGAATCTGGGACTCAGGGATACGTACTGCTGGCTTATGTCTGCCGCTAAAGTGCTTGGGGCTCCGTCTCAGCGGCTGTATACCCCAGACAGTTAGGTCTGCGCTGAGAAAGATGAGTCCGCTGTGCTGCTGTGCCGAGGAGGAAGGAGGTCTGGGGGAAGGGAGTGCGGCAAGAACAAAGGATTGTTTCTCTCCTTCCCCAAACAAGTCCCCGGGTGACCCGGAGACCAAAGTTTTCACCTCCTGTGATGATCCCTGTTGTTCAGAAAGCCTCACCGTGGTTTTCCTGGGTTAGGGGTCCTTCCATTCACCAACTCAGAAGTTCAGGTATCCCACCGCTCAGAAACTGTGTGTGCTAGTCACCATCTTGGCTCCCTTTATTTTATTTTTATTAATTACAATTTATTCACTTTGTATCCCAGCTGTAGCCCAGTCCTCCATCCCTTCCCAATCTCACCCTCCCTCCCTCTTCTTCTCCTATGCCCTGCCCCCAGTCCATAGGGTTGGTCTTCCTCCCCTTCCATCTGACCCTAATCTATCAGGTTTCATCAGGACTGGTGTCTTTGTCTTCCTCTGTGGACTGGTAAGGTTGCTTCCCCCTCCCCTTAAGCTGAGGTGATCAAAGAGCCTGCCCATGAGTTCATGTCAGAGATGGTCCCTCTTCCTATTATTGGGGAACCCTTTTGGACACTGAGCTGCCATGGGCTACTTCTGTACAGGGGTTCTAAGTTATCTCCATGCATGGTTCTTGTATGGAGTATCAGTCTCAGAAAATACACCTATGCCCACATTTTTTTTGGTTCTGTTGCTCTCCTTGTGGAGCTCCTGTTCCCTACAGATATTTCTATCTTCATTCAGAAAGGCAAACAAGATGAACATCAGAAGAAGGAGAAAACAGGGAACAGGACAGGAACCTAACACAGAGGACCTCTGAAAGACTCTACCTAGTAGGGAATCAAAATATATGCTGAGATTCATATCAAACATTTTGTAGAGTTCAGGGAATCTTATAAATATCATCTTTCAAGAGCATATGATATGATCACTTCACTTAGGTGTTTTTTAACATAATTTTCTATTCTTTAAGCTTAAATATCACTAATGAATATTTAATATATATACTTAAATGTCCACTGTGCAGCTGTAGAATGTTCTTTACTGATTCATATTTGTAAAGATACCTTTTTTATTTGAAAAGCTTAAGTTTTGACAAGAATAATAGAAAAGAATTCTTGTTTCTACATTCACTAGTGTAGATTTTTAATGTTATACATACAACTCAAGGTTAGCCAACAATTTAGTAAATTAACCTCAAACTTCCCTGAATTGGCCAATAGATAGATGGTAATTTACATCCTTTTTTTGTTTGTTTCTGTTTTAGTGCCTGAAGTCTGGCATCTTCAACAGCCCACAATGGGACCAAAGTCATCTTAATCACTTCACCATATGCAAATATGACTACAAAGAGCTCATTCTAATATGCTAGAGTCCACAAGGTGAGGATATGAATTAATTTAAAATGACTCTTGGAGTAAAATTAAATTAAGTAGGGAGAGCATAAATATTAAATCAAGTAAAGCAGTGTCAACACCAGGATCATTGCTATATACCAAATATTACAAAGTTCTCCTATCGTGCAAGTAGAGCTTAAATAGATGTAATAAAATCTCATTCAATCTTATTTAGATTTACTTAGTAGAAGAGGGAAGACAGCAAAATACAAAACATTGTTACCAGCACTGATTGCAAGTGACCAAATCAAATGTTAATTACTGAATTCATCTCTCAAGTGTGCCACAAATTTGACATGCAGCTTTCTGAAGAACCAAGTATGTTTTATTGAATCAGCAGTTATGCTAAGACTGTTTTAATATACGAGAAACATACAGAAAGTTCCCGGATTAAAGAAACATTGGCTTGTAACTTTTTGACATTTCATGAAAGAAATATGTACTCAAGGATAACTGGACTTCAGAATTCAAATTATATCATTTCCATATTAGCAACAAAGGATGTGACAATTTATAGTGATGCTGACCAATAAAAAGGTAAAGGCCAGTATATAGTACACTGTTATTGAGCTATGCTGTTCTTTAGGCAACTACATTAACGGTATTGCCAACTTACCATATTTCTATATTGTTGTTTATTTGTTTTTTGAGCTTTGGTTTGGTTTTGTTTGGCTTGGATGCCTTTTGAGACAGGGTCTCACCATGCCGCAGTAGCTGGCCTGGAGGTTGCTGTGTGTATCAGTCTGATCTGGAAAATCAGATAGATCCACATGCCTTTTTCTTCCATGATGAGCTGAAAGAGGTGGATCATTGTTCCCAGCCTTCAGTGTATGTTATTTTTGTACTTAGGATGTGTTCATTGAGATATCTCAACTAAATGGTCAAAGAATACCAGCACCTTATTTTGTTTTGTTTTGTTTTGTTTTGTTTTCTTCTTCCTCCATATAGACTTCAATATGTTGGAGACTTAGGAAATTAAAACAAAACAAAAAAACAAATTACATTAAAAGTTTTTATGTGGCTTGAGAGATGGCTTAGGAGTTAAGAGCACATCCTATTCTTGCAGAAGGACCCAAATTCTGCTTCTAGCAGCCAGGTCAGGTGGCTGATAATTTTACTGTCAAGGAGACTGACAAGTTCTGCCTCCACAGGCACCTTCAACTGAAGCCCGTTGAGCAGGCATACCCATCCAGAAACATGTAAATACAGACATCGTTTTAAAATAACATAAACATATAATAAAGGAAAAGCTTTATGAATGTTGGCTTAGCTGATATGCCCCGTTCATTCTAGATACATACATCATCTCTGTTCACTTTTTCTGGGTTGGACATACAGTACTGCTTTGTCCTAATAGGTGGCAAGAAAGTTTCCTTGAAGTGCTTTAAAGTGTTCCAAGATGCGACTGATTAGGATTCCAAAACTAGAAGCACAAAACACCAGGGTGATCTGCTCAAATAGTTTATTAAGGGAAATTCGAGACTGCTCAGCAATCTACTTGCCATGTGGATTCAAGAAAGAATGTCCTTAGGCAGTCTCACACCATTACTAGAATATTAAGATTATCAAAAGATTGAACAAATGTTGCTCAGAGCTGGAAATTATTTCAATGTTTGGAGCAATAGTACAAGCATTTTTTTTCACTGTTATAAACAGTACTAGTTGGACAGTGAAGTTGGCAGTCCACTCTTTCTGGTCGAGGTCAGTGGAAAGTGAGAACGTTATCCACAGGGGTAAACCCAGCACTGGGCTACTGTAAGCAGGAAGCAAATGGGAAGGCCTGCTAGACCAGCTCTACGCTAGTCTCTAGTCCACTGTGAGTAAGTATAGCAAATATTTTTTTTTGGGGGGGTGTTCCTACACAAACATTATTTTTTTTCCAGAAAATACTCCAATTCATGATTCAGGAAATTAAACTAACATAGCAATAAGGTTTAGCTATGAGACTGGTGTATGTTTCAGAAATAAATGTGTGTGCTTTTATTGAAGTTACCTCAATTATGTCATACTGAGAAAAGCAGTTTTGCTGATGTGGTTAGTCTGTGGACGTGCTGCTGATTTGGCTCTAAGTTTTCTAGAGTAAAGGTGTATTTTGGCATCATGTAACACATCTTGTTGGAAAGTAATATCACTAGCCCTCTATTTAAGCCAATTGCTTACTGTTTTAAATTTTATTTAGAAAATTCAATTTTCTTCATTAAGTACTTCCTCATTAACTAATGCCTAACATTGAACATGAATTGTGAAAGATGATATACAGCTAATTATTTTTCTACTATTATATCTGTCATGGATTTATTTTTGATTTGTTGGTGAATACGAGCACAAAAATAGATTCAATAATCAAAATATTAAATCCAATGTGAAGGTCCATAACTTTCTTTACTAATTGCTATTCCAAACTATAGATTTGCATTGAGTTGTATCAACCTTGAATGTTATTAATTTTGCATCTTTTTTATAATAAATTTTGTTTTAAAAAATAAAAAAGGCTCTGAATACCTGGGCCCAGAGGGGCCTGCAGAGACCAATACTCCAACTAAGAGCCATGCATGAGAGGATCTGGATCCCCTGTTTAAAGGAAGCCCATCGGCTGCTCAGTTTCCAAGCAGGTTACCTAGTAAGGGGAATAGAGTCTGTCTCTGACATGAACTCAGTGGTAGGCTCTCTGATCACCTGCCCTGGAGGTGAAACCTTACCAGGCCACAGAGGAAAATGATGCAGCCAATCCTGATGAGACCTGATGATAGGATAAGGTCAGATAGAAGGGGAGGAAGACCTCCCCTATGAATGGACTAGGAAAAGGACATAGGGGGAGAAGAAGGAAGATGGGTGGGACTGGGAGGAGACAAGGGAGGGGGCTGCAGAGATGATCCAAAGTGAATAAATTGTAATAAATACTAAATAAATAAATATTTGAAAAATTAAAAATTAAATGTTTATTCTAATAATTATACTTTCTGCATAGAAAATATTTGATTCCTCGGCACAGTGGCATATACCTGTAATCCACTCAGGGATTCTGAGGGAGTTCAAGGCCAGTTTGGTCTACAAAGTGAGTACAGGACTGCCAAGGCTACACAGAGAAACTTTGTCAAGAAAGAAGTAAAAAGAAAAAAAGAAGGAAAGAAAGGAAGAAAGAAAGAAAGAAGGAAGGAAGGAAGGAAGGAAGGAAGGAAGGAAGGAAGGAAGGAAGGAAAGAAAGAAAATATTTGATCAATTAAATTGAGCATACATTCTGAATTCTTTATTTTTTTTAAATTTCAGTTTATTTACTTTACATCCCAAGGTAGGCTCCTGTCTGAAAGCATAGCAGAGTATCATTATTGGTGTCAGGGGCTATCTTCCACTATGGGTGGTTCTCAGGTTGGACCAACTATTGGTTGGACTTTCCCCCAATCTTTATTTCTTTGTTATCCCTGCAATTATTGTAGGCAGCATACTTTTTGAGTCACAGGTTTTGTCTGTGTGTTGCTGTTCCCCTCCTTCCACTAGTCCTTCCTGACTAGGTGGTGGTCACATCAGTCTTCACAGTCCCCTCCACCTCCACTAGGAGTCTCTGCTAGGGTTACACCCGTATCCTCCGAGAGGCCTACATTGTCACAGGCCTCCAGCCTGACAGAGATGTCCCCTTTCAGTTTCCGTTCTTTTTTTTTTTAATTTTTTTTATTTTATTTTATTTTTATCAGTTACATTTTATTAACTCTGTATCCCAGCCGTGTCCCGATCCCTCATTCCCTCCCAGTCCCTCCCTCCTTCCCTCCCTCCCTCCCTCATCTCCACCGTGCCCCGTTCTTGTTCTGCTCTCACCTCCCACCCTATTTCTCCCCACAGCTGATCTCCACCCTTGTTTCCCTCCCCATTCCATCTCCTGCCTAGTTCCTTTTTACTTATCCACTTCTCCCATTTATTCTATTTCTTCTTGTGAGTGACATTCCAGCACCCTCCCTTGGGCCTTCCTTTTAAATTAGGTATTTTGGGTCTGTGTGTTGTAGTATGGTTATCCTGTACTAATATCTTCTTATAAGTAACTACATACCAAGTGCGTCTTTCTGAGTCTGAGGTTTGTCACTTAGGATGATCTTATCTAGTTCAATATATTTGACTGCAATTTTAGTGACTTCTTTGTATTTAATAGATGAGTAGTATTTCATTGTGTAAATATACCACAATTTCCATATCCATCCTTCTGTTGAGGGACATCTAGTTTGCTTTCAGATTCTGGCTATTACAAATAAAACCGCTATGAAAAATGTTGAGCAAATGTCCGTGTTGTATGATGGAGCATCATTTCGTTATATGCCCAGGAGTTATATAGCTGGGTCTCGAGGAATCATTTTTCACAATACTCTGAGAAAGCACCACGCTGATTTCAAAAGAAGTTGTACAACTTTGCATTCCAACCAGCAATGGAGGAGGGTTCCCCTTTCTCCACATCCTTGCCAACATGGATTGTCATTTGTGTTTTTGATCTTAGCCATTCTGACTGGTGTTAAGATGAAATCTTAGAGTCTTTTTGATTTGTATTTCTCTGACAGCTAAGGACATTCAGTATTTCTTTAAGTGCTTCTTAGCCATTTGGGGTTCCTCTGTTGTGTATTCTTAGTTTAGCTCTGTACCCAGTTTTTAAAGTTGGATTTGCTAGGCCACAGAGGAGGACTTTGCAGCCAGTCCTGAAGATACCTGATAAAACAGGGTCAGATGAAAGGGGAGGAGGTCCTCCTCAATCAGTGGACTTGGAAAGGGGCAGGGAGGAGAGGAGGGAAGAAGGGAGGGATTGGGAGGGAATGAGGGAACAGGATACAGCTGGGATACAGTTAATAAAATGTAACTAATAATAAAAAGTTGGATTATTTGAATGTTGATGTTTAATTTCTTAAGTTCTTTGTATATTTTAGATATTAGCCTTCTGTCTGATGTTGAGTTGCTGAAGATATTTTCCCAATTTGTAGGATGCTATTTTGTTCTACTGACAGTGTCCTTTGACTTACAGAAACATCCCAGTTTCATGAGATCACATTTACGAATTGTTGGTCTTGGAACCTGTGCCATTGGTATTCTATTCAGAAAGTTTTCTCCTATGCCAATGAGTTCCAGACTTTTCCCCACTTTAGAGGCTTAAAAGTCTTTGCTTTTATGTCAAGGTTCTTGATCCACATGGATTTGAGTTTTGTGCAGGGTGATAAATATGGGTCTATCTGAATTTTTCTACATGAGACATCCAGTTAGACAAGTTAGACCAGCACCATTTATTAAAGGTGCTATCTTTTTTCCATTGTCTGGTTTTGGCTTCTTTGTCAAAAATCAAGTGCCTCTAGGAGTGTAAGATTATTCCTGTGTCTTCAATTTGGTTCCATTGACCAACCTTTCTGCTTTTATACCAATACCATGCACTTTTTATTACTATTGCTTTATAGTATAGCATTATATCAGGAATGTTGACATCACTAGAAGATCTTTTCTGTACAGAATTATTATGGCTACCCTTGGTCATTTAATTTTCAATATGAAGTTAATGTTTGCTCTTTCTAGGTCTGTCTGTAAAGAATGGTGTTGGATTTTGATGGAAATAGCATTGAATCTGTAGATGGCTTTTGGCAGGATGGCCATTTTTACGACATTAATCCTATAGATCCACAAGCATCTTCTAAAATCTTCCATTTCTTTCTTCAAAGACTTGAAGTGCATGTCATACAGGTCATTCACTTGCGTAGTTAGAGTCAAACTATTGCTATTGTGAAAGGTGTTGGTTTCCTAATTTCTTTGTCAGCCCTTTGATCGCTTGTGTAATGGAGGGCTGACTGTTTTGAGTTAATTTTGTCATAGGAGTTCTCTGGTAGAATCGTGAGTGTCACCTATGTATACCATCATATCATCTGTAAATAGCAATATTTTTACTTCTTTCAATTTCTATCCCCTTGATCTCCTTTACTTATCTTATAGCAAGGGTGCCTTATCCTGTCCCTGATTTTAATCTGAATGCTTTAATTTTCTCTCCATTTAACTTGATGTTGGCTATAGGTTTGCTGTATATTGTCTTATTGTATTTAGGTATGTGTCTTGAATCTCTGATCTCTCCAAGAATTTGAACATGAAGGGATGTTGGATTTTGTCAAAGGTCTTGTCAGCATCTAATGGCTGTATGTGTGTGTGTTTTCTTTCAGTGTGTTTATATGGTGGATTACATTTATGGATTTTCATATTTTTGAACGACCCCTGCGTTTTTGGAATGGAGCCTACTTGATCGTGGTGGACGATATTTTTATGTTACCCATTTAAGCTGTTACTCTTCAGTAGCTCAGCAAACCACAGAGTACATCGAATATTTCTTTGGTATCATTAGTTATAATTGAGATTAAACAAAAATAACTGCAAGACTTTTAAAGGCTCAGGCAAGCATGGTGTTGTGCTTCTAGCAATGTTCTAAGGATATTATCTCTTCGTCTCTGTAATTTTTTTTTCTCAAGTAGTTCCTAAGCCCAAAATAGTAATATCAACTCTTTTCTACTACTACCTGTGCTCAGCCCAAAGTGTGGCTGTGAGTCTCAGCATCTGATTCAAGCCCCAGAAGGGTAGAGTCTTTCAGAGAAGACATGTGATAGGCTCCCATTCTGTTCCCTGTCTTACCACTTCTGAGTCTGTCCTGTTGGTCATTCTTAATGAGGACTGAGCATCCTCCCTAGGTCTCTTCTTTTTATTTAGCTTCTTTAGGTCTGTGGATTTTAATGTGTTTATTATATATTATATGTCTAATAATCACATATAACTGAGTATATACCAAGCATGTATTAATGCTTCTGGGTTAATTCACTCCGATGATCTTTTCTAGTTCTATCCATTTGCCTGAAAATTTTATTATTTTCTTGTTTTAAATAGCTGGGTTGTATTCCATTGTGTAAATGTACCAAATTCTGTATCCTTTCTTCAGTTGAGGGACATTTAGTTGTATCACATTGATACCTAAGCCACACAAAAATGTAACATAAAAAGAGAATTTCAAACCAATTTCCATTATTAATACTGACACAAAAATCCTTAATAAAATACTTGCAAACAGAATCCAAGAACACATCAATGATATCATCTAACAAGACCAAGTAGGTTTCATCTCAGTCATGCAGGGGTGGTTCCATATACAGAAATCCATCAATTTAATCCACCTTATATGAAAGAAAAAAAAATATGGTCATCTCCTTAGATGCCAAAGAAACATGTGGCAAAATTCATGTTTAACATCATGGAGAAATCAGGTATATAAGGCACTTACCTAAACATAGTAAAGGCATTATACAGCAAACCTATAGCCAACATCAAACTAAACGGAGGGACACTTAAATCAATTCCATTCCACTGAAACCTGGAACAAGGTAAGGGATAAATTTAATGGAGTAAAAATATAAACTCATCTTTTATTTTCTTTATTAAGTGTAACCCATTCAATGAGTTGGATAAACATAACTTTTTGATGAATGAGATGAACAATATTTTTTTCATTTCTGGGGAAATAACAAATGATATAAACATTTTATTAGACAACCTGAACTTTAAAACATAATGTGAAAGAAAATAAAAAGGTACCAGAAAATGACAGATATTTTTATTCATTTTTCATCCTTGTTGTAGCCCCATCCCTCCTTTGCCCCCAGTCCCATCCTCCTTTACTCTCCCTCCTCTTCTCCTGTTCCTCAGAAAAAAAAGGGTACCTGCCTTTTCTATACTCCCCAGCTCATCAAGTTTTATTAGGGCTGCACATGTCCTCTTCCCCTGTGTCCTGGTAATAAGGCAGTCCTGTCAGGGAGAAGTGATCAAAAATCTGCCAAGGGAGTCTGTGTCTCATGCAGTTCCCACTTCCCTTACTGGAGGGGAGGACCCACATGAAGCCTAAACTGCCCAGCTGCTACATCTTTATAGAGGACTTAGGTCCTGTTCATACATGATCCTTGCTTGAAGCTTCGTTCTCAGCAAAGCCCTCTGTGTCCTGGTTAATTTGCCCTGCTGGTCTTCTTATGGAGCTCCTGTCACCTCGAGGATCTTGTCTCTTTCCTCCCACTTTTCCATAACACTCCCTATGCATTGCCCAATGTTTGGCTGAATCTCGGCATCAGTTTTGAGGCTCTGCTGGGTAGAGAATTTCAGAGGACAACTTAGCAGAATATCCTTCATAGTGTCAGGGATCGGCACTCTCCAATAGGGTAGGTTTTTGGTTGGGCCAGGCATTGTTTGGGCATTCCCTCCATCTCTGCTCTACCTGCTTTATCGTTATCCATGTACAACTTGTAGGTAGAGTAAATTTTGGGTTGAAGTGTTTGTGGGTGTGTTTTTCTAAGACACTATTGTAAAATAACCTATGAACTCTGAATTCTTGTAAGGTGTTTTTTATTTATAAAGATTGTTCACTAGTTAAATAATTTTGTAGAAAATCTAACCAACTCATTTGTAGGGCATTCTGTTAAAGCATTTCTAGTAGAAGTCCTGCTCCTAATAAAAATCTCCCAATGTAACAAACTTTCATAGTCTTTATTTATTCATAGTTCTACAAAATCAGATTTATATGCAAATATGACTTTTTGTAATGTTTGATAAATATTTTAACTTCTCTACGTTTTTTACACTGTGATCTCAGATAAGTGAACATTTCATGGAAAGTGCATTGGGTTCATAAGAATCATTTCCCTTAAATGTGGCCAATAACATTTAAAAGGAAGCAATAAAAATCATGTGAATTCTGATGCATTTAAAGTATATAGTTCCACATCAGTGAAACTGTATCTGATACTTTTAAGCTATGAATATTTGGAACAATTTTTTTGCCTTAAAATGCTATAAAATTTTTATAACAGAATTATTTGAAGTCCACACTTAAGAAAGAAACTTTTATATCTCATTTACCTGGAAAGAATGCATTCATGTAGCTTTAGAATATTTTGTGCAGTGTATTGGTCCATTTATACCTTCATTTATTTATCTATTATATCATATTTGGGCTTTTAGTATTTTTGTACATTTTTATTGTTTTGTTTGATTTTTTAAAGTGTTACCAGGCATGATTTATGTTTTGTTTTCCTCATTTTTTGTTTGCTTACTTATAATAATTAATTTTTCAAGAGTGTAGTATAGATGTCATTTTTATTTCCTCAGATGATGGAATGAGTTGAGAGTTGTGCCTATACTTTACTGAGCCCAGAGTGTTTCTAGCTATCACTATGCCTAGGCCTGGAAGTTTCAAGTCTCCTTACAGTATAATCTTCTGCAAGTCCAGACCTTGGAGATTTCAGCTTCTAACCTCTGTCTGCTAACCTAGGCTTAGAATGATTTCAGCCTCCAACATTTACTGTTGAATTAACTCACCCATTCCAGTTCTTTCTGAAGTCTGTGTAGCTAACTCAACTCAATTGTTCTGGCTCATAACTCCTCTCCAAGATGACTGCTTTAAATTGCCTTCTCTTAGTGTCTCACTGAATTGTTCTTCTTGGGAAAAACAAAACAAACAAACAAACAAACAACAACAACAACAAAACCCACACCTTTGATTTCCAGGAACTGAACTGTATCAACAAACTACATGGAACTGTTCCGAACTCCCAAATTCTACTGTGCTGTCTCCACAACTCTCCTCCTCTTTCTGTGCTACTAAGTAGCTTTTTGTTGTTGTTGTTTTCTGTCTGTTCTCCTGAGAGTTTGGTGAATACTATCTCTGACTCATGTTGTCAGCTCTGTCTCTGACTTTTCACTTTGACTGCCCCTCAATTATATGACATTGTTTGGGATTAAAGCTGTATACTAAATTCCAGCCAGAAAGAATTAGAGTTGTTTTTACCAGTCAGAGGAATTAAAGGTGTATACTAAGCCTGTGTCTGTATTCCAACTAGGTCACACAGACTTAGGTCTTTGGATGTGGTCCTTTGCCAGAGAAATCATGTTGTTTCATTAACATTTCTCTACAGTGCAGTATGTATTTAATTAGAGGGAATAAATAATTTTATGTAGAAAATTAGTAACAACTATATCTATCCAGTTATTAAAAATAACAGCTACAGAGAGTAGTGAGGGTTGGATCACGCACTCTTGATATGCTGTAACAAGAGAGGCACTTTACAAGTCTCTGGTAATATCATGGCAAGTCCTTAATTCAAATTGAAATAGGAGAAAAATAGAGAAGACAAATTCAAATGAGTAAAATCTCTAGCTAAACAGTTGTTCTCTACATTACCTTAAACTTGTTTCCTAACACAGCCTGTATGTGCTTACAGAGACAAAGAAACTCCATGAAGGGTGATATATTGGATAGGCATTTAGTCTTGCTTTAGACTTGCTTTTCTACTTGTAAAAATAAACATTGCAATGTAAGATGTTTAGGACAATAGCAATTGTTTTTATCCAAATTGTAGCTATTTTCAGTGCATTGCAAATATATAATAATTTAAAGTCAAATATTATTTAATTAATAGAATTGATGATAACATGAAATGTGAAATCTAGAGACCATCAAATAAATGTGACTAGAAACAAAGTTTCTACCTTGCATTACTTTTCCTGTTTAATTTTTAAATGTGGATTTCAATTTCTTCAGAATCATGAATAAAATTTTCTGAAGACAGAATAGGTGGATAAATATAAATAATTTATGCAAATAATATTTAAATTATAATATAGCTAGTTATCCAAAAATCTGTCATTAAGGTAAAATTGGAAACAGAAATACCCTGCACACACTTAAGTGATTTTAATGAATGTCTTTTCTAAAGTTTGCCATAGAACTCTACATTTTCTAACCTAGCTAATCTTATCATAGCACACTCAAGTTGTTGCTTTGGAGACCATCTCAGAGTTATAGTGTGGGGAATGTGATGAGTGATAAGATTGGATCTCATTCTTGAAGTATGTTAGGATTAAAGAGGTACCACCACAGCTTAACTAAATTTAAATCTCAGTAGTGAAACATTAATTTACTATGAACTTCGTTGCCCACACAGAACATAAGATTTTTCACTGTACTGTGTACTGAACACTGCTATAACCAATTTTTTTTTGTTAGCAATTTCCATTTAGCAAGCTGTACATCATTACACCCTGCAAACTTAACTTGGAGTAGCAAGAAAATGAGAAAAAGACAAACACAGAATTATAGAAGAGTCTTGTTGGCTTTACCTGGAGGTTCCCAGGTAAAGGTGAGATTTTTTTTCCTCCAAACTTCGTGTTTGAAGTATGTGATGTCTCAAGCAATAATGTCTTATTGTCACTTACTGCCTTGACTTTTCTCAAGGTGTCTTATGCTCATTAAATTCAAGCTATCCTCAGCAAATACACAGAATGTATGGCTGAATGTGCAGAAACTATGAATGAATGATCCACCCTTTCTGTATATTCTATTACTTATTTTTACTATTTAAGCAAAATTCTTCTTAGCTGAAGTTGCTGGACCCCTCATGGGATTTTGATGAGTTCTTTTTATACAGTCCTTTATATTTGTACAGATGTATAGTGTCTGGATTTTTCTTCATTGGGTGATGTGCTGTACATTTTACTTTCATTTGGTATTACTTTAAGACTGGCCTTGCCTTGTTCATCATAACAGCAAGTAGAATATTAAGGTGTAAATTACATTGAGCAATAAAATTTGGCTAGAAAGAGCTTAAATGTAAGCTTGAACAGTAAAGAGATTAGATATAAACAAGTAAAATGTAGAAGAATAGTTTCCCTTGCCTTGTGAAGCATAGCAGGTAGATACAACAATACATTTGCTATTTGTCCATATTTACTTATGCTACATCAAGACTGTTTTATTGCTGATAGACTAGGATAAATTCTTTTCACAGCAATATTACCACTTAGTATTTATAAGTAAGGCAAAGCATCAACAGTAGACCTAGAGGGATAAATGTTTTATCAATCACAATATAAACATTAGTGCTTATGTGCTCAGTTGATTTTCACTTTACTCTTATTTCTCAGATACATTGTTTTTGCTCATAAAATAAAATGTGCAACCATTACATGATAATAAAGTTAGTTCAGAGTCATGAGATTTTCTATATATACTGAATCTGTGTAATAGTCAGTATATCTTCCATTATATGAAATTTTGGAATTTTAATATTTGTGCCCTGTCTTAGTTAGGGTTTCTGTTGCTATGTGAAACAGCATGACCAAAAGGAAAGTTGGGGAAGGAAGAGTTTGTATGATTTATGCTTTTATATTACCATATTTTTAACTTTTTCTTTTATTTATTTATTTATTTATTTATTTATTTATTTTTACAAGTCATTCACTTTGTATCCAAGCTGTAGCCCCTCCCTTCTTTCCTCTCAGTCCCACCTACCATCCCTCTTCTCCTCCTATTCCCCTTCCCTAGTCCACTGATAAGGAGGTCCTCCTCCTTCTATCTGACCCTAGCCTATCAGGTCTGACCAGACTGTCTGGATCCTCTTTTGCCATGTCCTAGTTAGGCCACCTGTCATCAAAGAAAGTGAGGATAAGAACTCAAGCAGGAGGCAGGAGCTATCACAGAGGCCATGGACGGTTGCTGTCTACTGGCTTGATCCTTATGTCTTACTCAATCTGCTTTCTTACAGAAACCAGGACAACCAGCCAAGGGATGGTACCCACAATGGCTGGGTCCTCTGTCAATCACTAATAACAGAAATCAGCTACAGGCTTGTCTAAAGCCTGATCTTATGAAGACATTTTAGATGAATTTAGCTTGAGTCAATTTGACATAAAACTATCCAGCACATTCTTCAAGCAACACTTCCATTTACAAATACTGTAACTTTTTCTGTTTCCTTTTCATCCTTTGCAATTTTATGTGTTTTTGCTTCATTCTCTCATCATTCATTATCACTTTGTTTGCATTTTTACACTTATACACATAAGAGAGGGCATTTCCTCAACAAAATCTTTATATAATCTCAAATCTCTGAAATAAAGACTATTCTAGGTAATGCTAAGGATATAACATATAACATATCTTTTAGGGCACTGACTTAACCACCCATGTTTTCCTTGTGAAGTTTGCTGTACAGAAGTATATTTTAGGTGCCTGGACTAGATCAAAATGGACCTTTAAGGAACCAAGAGAATAGAGTAATAGTTGTCATAAAATATTAAACGCATTCTTTCAAATGCATAGGGTTAGAGAAAGAGAGAGAGATGGAAGTGATAAGGGTCTCATTTAGAAGAAGGATTACAGGGAGCAGAGAAGCAGGGCCAGAAAAGATGAATGGGGCTGATTGTGAATGAAGCACATGTGAGGATATGACAATTAAAGTCATTGCTTTGTACAATAAGTAACCACTACAAATAAAATGCTTAGAAAAATATTTTCTCAAAAATGAATTCAAGATCAGAAGTTTTGAATAATTTAGTCAATAAAGAAATTTTTGATCCCAAGGAGGCCTGTAGGGGTCCTGAACAACATTCAGGACAGAGCATTCCCTGCCTACTCCTATGTGACTGGTCCAACGTGGGCACAGCCAGCAGAGCCAGCAAAAGCCCGTGGGACCCCAGAAACATTCAGGTCCACCTGAGACACAGATACCAGAGCCAACACAAAGGGCAGCCACATGGCTAAACGACAGCACAAGAACACAATTAACAAGAGCCAAGGCAAAATGGTACCACCAACGAACGGCTATCCTACTATTAGAAGCCCTGGATTTTGTAACAGACAAAGTACAAGAGGATGACCTTTAACCCAACCTTGTAAAGATGATTGAGGCCCATTGGGCCTTACAGAGTATGAAGCATCAACCAAAGAGCATGCATGGAGTGGACCTAGGCCTACAGCACATATGTTGGCCTTGGGCAACTTAGCCTTCATGTGGGTTCCCTATCAAGTAGAGTAGTGGTGTATCTGAAATGGATCCTGTCGCCTGGTTTTGGATCAATTTCTCTTAACCAGGCTGCCTTGTCCAGCCTCGGTGGAAGAAGATGCACATAGCCCTGATGCAACTTTATGGGTTAATGTGGTTTTGTGTGTGTGTGTGTGTGTGTGTGTGTGTGTGTGTGTGTGTGTAGGGGTGCTCCCATTTTCTGAGAAGGGGAGGGGGAAAGGGGGAAAAGGTGGAAAGATAAGAAGACCTGAAGGAGAGAATGAAAAACGCTGCCATAGGAATATAAAATGAATAAAAAATAAATTTAATAAAAATTTTAAAAATATTTTATTTTTTCTGGTAGAGTTCTGAGTAGCCAATGTTCCACTATCTATTGGAAATTCCAGTAGGTATTTGTGTTGGCTTACACAGTGTGTGTGTGTGTATGTGTTCACATGTGCATTCACATGTGGTGTGCATGCCTGTATGTTAGCCAATTTATATTGTGTTTAATAAATGTGTCTACAATTTCCAAAAATAAATAGCATTGACAAATATTTCAGATGTAATATAAAATGCTAATATTCAACAAGTTTACTCTGTTTTCAAAATATATTTTAGTAAACATGATTATTAACTCACAGTGGTTATTTAGTATTATTAATAATGTTCTTCAGATTAGAAATCAAGCATCATTGTTTAATTCTCTTTCACTCTTTGACTGTGCTTCTAATCTATCACATGCTCATCCAAGTCTACCTTCAAATCTTGATTCAAATTATCTTCCTTTTCTTATCCTTCATTGTCCTTTCTCTAAGCCTAACATCATTTATCTCTGTTCTCAACTCCTTCAGAGTATGAATATGCAAATATGTATATGTTTTATGAAATGAAGCATTATATTTCAACAATCAACAAAAATTTAGCTGGTTACTTCACTCTTACAAAGCTGAAAGTAATTAGGAGAATGTTAAATTTTTTACAGTAATGCAAACTCTTCTCATCATAAAAACAGACAACATTGTGAGGTAACATGGATGTGCATAATAATTAGTATTGTGTATGGTAATTAAATGGATTAAATTATTACACACCTCATGAAGTACATGACAAATATTGAAAATTTTATCTGTCATCTTAAATATTATCAGAGGTTCTGCACTGATTCAGAAATGTATGCACACACTCTACAATGAATTAAAAGCATGGTATACAAAAACCTGTCCTTGCCTTCTTTGTTTGTTCCACTTACTGTGCCACTGCTTATCAAGAAATTTTTTTTCCATTGTATGTTTTTGGCTTTTGTTAAAAATCAAGTATCCATAGGTGTGTGGGTTTATTTCTGGGTATTCCTTTCGATTCCATTAATCCACCAATCTGCATCTATAGCAGTACCATGCCCTTCTTATTACTGTTGCTCTATAGTACAGCTTAAGATCATAAGATCAGGGATGGAAATTCCTGTTGTTTTAGCTGTTCTTTTTTTTTTAATGAAATTGAGACTTGTCCTTTCAAGGTCTGTAAAGAAACAAATAGGGTACAGAGCTAAATAGAGAATTTTAACAAAGAAGTATGCAATGGTGGAGAAACACTTAAAGAAATGTTCAACTTCCTTAGTCATCAGGGAAATGCAAATCCAAAGGACCCTGAGATTCTACCTTACAACCATCAGAATGGCTAAGATCAAAAACTCAGGTGACAACACATGCCTGAGAGGATGTGAAGAAAGGAAAACTCTTTTTCATTGCTGTTGGAAATTTAAACTAATGCAACCACCCTGGAAAACTATAGGGGATGTCTCAGAAAATTAGGAATAGTGCTACCTCAAGATCCAGCTATACCATTCCTGAGCATATAGCCTAAGGATGTTCAACAACACAAGAAAGACATTTGCTTAACTATGTTTATAACAGCTTTATTCATAATAGCCAGAATCTGGAAGCAAACTTGATGTCCCACAATAGAGAATGAATACAGAAATTGTGGTATATTTACACAATTGAACACTACTCAGCAATTAAAAACAATTAAATCATGACATTTGCAGGCAAATGGATTGAACTAGAAAAGATCATCCTGAGTGAGGTAACCCAGAAGCAGAAAGACATACATTGTATATAATCACTTATAAGTGGATATTAGACATATAATATAGGATAAACATACCTAAATCTATAGGCCTAAAGAAGTTAAGCAAGAAGGAGGACCCTGTGGAAGATGCTCAATCCTCATTCGAAAGGCAAACATGACAGACATCAGAAGAGGTAGAAAACAGGGAACAGGACAGGAGACTACCACAGAGGGCCTCTGAAATACTCTATCCAGCAGGACATCAAAGCAGATGCTGAGACTCATAGCCAAACTTTGGGTAGAGTGCAGGGAATCTTATGAAAGAAGGAGGAGATAGAAAGACCTGGAGGAAACAGGAACTCCACAAGAAGACCTCCAGAACCAAAATATCTGGGTGCAGGGGGCCTTCAGAGACTGATGAATCAACAAAACATGCATGGAGAGAACCTAGAACCTTTGCACAGACATAGACGAGGTGCAGCTCAGTCTCCATAAGAGTTCCCTAGCAAGGAGATCAGGAACAGTTTGGGCCTGAACTCAGTTGCCTGCTCTTTGACCACCTCACTCTGGCGAAGTGGGCTGACTAGGTCACAGAGAAAGAGGATCCAGACAGTCCTGATGAGACCTGATAGGCTGGGGTCAGATAGTAGGGGGGAGGACATTCCCTATCAGTGGACTAGAGGAGAGGCATAGGTGGAGAAGAGGGAGGTAGGTGTGTAAGGGAGAAGATGATGGAGGGGGCTACAGCTGGGATATGAAGTGAAAATAATAATAATAAGAAGAAATTTTATAATTAATAACTCTTTACATATCTAATAGTCTATTACACATTAACTTCCTTCTAATCACTCAAAATAAATCCATAAAATAACATTGTTACTACCTAAACCCTAAAAGTTAAAATATAAATCCTTAGATTAAATTGACCCAGAAATTCTCCATGCATAAAAAAATCTGCTTTACAATACTAGTATCCTCTGTCAATCTTGATCTTGGATTTATTAAAGGAAATTAATCGAGAGGCAATTATTGAGAAAACAGTATTCCAAGAAGCTGGAATACTAGGGGTTGGAAATGTGAGAGCTATGAAGTCTTGTAAATATATTATGTACATTATGTGACTTGTAAATACACTATCTGCTCAGTTAGATTTGTAGTATGAAAAAAAAAACCCGAAAACTAAAAGTAAATTGGATGCATGGGCTTCTTTTTTATTATTATTATTATTACTAAAAATGATTACGTTCAAAATGCATCTGAGGGTTTATATAAATGATTGGCACTGATTTGACTCTTGTTAAGTTGCATGATCCCATGTAAATCTGCAACTGACATGTTGACCTAGTGCTTGTCTCTTGTACAAGATGCACTGGCATCTGGACCTTTATGGAGGGTGACGTTCCAATTCTGCATTCTGTACTTCTGTATCAGGAGCAATATAGCATGTTTTCACCAAGAAATGGGAACACATGGGCACTACTCTAGCAGTCTTAATTTTATATTTACTTTGTGCATATACTTGTTGATGCCAGATATTTGTGCATAAACCTATTGATACCTAATAGTTGAATTGAGATGCTTTTAATTTTTTTGTCATGAATATTTTATTAATACATGTTTGAGTTTAGTCAAGATATTACATGTAAATGCTCCTTGGTAAGCAAATATGTGGACTCCTGAGTCATACTTCATGAATTAACACCACTTGTTTCCAAAACCTATCTTGAGCAATTATCTAGTATTGAAAACTGATATAGAAATATTTAGTTCCACTAAACGTGGACCTGGTTCTATGATAGAAATTGAAATCAATAGTTTCTACTTCTAATTTTCTTAAGTAAAATTTTCTCTCATTTAAACTATATATTTTCTTCCAAAGCAGTATTCGCAGTTGCTTGTCCTGGATCATCTCTACTTTCCTGCTTTAAAATATCTTTTTTTTTTCCCCTTGAAGCAAATGTGTTTCTATCAACTTACTGATATTTGGTAAACATAAGGTATTTTGTGCTAGCACTGTGACTTAAGATGTGTGAAAGAGGCTGAGTGCTCATCACAGAGGCAAGAGTGCTCAGAGGTATTGCCAGAAAAATGAAGCAACATTTCTTGGAAGAAAATTACTACAGTTAAGAATTAACTATTAATGACAAATCGATAGACAAGAAAATGTCTTGAAAATTCAAGGACTGCTGTCTTGGCTGCTTTGAAAATGGATCAGCTTTTAAAATTCAACAGATTCAATGATAGCGGTAATTCATGGCTCTGTACAACTTTAACCTGAATTTATAATGTTTTGAGATTTTTGCAACGTAGAATGCTATAGTTCCATAATCATGTTTTTCTCTCAAGGACTGCTTTTAGCGTGTGATTAGGCTCCTGATGATAACGTGATTCTAGAAGTCTTCTTGGAAGGTCACACTTTGAGCATGGCAAGCGGCAGATAATGGGTGATAGTGTTTATCAGTTACTTCTACTGCACTTTGTTTGTCACGAAGTGCTCTCGTTCTAGGTTGATATTTCAGGAGATCATTAGCATACTGGTTTACAGTGCTTCAGGAAAATGAAAGGGGAAAGAGCAAGCGAGTAAAATTAATTCACTTATAAAATGTAGAAAAGTATTCCCCCTCTCCCCCACAAAAATGACATTTCTTTGAACTCATCTTTTCACGAGTTCCATTTTTAAGGCTCTTCAGAGCTGATGTAAAATTTCTGAAGTGGTTAATGTCCCATCATATATGCTTTATTCAATCTTCTACTTAAGAACTTCAGAATAAGTATAATTATGCTAATAACAGGTTTCTACCAAGTTTCCACCAAAGTCCTTTTTAAGGGCTCATAGTATTCTATGTGACCTCAGTAATGCATTGTTGAGGTCATTTCTGTGGAACACTGCATATTTATGAGCTCCTATTCTGATTTCATGATTGCTGTAAAAGAGTGGGGAAATATCAATCTACTTCTTACCAGCTTCTTTATAAACTGAACATAAAGTTTTCTAGACTAAATAGCAGAAGGCATGTAAAGATTAATCCACACATATTTTAAAAGTTAGTCTAAACTTTTTCACATGTCCACCGAATTTATCTCAATAGCACTTTTTCTTCCTAAAGTGTTTTTCACTCTGACGTACAATAAGTGAACAGAAGATAGTAGATCACAAACAGTAGATGTTACTATTTTACAAGGTGAGTCTTGCCTGACATTTCTTGGATAGATGTGAACAGATGTCTACTCACCCCAGATAGTAAACTGGTCATAGACCCAAAATATGGACACCACCAATGTCTGTCTTGATTAACTCGTGAGCTTATTGGATATTTTTTTTCAGAAATAGATGCAAAGGGTAAGTTACAAGAACATTGTTAACTCAAACAAACCTACCTTGTGTAAATCTTACCCTAGCATGGGTGATATCTCAGGAAAGATAAAAACTTGGAGTTCAAACATGACTGACAGGTGGCTTGACAAGTCAAAGTGTCTCCTTTTGTCAGTTTTCATTATGGCTTATATAATTTTGGTGAAAGAAAGGCATTGAAAGAACTTTTTTTAATTCTTTATTAATTACACATTATTCACATTGTAGGCCCTGTATCCCCCCTGTGGTTCCCCCTCCTCCTGTCTCAATCCCTCCCTTCCTCCCCACTCTCATGCATGGCCCTTCCCAAGTACACTGAGAAGGGAGGTCTTCTTTTCCTTCCTTCTAATCCTAGTCTATTAGGTCTCACCAGGAGTGGCTGCAGTGTCTTCTTCTGTAGCCTGTTAATGCTGCTTTCCCTGAGGGAAAGGTAATTAAAGAGCAGGACAATCAGTTCATGTCAGAGACAGTCCCTGTTCCTATTACTATGGAACCACTTGGATGCTGAACTACCATGGGCTACATCTGTGCAGGGGTCTTAGGTTATCGCCATGCATGGTCCTTGGTTGGAGTATCAGTCTAAGGAAAGACCCCTGTGCTCAGAATTTTTGGTTTTGTTGCTCTCCTTATGAAGTTCCTGTCCTCTCCAGATCTTACTGTTTCCCACTTCTTTCATAAGATTCCCTGCACTCTGCCTAAAGGTTGGCCACAAGTCTCAGCATCTGCATTGATTGTCTGCAGGGCAGAGCCTTTCAGAAGTCCTCTGTGTCAGGCTCTTGACTTGTTCCCTCTATTCTTCTTCTTATGATGTCCATCCTCTTTGTCTTTCTGGATAGGGATTGAGCATTTTAGCAAGAGTCCTCCCTCTTGATTAGATTTTTTTGGTGTGCAGATTTTAATAGGTTTATCATATATATATATATATATATATATACATATATATATACATACATATATATGTCTATATGAGTGAGTATATACTATGTGCATCTTTCTGCTTCTGGGATAGCTCACTCAGGAGGATCCTTTCCAGATCCCACCATTTACCTACAAATTTCATGATTTCCTTGTTTTTTTTATTGCTGAGTAATATTCCATTGTGTAGATGTACCACAATTTCTGTATCCATTCCTCCACTGAGTGGCATCTGGGCTGTTTCCAGCTTCTGGATATTGCAAATAAGACCTTGTTAACGCTTGCAAATTGTTATTTCTTGAATATTAATGACACACTCTTTACAATTTTCTTATTCTTAGGTAGCTTCCTTGTAAAGTGTAATTTGTCAAATAATTGCTTTGGACCAATTGATATCATTCATTATTTTTTATCTTATTGATATGGTATATTACTATTTTTATCTTATTGATATGGTATAGTATTATTGATATGGTATAGTATAGTATTATTATTTCATATATTGCTAAATCAGCTTTGTTAGCATTTTGTTTACAAATTTATCAGTGAAGTAATTAGTTCTATTCATCTACAGTTTGCTTTCATGCTTTGCTATTAATATAGTTCTTATTTCATGGAAGGTGAAGACAAGAGTTCCTCGTATTTTCTGGATAAAATTGTATGTAATTGGAATTAATTTTTAAATGTTAATTGAAATTATATACAGAAACAATGGTTGTTGGCCATTCACAAAATTTATTTCATTTTATCTCAGTGTTTGAGTTATCACATTCAAAGTGATTAATATATTTGTTCTACTTCAGAGATGTGATAAAGGACCACAGGTCCTTCTTGACTTCTTTTGCAATTATTTGCAAACCAATTTCAGGTAGGGACTCTTCAACTCTTTTTGCCAACACTATACATCTCTACACAGAGTACCTGTTCCTAATAATATCCAGGAAGCCTAGACTACCCCAACTCAATCAAGTCTACTCATCTGTGATGTATACATGTGGTTCCTTCCTTAGGCAGACACACAAACATCTAAATACACTCATTCTCACTATTTTAATTTTTCGTTTTCAGGAAGGGACACTAGAAAAACACCAGCATCTATACCCGCTTTTGAAGCTCAACTGTGAACCACATACCTTACTCCTGCCCTCCTCCTCTGCACTCTACCCTTCTTCCAATAGGATCCAAACTCATATCAGCAACTCCTTTGTCTGAAGTAAAATTCTGAATACCATCTTGAAACTCTTGAAGACTGACTTTTAAAATACTGTAACACTATAGCAGGTTTGCTCATGAGATTATACGTCATATTTATATTGAGCTGAGCTGTGACAACAGCTGAAACCACATTTGAACATCAAAACAAAATCTCCTGTTATATGTTAGTGACTCAAAGTCCAGCATATTTTCATTGACAGCCAAGTTGAGCGATTTGCCATAGGGTATCAATTTACTCCTGCACGAGGTCAATCCTCTGATTGAACACCATCAAGCTTCCTTTTAGTTGAGCATTAATTCCTTTATGTACAACTAAGGCATGAGCTACATTGGCTAAATGATTGTTCAGGGTCTGAGCAGTCTGCCCAGTATGACTCATGGCTAATGCCCCATTCTCCCCAAGCATGGTTGGATACCATAAAAAGCTAAAATGTTATGCTCAGGATGCCTGGCTAAGCACTGCACTCAGGGTCAGCCACTTTGGACCCAGAGAAGAGCATGTCTGGTTGCATGCGGGTTGATGCCCCAGGTCCCGCCTCTGAGAAAAAGGTATTAGACGGGTCTGATGTTCTTTGGGTGGATGACACCTAAATGAACATCGGTACAAAGTCCCAATTTATTTCTAATATCAGAGATCAGACCTCTACTCTTGCCTGATGCGTCTAAAACAAAAAGGGGGAACTATAGAGAGCTGCAGAATGCTATGCCTTAAAGATGGAGCTGGTTTCAGCCTTCCACCTTCCTGATGGTGAGTGCTCTCTGTCACGAACAATTCCACATTTGGCTAAGGCTGAGGATCTGGCTTGCTTCCATGTATGTGGACCTATCTGCATTGCCCACGTGGCACGCCTGGGTTGGCTACCCAGAGGCTATTTAAGCTGTGGGCTGGCTTTCCCCAGGGTCTGAGGATTGTTCAAGGTTCCTGAATAAACTGCATTGAAAAAAAAAAAATCTCCACAAAGACTGAACCATAAACTTCAGACCATTGGTCAATGATCTGACAAGTTTGAGTAACAAGAAAACAAGTTTCAAAGTCTCACTCAGCAAAAAAAAAAAAAAAAAAAAAAAAAAACAAGATTTAAATACCAAGAAATAGTACCAACAGCATAATTCAATCTTTAAGTCTCCTCACAAATGCATACAAATTACCATGAAAAATTAGTGTTTCCACTTTAATGCCCTGAAAGAAAAAAAATCAGTAGATCTAGAAAGAGTCCTGGATCTCCCAGAAGTAATTGAGAGTCAGAATGATAAACAACACATGTTTTCTCTCATTTCCATATCTCACATATGCAAATATGTGAGTTCAAGAAATTACTAAGGGGTCTTGGGGAGGGGCTTTAAGAGATATAATGAAAAGGTATAAAGGGTTAAAAGAGAATATTAAATAAGTAAAATTAAAATGACATGGAGGAGAGGAGGGTAGAGTAGAGGAATGAGTTTGGGAAGGGTAAATACATAAAGATGGTTGGAAAATGCATATGAAATCCAACTACAGTAGAACTATGTGTGTGTGCATATACACACATATATATGTGTATATATATATATATATATATATATATCCACACTGTATATGTATACATGGAAAGAGAAGAGAAGGAGACACAGAAAGAGAGAGGAAAGAGAGAGAGGTATAGCCTATCACAGGGCAACAAAGCTCCTACTAGATAACAGAAGGCTGACAAATAAAAAGCCAGTGTAATTAATGGATTACTCCTTTGGAGTTATTTTTCAGGGAGTTCAGTGAGTTTCCACAGACCTCTCAAACATTAAGGGCTATTTCTGTTGCCCTCAGTTGTTATCTTCCAGAGCTTGATGAAAGACCCTACTGTTGAAAATACCATATACTTGAGTAGCAGAACATGGCAAAATCAAGCTGTTATGAACCTGGAAGCTATTTTACAGCTGGCTAACTTGCATATTGCTTAAAGGTGCTTAGCAAACTCCTGGAAGAGAAATGTAATCATCTTCATACCAAGCTATTGTGCTCTTTGAACCAAATTAATCATTGGTCAGACAATACAAACCTACTGGTATAATAGCAGCATGAATAACATGGGAGTAGTCAACTACTTTCTGATTGGGTTTCATACATGCCCCACAAGATGAAAACCCATACCATGCACCATTATGAACTAAGAACCTGTGGCTAAAGAGGTCACAGTTCTTAGGAGTGAACCTACTAGTATACCACTGCTAAAGAGACATAGAACTGAACCACTTCCTGATAATGCATTGTCCTATACATAGATCTATGCATCTCTCAAACATATCTGAAAAGCTTCTCTTTCCAGGACATAATGATTAACACAGTGACCCACAACTACCTGAGGTGGAGAAAGTAAGAGACTCAGAATGACAAGCCATAGTAGGAAAAAATATACCACACTCCTGGCCCAAGTCTCAGGAATCATGTCAGAAGAGGGGCAGATAGAGTACAAACTTATATACACAAATAACAGATAGGTGTATCTATATATGTATATACAGCTATACATGAACATATAAAACAATAAGAAAGTTAAATAAGCTATCAGTTTGAGATATGGGCATGTTAGAAATTTGAGGAAAGAAAGAAAAGGAAACAATTCTGCAATTATGTTTAATTAAAAGTGTATAGTGTATTAAAATCAATTTTTTAAAAAGCTATAGGAGAAAGAGCTAAGAGCCAGAAGTGATGAGTTACTATAAGTAAATATTATTCTTCAGGCCAGAACAAAGAAGGGAGCTGAACATTCAATCCTAACCCTAGCCCTGGCACTACTCCTTACTGTTAGCTGCTCCAAGAAAGAAAGACTGTTTTCTCTCAGGGTAGCCCCTGATAGAGTGACTGTTCTCCAGTGGAAGACCACATGTTTGGACAGCACAAACTGGTATTGAGAAATTGAAGAAGAAAAAAATACAAAATTTGGTAGGAAGTGAAAGGATATGGATCTGTGAAGACTTTGAAATTTATCAAAATATAATGTGTGAAAATCTCAAAGAACTAACAAAAAAAATATCCTGATCAATCAGTGGACTAGGGGAGGGGATTTGGAGAAGTGGGAGGGAGGATGGGATTGGAAGGAGATGAGGGAGGGGAACACAGCCAGGATACATATTGAATAAATTGTAATAAATGCTAATAATAAAAAATTTAAAAAAATAATTATTTGAAAAGATATTTATTAGAGCAAACATAAATTTGCAAAAAATTAAATAAATAAGAAAATTTTCAATAACTTTGTGAAAGCTATACAGTTGATATCTTTGCAATAATGATTTATGTCTTCTCTAGTGATTTTCATGTCTATTTTAGCAATTTTGCTGCATTCTACTAATATTAAACATTCTCATTTTATTCACTTCTGAATATTTTTTAAATTTATTCAGTTTATATCTTGATCATAGCCACCTCTCTCATCTCGTCTGGTCCCAACCTAACTCCCTCTTCCCTCCATACACGGCCTCTAGTCCTCAGAAATGAGGAGCTCTCCTAACCTTCCAAATGACCCCATACTATCAGCTCTCATCAGGACTGGCTGCATCCTCTTCCTCTGTGGCCTGCCAATACCGCCCAACCTGGGGGAGGATATCAAAGAGCTGGCATTTATGTCTGAGACAGCCCCTGATTCTCTTACTATGGGACCCTCATGGAAACTGAGATGGTTATGATCTATATCCCAGCAGAGACCTAGGTCCTCTCCATGCATGATCCTTGGTTGGTGCATCAGTCTTTGCAGGCCCCTCTGGACCAAGATTTGCTGGCTCTGTTGGTCTCCTTGTGGTGCTCCTCTCTTCTTCAGGTTCTTTTATCTCTCAACTCTTCCATAAGAATGCCAGTGCTCTGCCCAAAAGTGAACAAATAATTTATTATTATTATTATTTATTACAATTTATTCACTTTGTATCCCAGCTATAGCCTCCTCCCTCATCTCTTTCCAGTCACACCCTCCTTCCCTCTTTCTCTCTTGTGTTCCTTCCCTTGTCCACCCTAGCCTATCAGGTCTCATCAGGACTGTTTGAATCTTATGTCTCTAAGCCAAGAAAGACCACCTCCCCAGGAGGAGGTGATGAAAGAGCAGGCAACCAAGTTCACTCACGCCAGTGAGTATATACCATGTGTTTCTTTCTGCTCCTGGGATATCTCACTCAGGATGATCTTTTTCTAGATCTCACCATTTGCCTGCAAAATTCATACACACAAGATGTTCAACATCCCTAGCCATCAGAGAGATGCAAATCAAAACAGCCCTGAGATTTCACCTTATACCCATCAGAATGGCTAAGATCAAAAACTCAAGAGACAACACATGCTGGAGAGGATGTGGAGAAAGGGGAACCCTCCTCCACTGCTTGTGGGAATGTAAACTGGTGTAACCACTATGGAAATCAATCTGGCGCTTTCTCAGACAATTAAGAATAGTGCTTCCCCAAGATCCAGCTATACCACTCTTAGGCATATATCCAAAAGTTGTTCAAGTACACAACAAGGACATTTGCTCAACCATGTTTGTAGCAGCTTTATCTGTAGTAGCCAGAAGCTGGAAACAACCTAGACGTCCATCAACGGAGGAATGGGTACAGAAATTGTGGTACTTTTATACAATGGAATACTACTCAGCAATTAAAAACAAGGAAACAATGAATTTTATTTCTAATTCTACACATCAGACACATTTTATAGCTCTGTTAGTTAGTGCACACTATTTGTGATGGCTAGATCTGCTTTATTCATTCTTCCTTTAAGCATTGTGTGATAGTACCAGTAATTACCATTAATTTGGAGTCAATATTATGCAGTTACCCACAAGATTTAATATGTTTGTATTGTTTCTGTGATAAGTTTGTCATCTTGTAAAAATAAAATCTGTTGCTTTATAGTTTCATTTGAGTTTTTTTATTGACAGAGTAGATTTCAGTTTTTTTTATTTCTTTAAATAGTATGAGTTGCAAATCACTGTCATTTAAATGGTACATTTTAACTATTGACATTTAAAATAAATATTGACATTTAAAATAATATGTGGGGGATTTTTTTTAGCCATGTTGTCATTTTTGTTTTATTTTTTTTTCACTTGTTTCTTATTTCTTTCCTTCTCATTGATTACTTGTATTTTGTTTTTAGAAGTACATTTTCCTTTTTATAATGTTTTCTTTATGGTGTCTTTCATTCTCATGATAATTTTACATAAAGTACCATGTTCACAAGTAACTTATTGCAATCTATTTATTGCTAGAGAACAATCATTTCTCTTTTAATTTATAAATGTTGACACTTATGCCTTGAACACACACAGCAGCATAATGGATTTTTTTTAAAATCTCCAATTAGCCATGAATTTTAATTTAAAGTATTCATGTGCTGAATTAATACTTACTATGTTTCATCTTGTTTACTCACTCTGTTGTGGTTCAATACACCTGGGCTTTGTAGGTGCTGCTACAAATGAATTAACCAATGAGCACTCAATCAGTAAGATGGTTCCTTTCCAAGTTCTAAATCCTCTGATTAAAATTAATAGGACTTTATTATTAATTTTCTTTAGTTAGATTTTGTTCTTTTTAATTTCAAAATTGTAAACTACTCTTTGACATGGTCAGGATATGTAAATATGAAAATCAAGGAATGGACAACTTTCTGGTCATCAAGACCTAATTTTCCTTCTTAGTCTGTTTTTGGATACAAGTATCATAAAATATTTATTCATATCTGTTTGACAATTATCAAGGGTTTTAATAATATTTAGAATGAGAATATAAATTTTCTACACAATCTTAGTCTTGAGTGGTAATATCTTTGACACATATTTTTAATAATAATAAGACTCACAATTATATTTTCTACATGTAAATCACTACATTGATCACATTTATCCTCATTATGCACACTAAACTTTCCTTCCATTCCACAAGTCACCTTATTCTCAAATTATTTGTATTCTATTTTCAAGTTTTATTTTTATGTAATGTTGCATATGAAAGAAAAGATGAATATTTGTCTTTCTGCATCTGCTTGATTTTGTTTAACATGGTATTAAATTTAGTGCAAATGCAGTCATTTTGTTCCTAGCTGAACATGATTGCTATAAACATTGCCATGCAAGGTGGCTTAGACTGTTTCTCATATATACCAATGAGTTGCTCCTCCCTCGGGGTTGGGGGGAGGTCAAATAGCCCACCTCTGAGTTCATGTCAGAGACAGTCCCTGTTCCCCTTACTAGGAAATTCCACTTGGATGCTGAGCTGCCATGGGCTACGGGTCTGAGCAGGCGTTCTAGGTTATATCCATGCTTAGTCCTTAGTTGGAGAATCAGTCTCAGAAAAGACCCCTGTGCCCAGATATATTTGGTCCTTGTGGAGCTCCTGTCCTCTCCATGTGTTACTAACTTCCCCTTCTTTTATAGAATTCCCTGCATTCTGTGGTAGATTACACAAATACTACTCAGCAATTAAAAACAAGGAAATCATCAAATTTGCAGGGAAATGATCTAGAAAAGATCATCCTGTGTGAGGTATCCCAGAATTAAAAAGACAAACAGGGTATGGACTCACTTATAAGTGGATACTAGACCTAGAAGATAGGATAAACATACTAAAAATCTGTACACCTAAAGAAGCTAAACAAGAAGAAAGTTCCGAGGTAACATGATCAATTCTAACTTAGAAAGAAAAAAGGGATGGACATTGGAAGTAGGAGAAAACAAGAAACAGGACAGGAGCCTACCATAAAGGGCCTTGTAACTTGTTTTGTTTTATATCAATCTTGTTTGATTGCTGTCTCTTAGAAGCCAGTTCTTTCCTGAATAGGAAACAGAGGGAGAGTGAATCTGGAGGTGTGGAGAGGGTGGTTTGAGGTATCTGAGAGGAATGGAGGAAGGGAGAACTGTGATCATAATGTAATGTATGAGGGGAGCAACTATTTTCAATAAAATGAAAAAAAAATATTTATTTTTTTAATTTTATTGTATTAATTACACCTTATTCACTTTGTATCCCCCATAAGCCCCTCCCTACTCTCCTCCTGGTCCCATCCTCCCTCCCCCTTCTTCAGGCATGCCCCTCCCCAAGTCCACTGAGAAGGGAGGTCTTCCTCTCCTTCCTTCTGATCTTAGTCTATCAGATCACATCAGGAGTGGCTGCATTGTCCTCTTCTGTGGCCTGGTAAGGCTGCTCCCCCTTAGGGGGAGGTGATCAAAGAGCAGGCCAATCAGATTATGTCAGAGGCAGTCCCTCTTCCCATTACTATGTAACCCAATTGGACACTTAACTGCCATGGGCTACATCTGTGCAGGGGTTCTAGGTTATCTCCATGTCTGGTACTTGGTTGGAGTATGAGTCTCTGGGAAGAACCCTGTTTTCAAATGTTCTGGTTCTGTTGCTCTCCTTGTGGGGTTCCTGTCCTCTCCAGATCTTGTCACACACTTTTGCCTGACTTTGTAGATGCCATTCTTCTTGATTGTAAATGATTTGGAAATAATCTTATTGATGTTCTCATTTGTAGTTTCCTGATGGCATGTATATTGAATAATTTCTTCATATGTATTACTCTTTTATACCTCTGTTTATAATTGTCTGTTCACTTGTTTTACTTATAATATTTAAGGTGTTTCTCTTTTGTCATGCTTTATATATCCTAGATATTAGTTTCTTCTCAGGTGTATAGTATTGTCTTTCGTTTTATAACATGCCTGTTTGCTCTGCTGATTATTTTCTTGCTAGACAAGTCTTTTATTTTTATGTAATATCATGTGCCAAATATTGTTCTTATTTTCTATACTTAAGACTTCTATTCAAAAGTCCTTGTGTATGTCTATACATTAACATAGCCAATAGTCTAACCAATGACTTTATCCATCAATTTCAAGGCTCATGACTTACATAAAAGTCTTTTATAATTAAACTGATTTTTTCCCTACAGAGTGAGAGATATCACTCCAACTTCATTCATTTACATGTAGAATACCCAGTGTCCGAAGCTCCATTTGTTGAACAAACTTGATTTTCTCCAATGTTACCTTTTATAATATTTGCTGCTAACCAAATGAAATAATTGTATATCTAAATATTATCTATTTTATTTCATTGGTCTATTTATCTGATTTTGTGTCTATTCTATGCAGTTTTTGTATTTTAAACTTATTAAAAGAAGAAATAAAACTTGCTGCACAAGATTCTACTGATTTGAATATTGCAAATAGCAAACTTTAAAACATTAACAGCTAGGGTATTTACTTTAATTCTTGTTAACTGATTAATGATGGGTAACTTTTCCCCTTGTAATTGAAGTTTTCTTCTAATAAAGAAACCAATTTGTAGTTTATTGTAATTATTACTTTCTTGAATTGACAGAAAAGAGAATAACAAAAAACATGAAATTTATTTAAATTACAGAAGTATTATTTTATAAAAGACTTTAAAGAGAGATAAAGGGTATGTTAGAAGAGTAAGCAGATATGAATTCATAAACTTTGTTAAAATTTTACGCAAATTACAATTTAATAACAAGGTTTCTTTAAAAGGGGATCCCTTTATTTTTTAATTCTTGCTAAAATTTAATAGGTATAATCTTTTATTTTCAAAATTGTCAAGAAAGGATTGGGAAATTCAACTTTTTTCTTCCTCTTATGAGCAAATGAAGAGTCAGTGACTAAAATAGATATTGAAAATAATTGGTCTGAAGCAAATCATGTAAGTTTTGTTTTTATCAAACAAAGATTCAGCATTTCATAAACACCAATTAGGTGAGGATTTTGCATGCTTTGAAAGGTTTAAAAATGGAGCAGTGTAGAATTCTCCCTTTTTACTGAAAATGATGCTAGAGTGTAAAACTGGGAGGCAGAAATATCTTTCCAATTTTGTTAAATTCAAAGATACCACTGTAAGTCAGTCCTCCCTACCTTCTCATGCATTCAACTCTATTCCTTATTTCTCTCTTTCTTTAGACAATTACAGAGGCAAATAAGCAAATTAACCAGGCTAGAAGAGAGAAAAAAAAAAAACAAAGTAATGTATATATGTATCAAGATACAATTCATGAAAAAGAAAAAAATACAGTAAACAGAAGGTGAAAAAAGCCAGAGCTTTCAGATTTTGTCTTACATACAGTTTGCCAGTATGCTGTGTACTTATTTTAAGAATAATGAGATTCTTTATATAGATTATAATTTTAATAGATGACTTAATTGTTAGAGATTATCATTTCTATTGCATGATTGTGGTTTTGTTCATTATTTCAGAAAATATAATAGAAAAAAAACCCCTGCAGTAACTGAAAAGGTAAGAATTGAAAAAATTAATGAACAAGTTTGCTTTACATGGAAAATGATTTGTCTTTTACATAAAAATGTTCATATGAATTACATAATTTAATTTATATTGCATGATTCAACATGGATGTAGAAGCTACTAATTAGCATACATTAGCAGCAATACTAATCAATTTTTGGCTCTTTATCTATAACATAGATATATATACATATTCCTTAAATTCCAAGGGATTATGTATTAGCTACATTTAAAAATAATATGTGTGAGTGTGTGTGTGTTTTTTTTAATTGGGTCATGCATGTTAGTCTGTATCAATGATAATAGCTTTGTGGTTTTCAAGTCATGCCCCCTAAACTAGCAGAGAAAACCTTACTTAAGAAATTACAAAAATACAAATGTATTAAGTTTTTTTTTCTGTAACTAACAACTTTTGTGTTATCAAGCTCTCCATGTGGTTTGTGTGTACATCAAAATCCAGGCACCACTGCTAACAGATGACCTCAGTGCCTTGGGAGCTATGCTTGTCCTTTGCAGGACTAGAACATTCCCCTCTGGCTTTAGTTTGGCAGGGTTATGGAGGTCCAGGATGTGTTGTTGAATATAAGGCCTCCACTGCCATTAAGTGTGATTGAATTACTTGTTTATTGTATTATCTGTCACTCTCTGTAAAATGCAAGCTCCAATATGGCAGGGCCTTGTCAGTCTTGCTTAGTACTTTAATAAAATGACCAGCACACTGTCTGATACAGTGTGAGTTGTAGTCTGTAACTGTGTGTAAGAGGAACAAATTCTGTCTAAGGCTCTGGGAATAAAATTTGATGAGTGAGTGAGTACTTGTGTGAACTTCACAGAATTATCTGACATTTTAGGGGTACAAGGGCTGTCTTTGACATGAACTCAGTGACTGACTCTTTGATCACCTCCCCCTGGGGGGTACAGCCTTGTCACAGCACAGAAGAGATGATTCAGCCAGCCTTGATGAGACCTGATAGGCTAGGGTCACATAACAAGGGAGGAGGTCCTTCCCTATCAGGGGAATAGGGAAAGGGCATATGGGGAGAGAAGAGGGAGGGTGGGTAGAACTGGGAGGAGATGAGGAAGGGGATTGCAGTATAGATAAAAACTGAATAAATTATAATAAATAAATAAGTTATAATTTTTTAAAAACAAAATAAAATCATAAAACAGAATTTAATAAAAAAGAAAAGGAAGATGTTTCATATTTCCTTCAGAATAATAACAAAATGTAAAACTTCATTAATACACAAAATGTTTGTTTTGATGAAAGTTTCTATTTCCTCAATTATCGAATTCACAAACAATTTTACAGTCATTATTCAGCATGAAGCACTCAGCTATTTACCATGAGTTACAAAGTTACAAATTTAGCTTCAGAATTATATAGTTCATGAGTTGAAAAGAAGAACAATTTGGCATTTGTCTGAACATCTATGTACATAAAACACAAATACAATATGTAACAACTATATACATGTATTTAATCAATTAAAACTGAGAACTTCTTGTTCTGAGTATCAAATAAAGAATATATGAAAGGGGAGGAGGTCCCCCCATCAGTGGACTTGGAAAGGGGCACGGTGGAGATGAGGGAGGGAGGGAGGGACTGGGAGGGAATGAGGGATCGGGACATGGCCGGGATACAGAGTTAATAAAATATAACTGATAAAAAAAATTAAAAAAAATTAAAAAAAGAATATATGGGACTTGACCTTGCAAAGAATCTAGAGCCAATGGTGACATAGTTTTGTGACATGTACTTTAAGACTGAACTTGAAGGAGTAAAACCTGATTTGAACCAGATAAATAGAATTTGATCCAGAAAGTGACATTTTTGGGGGGCACATACTATGTTGTAGGATATAAACTTGTTGCAAAGGTAGCATAGTTCAAAGGCAGATTTGACTACTTCATTACACATGGTGTTCACATGAAGAAAGAACCAGCAATTTTTGACGTTTCTAACATGTTGAAAGTGAGAGTGTTTGTGCTGTCATGAAGGAGATAGCAGTTAAGCCTTTCTTTTTGCTATTTATTTCAAGCAAGATTTCTCTGGGTATCAGATGGTGATAAAAATTCTATCTTCTTTCCATGACTATAGTTCATTCTTATTGCTGCTATTGATTTTAATTGATGTGTTGGGCAAAGTTTTTGTATCTTCCAACTAAATCTTCATTCTTGCTTCATTTAATCAAAAAAACAAAACAAAACAAAAATCAGAAAGTAAAGATATACTCTGTAGTTCTTGATTTACCCAAAGAAATGAAACAGATGAAATAAACTCTAAATGTCTGAGAAATGACATGATGAAAACATGAGTTCCAAACAAACTTTCACTTCATTAGAGTCCAAATCATTCCTATCCCCACCACCCTGTGGAAAGTATTTTCACTCCCTTCATCACACAGCTGCATCTATCCAAAATCAGGAGATGGCAGCTTAGATTTTCTTCCTCATAATGTTTCCACGTATATGAAAGTTGTAGCCCAAGCTGTCCTGGAACTCGAGATCCACCTGCCTCTGCCTCCTTCAGCAAATTCTACCGGCCTGCGCCACCTAACCTAGAACCTCCACTCAAATGTAGCCTGTGGTAGCTCAGTAACCAATTGGTTTCCCAAAGTGAGGGGAACAGGGACTATTTCTAACAGGAACTCAATGACTGGCTCTTTGGTCTCCCCACCCCCGAAGGGAGGAGCAGTCCTGTTAGGCCACAGAGGAGGGCTTTGCAGCCAGTCCTGTAGATACCTGATAAAACAGGATCAGATGAATGGGGAGGAGGTCCCCCCCATCAGTGGACTTGGAAAGGGGCACGGTGGAGATGAGGGAGGGAGTGAGGGACTGGGAGGGAATGAGGGATCGGGACACGGCTGGGATACAGAGTTAATAAAATGTAACTGATAAATAAATTAAAAAAATAAAAAAATAAAAAAGAAAGTTGTAAATAGATTTATATTTTATAATATGTGATTTCTGTTAAATGGTTTTATATTTCAATATTAAGTTCCTTGTGTTATTTGTTTTATATTCTTTTGTTCTGTTATCAGTTTATTTGAAAGATTTTTATTTTTTCTCCTTGAATATGAACATTTCACCAGTCTTCTCTCAGGTTGCTGTCTTGCTCTGCTATTACCAGTAACAATGTTATTCATGTTCACAAATTCTGCTTTACAGTGTGTTATAATATATTGGTGAACCTTGACTAACCCACTGTCTTATAATCCTAAATATGAGTGGACACTATCAAGGCATAAATATTCATTTAGATATGAAAAACTTTTTTAACTCAGCATCTGTAACGTTGAGCTCCTCATGACTGCTATAGACCATCCTCCCAAATTATATATACTGATTCATAATTTTCGGAGCTTCAGATTACAACTCCACTTCACAGTACACTCCTTGCAGCTGTAATCAAGTGCACATGAGGCACTGCTTGAGAGCTGACTTTAAGTAGATTTGACTGATGCCCTTACTGAAATAAAAACTGGGATAGACAAACACACAGTCATGTGGAGAAAGTAAAAAAAAAGAGTAGCTTTTCCATAGACCAAGAAACACCAACATTCAGCTGCAGATCTCCAACAGCCAGAGGAGAGGCTTCCTCTTTTATTATTTCAGAGGGAACTGGCAGTGTGGACACTAAGATCCTGAATGTCCAGCCTCCAGAATCACAAGAGGACATATTCCTTTTTTGGTGGCCTCTAACTTTGTGGCACTTTGTTACCATGATCCAAGCAAAATAAAAGACTCTCATGGAACATTTATTCAAATACGGACAGAACATTAGTATGAACTTCTGCAAACAAGATGGATGATAAATAGGCACAGGATATATGCTCAGTAACACATGACTACAAATGCAAATTAAACCGACATAAAATATGATTAATGCCAAATAAAATTGTAAAGAAATAAAATAAAAGCTAGATCTATTACAGTGGTGGGAGAAAAAAAATAGCATGTACTAGCTGAAGTGCTGAGCAACTAAAATGCTCATAGATTGCTAAAATATTGCTTTTTCTCATGAAGCTAAGGAAGGAGTACAAGAAATATAATACATTGTATCATTTTAATATCTGCCCAGCTGTACTTTCTTGACATCATTAATTTCTACTGTCTAATGCTTAGACTTTAATATTATCTAACTTTAGGTTTTCTAACAACTTTCACCAACCTGTGCTCATTTCATGCCAAGCTCCTTCACCTTTCTCCTTCTCTCCTTCCTTCCTCCTTTATTTATTTATTTAGCCTGTGCTAAACCTTCCTCACTTGTTCTCTGTCCTGTTTTATTATTCTTACTTAAGTCTCAGTTTGGTCTTAAAGATTTCAAAGTTGCCACATCTCTTTATTTTTTGGAATAGTTTTGTTAATTCCAACATCGCTTTTTATTACATTCCTAAAATAGAGTCCTATGAATGAATCCACATTGACACAATGTTTTACAGTTGTTTTCCTTCTATGACTTCCAAGTCTCAATCTCTTTACTGGAAGATGTACCTGTTTTATTTATTTGATTCTAATTTTTTTGGATTGTACGATTTCACTTCCATAAGCTAACACTGAATACAATATTTGAAACACCTAGAGAAAGTCACTAAAATGCATATAATGAACACAAATGCCTAGCCCTGAAGGTGTTTGTAAGACAAAACGAAACAAGCAGTGAGGATCAAATAACTGAATCTGGGACCAGAAATCTCTGTGAAAGGGTTAGACTAAGGTGTTTTTTTGTTTTGTTTTGAGTTTCAATGGAATTACTTTCTTTCTTAATTTATTTTTTTAATTAAATACAGTTCATTCACTTTGTACCCTGGCTGTACTCCTCTCCCTCACCTCTCCCTCATCTCTACTCCTTCCAGTCACACTCTCCCTCCCCTTTCTCTTATGCCCTTCCTCCAGTCCACTGATAGGGGAGGTCTGCCTCCCCTTCTCTCTGACCCTAGTGTATCAGGTCTCATCAGGACTGGCTGCCTTGTCTTCCTCTGTGGCCTGGTAAGGCTGCTTCCTCCTCAGGGGGAGGTGATCAAAGATCCAGGCCCTGAGTTCATGTCAGAGACAGTCCGTATTCCCATTACTAGAGAACACTTTTGGATACTGAGCTGCCATAGGCTACATCTGTGCAGGGGTTCTAGGTTATCTCCATGCATGGTCCTTGGTTGTGGTATCATTTCCGAGATTAAGGTGTCTTTAGTCAGTAAGTATCACACTACAAATCACTGATCCTAGAAAGCATCATAGAACTCCTGGCCTCTCCTATGAATACAATCACATTAATCTTCCCTCTCTTTATAAAAAAGACAAGAAGAGCTTAAAAAAGAATACATGGAAATACAAAATAAACATAATGTGTTTTCTGTTTCTATTTTTTTAAAGATTTTCACACACTGCTGCTTTCATCATATTTTTTCCCTTTCCAACTCTGCAAGATACTCCCTCATTCCCCTACTCACCAAACTTGATGTACTTTCTCACTCTTAAAAAACGACTCCTGATGAGATCTGATAGACTAGGATCAGAAGGAAGGAGAGGAAGACCTCCCCTATCAAGGTACTTGGGGAGGGGCATGCATGGAGAAGGGGGAGGGAAGGTAGGATTAGGAGGGGAGGAGGAAGAAGTTTATGGGGGGGACACAAAGTGAATAAAGTGTGACTAGTAAAAATTGAAATTAAAAAAAAAAATGAAAACTTAGAATCTCCCCTATCAGTAGACTTGGAGAGGGGAAATGGAGGAGATGAAGGAGGAAGGGTGGGATTGGGAAGGAATCAGGGAGGGGGCTACAACTGGGATACAAAGTGAATAAACAGTAATTAATATAAAAAATTAAAATAAAAAAACATAACAAGGCAAAACAAAACAAAAGCACACATACACAAAGCCACTGAGTTTGCTATATGTTAGCCAACTACTCCCAAGCAACAGGCTTGCCTTAAAGTACAATTAATACTTTGATTCAAATCATATAATTATTTAGGTAATAATTATTGTCCAATGTATAAATGTTAAAATTCATCTGCATTTCCAAAAATACACTTCTTTAAAAGAACATTATTTGCTTTAATTTTTTTTCTCTTGACTAAAGTGAAATAATTGAATTCTATATTGATAGAAATACAGGTTGACAGCCAAAATACACTGGGAAGACTCTACCAGAGGAATTGTATGTGTGTGAACAAAAGACATACAATTGCTCACTTACCACTCCCCAAACCATATATATGTGTGTGTGTGTGTATACATGTATACATATATGCAATAACCATAAGGTAAAATTTAGAATTCACGATACGTTATTTATTTATTTATTTATCACTATTTATTCACTTTGCATTCACATTGTAGAACCCTCCCTTAGACCTTCCATGTCTCATCCATCCTCCCTTTTCTCCCACTATGGCCCTCTCCTATCCTACTGTTAGGGGAAGGACATCTTCCCCTTCTATGTGACCCTAGCTTATCAAGTCTCATCAGGAATGGATGTTTTGTTTCCCTCTGTAGCCTGGCAAACCTGCACACCTCTGCACCCAGGTAGAGGTGATCTAAGAGCTGACCAATGAGTCTTTATGAGAGACAGCCCCTGTTCCCCTTATTAGGGTACCCACATGGAGACTGAGCTGCCTATGGTCTACATATGAGCAGGGGATCTAGGCCCACTCCATGCATGGTCCTTGATTAGCATACTAAAATCTGTAGTCAAAAAGAAGCTAAACAACAAAGAAGATGCTAAGGAAGATGCTTAATCATCTTTCAGAAGAGCAAACAGTATAGAGACAGTATGGAGGTCAGAGGAAAACTCTTTGAGTTGGTACTCACCATTCATCTTTGGGTGGGTTCTGATGAACAAGTTCATGAGGAGGTTTACGACATTGTATTGAATCTTCAAGGTTTTTATAAATTTGTTTACTATTAATTAAATGAATATCCACCACGCTTGGTAGTAGAAAGACTAGATGGAAAGAAAACTAAAATAATGAATGGAGTCAATAAAGGTTTTATCTTCATTTATCTCATGTTGAGTGGAGTAGATAAAACTCAATTAAAAGCAAAATCACACAATTATGTAACTGCAAACATGGTCTTAAATATTCTAATCAAAACACAAATTGTTCTCTTCTCAGTGAAATTTAGTATGCATTATTCTTTAGAAAAATTTTCTCAATAAAATTATATTTACCAGTAATCATTCACATATGACTACAAAATCCAAATTAAGTTCACGTAGATTAATACATATTTGCAAAATATAAAATCTCATCCAGTAGATTTATGATGATAGCGGAATTTTCTTATCTATTATGAAACATATAATTTATGCTTTGCTTTTTAAGTACAACATTCAATAATGAAAATATGACTGCTTATGTTTTTATCATTTTAATTACATTTTCATTCCTTTCCTGATAAAAACAATTTTTAAAGTCATAGTAAGTTTTCAATTAGATTCTACAAAATTTAAATTGTGCTTGAAATATTCTTAACACATTTCTTGATCAGATTGCTATCTATTGATTCTTTCCTTGGCTTTTGGTACCTCTGTTATACAAGGCTCTACTTTTCAATGATTTTAAATATTACGCATAATTTCTATAAGTGTTGCTTTTATCAACGTTGTTATGGTTATACTCTACAGTTGTATGAAGAGTATAAAGCAACTATGCATTCTGTCCATGTGATCACTTGATTTGTTCTCATAATTTTATCAAGTGAAAAGGAAACTAAGGTTCTGCTTGAAATTATGTATAATGGCTTATTGATAGGAAACCATCCAAACATAACTTCATAGGTAAAAGTTTACAAAACTTTGTGCTTTAAAGGTATTCTTATAGATTTCTTACTAGATTTACTCAATTTTTCCACATATTTTTGGAAAATCAGCATGTGGAAACTAATGATTCAATAATTAACCTTTAGAGCAGATTCTCAAGTATCTTCGGACAGCACTATGGCCTCTAGTGGGTGCAACCTCAGTCTGTTATGAAGCCTACAGAAATGTCATTCTTGTTTTCTTAACATCATTTACATCAGGTGGGAAGGTATATTCCTTATTTCAGAGATGGTTAACTTCCTCTACTTAACTTCACAAGCATAGAACAACCAACCATTGGTCTTCCAAAATATTATCAAACAGCTAGTGTGTGTGTATGTGTCCTCCAATATTCTGCTTATGTAGCATTTCATAGATCATCTGAAGATATTGCATGCAGTCTAACATCTAAACTTACCACGTTGATAAACTTTCCATCAGTGCACATCACCCATATAAAGAATTACTAACTGAGTTATTTGCTTATCAACCTAGGCCTGATTGTAGAGTTCACGGTAACTGTAATAGAATGTATTCAATATATATATATATATATATATATATATATATATATATATATATTCATTCTTAGCTTCATTATAGATTATGGTTCTTCAAATCGGTTGATTGTATAAAACCAACTATTTCACAGGATGAATATGAAATGTAGATGTGGTATGTCATAATATATGCAATTATTCTTACATTCATAGAAATTAATTTCATTTCATGAATACATTTTACCTCTAAACAATTTATCATAAAGTAATTGTTTCTGTATCCTTATTGGTGGGTGCTTTTGTCATCTGTGAGATAAATCACCATGAATCACAAACCTAGATAATTTTTCTATATATTAATATATATTTCGAAAATAGTTTCAAAAAGTTTAACAATTTATGTTTATACTAAAAAAAAATACTTCAGTGTCCTTGGACAATCTTTGTACCTGAAAGGTATTAAAGAGTTTAATTGTGACATTGTGATTCTGGTGTGATAGCACATTGTTCCTTTTTCCTGCATTACCCTGAAAACTAATGAGTCTGAGAATCTTTTCATTAAAATTTGTTCTCGTATTAATTGCCTCTCCAAGTACTTTGCACATTTTCTAATATTTAGCACCAGTCTTATCATTTATCAAGTACCATTATAAATTAAAGATAATAACTCCATCTTCTGCATTGCCAGACTTTGGAATAATTCATTTCCTATCCCTGCATTCTGTGCATGTTATTATTGTGTCATATTAACATTTTTTATTAAAGTTTGCCTATCATTTTTAACTTTGGAGCTTTTACTCTTGTTTTTGAAGTTTCCACTACTACCTTTGCTGTTGATGTAGTCTCATTATTAATTTTTACATTTATGCATTTAATATAAGAATATGTCATTTTATACTTCTATAATGAATTTGTTGGTACAACTTAATTTCTTCCTTCATGAAAATAAATATCTTCTCAAACTTCCTATTTAGATATAATATTTCCTGGGTGACTTAAAGGCATTTTTGCCCTAAAATAATTCAAGGTATACATTTAGCTCTTTTTCAGAATTTCTTATCTTGTTCAATTAGTTTGTTTCCTTAGTTGATGAAGTTAATAAATTTAATACTTGTTCTCATACCTAGAAAAAATGCCTTTAACAGTTTTTATCTGATGATTTTGTGGGTATGTATTATCACATAAAAATACTAAAATAAAAAAAAAACATCAAATTTATTGTCTAACAACTGCCAATGCGTTTTGGTGAATTTTTTTAGTTTCACACTTACTTTTGGTCAGATGAGATGACTAAAATAGAGAGATTAGAATTTCAAGGTCATTATTGTCTACATAGTAAATTTTAGACCAACTTATTCTACGTGTGATTTTGTCTGAAAAACAAGCAAACAAATAAATAACCAAACTATGTCAGGAAATCTTTTTACAGAAATTTAACCTCTTAAAATTTCTACGTAATAACATGGGTATTTTTTGCTTGTTTTTAAATTTTTTCTCAGGCTTTGATTTATGATCTTTGACTACATTTGTATGGATTACATAGTCTTTGCCTTTACACTTTTTAAAAATGGTTCTAAATATAATATTATACCACTTTTGTGTCATACATATGAATTTCTCTCCCTTTGAGCTGATTGATAAAACTGAAAAAACCCTTGCATATACCATACTATTGATATAAAGTAACATTATTAAACCTCAATTTTAATTTCAGTATTTATGCAAGTGTTTCTTAACAATAAGCATTTTTAATCATTTTCAATGATAGTACCACTCAAAATATTTTAATGTTATTTTTCCAAGAATATACTATTTAATAATACTTTTAGTGTACTGACAAAAACATTTATTTTAGTAATGATGCCAAGAAGAAAAATTCTGTCTAGATATTGCTTAAATGTTGATTTTTATACTAATTATTTTATTACTTAATTTTAGGTTATTTCAATTATTTTCAGCCTATAATTTCATTAGCAATTCTGACATAATTTATCAAATGTGTTTCATCATTTATAAGAAGTTTGTTTCATTCTTTCAATTTGTTGATGTAACATATTAAGGTAACAGACTCTGATATTCTGATATTAAGCACACTTTAGCTTCATGAACACATCATCCTTAATCTCAATATTTCAGCATTATTTTAAATACTCATTTATTCTGTGATTCAATTCTCTTCAGTATTTTTTATTATTATTGTTTTGTAAACCGTGTCTTGCTTTGGAGCTCTCCCTGGCTTGCAACTCACAATAAGGATGAGGCTTGACCTCATTTAAAGAGATCTACCTGCCCCTGACTACTGAATGCTACTATTAAAAAATTGAATGACCATCCCGGTCCTTATTCCAAATATATACACACACACACACACACACACACACACACACACACATACACACACACATATATAATCAAAAATAGCTCTACTTAGAATTCTATTTTTTTAATTTAACGCAAAATTAAATTTCATTTTTGTTTGTTTTTTAATTAAATTTTTATTTGTTATATTAATTACAATTTATTTACTTTATATCCTAACTGTAGCCCCTCCCTCACCCCCTCCCTATCGTACCCTCGCTTCATCATCTCCTCCCTGCCCCTCTCTAAGTCCACTGAGAGGGAAGGTGCTCCTCCACTTCCATCTGACCCTAGCCTATCAGGTCTCATAAGGACTGGCTGCAATGTCCTCCTCTGTGGCCTGGTAAAGTTGCTCCCCTCCCCACCCTTCCCACCACCCCCGCCCGGCTTGATTTTGAATCACTTTGTGATCACAAAGTGGAGTGATCAGATTTTTGGGTAAGATGGCAGTTGAGAATCTGCTTCTATAAGACTGGGAGAAAGAGGTAATCAAAGTAATTTAAAACAAACTCTGCCAAAAATAAAAAAAAGCATGGAGAGAACCTAGACCACTTGCTCAGATGTAGCCCATGCACAGCTTAGTCTCCATGTGGGTTCTCTAGTAAGGGGAGCAGGGGCTGTCTCTGGCATGAACTCCTTTGCCTTCTCTTTGATCACTTACCATCTGGAAAGGTGACCTTAGTAGGCCACAGAGAAAGATTATCCAGACAGTTCCAATGATACCTAATAGGATAAGGTCAGATAGTAAGGGAGGAGGACCTCCTTTATCAATGGACTAGAGGAGGGACGGAGGGAAATACAGGGGAAGAGGGAGGCAGGTTGTGACCAGGAGGAGATATTGCAGGGGGCTACATCTGGGACACAAAGTGAATAAATTTTAATCAATAATAATAATGATGAAAAATTTAAAAAAGGAAAAATAAAAAAAATAGAAATCTACAAAGAAAATGCAATGATATCTGAAAAGGGCAATGAAAAGATAAGCAAAATAAAGATAAGAAACAATCTGAGTCCAGTTTTAACTACTTAGACTAAGAGAGGAGGGAACCAGAATACCTTTCCAAATGATAAGACCAGTGAGAAAAAAAAAATCCTATCACAAGGACACATCTTATTAAAACTTTATTAGATGTCTTTCCTGTGGCTCTGATAAAATACTGCATGTGAAGCAATTTCAAAGGATAAAGTACTTTGATTTAGATTAATTCCCAAGTCAAAGTCTACCATTACAGAAATACGAACTCACAGCTGAGGGTAGAGGGAGAATACAATCATCCATCTCTAGTACTCAGTTAACTTTCTGCAAGCTTATACAGTCAAGGACTCAAGTCATGAAAATGGTTTCACCAACAGTGACTATTACATCAATTAGTACTATCAAAACAAACTTCAAAAGACATGCCCATAGGCCAACCTCCTAGAGAAAATCCTTTATTGATACACACTTCTCAGGTTATGTCACATTATGCTAAGTAGCCAAACTAGCCATCACAATGTTTCTTGATCAAAGAGGGAGCTTTTCAGCAGACAGATGAACAGGAAAGATATCTCACAGTGTCATATTTTATGAATAAGGAAAAAGAAAGTAAGCACCATTTAGAAAACAGGAAATAAGCACAGTCCAATTTGGAACCAAGTTGTGGTAGATAGCTACCACAACTCGGGAGTAAAGGAAGGCCCGAAGAATCAGTAATGGTGAACTGGAGAGCCAAACATTATGAAAAAACTAAGAGGTACAATTTTGTAATTGTATAGAGAAAAAGAGTTAAGCCCTTGTAGGTCAACAGCAGATCTCAGCTGAGAAAGGCCTTGGAAATTGATAGCAACCAGGCTGAAATCCATAAGTAGATAAAATTTTGGAGCCACTTATCTATCATCACTGTGGAAAACAAGCACAATGAGGTTCTATGGTTGTGTGCAATATCAAAAGCTGTGTCACTCTAGCAGAATGACAAGCACAAGATCCTAAAGGTAGAAAGACATTCCTTTTTCTGTATCAAACTCAGTGCTGCCTGCTTGCTCCCCCTCAAATTAAAATTTTATTTTGAAAAGATATTCAAAAAAATAGACAATATTAAAAATGAAAGGAAAAAAATCCAGTAACATATAAATCAAACAAATGAGAATAATTCATATCTTTTAACAGATATTTTAAAATCTGTAAAAGTATGTAATGATATTTTTAATGACAAAATCAAATTAATGCTTCCAAGTAATGAGAAAGTAGAAATGTACAAGCAAGAAATGTACAAGTCAAGGAATTCATGACAATCAAGACATCATAGCAGAAGATAAGTAAGGAATACTAAAAACAAAAAAGGAAAAGTCTTAATGATGAAAGCACATAAAAGAACAAATTTCACGGGAAAAATAAATAAACAAAGGAGAGCCATAAATGACTCCATTATGTCAAAATGGTACTATTTAGTCAATCCTTAATAATAATAAGTTATGAAGAAAAGAGAAAATCAAAATGCAACCAAGCAGAAAAAAATGCAAGTTAATTGTAAGAATTAATAATCATGTCTCAGCAATGAACCTATATCTAAATATTCCTAATTAAAAAAAACAAAGATATTGATTGGCTGCACGGATTAATAGAATGGATATAAGGTGCTATTGTTTCCATAAAACAGAAATTACAGGTAAAGAAAACCACAGACTAAGATCAAAAAGTTGGGTAATAATTTTAACTGGATGGTGGTAAAAACAAAGCTTATAAAGCTATTCTGATATCTGAAAACTAGACTCAAGTCAGTCAGAATGGAAAAAAACCCTATTTATCAAGACATTATAACAACTGTGAACATATATATACCAAAATAGTGGTGTGCCATTTTTTTTTTTTAAAGTCTAGGCTGCACCAAAATATCTGGGCCTAGGGGTCTTTTCTGATACTGATAGTCCAAACAAGGACCATTCATGGAGATAACCTAGAACCCCTCGAATCCCTGCTAGAGGAGGGAAGGAGGGAGGGTAGGATTGGAGGGAATGAGGGAGCAGGCTACAGCTGGGATACAAAGTGAATGAACTGTAATTAATATGAAAAAAAAGAAAAAGAAATTTAAAATGTTAGGCAGGTTCTGTTATGAATTTGTTTATTTCCATGCCCCCACTCTCGTCTTTTGATAAAGCATCTGAACTAAATATAACAACAACAACAACAAAAACTTGAAAGCTAAATTCTACTATATGCCAAATGGACATTAAGGTCTACATCAAAATGATCTATTCAGCATATAAAGAATATACCTCCTTTTCAGAAACCAGTGTGTTATACTCTGAATGAGACCACATTTTATCTAGGCTACACATCAAGTCTTAGTAAATACAAAAGAAATTGTAATGATTTCTTATATCCTATGAGAAGACAGTGGAATAAAACTGGAAATCAATAGCAAAAGAAACTACAAAAAGAGCCAAACACATGGATGCGAACAACACATTCTTGAATCAACAGTGAATCTCTGAATAAATCATTGAAGAAACTTTTGAAAAGTAGAATCATCTGAGAATAAAACACAATTTATGAGAATCAGTTAAGACAGTTTGAACAGGAAATTTTATAGCTATATATACATTCATCAAAAATCCAGAAAGATCTCAAATACCTAATATCATGATGTACTTCAAGGCTTTAGAAAAATAACATGTCAAACCCAAAAGAATAGATGCCAAGAAATAATAAGTATCTGGGCAGAAATCAATGATATAGAGACTAAAATAAAAATACAGAGTCGAACAAAGAGTGACTTTGAGGGGAATAAAAGGAAAGAAACTGTAGTAAAACTAACCAAAAGAAGAAAAGAAGATATAAAATTAATGAAAACAAGCTGAAAAGAAAATGTTACAACAGATTGTTGTAAACTGTAAGAGTCATTAGCAAACATTTTGAAGATTTTTAATTACTTTATTTTTTTTTAACTTTGTATTCCAACTGTAGCACCCTCTGTCATCCCCTCCCAATCCCACCTTCCCTCCCTCTTCTCCACCTATACCCCTCCCCCAATCCACTGATAGAGAAGTCCTCCTCCCCTTCCATCTGATCCTAGTTTATCAGGTCTCATCAGGACTGGCTGCATTGTCTTCCTCTGTGGCCTGTAGGGCTGCACCCCCCTGAGGAAGAGGTGATCAAAGAGCCAGCCACTGAGCTCATGTCAGAGACAGTCCATGTTCCCATTACTAGGGAACCCACTTGGACTCTGAGCTGCCATGGGATACATCTGTGAAGGAATTCTAGGTTATCTCCATTAATGGTTCTTGGTTGGAGAACCAGTCTTAGAAAAGATCACTATGCCTATATTTTTTTCTCTTCTTGTGACATCCTGTCCCCTCCAGGTATTTCTATCTCCCCCTCCTTTCATAAGATTCCCTGCATTCTGCCCCAAGTTTGGCTATGAGCCTCAGCATCTACTTTGTTACCTTGCTGGGCAGTCTTTCAGAGGCCCTCTGTGATAAGCTCCTCTCCTGTTCCCTGTTTTATCCCTCTTTCTCTGTCTTTCCTGTTTGCCTTTCTGAATGAGGATTGATCATCTTTCCCAGGGTGCTCCTTCTTGATTAGCTTCTTAAGTGTACAGATTTTAGAATAATTGTCCTATATTACATGTCTAATATCCACTTATAAGTGAGAATATACCATGTGTTTCTTTCTGCTTCTAGGATACCTCACTGTGGATGACGTTTTCTAGTTTCCATCATTTGCATGCAAATTTCATGTTTTCCTTATTTTTCATTGCTGAGTAGTATTCCATTGTTTAGATGTACCACAATTTCTGTATCCATTCCTCAACTGAGGAACATCTGGGTTGTTTCCAGTTTCTGGATATTATAAATAAAGCTGCTACTAACATGGTTGAGCAAATGTCCCTCTTGTATACTTGATATATGCCTATATCAAGTAGAGCCAGTATAGCTGGATCTTGAAGTAGCATTATTCCTAATTTTCAGAGAAAGCAGCAGACTGATTTCTGAAGTGGTTGCATACCACTTCATTCCCACCAGCAATGGAGGAGCGTTCCCCTTTCTCCACATCCTTTCTAGCATGTGAGTTTTTGATCTGATGTTTGTAAGGTGAAATCTCAGGGTAGTTTTGACTTGCATTTAGCTGATAGCTAAGGATGTTGAGCATTTCTTTAAGTGTTTCTCTGCCATTCGATATTCCTCTATTGAGAATGGGAAATTTAAAATAGATCCATATTTCCCACAAAACTAAAGTCCAAGTGGAGCAAAAGTCTCAATATAAAACTAAACACATTAAATATGTTAGAAGAAAAAGTGAGGAAGAACGTTGATCTCATTGGCACAGAAAACAACTTCCTGAACAGAACACCAGCAGCACAAGCTCTAAAATCAACAATTAATAAATGGGACTTCATGAAACTGAAAAGCTTCTGTAATGGAAAGACCCTGTCATCAGAACAAAATGACAGCCTACAGATTGGGAAAGGATCTTCACTAACCCTATATCTGACAGAGGGCTAATATCCAGAATATATAAAGAACTCAAGAAGTTGAAAAGTAACAGATCAAGTAATCCAATTAAAGAGCTAAACAGTTTGAAGATTTTTATTCAGAAATACAGGTAAGTCTAGGAGAAACTGTTATATTCTTAAGCAGTCATAACCAACACACATAAAATCAAGACAATGTAAACAAAGCAAATAGTTCCATAAAAACAATGAGAGTTATGTTGTAATAAAACAGCTCCCCCACCTGAAAAAACAAAACAAACAAACATACCATCCCAGGGCTGGAGAGTCATAATTAAAGTCTTACAAACTCTTAGAAGCTAATGATAGTATATCTTGACCTGTCCTGTTAAACAGAGGTGGGTTTACCATCACCATCTTCATTTAACAAATGCACAATTGCACTGATAACAAAAAGATTAAGGATACACATAAAGAAAAAAATGTAAACCAGTTCTAAACATTTTTAGTAAAATTACTGGGACTTTATATAAAATTATATTAAGGAATGTACCATGAAAAAGTTGGGTTCATCGTAGGGATACAAATTTAGTTCAACAGATGCAATTCAGTAACTGTAAGTTAATAGAATTAAATTCAGAAATTGCATGATTATCTCAATTTAGAAAGGGCCTCCCACAACATTCCTTCATGAAAAAAAAAAAAAACTCCAAGAAAACTTGAAAAAGTAGGAACATTCTCAATATAATAAAAGTTTTATATGACAACTTACAGATAGAATTGTACTAAATAAGTAGGTTGCTAAATCAGGATGATAAGAGACATCCATAATTTACATATTATTAGTAATAATAACATAGCAGTCTTTCTTGTCTTATGATAAAAAAGATATCACACAAGCATTCAAATGTTTCCATTATGGTAATAATCATTACAGTAGCAAAAAGAATTTTGCTTTTTAATTTTTTTTTGATCACAGGTCATTGTTATTACTCTCCCAACTTAACTTCAAAGAATATATTTAACCAAGGAGATATTTTGTTAAGATATATTCACAAGAGAATAACAATGGATAACTTATTTTAATTGGAACTGTCATTAAGACTATGTAATTATGAGAAATGAGTAAAAATAGCCATTGTAATCCTTACATTATTCTTAATTTCACAAATATTTTAGAAGAATGATTATAGGGCAGGGATTATGGGTTAATTGTTAAGTGTTTATCAATATTTCTGCCTCAGGAACTTCTTTCTAAAATTCATTAGTATGTCATATTTAAGCTCTTATAATCTCTTTAAAAGCTCTAACATACAAGAATTACAAGTTGCATCATTGTTTTGTATATAATCAATAAAACTTAAAGGCAAAAGTTAAACTTTGGTATTCCATCAATCTTAAAATGAATTCTAACTTCACGTTATAGATAAATAATAAATGCTTCACAATGTTAAATTTGTTATAAACAGAGTGTTTGTGACAATGGAATGATATATTGAAATCACAAAACCTAAATTGTATTAGCAACATAATAATAATTACCTAGAACTCTGTACCATCTTTAAACTGGAAAAAAAATGGTCTACAATCAATCTTCTGTTGTTGTATAGTATCTATTTTCAAATATTTTGTCTGTAACTTAATACGACATATATTGCTTAAATCATGTTTGATTTTAAGTATTTAATGTCATTTATTTGTCTTCAAAGCTCAACAACACTACAACCATGTACTGTTATATTATTTTGTTTTTTAAATTTGTGTGTATTTCTGGATAGATATTGTTTAAGGTTGGATTTGTCATGGAATATCTTGTTTTCTCCATCAAGACCAACAGCGTCACGAACCAGGGTCCAGAAGGGCTTACTGAGATTGTAAAATCAACCAACGACCAGGTATAGACTGAACCTAGGTGCTCTACAAAAATGTAGCAGATGGACAGCTGAGACCTCATGTGGGTCCTTACTGTATTAGACACAGACTCACTGGGAGCTTTTTCTAAAATATAATTTATTTATTACAATTTATTAACTTTGTATACCAGCTATAACCCTACCCTCGTTCCCTCCCAATCCTGCCCTCCCTCCTTCCCTCATCTCCTCCCATGCCTCTTCCTCAGTCCACTGATAGGGGAGGTCCTCTTCCCTTTCCATCTGACCCTAGCCTATTGGGTCTCCTCAGGACTGTCTTTTATAGTCTTCCTCTGTGGCCTGTCACTTTCCCCTATTGGAACTGCTTTGTCAAGCCATAGAGGAAGAAGACATGCTCAGTCCTGATTCAACTTGATGAACTGGGCTGGACAGAAAAGGGAGCTCCACTTTTCTGAGAAAAGGGGGAGGGAAGAGGGGAAATAGGGGAGGTGAGACTGGGAGGAGAGGAGTGATGGGGCTACAACAAGGATGTAAAGTCAATTAAAAAAGAAAGAAAAAATAAAGTTTTGTTGGGTATTGAAATCTGGGCTGACATCTGTGTTGTTTTAGAGTCTGCTACACAATTGTTAGAACCTTCTGGATTTTAGAGGAACTGGTTAGATGTCAGGTATAATTCTAATAGGAATGCCTTTATGTGTTATTTAGTCTTTTTCTTTTGTACTTTTAGTATTTTTTCTTTGTTCTGTATATTTAGTTTCTTGAATGTTATAGTGAGGGGACATTCTTTTCTGGTCCAGTCTTTTTGGTGTTCTCTATATTTCTTGTTCCTTTAAAGGCATGTTCCTCTTTAGGTTGAGGACATTTTTTTTCTAAGATTTTGTGGAAAATATTTGCTATTCCTTTGGACTGGTATAATTAACATCCTTCTCTTCGTATTATTTATAGGTCTTGGTCTTTTCATAGTATGACAGTTTTTTTTTTATGTCCTGTGTCAGGAATATTTAGATTTAACATTTTCTCCTATCTCCAATACCAGAGGTTTTCTCCTCCATCTCTAGTATTATGTTGGTGATGCTTGACTTTTGTGGTTCCAGTTTGCATTTCTAAATTTTGATTGCATTTCTAAATTTTTGATTTCTAGGTTTCTCTCAGTCTGTGTTTTCTTTATTGCTTCTACATCCATTTTCACGTCTTGAACGGTTTTATTTGTTTCCTTCTGATTGTTTTTTCTTGGTGTTCTTTTATCCCATTTTATTTTTTATAATTTATTTATTACAATTTACTCACTTTATATCCAGGCTGTGGCTCCCTCCTTCACTCCTCCCAGTCTCGCCCTTCTTCTGCTCCCTAGTCCGCTGAGATGGGAGGAACTTCTCCCCTTCTATCTGACCCTACCCTATCAGGTGTCATCAGGACTGGATGCATGATCTTCTGTGGCTTGACAAGGCTGCTCAACTCACCAGCACATGAGGAGGTGATCAAAGAGCCAGCCACTGAGATCATGTCAGAGACAGCCCTTGCTCCCCTAACTGGGGACCCTCTTGGAAACTGAGCAGCCCACGGGCTTCATCTGAGCAGGGGCTCCAGATTTTCCCTATGTGTGGTCCTTGGTTGAAGTATCAGTCTCCATAGTACACCCTGAGCTCAGGTTCCTTGGCTCTGTCGGTCTTCTTGTGGAGCTCCTGTCCCCTCCAGGTCTTTCTATTTCCCCCTTCTTCCATAAGAGTCCCTGCATTCTGCCTAAAGTTTGACTATGAGCGTTAGCATTTCCTTCAATACCCAGGTGGGTAGAATTTTTCAGAGGACCCCTGTAGAAGGATGTTGCCCTGTTCCCTGTTTTTCTCCTACTTCTGATGTCTATCCAGTTTGTCCTTCTGAATGTAGTTTCAGCCTCTTCCCTGGGGTCTTCTCTCTCTCTCTTTAAGCTTCTTTAGTACGATAGATTTTAGTATATTTATCCTATTTTATATGGCTGATATTCACTTATAAGTGAGTATATATCATGTCTGTCTTTCTGCTTCTGGGTTACCTCACTCAGGATAATCTTTTCTAGTTCTACCCGTTTCCAGCAAATTACATAATTTCCTTGTTTTTAATTACTGAGTAGTATTCTACTGTGTAAATGTACCACAATTTCTGTATCCATTCTTCAGTTGAGGTACATATAAGTTGTTTCTGGATTCTGGCTATTAAAAATAAAGCTGTTACTAAAATAGTTGAGTAAATGTCCTCTTTCTGATATATGCCCAGGAGTGGTATGGTTGGATCTTTTTTTTTTTTTTTTTTTATCAGTTACATTTTATTAACTCTGTATCCCAACCGTGTCCCGATCCCTCATTCCCTCCCAGTCCCTCCCTCCCTCCCTCCCTCATCTCCACCCTGCCCCTTTCCAAGTCCACTGATAGGGGGGACCTCCTCCCCATTCATCTGATCCTGTTTTATCAGGTATCTTCAGGACTGGCTGCAAAGCCCTCCTCTGTGGCCTAACAGGACTGCTCCTCCCTTCGGGGGTGGGGAGACCAAAGAGCCAGTCATTGAGTTCCTGTTAGAAATAGTCCCTGTTCCCCTCACTTTGGGAAACCAATTGGTTACTGAGCTACCACAGGCTACATCTGAGTGGAGGTTCTAGGTTATATCCATACATGGTCCTTGGTTGAATGTCAGTCTCAGAAAAGACCCTGTGCCCAGATATATTTGGTCCTTGTGGAGCTCCTATCCTTTCCCCATCAGACTAACTCCCCTTCTTTCTTATGATTCCCTGTACTCTGCCAAAGGTTTGGTCATGAGTCTTTGCTTTGAAAACACTGCTAGTTAGAGTCTTTCAGATGCGCTCAGTAGACTCCTGTCATACGTTCAATGCACATCCCATCTGTCTTTCTAAATGAGGATTGATCATCTTACCCCATGTCTGCTCAATTGATTATCTTTTTTAGGTGTATAGATTTCATTATGTTTATCATATCTTATAGGTCTATATACAGATTGGGAAAGAATCTTCACTAACCCTTTATCTGACAGAGGACTAATATCCAGTATATACAAAGAACTAAAGAAGCTGAAAAGCAGCAAACCAAGTAATCCAATTAAAAAATGGGGAACAGAGCTAAACAGAGAATTCTCAACAGAGGAATATCGAATGGCAGAAAAACACTTAAAGAAATGCTCATCCTCATTAGCCATCAGGGAAATGCAAATCAAAACGACCCTGAGATATCACCTTACACCCATCAGAATGGCCAAGATGAAAAACTCAAGCGATAACACATGCTGGAGAGGTTGTGGAGAAAGGGGAACCCTGCTCCACTGCTGGTGGGAATGTAAACTGGTACAACCACTCTGGAAAGCTATCTGGCGCTTTCTAAGACAAATAGGAATTGTGCTTCCTCCAGACCCAGCTATACCACTGCTAGGTATATACCCAAAGTTTGTTCAAGTACACAAAAAGGACACTTGCTCAACCATGTTTATAGCAGCTCTATTTGTAATAGCCAGAACCTGGAAACAACCCAGATGTCCATCAACGGTGGAATGGGTACAGAAATTGTGGTATTTTTATACAATGGAATACTACTCAGCAATCAAAAAGGAGGAAATCATGAAATTTGCAGGCAAATGGTGGGATCTAGAAAAGATCATTCTGAGTGAAATATCCCAGAAAGAGAAAGACAAACATGGGGTATGGTTGGATCTTGAGGAGCACTATTCATAATTTTCTGAGAAAGTGGCAGATTGATTAACAAAGTTGTACAAGTTTACATTCCCACCAGCAATGGAGGAGGGTTTCCCTTTCTCCACAACCTCTCCAGCATGTCTCATCCCATAAGTTTTTGATCTTAGCTATTCTGAAGAATATGAGGTAGAATGTAAGGAAATAATTGAGTTCCTCCAATTGTTTATTTGTGTTTTCCAGGAGTTCGTTATGAAATAAGTGTATTCGCTTATTTTTCTTTTTAGTATTAACTACTGAAGTTTATTGAAACTGTATTTAAAACATCATTCTACAGTGTGCTTAATAAGTTTCTTTCTTTCTTTCTTTCTTTCTTTCTTTCTTTCTTTATTTATTTATTTATTTATTTATTTATTTTTTTCAATGCAGTTTATTCAGGAACCTTGAACAATCATCTGACCCTGGGGAAAGCCAGCCCACAGCTTAAATAGCCTCTGGGTAGCCAACCCCAGCGTGCCACGTGGGCAATGCAGATAGGTCTACATACATGGAAGCAAGCCAGATCCTCAGCCTCAGCCAAATGTGGAATTATTTTTAAATGACTTCTTACATCTTTATATAATAGGTTTTAAGGTTTTTTTTTTTTCTTGTGTTTAAGCTACGTCAGAATTTTCTGGGCATTTTGTGGTAGAAAATTTGGGCTCAGGTAGAGACTTTTGGATCTGGCTGTAATTGATTGTTCTTAAGCTGGCACCTCAATATCTTGGTTTAGGTGATTTTGGTGTTTGTCTTGGCTGAGTAAAAATTTTGTTCTTTGGTTTCTGTTTTCTCTCTGGATTTTCAGAGTTTGTTGACTGAATAATGCTTGTTTTACTGGCCTGCTCAGCTAGGGTGTTCATGATGGAATGAATGTTGGAGTTGGAGCCTAGTGAAAGGGGAGATCACAGAGAGAGGATTATTAAACAACATTTTCTGAATTATCATAAAACAATCTAGGTGTTTTTTATTTTATATTATTTTTATTGATTTATGAGAAGGATGCAAACAGGCTATCTATAGACTTTTCATTGAAAATACAAATTGAGCTGCATCATAATGCTTGAATGATTAGTAACAAAGCTTTATAAACTGGACCTCAAAAACAACAGAAATAGCAAAAAGCTTACACACACATAGGAAGTGAACAACTTGCTGCTCAATGACATTTGGGTCAGGGAAGCAATAAAGAAAGAAATAAAACACTTTCTAAAACTCAATGAAAATGAAGGCACAACATTGCTAAACTTATGGGACACAATGAAAGCAGTGCTAAGAGGAATGTTCGTTGCACTAAGTGCCTTCAGAAAGTAATTTGAAACATTTGATACAAGCAACTTAATGGCCCACCTGAATGGCTTAGGAGAAAGAAAGGAGAAGAAACACATACCAATGAGGAGTAAGTAGATCGCTTGAAATAATCAAACTCAGGGGTGAAATCAATAAACCAGAAACAAAGAGGAAAAAAAATCAAAGAATAAATGAAGCCAAGAGCTGGTTCTTTGAGAAAATCAACAAGATAGACAAACCCTTAGCCTAACTAATTAAAAGGAAGGGAGACACCATCCAAATCAACAAAAACAAAAATTAAAAGGGGGACATAACAACAGACACTGAAGAAATTCAAACAATCATTAAGTCTTACGTCAAAAGCCTATACACCACAAAATTTGAAAATCTAAATTGAATGGACAATTTTGTTGGTTGATTCCACTTACCAAAACTGAATCAAGACCAGGTAAATAAATTAAAAAATCTTATTTCTGCTAAGGAAATAGCAGCTGTCCTCAAACTCTCCCATTCATAAGTATAAAAATAAAATAAAGCCCAGGTCTAGTAGGTTTCAACACAGAATTCTATTAGACCTTCAAAGAAGAGCTAACATCAATACTCTTCAAACTATTTGACAAAATATAAACAGAATAAACATTACCAAACTCATTCAACGAAGCCACAGTCACCCTGATACCTAAACCTCACAAAGAGTCAACTAAAAAAGAGAATTTCAGGCCAATCTCCCTTATGAACTTTGATGCAAAAATACAGATCAAAATACCCACAAACTGAATCCAAGGAAACATCAAAGATATCATCCACTATGGCCAAGTAGGCTTCAATGCAAGTATGCAGGGGTGGTCCAATATAAGGAAATTCATCATTGTAATCCACCATATAAACAAACTGAAAGAGATAAAAAAATAAACACATAATAATATCCTTAAGTGCTGAAAAAGCATTTGATTAAATCCAACACTCGTTTATGTTTAAATTCCTAGAGAAATCAAGGATACAAAGCACTTACCTAAACATAGTAAAGGCAGTATACAGCAAACCTATAGCCAACATAAAACTAAACAGAGAGAAACTTAAAGCAATCCAACCGAAATCAGGGACAAGTTAAGGCTGCTCACTCTCTCCATATCTCTTCTAAATAGTACTTAAAGTCCTTGCTAGTGCAATAAAACAACTAAAGGAGATCAAAGGGATACACATTGGAAAGGAAGAAGTCAAAGTATCACCATTTGCAGATGATATTATAATATACATGAGTGACCAGAAAAATTCTACCAGGGAAATCCTACAACTGATAAACACCTTCATCAAAGTGGCTGGATACAAAATTAACTCAAGAAAATCAGTAGCCTTCCTATATACAAAAGACAAATGTGCTGAGAAAGAAATTAGGGAAACAACACAGTTTACAATAGCCAAAAAGGACATATAGTACCTTGGTGTAACTCTAACCAAGCAAGTCAAAGACTTGTATGAAAAAGAACTTCAAGTCTCTCAAGATAGAAATTGAAGAAGATATCAGAAGATGGAAAGACTTATCATGCTCATGACTTGGCAGGATTAACATAATAAAAATGGCAGTCTTACCAAAAGCAATCTATAGATTCAAGGCAATTTCCATCAAATTACCAACACAATCCTTAACAGACCTTGAAAGAAAAAATTCTCAACTTCATATTTAATAACAAGAAATCCAACTCAACTGAGGAATGGATACAGAAATTGTGGAACATTTTCACAATGGAATGCTACTCAATATTAAAAACAAGAAAACCATGAAATTTGCAGGCAAATGGTGGAAACTAGAAAAGATCATTCTGAGTGAGGTATCCCAGAAGCAAAAAAGACACACACGGTATATACTTGCATAAAAGTGGATATTAGACATATAATATGGGATAAACATACTAAAATCTGTATACCTAAAGAAGCTAATCAAGAAGGAGGACCCAGGCTAAGATGATCAATCCTCATTCAGAAAGGCAAACTGGATGGACATTGGAAGAGGGAGAAAGCAGGAAACAGGACAAGAGCATACTACAGAGCACCTCTGAAAGACTCTACCCAGCAGTGCATCAAAGCAGATGCTGAGGCTCATAGCCAAACATTGGGCAGAGTGTAGAGAAACTTATGAAAGTAGGTGGAGATAGAAAGACCTGGAGGGGACAGAAGCTCCACAAGGAGAGCAACAGAACCAACAAATCAGGGCCCAGGTGTCTTTTCTGAGACTGACACTCCAACCAATGACCATGCATGAAGATAACCTAGAATCCCTGAACAGATGTAGCCCATGGCAGCTAAGAACAGCTGAGCTCTCTGAATTATGACTTTTTGCAGTTGATGTTATAAATGTGGTCTGTACCCTGGGGTAATATTTACACATTATTATTTCCACATATAAAAATGTGTGAAACTAGAAATAACTAGAAATAGATAGAATAACTAGAAATAACAAGACTTTCCATGTAGCTGAAAGAGAAATAAACATCCACTATTCTACCTTTGGGTTATACTACCCAGTTCACATATATACTGTTGATTTAGGCGATAGAGAGATTTCACATATCTTGGTACAATACTGAGCATGTGTGAACAATACAAAATAAACTAATATTTAAGTACTCAGTGACTTAATGAATCTTCTAATCTTTTCTAGGAAAAACAAAATTTTAGTAGTTTGCTCTTCTTGTTAGTTAGGTCAGCTGGATGCTGAAGATGATATTGTTGTCCATAGTATCTTGTTCTCTATTACTCATCAATTGAGTTTTATAAAAAAAACACAAAAAGATAAGATTAGATTATCTGGGCCAAAGAATAAGAAAGTTTAATGTCTCCTGTTTAGAAGATACATTAAAACGAGTACTGACTGTAGCCCTATAATTACTCACTCACTCTTTATAAACATTCAATAGTATCAATTTGGTTGTTCCACATATAGATACATGCTTTACTTCCTCTGAGCCTCTGAAGATAGCATATACTAAGACTGTACAGTAGATACCTATAGCTATGCATAGTCTCAACCTTCATAAACAGTTTAATGTTTAATAAGAACATTCCAATTAAAGATACTCATAAATTGCTGATGAAATTGTGAAGTTCGTTTGGCTAGTAACATTGTAGCCACTGGACATTTTCAGTTTTGAATTACTCATCTGGTTGGGTTGCTGATGCTGTAAACAAATCTGCTGTACCTCGGTCATCTACAACCATGGCACAAATAATTGCATAGAGCACATGATATTTGACAACAATAATAAATGACTTGTCAGCCTAAAGACAAATGGATGCACATCGAATACAAGAGCAAAGAGTTTATTCAAGCCAACACCAAGAAGGATGTAATTCTAGCACCTACAATTAACTCTACTCAAATCTTATCTGAGAAGACAGGATTTTCACAGAGAAAAGAAAGTTTTCAGCGAGGCAGTTGTTGGAGTCATGTTGTATGACAGGACAGCTCAGCACAGAGATGGTGGGTGATCATATATTTTGTACATTCAGTTAAAAAACTGTGATAAGAAGGAAAAGGCTTTTACTAAGATGTTTTTTTATTCATACTATACTTGCAGCATTGAAGGGCCTGAAGAAACAACCATACTGTGGCAGAATGACCCAGGTGACTACTCCCATCCCATGTTCCCGTCTGCAGAAGCATCTGTTAATGACATTTCAGCTGTGATTGTGTCCATGTGTATTTGTCTGTGTCATAGTAAATTGTTTCTCAGTGAGTCATTTTTGAGCATTTAATATATTGTACTTACCAATATTTTAGAGTGATTTTATTTCACTTAAAAAAATAAAACCTCTATTAGCACACAGCTTATGCAGGCAGAGGGTTTGTGTTTTCTTGTGTTTACTGTGTCTCTTGATTTTATTAAGAGGCAAAATTCAATGACTGACCTTTATTTTCTAGGTTTGTGGAGTATACTGCATGATAGCAGCATAACAAAAACCACCACATGGCATATTTCTCAGAAGATATCATGAAGCATATCTTTTTTTATACTTACCATAGATTCCATAGATTTTTGAAACCTCACAATATAACATTTCTTTCTTATTTACTGAATCAAAACATCTCACCTTTAAAGCTTGTCATTGGCATATTAATGCTATCTCTATTCATTCACAGTGGAGAAGTTATTAATTAAAATTATGGGCACTTATACACAATTCCCAACACTTGTGTAGCCAAGTGCCCAACAATTGCTAACAACTGTGTAGCACCTGTAATGTTGCCATAACACAGAGAAGAAAAAAAGAAAGGATAACACTTTTCCATAGGAAGGCAAAAAGGATTGGTGGAAATTTTTCATTGAAATATTCAGAATGGCATTTCATTTAGTATGTATGGCCTGATTATTACTGGGGCTTCCCTAGTTAACATATCTGGGACATGGTTAACAGAAAATAAAATTTTAGATAAGAATGGGCTTTCATACATGGCTTAAAAATTGTGCTGTGCTCATATTTAGTACAGAATTAATATCGAACACTAGATTGATACTTTTAATATATCCTAGGATTTATGCAAGGCTATGATTAAGAAAGGAGAAAATGGCTAAACGCATGGTGATTCTTTCACCTTGAGGAGTGTTAGTGAATATCCAGAAAGTGAAAGTGGATAGATGCTAAATGTTGTTTATACAGGAGATTCAGCTACATTTTGGAAAAAAAAAACATGTATAAATAAGTGTATGTATATCTCACATTCATAAATTGACAATCAGTGAAACTGTTTCAATTATACACCTTGGAGTCTTCTCACGAGGAAAAGCAAATGTCTGTAAATCAGAGTGCATGGACTCAGTAAGTTCCTGTAATATTTGCTACATCAGGTAAACATCTTAGGGCTGCTTTCACAGCTGCCAACAGAAATGTAGGTGAGACTGCAGTTATAAAGAAACTTGGCATCCAAGCCCAGCAATTCTGCACCCAGTGGCTGCCTTTGAGGGCATTTAAAGGCTGTGGCATGGAAAGTAACTCCTTTACTTTTAGGTCATACTTGTGGTAAAACCTCTTTGAACAGCTTCATGGTTTAGTCTTCCACTGATGTCTTGACAAATGGACAAACATCTAATTTCCTGCAATAAGTGTCTTCCCCTAAATGTGCACAATGAATAACATTTCCTGGCACAAATTTCATCCCTTTATCTGTAAATCCAATTCTGTTCTCTAATCTTCTGGTTCTTCAAATGATGGTCTTTTGTAAACACATAATACTGTTTCATGACAAGTCTTAGCACACATCATTGCAATGGCCTCAGTAACCCTTTTTGCCATTTGTAAAACATATTTTTGCCCTCAAGGTGCATACAATTTTTTATGAAAGCCTTTCTTCCATATTATTATTTGTTATTGATGTTAGCATAGAGGCTTTTACATATCCAGACACTGGCCATTTTCTCATTATTTGTCTAAATTTCTTTCCTTATATTAAATTGGTAATTGCCCCAAAAGTCCTATAGATTCTTATCTTTAGTAATTTTCCATGTCTAGGGGTGATCTTAGCACAAACTATGACCACCACATTTCATACTTCCATCTCTTCTTATCAGAAGGTATAAAGTGTCTTATATCATTAAAAACTCAGTTCATCAGTTTTAAGTGGTATTCCTATATAGGGTTAAACTTTTAAAGCCCTTTACAGTATTTTATTCACTAACGAATATTTGTGTTTTTTATTTTATATTAATTTAGCGTGTTCCTAATAGTTAAGGTTTAAAAAGTTAAATGAAATAAAAATATTTGTGATCACAATTCCTATGCCCAAATAATTCAGATGGTTGAGATGCTATAGAAATAAGAGATGTGACTGCTTTTTAATTTTTTTTTTAACAGAAAGCAATCACAGTATGGCAGGTTTCAGAGTTATTGGTAGGAAGAAGACAATTGGAAAGGAACAAACCATGTCTTGCCAAAAACAGTGAGGTTTTTGAGTCCCATCCCACAGCAGCCACAGATGGCATTTGTGGGCAACCACAGGAAACAGTGACAGACATATCCTTAAAAAATGGAGAGGACCTAAAACCTCTGCTCAGATGTAGCCCACAGACTCATTCTCCAAGTGCATTCCCAAATAAGGGGCACAGGGACTTTCTCTGTCATGAATTCAGTGGCAGGCTCTCTGAACCATCCCCCTGGCGATTACAGCCTCCCCAGGCCACAGAGGAACACAATTCAGCCAGCCTGGATGAGCCCTGATAGGCTAGGGTCAGATAGAAGGGGAGGAGGTCTTTCCCTCTCAGAGGAGGGACAAGGAGAGAAAAGAGAGAGGGAAGGAGGGAGGGTGGAACTGGGACCAGAAGGGGGGGTCCACAGCCTGGACACAAATTATAAAAATTGCAATAAATGAAAAAATGTAATAAATGATAATAATTTTTAAAAAGTTGGAAATGACCACAACTCTAGCATGTTCACAAGTGGGTGAGACAGTGAATTTTAAAGGAAGTAACTTTAACAAGCTTTTATTCAATGGTGAATCTCTGTCTCAAAAACCCATAACTAACTACGTGCAATTTGATAGCATTTTGTTTCTCGTTGTTATGTGTGTCTGGCTGCAGAAAGTCTTTTTTTGTTTACTATTAAATTAATGTCAAAAGAAAAGGCAAACTCAGTATCTTAAACTTGGTAGAACTATATAAGCCAAGGAAGAGAGTTCAATAAAAAACCAGAGAGAACATGCTAAAAGATTATGTTGAGGGACATATCAAAAGGATCTCAAACGCAATCTAACTGAAAACAAGCTTTGCAAGTAAATGTGGTAAGCCAGAGGGAGTCTGGTCACAAGTGTCAGTGTGGATGCGTAGGCAAAGACACTGCTTTCTGCTGGGCATTTGCAATCCTCAGGGACTCACATGCTCATAAACCATGATGGAGAAGAAAGTGATTGGTTTGTTTTCATTAGCATAGGAACCAGAAAACTCCACAAGTAAAAGAGACATGAGTTTCTGGAAACTGTCTAAACCTATATTAAGTATGTGACACATTCATATAATAACAGTCTATGAGGTCAAATCTTGCTGCTTCTGAATTCTACATTTACTGTATTAATTGTGAAGTTATATAAGCACTACCATTCCTCATATAGAGATTGTGGTAATAATAATCAATTTCTGAATATTAACTCATATTTGGTAATGTAAACTAAACATCTAATAATGAATGTTAGCAATTCCTCTCATAGTTTCTTTAGATATGTAAAACACTTTATCTAATCTTATGTATGTTTGACTTAATAGAATTTTTAAGGTGAAATTTGGATGAAACACTATACCTGGTTGAATAAAATCAATTATTGTAGAAATTTTCTGTAAATTCATACTAATAAAGCAAAATCACATCCTAAGCATTCCAGAAACCTTCTCTTAATTTGTGGTGCTTTCTTTACTAGATTATTCATCTTCAATTTACTGTTAACTCAAATGATTTAAAGCTAAATATTCTTATAGGTATAAAATTGTAATTTATTCACCCTTGATTACATAATTAAAATTTAACCCCCATTGACACTTCACATGATGGTTCTTTGAATCATATTTACTAAAGAAAGTTATGTTTTTCTAAGACCAAATATTTTTCTACTTAAAATTAAACTGAAAATTAAGACAGGACAGGAGCCACCACAGAGGGACCAAAATGACTCTTCCAAGCAGGCTATTAAAGCAGATTCTGAGACTCATAGCCTAACTTTGGGTAGAGTACAGGGAATCTTATGAAAGAAGGGGAAGATGAAAGACCTGGAGGGAACAGGAGTTCCACAAGGAGAACAACAGAACAAAAAAAAAAAAAAAAAAAAAAAAAAATGGGCACAGGATTCTTTTCTGAGACTGATACTTCAACAAAGGACCATTCATGGAGATAACCTAGAACCCCTGCACAGATGTAACCCATGGCAGTTCAGTGTCCAAGTAGGTTTGCTTGTAAGGTGAGCAAGGGTTGTTTCTGACATGAACTCAGTGGCTGGCTCTTTGATTATCTTCCCCTGAGGGGGAAGCAGCCTTGCCAGGCCACAGAAGACAATGCAGCCAGTCCTGATGAAACCTGATAGGCTAGGGTCAGAGGGAAGATCTCAGTGGACTTGGGAAGGACATAGGAGGGGATGAGGTAGGGGGCTACAGCTGGGATACAAAGTGAATAAAGCGTAATAAAAATGTTACATTAAAAATAAAGTAAAAAGAGATCTAGAGCCCTGAGGATAAAGGTCGCTGCTAAATTTAATGTTTTCTCAGACTCAAGATGTAGCAGATTCTTGGCTTCAACAAACTTGGAAGCCAGATACTGTACTGTTGAATTGTTATGCACTATTCAAAAAAATAAATGGGTAATCAGCCAAATTCATGAAGAATAATAGCATATTGATTAGACAGTTCCACAACCTTTCTTTGGATTATTTTCAAATAGGCATTCTGAAAAATCAATGACAGGGAGTCAAATAAAGGAAATCTTTACACTAGTCTTATTGATCCTTGAAATGTGTTAAAGGATTCAAGCCAATCAGAGATCACAGTCCGGTATTTTGGTGCTGACTCTAAGAGAAATACTATTTAAGTAGAGATAGAAAGACAAAAATAAAATTAAGAATTAAAATATTATTTCTATATAGTTTATATTATGTACAGAATTTTATTTATTTTTTTATTTTTTTCCCTTTTTTAAAAATTTTTCATCAATTACACTTTATTCATTCTGCATCCCCCCATAAGCCCCTCCCTCCTCCCCTCCCAGTCCCACCCTCCCTCCTCCCTCTGCTTGCATGCCACTCCCCAAGTCCACTAATAGGGGAGGTTCTCCTCTCCTTTCTGATCTCAGTCTGTCAGTTCACACCAAAAGTGGCTGCATTGTCCTCTACTATGGCCTGGTAAGGCTGATCCCCCCCAGAGGAAGGTGATCAGAGAGCAGGCCAATCAGATTATGTCAGAGGCAGTCCCTCTTCACATTACTATGTAACCCAATTGGACTCTGAACTGCCCTGGGCTACATCTGTGCAGGGGTTCTGGGTTAACTCCATGAATAGTCCTTGGTTGGAGTATGAGTCTCTGGGAAGTTCCCTGTGTTCAAATTTTCTTGTTCTGTTGCTCTCCTTGTGGAGACCCTGTCCTCTCCAGCTCTTACTATTTCCCAGTTCTTACCTAAAATTCCGTTCACCTGCCCAACAGTTGCCCATCAGGCTCAGCATCTGCTTTGATAGTCTGAAGGGCAGAGGCTTTCAGAGGCCCTCTGTGGTAGGTTCCTAGGTTGTTTCCTGTTTTCTTCTTCTTCTGATGTCCATCCTCTTTGCCTTTCCGGATGGGGATTGGACATTTTAGTTAGGGTCCTCTCTCTTGCTTAGTTTCTTTAGATGCACAGGTTTTAGTGGGTTTGTCCTATGTTGTATGTCTATATGAGTGAGTATATACCATGTGTGTCTTTTTGCTTCTGGGACAACTCACTCAGGATGATCCTTTCCAGATCCCACCATTTACCTGCAAATTTCATGATTTCCTTATTTTTCATTGCTTAGTAATATTCCATTGTGTAGATGTACCACAATTTCTGCATCCATTCTTCAGTTGAGGGGCATCTGGGTTGTTTCCAGCTTCTGGCTATTACAAATAAAGCTGCTACAAACATGGTTGAGCAAATGTCCTTTTTGTGTACTTGAGCCTCTTTTGGATATATGCCCAGTAGTGGTATGGCTGGATCTTGAGGAAGCGCTATTCCTAGAAATCAATGTAAATTTTTCTATCTAGCAAACTCCCATTTGCAATCCTGGGTTTCAGTATTTTTAAAAAGTCAGGGTGATAAAAGACCATATATGGATATAACCTAGAAGCTCTGCTCAGATGAAGCCCGTGGTAGCTCAGTAACCAATTGGTTTTCCGTAGTAAGGGGAACAGGGACTATTTCTGACAGGAACTCAATGGCAGGCTCTTTGACCTCCCCATCCCCCAAGGGAGGATCAGTCCTGCTAGGCCACAGAGGAGGACTTTGCAGCCAGCCCTGAAAATACCTGATAAAACAGGGTCAGATGAAAGGGGAGGAGGTCACCCCCTATCAGTGGACTTGGAAAGGAGCAGGGAGGAGCTGAGGTAGAGAGGGGGGAATTGGGAGGGAATGAGGGAGTGGGATACAGCTGGAATACAGAGTTAATAAAATGTAACTAATAATAATTTTTTTTTTAAAGTCAGGGTGATATTAGCATGAGCTGTGTGCAACAAAGTATGCTCATTTTCTAAACTGTCTGCCATACATGTAAACATGCGAAGCAACAAAATATGTATGCATATGTGTGAGTGTGTGAGTGTGTGTATGCATATGCCTTCAAAGTTTACTGTCTTAATTATAAAATTTCTACTCAGAAAAATTTCACTTCAAAGATTAAAATATCAGCCATGGAATCTAGTTCTAAATGTTATGTTCGTGCCAGTGCTATTTATGGGTATTAATGTTATTTTTTTATTTCCAGAGCTGTACAGATACTGTAGTATTAATATCTATATGCATGTGCACAAAATATTCTACAGAACAAACGTAACTGCCTACTTTAAGAATGTTTGATTTAATTTGAAGTAAAATTGCAATTATTAGAGCAAGCAGTTTTTCCATTAGGTAAAATTTTAAGAAAGCTAAGAAAAAGTATGTCAAGCCTCAACATGAAAGGAGAGCCCAAAGCAAAACTGGATAGTAGCCAAAATACATAAATTCATTTTTGTATTTCTTTTTTTTTTTTTTTTTTTGGTATGCTACCACAAATCCATATATGGTACTGGAATGATATAGTCAGTCAGGAGTTTCTCAGCTGACATCAAAGAGCCCTCTGAAGATGTTCAGTAAGAGTAACAAAACTCTTCACCTCCTATAGATAAGCCTCCTTTTCTAAAGACATTTTTTTTCTAGCCAGACTAGGTCTAAAGTACAAGGACTCAGTCTCAGTCAATCAATATAACATCCAAGGGTGAACCTTTGCATACCCTGATGGCCTACCCTCATCTCAGAAGCAAAGAAAATACAGCTCACATAAAAATGTGAGCTGATCATATTTTGTGCTACTATTATAGTCAACTACATAAAGGACTATATATATCATATACACTATACTATATGGTTGCCTCATTGTTTCTTAATATGATAGTTATTGCTGTTTTAAAGGCCTTCACTAATGTGTAACTGTACAAAGCAACCACATTCAAGTGAAATGTTGTTCATAATTACAGATATGCAGATATAGGAGTCTAGCCATTTCTCTCAAACTAATATCAAAATACCATGCTGAGCAGGGTAAACTGATGAGGAAGTCTACATCCTTGACTACATAACAGCACAGGGTAGGATTACTATAGAAAACACAAAATTGTCCTAAACTGCTTAGCACTCCTTAAAACTACTTAAAAACACAAGGTAGGAGAGCTTGTCAGCAGCAAGGTCAACTAGTAGAACAGGACTGGAGGACCATCTGTGCCTGTTAACTGGCACTGGTGAAGTGAAGTTACAGCATTTCTGTACAAACTGGGTGACAAGAATGCCTTTCTCTCTTTGTGATTTCAGTGGGACAGAAATGTACACTCCCTGGTTGTAAAGACTGACAAGACGTAAGGAAATAATTCACATTTCAAAGAGCGAGAGAAAGATTTCATAATTACACATTTCCTTTAAGAAAGGAAGGTCAGGGCCTATATTGAAATAGATAATTACCTAAAATTTAGTCCAGTTGAGGAAAGCTGTCAGGCCATCTTGATCATCAAAATGTGCATAAGATAATGATTTCTAGGCCCAAATCGCAGACTCGAAAAAAGCTAGAACAAGTAAATACTAAATTACAAAGAAAAGCTCATCGCCTTTATGTTTGCTCCTTACATACCACACACGATTTCCTGCCTAAATTCTTCGAATCTCTGTGATTCGAAGTTTGCATGCCAGAAGTCAGAATATGTAAATCATATATAATATGAATGTATGATGGCTAATTATATTAATTATTATTGCTACAGGACATTAATACAAATTCTAAATAATTTGGGATTATAACATTTTGAAGAAAATAAGCACATATGAGTAACAATTTATCTATATGTATATTTACTCTCAAAACAAATGTATGTCTTTTGTTTAATGCATTCTAGAAAAAAGAATAAAAATAAATGTGCAAATTACACAAGGAAAATGAATGAAGGAATTCAGGTTTTTGTTTTTCTCTAAAATTTGGTTTTAATTGAGGGTAATTTTGTTTTCAATTTTGTTTTAGTTAATTAGAAAATTATTGCAATTTTCCAATTCATTTGCAGATTTATTTTTCTCATGTAAACACGTATTAACTCTGTTTTAAGTTTTAAAAGGAGTCACTGAATTGGAAATTACAAAAATTTTGTCATAGTCGCTGTTTATCAAGTAAGTGTAGCAGCTGTCAAATATGATGGATTTTAAATGTCACTATAGAACTTACAAGCATTTGTGACCACGCAGAGATCCTGCAATGACTGACAAGTCACACCAAAAAGTAGTGGGTACAGCTAGCACCATCTGTGAGAAACTGAACCCCAGACACCAAGACTCTCCTCAGCAGCTTATGGAGAAAGTACCACATAAGCTGCCATCCGACTGAGCCCAGCCTTGGCATGACAGTGGGGAAGGAGAACAATGTAATGTAAAACCCTGTCTTTACAGAAATTATTTCCTTGGAAAGCTCTTAAATCCTTAACAGATCCTGAGCTCATCAATTCTCAAATTCTAGTAGAGTAAGAATTAGGAGGCATGTAATCTTCCAAATAATTATTTAGCGATCCAAGAGGGACAGTTTTGTAGAGGCCCCTTCTGTTTCGTGAATAGTTATAGGATCAAGATAAGGGGATTGCTTTTGTTAGAAAAACGCAATCTCCTGAGCATTTGAGACAATGAGTACAGGGATTTGGCCTATTTTACTCTACATAATTCCTTAACATGCCATCCTTCTTGAACTCCATATTATATAAACACAGATAAGAATAGAAAGGGAGAATTATTATATTCCGATAATGTGATAATTTAGATAGGAGTGATGACAGGGGTCTGCAAATAACCTCACTGGAAAAATTATTTTCTAAAACAATGTTGCTTATGTGTCTGATTTGCCTTTTCTCTTTTTTTTCCACCATTCATTTCTAGTCACTATTAATACCACCATCACAGTAGAGACCTACTTGGTACCACACAACTAGCCCCATCAGTCTCCACTGTCCTCAGAAAGCAAAACCTAAGACATTAAGTCCTATGTGTATTAGCTAATTAACATGAAGTTATTAAAATAATGGCCATCTTACAATTAAGAGTAAATACACAACGGAAAAGGAAAAAATAAATGAATAAATAACAAAAAATAATCCCTTATTATTATTATTGCACCTCTATCATCCAGTCTATCAGTTCGATTTGTTGATTGATTCTGCTCATGTCACAACAGAACTGGCCTTTCTTCCTTGGGAAATTATTGTTTCTCATTTTACTTCTTCCAATTATAAGAATTTAAAGTTATTTAAATTTTATGGAAATTTTAAACCTACAGCAAGAAAACTCAGTCCTCAAATTAACTTTTTAATCCACGTATAGTCTGTAGCCTCTTCCAACAAATTTCCCTTTTTAACTTTTTTTTCCATTTGCAGTTGATCTTTCAAATGACAAATCAGAACTACTAAATACATTCTAGTATATTTTAAAACATAGTTTGTGTATTAGTAACTACTCCAAGCATGTGCTGGAATGTAGTTTAAAGGGAGGATGATTCTTTAGGAATCACAGCCCAAAAGGATGCAGTTCATCATAGCAGCGAAGCCATGGTGGCAGGATGGATTTGCGCCAATGATATCAACCAAGAAGCACACAGCTAAGAGTACACAAGCAACAAAAATACAAAATAGTACACAAACTTGGAACTATAGGGAAGAGGGGATTAATCTAGAGCTTGGGGTGGCCAGGATAAATATAATCAAAATACATTATACATATTCCCAGAGAAATAAACATAAAATAAAAAGACACAGTTTAGTATTACACCATATTTAAGTAGTCATGCTATAATCCCCCATACTGCTAAGTTTAATTAAATAAGTATAAGTCTTTGTGCAAAGGACACCTTTGTCTGGAACTAATTATGTAGTACTAAGTCCAATCTGGAAACCCTTTTGCCTCAGTTTCAGAGTTCTTGGGTTAGGTATATGTGCCATGGCATATTTCTTTAAATGTTATTCAACAAGAAATATAAGTGCAGATGTTGGTAGAAAATACTTTCTAATTTTTCTACTTCCAAATGTGATTTACCATCCTAAAACATGACCAGAATGAAAAGTCTTTACCTAAACATTCTACAAGTAACAATTTGTAAGTTGTGGTGAATTAAGTAGGAAGAATCTGAAACAACAGTGCAAACGGGGCGCAGTGGCACATGCCTGTAATCCCAGCACTCTGGGAGACAGAAGCAGGTGTATCTTTGTGTGTTCGAGGCCAGCCTGGTCTACAAAGCAAGTTCAGTACAGCCAAGGCTACACAGAGAAACCTTGTCTTGAAAAAACAAAACAAACAGAAAGAATGGTGCTACTAGTTGTACATACACTTTTATTGATTTAATGTGAAAAAAATTTAAAAGCTGTTATTCCCATATAGAGCTGTTCATATCAATATATAAAATTAAAAGGTGACATACATACTTTATCGAATTAGAATTAAAAATATGTCAGCAAAACTTCCTAGAAATGAAATGTTTATCTTGTTTTCAGCATCTTGTTCTTTCCTTTTCTCCCAGTACCCTCTACACACACTATTTTCCCTCTCTCCCAGATCCATATTTGTTACAAAGTATAAGTATTTTTTAATGTTAGTGAATATGTAAATTAAATAGATGGAACAGAAATACAGAGTCCAGCAGTTGCTACAGTCAAAGGAAAGAGCAAATATTTCAATTTCATGCAAAGTGGCCACTGATTCGGCCCTTAAATGACATGCAGTAGCTGTACAAAGCATACTCAATGTTATTTTTAACCTCTGCTGTAAATTAGGAAGGTGTAGATTAATATTCTGGTACAAAATAAGGAAAGTGAGGCTCAAAATAGAATGATGACAGATCTGAGCTTCTAATTCAATCTGATTACTATTTGCACTAAATTATCTTTTCTTTTCTCAAATGATGGTAGCTGATCTTTCAGTGGAAAAGGGACACATAAAACATTTTAGCGGCAAAAGGCAGAATATATTAAAGTTATGAGGAGAACTAAATATTTTTTTATTTTTTAAAGCTCTATTTTTTATTTTTTTAATTTTTATTTTTTTACTATTAATCACAGGTTATTTACTTTGTATCCAAGCTGTAGCCCCCTCCCTCATTCCCTCCCAATCCCATCCTCCCTCCCTCATCTCCTCCCTGCCCCTTTCCAAGTCCACTGATAGGGGAGATCCTTCTCCCCGTCCATCTGACCCTAGCTTATCAGGTATCTTCAGTACTGGCTACAATGTCCTCCTCTGTGGCCTAGCCAGGCTGTTCCTCCCTCGGGGGCAGGGGGAGGTAAAGGAGCCAGTCCTCAAGTCCATGACAGAAATAGAGAACTAAGTATGTTAAAGTAAAGGTTGACTAGAAACTTTTTGAATTAAACTAAAAATGGGATAAAATTAATGAGAAATTACAAAATTACAAAAAAAAAATCCATGGTTTCAGCATTAAAAATAACACCTCCCTACAGCATTTCACTAGAGATAACGGATTGCTATTATGAACAATAAGTTCCACATATCCTCCCTGAGATTAATGTGCTAAAGTCTGCATTTCCAAAATGATGGAGGGATCAACGTCAATCATTTAGACGTTGTATTGAAAACTATCACTCTTCTAATTCTAATAAATGCTGGCAGTAGTAGAAAGGTATAGAAATCTTAGATAATTCCAATGTTGTTCACTTAGTTTTGGGACAGTCTCAGACAAGTGGAGAGCTAGGGCCTGCCTTCTGCCATTTTAGCAGTGAAAGCTAGATAGATCAGTCTATTCTGAAGGACCACAGTGCAAATAACACATTTTCTATCATTCAACAGCTATTTTCATATTTTATTATGTGTAATTTGGCATTTCCTCTGTTTACCAAGTATCATCATTTCCAAGTTTTGTACAAAAGATTTAATTAGTATTGCGGGCTGGAGATAGTGTTCAGTTGTTAAGAACATTCAAGGTTCTTGAAGAGGACCTGCACTCATTTCCTGGCAACCATATAGGGTAGGCAGTTCACCAACGCTAGAACTCTAGTTCCAGGAGATCCAGTGCCATTGTTTTACCTCTATTGTTACTAGGCAAGCATGTGGTACACATACATAAACACAGGCAAACACCCATGCACATAAAATAAAAATAAAGAAAAATTACAATAATTTAGCATTAGTAAGTATTTACTGAAACTCTTACTGCTGAGTTAGAAAAAAAAAGAACACAAATTTGGGGGTTCCAGGTACAAGCTGTAACTTTCTTCCTCTAAGTATTTCATCTAGGCCGCTGTATAGGAGGAAGAGTCTCATTCCACTCTAGATCTACAGGATTTGTACAATTCACAATGAGGAAGGCTATGCTGTAACCTCCTATCTCATTCAGTCCAGTTTTCCACATGGTTCTGTGGAGTGGCACTATTGGTTGGCTGTGTGTACGGCTAGCCGAGTATATCTTGTGACAGTTTATCTATAAATCTTGGTCGAAGAAAGAAAGCTATGGGACTGTAAAACTGGTAGATCCGAGGTTAATCGGAGTTCTCTAAGACAGGTACGCAATAAAAGAGCAAGTGCCTTGATTGTATTGGGCGGTTTCTATTTCTCAAAGAAATAGACCTGAAAACCAGGGCAGCACATTTATCATGAAGTATAAATAAGGTATGTTCTGTTAAGTTTTAGATGTCCTTTTAAACTAAGTATGTCAACTCTATGTCTCTACCATCTACTTGGAAAAGAATAGATTTGCTTAGGGTACTGGCAGCAATTACAAAATAAAAAGAAGTTTCAACTCTACATTTATTTTAAAGTATCTTTATAAAAGAGGCTAGTTCCTAGATCTCCTGTAATGTTACTTTCTGCTAACCCTTGTTATCTTTTCATTATTTACTACTTGGCATATAATAAGCCTGAAAAATTACAAGTTTTTACACTCTTTCCCCATTATTATTTCAGTAAAACTCATATTATTATTCAATAATAGAAAGTATAGAAGTACAGTTTTTAAAATAATTGTATTGACTCTTAATAGCACTTATACTTGATAAGGAACTTGATAATTGATAATAATATAATGCTAATTGATAATAGTATTTTTCTCAGGCAACTGGTGGGACATAGAAAAGATCATCCTAAATGAGGTATCCCTGAAGCAGAAAGACACACATGATATATACTTATTTATAAAGAGCTATAAGATAGGATAAAAAATACTAAAATCTGTACACCTAAAGAAGATAAACAAAAAAGATGATCTGGCGTTAGATGATCAATCCTCACTTAGAAAGACAAATGGGATGGACATTGGATGTAGGAGAAAACAAATAAGAGGACAGGAGCCTACCACAGAGGGCCTCTGAAAGACTCTACCTAGCAGTGTATCAAAGGAGATACTAAGACTCATAACCAAACCTTCGGCAGAGTGTAGGGAATCCTATGAAAGAAGGGGGAGTTAATATGACCTGGAGAGGACAGGAGCTCCACAAGGACCAAATATATCTGGGCACAGGGGTCTTTTATGAGACTGTTTCTCCAACCAAGGACCATGTATGGATATAACCTAGAATCTCTGCTCAGAGCCCATGGTAGCTCAGTATCCAAGTGGGTACCCTAATTAGAGGAACAAGGACTATTTCTAACATGAACTCAATGGTGGGCTCTTTGACCTCCCCTCCACCCCAAGGGAGAAGCAGCCCTGCTAGGCCACAGAGGAGAACTTTGCAACCAGTCCTGAAGATACCTGATAAACCAGGGTCAAATGAAAGGGGAGAAGGTTCTCCCTTATCAGTGGACTTTGAAAGGGGCAGGGAGGAAATGAGGGAGGAAGGGTGAGATTGAGAGGGTATGAGGGAGTGGGATACAGCTGGGATACAGAGTTAATAAATTTTAACTAATATTAAAAAAATATAAAAAAATAAAAAATTGTATTTTTTATTGGGCCTATGTTTTAAGCTTACAGTAATACAATATTGTAATTATATATACTATATAATTGCATATCAAAGAATATTATAATATATGAGGTTGTGTGGTTTAATTGAAGGATTAAGAGACTGTAGATATGCTCTTTGAGGTATACTATACTTTATCACAATTCCCATCCAGCACTCTCTCTACTTTCTTAAATGCCATAAGGTGAGCAACGACAGATAAGTACACACAGAAATAGTACACACCTATGGATAGTCCTTTTTCCTTATCAATATCTGAACACAAGCCCTTTAAGAAATTTACTCTAAAATTTATTCTTTAAAAGTTCAGCAAATATGTACTATTCAAGAACAAAGATACAATTATAATTATCATATAAATTTAAATACTACTAAAAAACTATGTACTCTTGAAATGAGCAAATATCATAGTTATGAATGAGTTGTCAAAATGTACTTGATTACTATGGATAAACTAAACATTTTAATATCAGAATATATGAATGCAAAACATGAAAATGGTTATTAAAATAAAAAACATGTATTTGCCCTTAAAGTATGGAAAAACCCATTGAGCCCTTGAAATACAGAAAAATAATGTGTGAATTTTAGCTGTGAAGATGTTGGGGGAAAAATCACAATCATAAACAAGCAACAAAATGTAATGTTATTGAAAAATGGCATGTTGTTTGGGGAGAAAAATTAATCTTATATTAGTGAAAGGCAGTTATATAGCAAATTATGGGATTATAAATACTACACAAAACTTAAGAAGTTGTACATATAAGAAAATTTTAACGAAGGCATTACAGTTTTGATATTAAGCATCTCTCCCAAAGGCTCAAATGTGAAAGGTTTGACCTTTGATAAGTAGAGTTATTGAGAGGTGATTGAACCATGTTGCTTTTGACCCAATCAATGGACTGACCTAGTGTGAAATTCATAATTTGTTGACATTATAGGAAATGTTTTAAACTTCAGCACATAGCACCTACATGAAGGTCACTATAGACATGTTCTTTTGAGTTATATTATCTCTTGACCTATACTGCCTTACTTTTGCTTACTGGGATTTTTGGAGTGAACAATTTTCCTCTGCCTAACCCTTCTGCTTTTGTGAAGTCTTTTCTCAACACAGGCCGACACCAATAGAGGCATCTGATCATGAGTAAATACTTCAAAAACTGTATCCAACATAAATTGTTCTTCCCATTTTCTTATGTAATTTGTCCTTAACACATAAAATCAGCTAATGTAACAGATAAGAGAATATCCCCAAGGAAAATACAACCATTAAGCATGGTCTGTGGGTAGAAAAAAAGACATAGTTCAAATTCCTCATTGAAATCTCATACTCAAGAGTATGACTTTAAAATTCCAATTGTTATATTAGCATGTAACTTAACATTTTAAAATCTTTGACATTCAATATTCCTCTGTTGAGAATTCTGCTTAGCTCTCTACCCTCAGCTCCTTTTTTTAATTGGAATACTTGGTTTGTGGGTGTTTAACTTCTTGAGTTCTTTATATATTCTGAATATTAGCCTTCTGTCAGATGTAGGGTTGGTGAAGATCTTTTCCTAGCCTGTAGGCTGTAGTTTTGTTGCGTTGACAGTGTCAGTGTCCTTTGCCTTACAGAAGCTTTTAAGTTTCATGAGGTCCCATTTATTGATTGTTGATCTTAGAGCCTGTGCTGTTGGTGTTCTGTACTAGAAGCTGTCTCCTGTGCCAGTGAGTTCAAGGTTCTTCCTTACTTTTTCTTCTAACAGATTTAGTGTGTCTGGTTTTATGTTGAAATCTTTGATCCACTTGGACTTTAGTTTTGTGTGATACATATAGGTCTATTTGCATTTTTCTACGTGTAGACATCCAGTTAGACCAGCACCATTTGTTGAAGATGCTATCTTTAGTCCAAAAAGGCTAAACAACAAGGGCAGAAGGAAGAAGATTAATCATCCAAAAGGGCAAGTAGGGTAAACATCAGAAGCAGGAGAAGACAGGGAGCAGGACAGGAGCCTTTCAAGGGAGCCTCTGAAAGATTCTATGCACCTGGTAGATGCTGAGCAGATGCTGAGACTCATAGCCACACTTTGGGCAGAGTGCAGGGAATATTATGGAAGAAACGGGAAATACAAAGACCTGGAGGGGACAGGAGCTCCACAAGAAGCCCGGGAATATTTCCCAGTATTAGCAGGGAGAACTGATGATGGGCTAATCTGTATCCCCAAAATTTGTAATCCAACCAAGACCATTCTCCCCAGAATCCAGGCATGTCCATGTTGTTATTGAAATATTGGTCTCCATAACTCAAAAAAAATTATGTTATTCATTATGCTCTAATTATGGTATTTTGTTATACCCATCAAAGATTACTAAGACAAAATAATTCATTAGGGTCTGATGCAATCCTACAGAAGAGAAAATATATTTTGAGAAAAATTCATAAGAAAACACTAAAACCACACAAAATTGACAACATTTTTAGTAATCTTATGGGTCCAGAGCACAGCAGCAAAGGATTTTTATAGATAGCAGGATTGAATTCATTGTGAAAAATCAATTTAAATATAAATGCTTAAGAAAGAAAAGAGATGAAGATAGCTAAGACTGATCATAGGAATTTGTCCAACTGAAGTACAAATAGTTGGTCATATCAGTGGGGAGTTCTAGATTAAAAGAGTGACTTTTAAATGAAATTTAATTTAGTGATTGAAAAAAAATGCCTTACTATTCCTTATCTTTCATATTCTTACTCTTTAGGGTGTTCCAGGTTTTTGCTCTGTTTTGTTTTGGTTTTTTTGTTTTGTTTTGTTTTTTTTTTTTTTTGAGTCTCTATTGTGTTTAAATTTTACCATTATAATCACATGAATTCTACTCTGTTCTCCAAGGTACTATCACTTCACTCATTTTTTTTTTTTTACAACCGGCATGATTGCGCTGATTACATGAATAAAATGTGATATTCTGAGACTTTTTGAACAATTCTTATTTCTTTAAATTGTGTTACTGAAAAAATAGATTTGATGATGCTCCCACCAAGGACCATTCATGGATATAACCTAGAATTCCTGCTCAGATGTAGCCAATGGCAGCTCAGAATCAAAATGGGTTCCAAATAGGTACTGTCTCTGACATGACCTCGGGGGCGGGCTCTTTGACACCCTCCCCCATGAAGGGGGAGAAGCCTTGCCAGGCCACAGAGGAGGACAATGCAGCCAGTCCTGTTGAGATCTGATAAGCTAGGGTCTGATAAGAAAGGGAAAGAGGACCTCCCCTTTCAGTGGACTTGGAGAGGGGCATGGGAGGAGATGAGGGAGGGGGGAAAGGGAAGAAATGAGGGAGGGGTCTACATCTGGGATACAAAACCAATAAACTGTAATGCATATAAAAATAAATTTTAATTAAAACATAGATTTCCTACAGCCTAGATCCCAACAGGCAGTAAATAATTAATTTTTTTTATATTACGACAGATAACAAAATATTTTTCCAGTCAATGGCTGTATGTCTTGTACCTAAGGCCTTACTGAATACATATACACATCACAGGAACAGCGCCTGCTGCTATTCTGGCTGACCGTTAGATAGTGTAACAAACTTCTCCAGATCCACTTTGCTCTTCAGAGATTATACTATTTAAATAAATAAAAACTATAATTAGTCTAATGTTATTATATGAATCCTCAATGTTGGTATTTATCTCCATCATTACTTTCAGAAAATTGCATTGTTGTATTTGTCATCTTTCTGCTATTATGACAAAATAACTAAGAAAACATGCTTAAATGATTTTTTTTTTCAATGCAGTTTATTCAGAAACCTTGAACAATCCTCGGACCCTGGGGAAAGCCAGCCCACAGCTTAAATAGCCTCTGGGTAGCCAACCCAGGCGTGCCATGTGGGCAATGCAAATAGGTCCACATACATGGAAGCAAGCCAGATCCTCAGCCTTAGCCAAATGTGGAATTGTTCGTGACAGAGAGCACTCACCATCGGGAAGGTGGAAGGCGTTATATCATGCTTTTAAAGGACTCAGTTAATGTATGTCTGGTATAATTTATTAGAGCCTTCAGTATTTTCATGTTTTTGTAGCTTGTGGTAAATGAAGCTGCTCACCTAAGGATAGCAAAAAGCAAGGAGAAAAATACTGGAGTCATGAAAACCTTTTAGTGACATACTTCTATATAGGTAGTATTTCCTTTCAACTATTCAGATGTGAACTCACCAGTGGGCTAAGCTATTGATGTATTTAATGTCTCTGAACCAGCTATCTTTCTGTGGTGTCACAAGTGGTGGAGCAAGTACTCAACATGAAATGCAGAATATACACAAACCATAATATTTAATGTCTTATTTGGATAACATCACTGACTTTTACTTGACATTTCTCATAATTACTGTCAAAGAAAAAAACTTATGAAATGAACCTGTCATCTTAAGTGCTTTATTGTTTAACCCTCCAGTCTGAACTCCCATATAAAATCCTAGGACTGTAGTAGCTCAAGGAAGGAGAGCCACAATTGACAAATGGAACTCCTTGAAGTTGAAGCTTCTGTTCAGCAAATGAAGTGGTGAGTTAAGTGATGATCCAGCCCGCTGGGGATTAGAATGAAAAAAAAAAAGGTAGATGTATGCAATGGAACTCCATTTAGCTATAAAGAAAAATTAAGTCATAATACCTGCAATTAAATTGATAGAACTTGAAAAAAAAAAAAAAAGCATATGAACATTGGGCCCATTATGTTGCAACACCAGCTGTAAAAAATGTGCCTACTGGTACAGTGGTGGCAAGACTGTTTTTCAGGATAACCACTAACTCGTTTTATCTGAGCCCTGATCCAAAGGACAGAATTCATTCCTGTAAACATGATAAAAATCCACAGCCACAGAGGGCCTCTGAAAGACTCTCCCCAGCAGGGTATCAAAGCAGATGCTGACACTCATAGCAAACTTTGGGCAGAGTACAGGGAATCTTAGGAAAGAAGAGGGAGACAGAAAGACCTGGAGGGGATAGGAGCTCCACAAGAAGACCAACAGAACCCAAAAATCTGGGCCCAGGGGTGTTTTATGAGAGTGATACTCCAACGAAAGGCCATACATGGAGATAAATTAGACCCCTTGTTCAGATGTAGCTCATGGCAGCTCAGTGTCCAAGTGGGTTCCCTAGCAGGGGGAGCAGGGGCTGTCTCTGACATGAACTCAGTGGCTGTTTCTTTGATCACCTGCCCCCGGGGGTAGTGCAGCTGTACCAGCCACAGAAAAAGTCAAAGCAGCCAGTCCTGGTGAGACCTGATAAGCTAGGGTCGATGGAAGGGGAGGAGGACCTCCCCTATCAGTGGACTCGGGGGAGGGCATGAGAGGAGAAGAGGGAGGGAGGGTGAAAATGGAGGTGAAGAGATAGGGGCTACATCTGGGATATAAATAAATTGTAAAAATAAAAATAAATAAATAATAGAATATAAATTTTAAAATTCACAGCAAGGGAAGTCATATGGTCTAGGAGAAAAATTATTGGTGCTGTTTTTCTAAATGCTCATGCTGTCATACATTCTTCTAAGTATTCTCTTTGTATCTGTATTCATGCTATTCCAAATTTGTGTCTGAGAAGATTATTATAGTGGGTGATGGATAAGGCAGAGGTACAATACTGTCCACGAGAACTGAAAATAATCAACTGTTTGTATTCAGATCTAGCTGTGTCATCTATATAAACCCTTCCCCCATGACCAAGGCTAAAAGAACATAATTGGGATGGGGAAGGGCAGAAACATATGAGACAAAGAATAAGAAGTGCTGTAAAATGTTCTCTATACATGATGTGGCTGCATTATGCACAAACTCAAAGCAGCTGTGGCTGCCTGTGTAGGAGCTGTGTAAAATCAAGCCCCTTAAAAATTACAGTAAGCACTGGATGAAGAATTCCAGAATGCTACCTTTATCTGAGGAACTATGAAAACTCGATGAAATAAGTTTCCTTTAGGAATGAGGTCACTTACAGATTTTCTATGACTCAGGGTTAACCTGTGCCCATGCACATCTGGGCATCATTAATTAAACAAATTGGGTGTCAATGAACAGAAAAAAACAGTCAAATAAAACCTAAACAAACAAATAAATAAATAATAAAATAAAATAGTGAAGTCAAGAGAAAGCTATGACTGGGTATTTGAAATGGATTTGAAGGTAGAGAGTAAAGAATGAATTGTGAACTTTATATTGCATACAAGTATAAAAATGTTCTAGCAATAAATAAAAAATAGAACTTTAGATATATAAATTCAGGATACAATGGATAGAAAGGAAAATAAAATTTAATTTACAATTTTAAATTAATATTAATGACTTCAGAAAATATGATTCTTAAGATTAGGGGAAAAAAACTTACGCTAATATTTAATACTAAATGCCATTATAGGCACAAGTGCTGTGAAGAAAACCAAAATTGAAAAGTTGGCAGTGTTTCATATCATAATTGTTAATAACATAATGACAGAAGGAGTTGTTACATGAAAGGAAATCCAATTATTCTAAAAATGAAATCCATGTACAGCATATATGACTACCTTTACTGCTGTTCTGAGTTGTCAAGTTGAGTGAATTCAGATTCCTAGGTGAATTGGGAGAGAGGGCATGCATGACTGAGAGCAGGAAGCAAATGTCTGTCATGAGGAGTGGTAGACCTACAAGGGGTAAGCTACTGTAGTGAAGAAAAGTGTGACAAATGCAGCATTCAGGCCTACAGGTCTGCTCTGAGATGTCGTTTGGACTGATGCTATTACCAGCTGGCATAGACTCCGGCTTCTTCCCCTTTCAGTCCCAGAAGCTAACATGCCAGTCAGGTTCCAGGCGTTTGGCTCAGGATTGGAACTAATAAAATAACCTGGTTCCAGTCTTGTGAACTCGTTTCCATAGCTTTCTAGCATGAAGAAGCCTCTTAAGGCATACTCAATAAAATAAATCTCCCTTTACATTATACCAACATATATTCTATTGGTGGTATCCTCTAGAGAAGTTTGTATAATTCACTAATAAGTGTATGATATTTTTAATAATTCTATACAGCAAATATAAGATTATTTTTCAAGTTAATGATCATGTCAAAGTGGAAAAAATATTAGGCCTTATCTACTCAACTATAGGACATTAATACATTTGTTATAGAATTAGCATAAAATAAAAAAAAATTATAACAATTATTTCAGTATACTTTTATGTTCTTGGTTTTGGCAGAATATTTTAACATTAAAGTTTTAATTTACCAATACAATCATACCAAGAAAAAAAACTCTCTAAAAGTATAAGAGAATGCCATTAACATATAACTGAAGACCTTGTAACCTGTTGGTGGTTATGCAAATTGCAAAAAGTCACTTTGAGAAGCTGATAGTACATTTTAATACAGAACAGTGTATATTTTGACCTAAGAATTTAACATTTATACAATGTAAATGAATGAATCTTAACCTGTAAAAGCATGTGTGATTGTTTATTATGTTCATAACAGTAGCAATTATAACAGTTCCTCATATGCCTATCACTTGTAAAGACACTAAGTAGCTGTTGAATATTTACAGCGATTGCATGATTATGGACACGAATTACTCTTATTGTGATGTCAAATGCAATATATTATCATACCAGACACAATTTTCACAGCAATAAAAGGAAAACAGCATGTTTGTGATTTGACTCATGAAAACCATTAACATTCTCTCTCTCTCTCTCTTTCTCTCTCTCTCTCTTTCTTTACAGTTTTATAACATTATTTTACAACTTTAGCTGTCAGAATAGTGGCTACCTATTCTCAAAAACAGATTGTCAGGAGAGGACAAGAGGGAGGATTTTAGAGCCCAAACAATTTCAGCTTTTCTTAATCTAGATGGCTCTATAAAGATACTAGATCTGCAAATTTTTCTGAATGCCCAGTTATGAGTCACACACTTTTCTTCATTTATACCATTCTTGAATATAATACCTTGAATTAACATAAAACATATTTAGAGCTAGAATTATTAGATTTAAAAATCAATAGTCACTTAATAAATGATACTGCAATGCAGTACATAATTGATTAAATCCCTAAAGAAGGAATTGTTAATCAAATTGATCCTGTTCAATGACCTTGATCTAACAGTTCCTTCCGAAAGATGATCATGATATTCCTCACTGCCCTTTCTTCCTCTTTACACTTTTACCATTTCTATAAAAATATTCATATGCTCTTTATGGCATATTCTTCAAATTTCTAGTAATATCCGCCATTCAGTTTTACACCTCTGTCATTTAGATAAACAGCGTTTAAGAACAGGAAAGAAGGATGGTGAGGTTATCCTCTTTTGGCTCTAGAGCTCACCACAGGATAAAAGCAACGGCATTAACAACATGTTGTGTTTAAGAACTTATCCAGGTCAAAAATTACACAGCTCGGCAGAGCTGCTTTATGTCTTTCAACAACACAATAAATGGATGTGATGTTGCGTTTTCAACCATTTTCCTGTTCCCTTCCAAAGCCTAGGGCCTGATCATCATAATAGCAGCAAACCAGCATGGAGGGAGAGGGGTAAGTTCAGCCCAGAACAAAGAAAATAGGGTGTGTTTAGACGATGGGAAAATGTGGCTCAAGTATAAAGGAAAGTGGCTCTGCACTGTTTGTCTATTTTAAGTGTTTGTCTTACTCACACAAATCAGTATTTCACCGACTTGAATGTCATTGTGTAAGGCCCAATAAGTCTGTCAAGGAGGATCCAAGTTTTCTGACTTTCAGAGAAAAAAGAACATAATTCAAATGTCAGTATCGAAATAAATATAATGAAAAATACAATATGTTCAGGCACAACAGAATGTGAGAAAACAGTATACTCCTCAGAATATGAGAAAACAGTATACTGCTCTGTTTTTAGTCCTTTTTTTTTTTTTAATTTGAACTTACTGGCCTGTTTTTTAACTAAAGTTCAAATGTTCTTAAGAGACTCTGTGTTTTATGCTCCACTTGGAATCCTACCCAGTGATGTAGTCACCTTTCCCATGATGTGCAAGGTCTTAGGAGCATGGTGCTGGGTACATAATGCTATCAGCTGGCTTGGATCCATTAGCCTTTGGGACCTGTTGGCTCTTCACGACCATGGATCACTGTGCTTCTCCTGACCCTGCCTGCCCCCCTGCTCATCACCATAAATTCAACCTACCCCACATTTCCCTGGGTAAGCTTATTCAAATAGAAACATCAGCTGAATAATTGACCTTTGAAATCCAAATATAATTCTGGTTCACATCCATATTGGCATACCCTTCATTTCTCCTTATATCTA